>NC_133929.1:11250381-11957881 GCF_964199755.1 Larus michahellis | reverse complement strand
TTCATCAGTGTTCTAGTAACTTTACTTTTCAGAAGTCAGGACACTTACTTGACTCCATATAGCAAGGTACAGCTGTGACAAATAACTTCCTGCAATGTATTCCCACTTAATGAGGAAATATTAACTAGCTTGAAAATATTGTATTTCTTAAAAAAAGGAAAAAAACCAGTAAAACTAATTCTGGGTATCATCCTACACAAAAGGAAACAAAAGCAAAGGTTTTAAATACAAAAATTGGCAATTTGTAATCACTGCCCAAATACTATGCATAAGGCTGCAGTGACATCAGCATAAAGAGCATTGAAATGGCTGTCTCCTGTGAAACAAAATTGCCTAGGGATGTCATCAGAGTGGATATTATTGCAGAGAATGAAACCCAATAGCATGCAAAGAAGATCTGAAGAACTGTTATGAAAGAAAAGTAGGGCATGAATGTATGCTTTCCTGTATTGTTGCGTGAAAAGGGGCAAAGCGGTTTTGGCAGAAAATAACCCCCCCTGCGTTCTAACACTCCTCACCGAGGTGGGAGGCTAGGTGCGGCTAGGTTTAAATTCTGAGTGATGCCAAATTCAGCACTATCAGTCCAATCGCGTTTAATATGTATTAAACTATTACGATTTGGATACACTAATAGTGGACTGCACCTTCAGTCCAGTCGTGCTCATGAACTAGCACGGCCACTCTCGAGTCTTTGGTCGCGTTCAGTGAGAAACCAAAACGACTAGCTACTTAAAAAAAGTGCAGTTTATTTAAACAACAGATATATAGGTTCTTAGGATTGCCGGTGATAAATACACTGTCTGCAAAGCACGTGCAAATGAAAGTATTGTTACATATACAAAACGCGCGACAAAGTTATAAACGATACAGCCTGGCTCTAAATGTAGGAAAGAGAGTCTCTAGAGAAATTTCTAAATTCCTCGAGGAAGCACTCGGTATAATCTAAGTCTTACCCAAAGGCGTCCCTATGAGGGGGAAGAGAGGCTCAGCCCGTCGACTGATCCCAGAAGTCAGTGATGGAATTCTTTGAGATGGTGTCTTCCCTGGGTATCCCCCCTCTCTCGGGCTATTTTTATACTATTTGTTATCTTCAAGGTGGGGTTTGAGTGACTTTAGTCATACATACTTTTATCATGATTGGTGTAAATTTCTCTCGCTTCACAATTAAAGGTATAGTTTATGAGAAATTGAGGGCGCAGACTCAAGAAGGAGTGGTCGCACCTTGGAGGCGGGTAGCCTTCGGGATGGAGGTGTGTTTTGGTATTATAATGACATTATAATGAGCAAAGTTCGCACAAAGGACAGCATTTCATCAAAATTTGACAAAATGTTGGCTCTGAGTATCAAGCGGGCAGCTAATTGGCAGCTTATCTGTTTCATGGTATCATCCCATTCCCATATCCGCTATACATCATAAGGTAAAGCCACGGAATAATTGCATCCCGTCCCGTACCTCATGTAGCTTATCAGGGAACCACAGATGTTGTGTCCTTCATGCCAGCTGCGGCTATTTTCTGCCTCAGAAGCCTCTTGATTTTATACTTTTCCTTAATGTGTGAACAATGCTGTACTTTTGTATTTTTTAGCCAATTTAGTATTTATTCCACATAATCCACCCCGTGACTACAGTCACTCAAGCTCCACGATACTCAATACTGATAGGAAAGATCACATGTGCTCTTGTGGTGAGGGATATCAAGTTCAAATACATCTCGTGGAGTGATCAAACGAGTTAAACTTTTCATCATAATCCAAAGTCTAACATACAAAACAATTGTCAAAGCGAAGCACAAAACAATGAGTATTAGTAAAACAACAACAGGATGGAGCATCTTGTTAAAAAGTCCTGTAGCTGTTGGTGACCATCCAAAAAGAGTATCTCCCCGTCCATGTCCTCCGTCTCTCTTGACTCTTTCCAGCACTTGGTGTATTTCTTCAACATCATGATGGACAGTAATCAGAGTTCTCTGTCCATTTCCTTGGGCCTCTTTCAACAGTCGCTTCAATTCATCGTGTTGTAGCAACTTCTTCACCAGTGAGAGATTCATTCCGATAGGGGTAGGCAGCAAATCTCGAATCAATGTGTAATTAGATTGTAGCAATTGAAAAGATGTAACAGGAGCTGAATAATTGAAGTCACATCCAATGATGTTAGTAAAGATCCAAACACAAAGATTTGAGTTATTACTTATATCAACTACTATGTCATCTATGAATACAAGACTACAGGGAGACCTCATGCAAACACACCCTTTCCCAATATATACAAGCACAGTCTCTGGGGTTTCATCGGGATGTATCTCAAAGTGACAAACATTCTGGTTGGTGTCAAGACAAATGTCTTGTGCTTTGAGGGTATTACTCCCACAAATGAATCCTTGTTGGTCTCGTGAAACGCATGCGGCAACATCAACAGTTTGCCACTTATTCTCATTTTGTTGTGCCCACACTCTGTGCTCTATTGGATAGAGTATGGCTCCTTGGTGATTCAACCCCAGCGCAATGATTGGGTATATGGTGTATACCAAAGCATTGCGTATTCTTAAGACAAAAGCTGTGGCCTTGCTCTCAATGGGATCATAGGTGAAGTTAACCAGATACCACCAGGACTGAAATTTTTTCTCAAATTCAATTGCGTTATCCCATATTACTTTTTGAATTTCGGTGGGCAAGGTGCCTTCCTCACCTTCCCTTATGATTGCGGCTGTCATAGATTGCATCCACAATTGGGCTTGGATACAACTAAGAGCCAAGGAAACATTGTTTTGGGTTGTACCAAGTGCATCTGTGATCAGCTGATGGTCTTTTTCACCCGTTTCTTCCCACTGAGGCAATATATTCGATAAAAGCCATTGGTGGTTTCCCAATGCTGATAGAGAGGACTGTAGGGGATGTCTTAATTTGTCCAGATCAGTAGTGGTTGTGACTAGTTTGTTGGCAAGTATCTCAGCATCTATACTATTTAAGACTCCCAGGCCTGTTCCTAAGATGCCAGTCACATCCCTCTTCAGTCGTTGCGAAGTGGCAAGAGTTCGTCTGCGTAACCATGCTGACCATCCTGCATAAGATGTACTCAGGAATGGTAAGCAGGTGGGTTTGATCGCAGAGATTTTAATCTGCATTGACAATTCTACTCGTTTGAGGGAATATGTGGGATTAAACAGTATCTGTTGTTGACCTGTGTGTTTAATAACATAAGGGCCAATGTTGAAAATGTAAGGAGTTAGACTAATGGAGGGCTTAGAAGGTACGCCTTTGAGAGTCTGTGGGGTGTTGGAGTGGGAGACGGACCCGGAGTAACGATGGAATCTCAATATGAGTATGATCGTTCTCCCTTTATTCAAGTTTTCACAGAGTATATATAGACAGGCAATAAGAGCACGCGCTAGCGGCAGCTATATGATTGGCTTACAGTCTCTGTTCACGCGCTGTCCATGCAGTTCATTCACAGATCAGATTGGTTACAAGAATTCACATAGTAAATTACTTAGTCATTAGCACAACATGTTTTCTACCTTCTCAGTTCCCATTTTTCCCATGTACTAATTCCATCTTCTACCACCTGTTTTGCTCTTAATCTAATCTCTCATAGTAGGGAGGCTGGCTCACGTGACCATTTTCTCTCAGACACATTCCTACAATACCCCCTTTTTCTTCTTGAGCCAGCCAGACCTTATGCATGGCATTTTCCATCATATCAGTCACTTTGCGGAGAACACATGAGGCTACCATAATCAATAATAATATAACCAACAATAGCATGAGCCCTTGTTTTAGTAAGTCTGATAACCATCCCGTTATACCCCATGAGCTTAACCAATCATCGAAACCATTTTTAACTGCTTTTAATTTGGACATGTTATCCTTCAGCTCCCGTAACTGCTTATGAATGGATGATGAGTGGTCGGAAAGGTTCATACAACACATACCTTCAAAATCTTCACATCCATGACCCTGAGCTAACAGCAAAAAGTCAATAGCCGCTCGATTTTGCAATGTAGCATGCCGAATGCTATCAACATCAGTAAGCAAGGTAGATATGATTTCAGTTGTAAGGTTTATCTGTTTACTTGCCCAACACCCTATCTTATTCAGCATATTTAATGCTGTTGCTGTTCCTAGCGAGGGAAGAATACTTAGCCCTATGCTTTGTCCGAGATTCGGGAATGTTATATGGTCGTCACAGGATGGAGTGAAGGTATGAACTGTTCTCTTGGCTCTGTGTTTACTGTGTGCTCTGCTCACTGTATCTTTGGCCGTATGCAGGCCTCTGCTTGTAGATCTGCCACATCTCCCCCTTTTTTGTTTAACACCAGACCATTTATTAACAAGGTCGCCATGACTTGTGCTTCTACTCGTTGTGACGCTCTTAGCCGGTTATATACTAAACACAATTAAAAACAGAATCAAAAAGAACCCTGCTAAGGCAATAAATACCCAGATTCCTAAATTTAGCCCAGAAAGCCAATTTCTTTGGATTTACCCACGAGAAATCCTTTTGTAATATTTCAAATACATTGCGGTTGCTGACAGCACAAGCGACCCTGGAAAAACAATCGTGGTAACATTTCGATCATCATAGTTACTGGTTTTGAAAAGGTATGTGGCAAAAATACCCACTCTAACGCAGTCAGGCTCTTTGTGAGTGCATCATCCCACTGTCCTATCAGGGCATAAAGTTGAAATTCTTGTAGGAAGGTGTTCAATGCGTCTTGCAGCAGTAGTAGACTATATCTTATCTTGCAACATGCTGTGATGCCTTCAGAGCTGTTGGGGTTAATGAAAATAGAACTTATGGGGTGGGCGGGGGCAGACACAGTGCTTCAGGGCATCCCCTGTATCTTCAAAGTGCGCTCATGTCTCTCTCCCCCTCTCTGACCCGAGACAGCCCCCTTATATCCTGCACTGGATTGAGTGGAGAAGTACAGGCTAGAGATGCTGCATGCATGGCCAGTGCATGCAGCGAGTCCCACCAGACTCTCCTGCACTGGATCGAGTAGAAAAGTACAGGCCAGAGTCGCTGCACACGTGGCCAGTGTATGCAGCGAGTCTCACCAAACTCATGATCCAGCTTTGCTAACAGCGGCTGTCTGATACGTGACTACATTGTTGTAATCCCTTCTTGTTATCTTCTTCTGTGAAGGTCAGGTTCTCATGGATACACACATAGTTTTTAGAGCAACATATTCTACAACTCGTACAAGGGTACGATGCAAAGCGGCATTTACAGCTGATCATATAATGCTTATTAAACACGGCAAACAGCATACTAAACATAACAGACAAATTCCTTCCACACAGGCGATGAGTATAATTTGCTTCAACCAACCCCACCCCCAAGTCCATCCAGCAAAGACATTTCACCCAGTGGTCTCCACAAGTTGCTGGTTCGGTCGGTGCAGTTCCTGCAGCTGGGCATGGATGGATTTGGAGTGGTCACTTAGATTCATACAATACAGTCCTTTAAAATCTTGACAACCATGTCTGTGAGCTGAAAGCAAAAAATCAGTAGCAGCTCTGTTTTGCAACATCGCATATCGAATACTATCTACATCTAGCAATAACTCAGAAATAGCTGGACTAGTAGCATTGTTAAACTTATCCTTGGCAGCAAGAGAGTCCTTGTTATCAAGAATCCTTGGCAGCAAGAGAGTCCTTGTTAGCAAGAGCGCATGCGGACTCCCTGCTCTTGCTGGTACTGTGCTTTGATCTTCTTCCACAACAGGCCAAGATTCTCAAGCAGCTAGATAAGGTGTCTGTGAGTCCATTACAGGCTTATGTCATCCAAATGTTTTTCTTGCCAGCACCCGAGACTGAATAACAATTGGTGTGATATATGTGTTTTCCAGCACCCAGGTGCGAGTCCCTTGAGTGTATTTACAATCCTACTCGCCGATCTTCCGTTGCTTTCCCATATTCCACCCCCTTGCTCAAGAGACCGCTTCTGCTGGGTTCATTTTAGTCTCGCAGGGTATAACACAGAGCAATCTACTAAGGCATGCAATAACATATACACATATAGGAAAAAACCAAAAACATATCTCTATGGTACTGCTTTGAATCAGGTGTCCTATTTCTCTTTTTCTGATGCTTTCTCGTAATGCTTATGGCATACTTTTGTGCTAACGTGGCACATTTCCCATCTAATTGTTCCTGTTTGGTTTCTTTTGGTTTTTTTTTTTTCCCCCCTCTTTTTTTTTCCTTTTTTTTTTTCATCACTTACGACTGACATAATAGTCTGCCTTTGCAACAAGAGCTCAGTTTCTCATTTTTCCTTAAGTTTCTCATTTTCCTACAGAGCATCCTATAGACTTTGTCTCAACTCCTTTTCCCAATCAACCATGATCTTATAGACAAACAACAAACAACCAGTGATACGCCCTGCACGGGCGAGCCGTTCCCGAGAGTGTAAACGTGTCGGCTCATGAAAACTCCCCCAATATTTCAGGACTTCCATCGGTTCTACAGCCCATCCTGGTGTATCTACCTGGGGCACGCTCGCCTTACGTCTAAACATTGTGTATATACAAACTTCTTCACTTGACGGAGTGTCATCCCTAGATGCATACGAGAACGGCACCACACCGGGCAGAACACCTTCTCAAGTGGAGTCACCTAACGACACTGCACACAACAAAAAACAAACAAACAGTAGCACACATGCTGATCAGCAGGTATAAGCTGGCGCCCACACACACTTACACAGCAGACATACAAAACCAGCACTTCTATCTCAGGGAGACGACTGGGGAGGGGAGGGGGCGAGGCGGGCAATGGCAGGAGCAAACAGCTCCGGCTCTGTCCTTCTCTGCTGACATTCTGCCTCCTCCATCGGCCTCAGGTGGAGCAGAGGGGATCAGCAGGGGATCGTCCCAGACCTTCGGACCTGGCCTGTTCGATCCCCCTCCCGTGGGTTGTAATGCTGCAAAAGCCCCGGCTGCCGTGGCTCGCTCCGCCTTCATATCTTGTAAGGTCGATAACACCAACCGCTATGTCATCGCTAACGGTGATGCCTCTTTGTCTCCTTTACTTATCACTTCCCACAGTTTTTTCCCAACAGCCTCCCATATTTCTGGTTTAAAAGCTGTCTGGGGCTCTGGTGCGAATCTGTTCTCTCTGCACCAGGTTAACAACCTTCGGAGCATACGCTCATTGTATTTCACCCCTCTCTTAGAGAGGATATGCAGGAGAAGTCTTAATATAGCCCCTTCTTCTTTTTACTTGTTGCCCCATCTCCTGCCCCGGCTTAATCAGTTTGAGCAACAGTTTCGCTGGTGTTTCAATCCCTCTCTTAGAGAGGATCCCAGCGAGTAGCGTGGCCGCAGCTTCTGTTTCCATAGCTGTGCCTGGGAGGTGAGGAGCGACCTCACGCCGTTGTCTGCTCCCGCTGATGCGCCCAAGCAGCACGTCTCCCAGCCGAAGTTTCCCACTCCCCTCCTCTAGCTGCTTACCGCAGTCTCGGAGAACTCAGTCGCGCTGAACCATCCTCTGCTACCAGATGTTGGAGTGGGAGACGGACCCGGAGTAACGATGGAGTCTCAATATGAGTATGATCGTTCTCCCTTTATTCAAGTTTTCACAGAGTATATATAGACAGGCAATAAGAGCACGCGCTAGCGGCAGCTATATGATTGGCTTACAGTCTCTGTTCACGCGCTGTCCATGCAGTTCATTCACAGATCAGATTGGTTACAAGAATTCACATAGTAAATTACTTAGTCATTAGCACAACATGTTTTCTACCTTCTCAGTTCCCATTTTTCCCATGTACTAATTCCATCTTCTACCACCTGTTTTGCTCTTAATCTAATCTCTCATAGTAGGGAGGCTGGCTCACATGACCATTTTCTCTCAGACACATTCCTACAGTGGGGGTGTAGGTTCTGGATTTATTTCAGGAAGTTCATGTGTATTTGAGTCAATCATAAATTCAAATAACAATTCTGTGCCTTTGTAGCCCCAAATACAATACACTACTGAAGGTTTGATGAAAGTGAAATTGTGCCAGCAATCTGAATTTGGCTCCATAATTTTGTAACAATCAGTGTTGTATTTGTCCGGTTTGGTAGAGTCTACATAGATGGTTTAATTACAGTTGGCCTGTGGTGAGTAGACCCATTGATAAATCGGCAACCAATGTGTATTCTCTTTCCAAGGGTGGCCTCGATTTTAGCTATTCAAAGTGATTCATTCCATCTCCATTTATCTCTGGAATATACTTCACTGCCTTGTATAACCAGAGTGGAGAGATTTAAACCCCTTTTGCTTTCTGGTGTTCCGGTGCTTGCAGTGTACCGTGACAATGCATTATCCCAAAGGTCAGGTGCTTCGTCTATCTTGAATTCAAATAGCAGCGCTATTTCATCCTGTTGCCAACGACAAGTTACAAGAGTGGGTTCCACAAGAGTAAAATTATACCAGCAATCCCACTCGTCGGTGACACAGTGCTTTGTTGTCATTGAGCGTGGGTTCTGAGGGCGAAATATCTCTATTCTCATGGCCTTCTCATGGTTTGAGCCATTGATCATTCCACACCCTACTCGGGTTTCCACCCCTGCCTTACCTTTCAGGACTGGGTACCAACTATTCCAGGTCCACTCATGTAACATCTCATTTTCCTGTAGAACTACAGTGGCCAAACTCAATTCTCCCTTTTCTTGTACCTGCCATCGCATTGTGTTTCACAAAGGCTTGAGACCATGGCCACTCTGGGTCTCTCTGACTACAAACAACAGGGAATAAAAAGGTAAAACTGAATAGCATCAATTCCATCTGCCAATTCGTCATTTTAGAGTTTTGGCCTCCAGGTAGCCATACATAATAAAAATGATATTATTGCCAGGATCAATGTCAGGATTCCCTGGAGACACTCAAAGGTAGCGTAGGCCAATCCATCTGTACAGCTCATCCAAGGTTCCTGTAAGACACAAAGGAAAAGAAAATCTGCTCGGTCTTATTCGACCGACGAGGTTAAAAAGAAGGTGAGATCCACCGGGTGCTGATCCGGTGTATCTTCCCTGAACAGTCTTTGGCTTCCCATGCATAGGGATTTTTGGGAGTAGCTAGCACCATTGGTACCGTCCCAATTTGAGGCATTTTCACTAGCACAGGTTGCCCAGGGTGAAATCTTCCTGGGTATCTTCCCGGTTCATTGGGAGCTTTTGGAGAGATAATATTGGCAGATACACAGAAAGCTTTCATTTTAGGACAGCCATCTCCACTCCATCTGTTATTTAATTGATAGATGGCATCGTCCAATCGCAAATGCCAACCAGGTTCATGAGTTTTTGCAAGACGCTTAACCAATCCATTGGTGCGTTCAACAATGCCACTAGCCTGGGGATAATAGGGAGTATGAAATACCCATCGAATCCCTTCTTCTTTGGCCCAATCTTGTACCACCGAAGCGGTAAAGTGTGAACCGTTATCACTTTGGATTTCCTCGGGAAGGGGAAGTGTGCTGAACCACCCTTTTAGGCCTTTCACTGTGTTGTCCCCGGTAGCTGCTTTGAAGCTAGTGGCCATACTGAGGCTGGAGATAATCTCCACTCCTACCAGGACATATCTTGTCCCACCTGATGATCTCAAGGGCCCAATATAGTCAATCTGCCATGAATGCCACAACGTTTTCTTGTCCCGAATGTGTAAGGGAGGCGCCTTACTCGGATGATCTTTGCTGAGTCGTAGGCGACATTGTGAACAGGCAGTTACTATTTGTTCGCACAGCTTAACCGACATAGGCCACCCCTGGGCTAGACCTTCCTGATACAGGTCAGCACAGCCTGTGTGGCCACGCTTAACATGTAACCATTCGAGTAAGTGTTCCCATTCCCGACCATCATCTACAATGTCAATTTGCTGTAGCCACGTGAGGCTATCTACCTGTTGGTTGAATTGAGCAGTGATCGAGTTTGAACGATCATGGCCTTTTACCCAAGCAATGTGCAATGTTCTCTGTCCTCCTATTTCTAACAGTTGCTTCCAACTGTCCGTCTCCCAAATCGGGACTCTATTCACCTGCCAATCATTGGCTGCCCAGTGACCTATCCATTCAGTGGCTCCTTTAAAAACAGCATATGAGTCAGTGTAAATGGAGGTGGCCCCATGTTGTGCAGCTAGTAGGACAGCTCTGAGTTCCCCTACTTGTGCACTACCCTCCCCTGTTTCCATCGCTCTTTCTCCCGTTGCTACTTCCAGTGCTACGGCCTTATATTTCCACTTATTGTTTTCACAGTGAGATGACGCATCAGTAAACCACACTCCTGTAAGATCACTGCCTTCCTTCAAAGGAGGTGCTTCTTGGATCGGAGATGGTCTGTTTGGTGGGGATTGGAACAATAGGGCACCATCTATATCCTTTTGCAGCTTGGATACTTTAACACTGCCTTCAGAGACTGGCATGATTTCATTAATGCCTTCTAAATAAGCATACCACTTTCGAACTGTGGGTTTCTGGGCAATGCCAGCTGGTGGTGTTGTCCCTTTACGGACCACATCTAGGAGGCGGACAGGTCCCCGAATGATCACACTCTGTTCTCTTCTTATCTGCTCTGTTCGTTGCAACGCTCGCACTAGGGACAGTAAACCCTTCTCAAGGTCTGAATATCTGCTCTCAGTATCATTGAAGGAGTGAAAGCTAAATTCTAATGGTCTCTCCGGTCCTGCTGGTCCCTTCTGCCATAAATTACAATGGGAACCATGTTCACTGAACCCCCATTCTACATGGACAGGGTCAGTTGGATGTATGGGGCCAAGCTGTTGGAATAACCTTAGCTCCTTTATTAGTAATTGCAGAGCATTAGTGTGTTGTTCAGTCCACTCCCAGGATCTACCCTTTTTGAGCAAACTATAAAGGGGGCGAGCAATGATGGAAAAGCCAGGGATGTGTTTACGCCAATAACTTAAAGTTCCCAGACCTTGCTGCAACTCCTTCACGCTGGATGGATTCTGTCCATGCTCTATTTTTTCCAGGGTATCCTGAGGGACAGAAGCAGCTCCCTTAATCCACCAGACCCCCAGGAATTTAACTTCCTGTGCAGGTCCCTGACACTTTGAGTCTGGAATTTCCAATCCTAAATCAAGTAATGTTTTTCGGATGTTTTCCATCATGTCTTTTACACTTTCTTGGTTCTCTCCCCCTATTAGGATGTCATCAATATATTGGTATACCGTACATCCCTGTGAAACAGGAATCTCTGATAGCACTTTAGCTAAAGCATTATGAGCAATAGTGGGGGAATGTTTGTATCCTTGTGGAAGTCGGTTAAAGGTATATTGGACTCCTTTCCACGTGAATGCAAACCGCGCTTTGTCCTGCTCAAGGAGGGGAATCATAAAAAACATGTCTTTAACATCTAAGGCAGCCATCCAAGGATGGGCAGCTCCTTGTATCATTGTCACAATTTCCGCGATATTTGGAACTGCGGCGGTGAGGGGTGCAGTGTTGGCATTGAACTTTCGGTAATCTACTGTGAAACGCCATTGCCTGTTTGGTTTCTTTACCGGCCACACTGGTGAATTATAAGACGAGTGAGTCCTCTTAATGATGTCTCTTTTTTCTAAATCTGATATCACCCCGTCTGCTCCTGCAAGTGCAGCTGCAGGCAGTGGATACTGCCAGACATTAGTGATTTTAGAGGGAGGTAAAGGCATGGAAGTTTCCAATAGACTCAATTTCACTGTGTCTATTACTTTTTCGCATCCTGCAAAGCTCCACACAGTTCCATCTGGGAATTTCCACATTCGCCCACGCAGCACGTCAAATCCTAGGAGGTTAGTACGCGAGGAACCCACTAACACTTCCGCCCTGGTCATTCGCTGCTCTCCTGGCAACCAGAGGTTAATTTTTGCAACGGGGCATGTTTTTACCACACCATCAATTCCTGCGAAGTTGACTCTGCGTCTGGTGGGATTTATACCTAGAAGTTGTGCCGTTTCGTTAGTGATTGCAGACATTTGGTCTCCGGTATCAATAATAAAGTTTACTGACATCCTCCGGGGTCCGACAGGAATGGCGATAATAGGTTCAGAATCTTTATGGGAGAGCCATTGAATAGCTAGTACCCACCAGACAGGGTGGCTCACTGCCCTCCCCAGGGATAGGAGTTTTTTGACTGGGACTCTGACAAATCAATCAAATTACGCTCCGGTGCAGAAGGCACAATTTTCTCACAGCTTGGGGATTCTCTGGTTAGACTTTTCTCCCCAGCCGAATTATTCTTTCTAGTTAGAGGTTGGACCAGTGTACGGAGATCTCCCGTAGGGACACCGTGCAAGAATTGTCAGGGTACCCCCAATTGTAGGGCTTTACGCCACACCTCGTTCCGGTCCTTATCAGGCTTAAACCTTTCCACCGGTTTGGGGTTTTGAGTGTGAGTTTGGACTTGGCAAACCTTTTGGGGGTGTTCGGAGGATTTTTCGCTAGTTAGGCTGGCCCAGCCCATTCGGCGCCCATATTGGTCTATTTCCTGTACATATTCATTCCAGGTGGGCATGTAGCGACGCCGGCCCCGCCCATGAGCATCCCGAGCCTCTTGTATGCGATCTTGAGTACGAACAACGAATGGTTTCAGGCAATCGGGAAGGCCACGGATGAGAGGGGCTAATCGATCGGGGTCGATAGCGGCTGACATTGGGGATTTCCGAAATTCCTCTCTGTCATACATGGCTTGCAGACAAGCTGCTTTCCGTATCGCCGCAAACAGTTCAGAGTAGCCTGTAGCTCTAATCTCTAATGGCTCTCCCCTCTCTCGCGGATCCATACCACCTGCCCAAAAGGCTGCTCGAGCGGTTAGGGAATAATTATGATCCCCATCCATTGTAGTTAAAAACACTCCTGGTCCCCAAGAGTCTCCTGCTTCTTCCTCACTCAACATAAATCTATCTCCTCCTTCAGAAGAAACTCGCCACACATACTCAACAGCTGATTCTTCTGGCCGCCTCGAATATTTTTCCCTTATTTTCGCTAACTCTGTTGGTGTCCACGGAATAGTACGCACAGTGTTGCAGACTTCCTCATCATCCTCATCAACTGTGGTTTCAGTTTTAATCAGAGGTCGTAAAGGAAAGACTCGAGATCTCACAGTAAAAGTCCTTCCCTCCTCATCTTCTTCCTCATCTTCACTATTAGACCAAAAATCTCCGGTCTGGGTTCCGGAATTTGGATAACACATTAACTTACGAATTTGTTGGACTTGGGTCGAGTGCTGCATTTTATCTAAGAGCCCAGTCACCCTTTCCAATAACATTTTAAGTTGGTGATTTTCACCTTTAAGTTGGAGATTTTCACTCCCAAGTCGAGCATTCCGGTTTCCTAAACATTCATTCTCACTCACAAGCTTATCAACTTGAGTTCTTAATTTTTCTCCCGTCTCCTTTTGAAAGGCTAGTGATGACTTCAACACCTCATTCTCCGATTTCAGGGTTGCATATTCTACAGCAGAAATCAGATTAGGAGCAGGGGTTTCCCTAGCTTCTTGTTGTGCACAAGATAAACAGGCGCCTAACACCGCACAGATCACACCTTTGCCTTTCCCCGCTCTGAGCTTCTGTGAAGCCCGACACTCTTCAATACATTCCACCACTTTCTCTTCATCCTTCCAAAATTTATGGGCCCACTCCTTCCCAGCCTGGGAAGGGGCACAATCATATTTTTGCAGCAGTTTATCCATGGCAATCCTGCCGACTACGCCAAAATTCTGTTGCGTGAAAGGGACAAAGCGGTTTTGGCAGAAAATAACCCCCCTTGCGTTCTAACACTCCTCACCGAGGTGGGAGGCTAGGTGCGGCTAGGTTTAAATTCTGAGTGATGCCCTATTCAGCACTATCAGTCCAGTCACATTTAATATGTATTAAACTATTACGATTTGGATACACTAATAGTGGACTGCACCTTCAGTCCAGTCATGCTCATGAACTAGCACGGCCACTCTCGAGTCTTTGGTCGCGTTCAGTGAGAAACCAAAACGACTAGCTACTTAAAAAAAGTGCAGTTTATTTAAACAACAGATATATAGGTTCTTAGGATTGCCGGTGATAAATACACTGTCTGCAAAGCACGTGCAAATGAAAGTATTGTTACAGATACAAAACGCACGACAAAGTTATAAACGATACAGCCTGGCTCTAAATGTAGGAAAGAGAGTCTCTAGAGAAATTTCTAAATTCCTCGAGGAAGCACTCGGTATAATCTAAGTCTTACCCAAAGGCGTCCCTATGAGGGGGAAGAGAGGCTCAGCCCGTCGACTGATCCCAGAAGTCAGTGATGGAATTCTTTGAGATGGTGTCTTCCCTGGGTATCCCCCCTCTCTCGGGCTATTTTTATACTATTTGTTATCTTCAAGGTGGGGTTTGAGTGACTTTAGTCATACATACTTTTATCATGATTGGTGTAAATTTTTCTCGCTTCACAATTAAAGGTATAGTTTATGAGAAATTGAGGGCGCAGACTCAAGAAGGAGTGGTCGCACCTTGGAGGCGGGTAGCCTTCGGGATGGAGGTGTGTTTTGGTATTATAATGACATTATAAAGAGCAAAGTTCGCACAAAGGACAGCATTTCATCAAAATTTGACAAAATGTTGGCTCTGAGTATCAAGCGGGCAGCTAATTGGCAGCTTATCTGTTTCATGGTATCATCCCATTCCCGTATCCGCTATACATCATAAGGTAAAGCCACGGAATAATTGCATCCCGTCCCGTACCTCATGTAGCTTATCAGGGAACCACAGATGTTGTGTCCTTCATGCCAGCTGCGGCTATTTTCTGCCTCAGAAGCCTCTTGATTTTATACTTTTCCTTAATGTGTGAACAATGCTGTACTTTTGTATTTTTTAGCCAATTTAGTATTTATTCCACATAATCCACCCCGTGACTACAGTCACTCAAGCTCCACGATACTCAATACTGATAGGAAAGATCACATGTGCTCTTGTGGTGAGGGATATCAAGTTCAAATACATCTCGTGGAGTGATCAAACGAGTTAAACTTTTCATCATAATCCAAAGTCTAACATACAAAACAATTGTCAAAGCGAAGCACAAAACAATGAGTATTAGTAAAACAACAACAGGATGGAGCATCTTGTTAAAAAGTCCTGTAGCTGTTGGTGACCATCCAAAAAGAGTATCTCCCCGTCCATGTCCTCCGTCTCTCTTGACTCTTTCCAGCACTTGGTGTATTTCTTCAACATCATGATGGACGGTAATCAGAGTTCTCTGTCCATTTCCTTGGGCCTCTTTCAACAGTCGCTTCAATTCATCGTGTTGTAGCAACTTCTTCACCAGTGAGAGATTCATTCCGATAGGGGTAGGCAGCAAATCTCGAATCAATGTGTAATTAGATTGTAGCAATTGAAAAGATGTAACAGGAGCTGAATAATTGAAGTCACATCCAATGATGTTAGTAAAGATCCAAACACAAAGATTTGAGTTATTACTTATATCAACTACTATGTCATCTATGAATACAAGACTACAGGGAGACCTCATGCAAACACACCCTTTCCCAATATATACAAGCACAGTCTCTGGGGTTTCATCGGGATGTATCTCAAAGTGACAAACATTCTGGTTGGTGTCAAGACAAATGTCTTGTGCTTTGAGGGTATTACTCCCACAAATGAATCCTTGTTGGTCTCGTGAAACGCATGCGGCAACATCAACAGTTTGCCACTTATTCTCATTTTGTTGTGCCCACACTCTGTGCTCTATTGGATAGAGTATGGCTCCTTGGTGATTCAACCCCAGCGCAATGATTGGGTATATGGTGTATACCAAAGCATTGCGTATTCTTAAGACAAAAGCTGTGGCCTTGCTCTCAATGGGATCATAGGTGAAGTTAACCAGATACCACCAGGACTGAAATTTTTTCTCAAATTCAATTGCGTTATCCCATATTACTTTTCGAATTTCAGTGGGCAAGGTGCCTTCCTCACCTTCCCTTATGATTGTGGCTGTCATAGATTGCATCCACAATTGGGCTTGGATACAACTAAGAGCCAAGGAAACATTGTTTTGGGTTGTACCAAGTGCATCTGTGATCAGCTGATGGTCTTTTTCACCCGTTTCTTCCCACTGAGGCAATATATTCGATAAAAGCCATTGGTGGTTTCCCAATGCTGATAGAGAGGACTGTAGGGGATGTCTTAATTTGTCCAGATCAGTAGTGGTTGTGACTAGTTTGTTGGCAAGTATCTCAGCATCTATACTATTTAAGACTCCCAGGCCTGTTCCTAAGATGCCAGTCACATCCCTCTTCAGTCGTTGCGAAGTGGCAAGAGTTCGTCTGCGTAACCATGCTGACCATCCTGCATAAGATGTACTCAGGAATGGTAAGCAGGTGGGTTTGATCGCAGAGATTTTAATCTGCATTGACAATTCTACTCGTTTGAGGGAATATGTGGGATTAAACAGTATCTGTTGTTGACCTGTGTGTTTAATAACATAAGGGCCAATGTTGAAAATGTAAGGAGTTAGACTAATGGAGGGCTTAGAAGGTACGCCTTTGAGAGTCTGTGGGGTGTTGGAGTGGGAGACGGACCCGGAGTAACGATGGAATCTCAATATGAGTATGATCGTTCTCCCTTTATTCAAGTTTTCACAGAGTATATATAGACAGGCAATAAGAGCACGCGCTAGCGGCAGCTATATGATTGGCTTACAGTCTCTGTTCACGCGCTGTCCATGCAGTTCATTCACAGATCAGATTGGTTACAAGAATTCACATAGTAAATTACTTAGTCATTAGCACAACATGTTTTCTACCTTCTCAGTTCCCATTTTTCCCATGTACTAATTCCATCTTCTACCACCTGTTTTGCTCTTAATCTAATCTCTCATAGTAGGGAGGCTGGCTCACGTGACCATTTTCTCTCAGACACATTCCTACAATACCCCCTTTTTCTTCTTGAGCCAGCCAGACCTTATGCATGGCATTTTCCATCATATCAGTCACTTTGCGGAGAACACATGAGGCTACCATAATCAATAATAATATAACCAACAATAGCATGAGCCCTTGTTTTAGTAAGTCTGATAACCATCCCGTTATACCCCATGAGCTTAACCAATCATCGAAACCATTTTTAACTGCTTTTAATTTGGACATGTTATCCTTCAGCTCCCGTAACTGCTTATGAATGGATGATGAGTGGTCGGAAAGGTTCATACAACACATACCTTCAAAATCTTCACATCCATGACCCTGAGCTAACAGCAAAAAGTCAATAGCCGCTCGATTTTGCAATGTAGCATGCCGAATGCTATCAACATCAGTAAGCAAGGTAGATATGATTTCAGTTGTAAGGTTTATCTGTTTACTTGCCCAACACCCTATCTTATTCAGCATATTTAATGCTGTTGCTGTTCCTAGCGAGGGAAGAATACTTAGCCCTATGCTTTGTCCGAGATTCGGGAATGTTATATGGTCGTCACAGGATGGAGTGAAGGTATGAACTGTTCTCTTGGCTCTGTGTTTACTGTGTGCTCTGCTCACTGTATCTTTGGCCGTATGCAGGCCTCTGCTTGTAGATCTGCCACATCTCCCCCTTTTTTGTTTAACACCAGACCATTTATTAACAAGGTCGCCATGACTTGTGCTTCTACTCGTTGTGACGCTCTTAGCCGGTTATATACTAAACACAATTAAAAACAGAATCAAAAAGAACCCTGCTAAGGCAATAAATACCCAGATTCCTAAATTTAGCCCAGAAAGCCAATTTCTTTGGATTTACCCACGAGAAATCCTTTTGTAATATTTCAAATACATTGCGGTTGCTGACAGCACAAGCGACCCTGGAAAAACAATCGTGGTAACATTTCGATCATCATAGTTACTGGTTTTGAAAAGGTATGTGGCAAAAATACCCACTCTAACGCAGTCAGGCTCTTTGTGAGTGCATCATCCCACTGTCCTATCAGGGCATAAAGTTGAAATTCTTGTAGGAAGGTGTTCAATGCGTCTTGCAGCAGTAGTAGACTATATCTTATCTTGCAACATGCTGTGATGCCTTCAGAGCTGTTGGGGTTAATGAAAATAGAACTTATGGGGTGGGCGGGGGCAGACACAGTGCTTCAGGGCATCCCCTGTATCTTCAAAGTGCGCTCATGTCTCTCTCCCCCTCTCTGACCCGAGACAGCCCCCTTATATCCTGCACTGGATTGAGTGGAGAAGTACAGGCTAGAGATGCTGCATGCATGGCCAGTGCATGCAGCGAGTCCCACCAGACTCTCCTGCACTGGATCGAGTAGAAAAGTACAGGCCAGAGTCGCTGCACACGTGGCCAGCGTATGCAGCGAGTCTCACCAAACTCATGATCCAGCTTTGCTAACAGCGGCTGTCTGATACGTGACTACATTGTTGTAATCCCTTCTTGTTATCTTCTTCTGTGAAGGTCAGGTTCTCATGGATACACACATAGTTTTTAGAGCAACATATTCTACAACTCGTACAAGGGTACGATGCAAAGCGGCATTTACAGCTGATCATATAATGCTTATTAAACACGGCAAACAGCATACTAAACATAACAGACAAATTCCTTCCACACAGGCGATGAGTATAATTTGCTTCAACCAACCCCACCCCCAAGTCCATCCAGCAAAGACATTTCACCCAGTGGTCTCCACAAGTTGCTGGTTCGGTCGGTGCAGTTCCTGCAGCTGGGCATGGATGGATTTGGAGTGGTCACTTAGATTCATACAATACAGTCCTTTAAAATCTTGACAACCATGTCTGTGAGCTGAAAGCAAAAAATCAGTAGCAGCTCTGTTTTGCAACATCGCATATCGAATACTATCTACATCTAGCAATAACTCAGAAATAGCTGGACTAGTAGCATTGTTAAACTTATCCTTGGCAGCAAGAGAGTCCTTGTTATCAAGAATCCTTGGCAGCAAGAGAGTCCTTGTTAGCAAGAGCGCATGCGGACTCCCTGCTCTTGCTGGTACTGTGCTTTGATCTTCTTCCACAACAGGCCAAGATTCTCAAGCAGCTAGATAAGGTGTCTGTGAGTCCATTACAGGCTTATGTCATCCAAATGTTTTTCTTGCCAGCACCCGAGACTGAATAACAATTGGTGTGATATATGTGTTTTCCAGCACCCAGGTGCGAGTCCCTTGAGTGTATTTACAATCCTACTCGCCGATCTTCCGTTGCTTTCCCATATTCCACCCCCTTGCTCAAGAGACCGCTTCTGCTGGGTTCATTTTAGTCTCGCAGGGTATAACACAGAGCAATCTACTAAGGCATGCAATAACATATACACATATAGGAAAAAACCAAAAACATATCTCTATGGTACTGCTTTGAATCAGGTGTCCTATTTCTCTTTTTCTGATGCTTTCTCGTAATGCTTATGGCATACTTTTGTGCTAACGTGGCACATTTCCCATCTAATTGTTCCTGTTTGGTTTCTTTTGGTTTTTTTTTTTTCCCCCCTCTTTTTTTTTCCTTTTTTTTTTTCATCACTTACGACTGACATAATAGTCTGCCTTTGCAACAAGAGCTCAGTTTCTCATTTTTCCTTAAGTTTCTCATTTTCCTACAGAGCATCCTATAGACTTTGTCTCAACTCCTTTTCCCAATCAACCATGATCTTATAGACAAACAACAAACAACCAGTGATACGCCCTGCACGGGCGAGCCGTTCCCGAGAGTGTAAACGTGTCGGCTCATGAAAACTCCCCCAATATTTCAGGACTTCCATCGGTTCTACAGCCCATCCTGGTGTATCTACCTGGGGCGCGCTCGCCTTACGTCTAAACATTGTGTATATACAAACTTCTTCACTTGACGGAGTGTCATCCCTAGATGCATATGAGAACGGCACCACACCGGGCAGAACACCTTCTCAAGTGGAGTCACCTAACGACACTGCACACAACAAAAAACAAACAAACAGTAGCACACATGCTGATCAGCAGGTATAAGCTGGCGCCCACACACACTTACACAGCAGACATACAAAACCAGCACTTCTATCTCAGGGAGACGACTGGGGAGGGGAGGGGGCGAGGCGGGCAATGGCAGGAGCAAACAGCTCCGGCTCTGTCCTTCTCTGCTGACATTCTGCCTCCTCCATCGGCCTCAGGTGGAGCAGAGGGGATCAGCAGGGGATCGTCCCAGACCTTCGGACCTGGCCTGTTCGATCCCCCTCCCGTGGGTTGTAATGCTGCAAAAGCCCCGGCTGCCGTGGCTCGCTCCGCCTTCATATCTTGTAAGGTCGATAACACCAACCGCTATGTCATCGCTAACGGTGATGCCTCTTTGTCTCCTTTACTTATCACTTCCCACAGTTTTTTCCCAACAGCCTCCCATATTTCTGGTTTAAAAGCTGTCTGGGGCTCTGGTGCGAATCTGTTCTCTCTGCACCAGGTTAACAACCTTCGGAGCATACGCTCATTGTATTTCACCCCTCTCTTAGAGAGGATATGCAGGAGAAGTCTTAATATAGCCCCTTCTTCTTTTTACTTGTTGCCCCATCTCCTGCCCCGGCTTAATCAGTTTGAGCAACAGTTTCGCTGGTGTTTCAATCCCTCTCTTAGAGAGGATCCCAGCGAGTAGCGTGGCCGCAGCTTCTGTTTCCATAGCTGTGCCTGGGAGGTGAGGAGCGACCTCACGCCGTTGTCTGCTCCCGCTGATGCGCCCAAGCAGCACGTCTCCCAGCCGAAGTTTCCCACTCCCCTCCTCTAGCTGCTTACCGCAGTCTCGGAGAACTCAGTCGCGCTGAACCATCCTCTGCTACCAGATGTTGGAGTGGGAGACGGACCCGGAGTAACGATGGAGTCTCAATATGAGTATGATCGTTCTCCCTTTATTCAAGTTTTCACAGAGTATATATAGACAGGCAATAAGAGCACGCGCTAGCGGCAGCTATATGATTGGCTTACAGTCTCTGTTCACGCGCTGTCCATGCAGTTCATTCACAGATCAGGTTGGTTACAAGAATTCACATAGTAAATTACTTAGTCATTAGCACAACATGTTTTCTACCTTCTCAGTTCCCGTTTTTCCCATGTACTAATTCCATCTTCTACCACCTGTTTTGCTCTTAATCTAATCTCTCATAGTAGGGAGGCTGGCTCACATGACCATTTTCTCTCAGACACATTCCTACAGTGGGGGTGTAGGTTCTGGATTTATTTCAGGAAGTTCATGTGTATTTGAGTCAATCATAAATTCAAATAACAATTCTGTGCCTTTGTAGCCCCAAATACAATACACTACTGAAGGTTTGATGAAAGTGAAATTGTGCCAGCAATCTGAATTTGGCTCCATAATTTTGTAACAATCAGTGTTGTATTTGTCCGGTTTGGTAGAGTCTACATAGATGGTTTAATTACAGTTGGCCTGTGGTGAGTAGACCCATTGATAAATCGGCAACCAATGTGTATTCTCTTTCCAAGGGTGGCCTCGATTTTAGCTATTCAAAGTGATTCATTCCATCTCCATTTATCTCTGGAATATACTTCACTGCCTTGTATAACCAGAGTGGAGAGATTTAAACCCCTTTTGCTTTCTGGTGTTCCGGTGCTTGCAGTGTACCGTGACAATGCATTATCCCAAAGGTCAGGTGCTTCGTCTATCTTGAATTCAAATAGCAGCGCTATTTCATCCTGTTGCCAACGACAAGTTACAAGAGTGGGTTCCACAAGAGTAAAATTATACCAGCAATCCCACTCGTCGGTGACACAGTGCTTTGTTGTCATTGAGCGTGGGTTCTGAGGGCGAAATATCTCTATTCTCATGGCCTTCTCATGGTTTGAGCCATTGATCATTCCACACCCTACTCGGGTTTCCACCCCTGCCTTACCTTTCAGGACTGGGTACCAACTATTCCAGGTCCACTCATGTAACATCTCATTTTCCTGTAGAACTACAGTGGCCAAACTCAATTCTCCCTTTTCTTGTACCTGCCATCGCATTGTGTTTCACAAAGGCTTGAGACCATGGCCACTCTGGGTCTCTCTGACTACAAACAACAGGGAATAAAAAGGTAAAACTGAATAGCATCAATTCCATCTGCCAATTCGTCATTTTAGAGTTTTGGCCTCCAGGTAGCCATACATAATAAAAATGATATTATTGCCAGGATCAATGTCAGGATTCCCTGGAGACACTCAAAGGTAGCGTAGGCCAATCCATCTGTACAGCTCATCCAAGGTTCCTGTAAGACACAAAGGAAAAGAAAATCTGCTCGGTCTTATTCGACCGACGAGGTTAAAAAGAAGGCGAGATCCACCGGGTGCTGATCCGGTGTATCTTCCCTGAACAGTCTTTGGCTTCCCATGCATAGGGATTTTTGGGAGTAGCTAGCACCATTGGTACCGTCCCAATTTGAGGCATTTTCACTAGCACAGGTTGCCCAGGGTGAAATCTTCCTGGGTATCTTCCCGGTTCATTGGGAGCTTTTGGAGAGATAATATTGGCAGATACACAGAAAGCTTTCATTTTAGGACAGCCGTCTCCACTCCATCTGTTATTTAATTGATAGATGGCATCGTCCAATCGCAAATGCCAACCAGGTTCATGAGTTTTTGCAAGACGCTTAACCAATCCATTGGTGCGTTCAACAATGCCACTAGCCTGGGGATAATAGGGAGTATGAAATACCCATCGAATCCCTTCTTCTTTGGCCCAATCTTGTACCACCGAAGCGGTAAAGTGTGAACCGTTATCACTTTGGATTTCCTCGGGAAGGGGAAGTGTGCTGAACCACCCTTTTAGGCCTTTCACTGTGTTGTCCCCGGTAGCTGCTTTGAAGCTAGTGGCCATACTGAGGCTGGAGATAATCTCCACTCCTACCAGGACATATCTTGTCCCACCTGATGATCTCAAGGGCCCAATATAGTCAATCTGCCATGAATGCCACAACGTTTTCTTGTCCCGAATGTGTAAGGGAGGCGCCTTACTCGGATGATCTTTGCTGAGTCGTAGGTGACATTGTGAACAGGCAGTTACTACTTGTTCGCACAGCTTAACCGACATAGGCCACCCCTGGGCTAGACCTTCCTGATACAGGTCAGCACAGCCTGTGTGGCCACGCTTAACATGTAACCATTCGAGTAAGTGTTCCCATTCCCGACCATCATCTACAATGTCAATTTGCTGTAGCCACGTGAGGCTATCTACCTGTTGGTTGAATTGAGCAGTGATCGAGTTTGAACGATCATGGCCTTTTACCCAAGCAATGTGCAATGTTCTCTGTCCTCCTATTTCTAACAGTTGCTTCCAACTGTCCGTCTCCCAAATCGGGACTCTATTCACCTGCCAATCATTGGCTGCCCAGTGACCTATCCATTCAGTGGCTCCTTTAAAAACAGCATATGAGTCAGTGTAAATGGAGGTGGCCCCATGTTGTGCAGCTAGTAGGACAGCTCTGAGTTCCCCTACTTGTGCACTACCCTCCCCTGTTTCCATCGCTCTTTCTCCCGTTGCTACTTCCAGTGCTACGGCCTTATATTTCCACTTATTGTTTTCACAGTGAGATGACGCATCAGTAAACCACACTCCTGTAAGATCACTGCCTTCCTTCAAAGGAGGTGCTTCTTGGATCGGAGATGGTCTGTTTGGTGGGGATTGGAACAATAGGGCACCATCTATATCCTTTTGCAGCTTGGATACTTTAACACTGCCTTCAGAGACTGGCATGATTTCATTAATGCCTTCTAAATAAGCATACCACTTTCGAACTGTGGGTTTCTGGGCAATGCCAGCTGGTGGTGTTGTCCCTTTACGGACCACATCTAGGAGGCGGACAGGTCCCCGAATGATCACACTCTGTTCTCTTCTTATCTGCTCTGTTCGTTGCAACGCTCGCACTAGGGACAGTAAACCCTTCTCAAGGTCTGAATATCTGCTCTCAGTATCATTGAAGGAGTGAAAGCTAAATTCTAATGGTCTCTCCGGTCCTGCTGGTCCCTTCTGCCATAAATTACAATGGGAACCATGTTCACTGAACCCCCATTCTACATGGACAGGGTCAGTTGGATGTATGGGGCCAAGCTGTTGGAATAACCTTAGCTCCTTTATTAGTAATTGCAGAGCATTAGTGTGTTGTTCAGTCCACTCCCAGGATCTACCCTTTTTGAGCAAACTATAAAGGGGGCGAGCAATGATGGAAAAGCCAGGGATGTGTTTACGCCAATAACTTAAAGTTCCCAGACCTTGCTGCAACTCCTTCACGCTGGATGGATTCTGTCCATGCTCTATTTTTTCCAGGGTATCCTGAGGGACAGAAGCAGCTCCCTTAATCCACCAGACCCCCAGGAATTTAACTTCCTGTGCAGGTCCCTGACACTTTGAGTCTGGAATTTCCAATCCTAAATCAAGTAATGTTTTTCGGATGTTTTCCATTATGTCTTTTACACTTTCTTGGTTCTCTCCCCCTATTAGGATGTCATCAATATATTGGTATACCGTACATCCCTGTGAAACAGGAATCTCTGATAGCACTTTAGCTAAAGCATTATGAGCAATAGTGGGGGAATGTTTGTATCCTTGTGGAAGTCGGTTAAAGGTATATTGGACTCCTTTCCACGTGAATGCAAACCGCGCTTTGTCCTGCTCAAGGAGGGGAATCATAAAAAACATGTCTTTAACATCTAAGGCAGCCATCCAAGGATGGGCAGCTCCTTGTATCATTGTCACAATTTCCGCGATATTTGGAACTGCGGCGGTGAGGGGTGCAGTGTTGGCATTGAACTTTCGGTAATCTACTGTGAAACGCCATTGCCTGTTTGGTTTCTTTACCGGCCACACTGGTGAATTATAAGACGAGTGAGTCCTCTTAATGATGTCTCTTTTTTCTAAATCTGATATCACCCCGTCTGCTCCTGCAAGTGCAGCTGCAGGCAGTGGATACTGCCAGACATTAGTGATTTTAGAGGGAGGTAAAGGCATGGAAGTTTCCAATAGACTCAATTTCACTGTGTCTATTACTTTTTCGCATCCTGCAAAGCTCCACACAGTTCCATCTGGGAATTTCCACATTCGCCCACGCAGCACGTCAAATCCTAGGAGGTTAGTACGCGAGGAACCCACTAACACTTCCGCCCTGGTCATTCGCTGCTCTCCTGGCAACCAGAGGTTAATTTTTGCAACGGGGCATGTTTTTACCACACCATCAATTCCTGCGAAGTTGACTCTGCGTCTGGTGGGATTTATACCTAGAAGTTGTGCCGTTTCGTTAGTGATTGCAGACATTTGGTCTCCGGTATCAATAATAAAGTTTACTGACATCCTCCGGGGTCCGACAGGAATGGCGATAATAGGTTCAGAATCTTTATGGGAGAGCCATTGAATAGCTAGTACCCACCAGACAGGGTGGCTCACTGCCCTCCCCAGGGATAGGAGTTTTTTGACTGGGACTCTGACAAATCAATCAAATTACGCTCCGGTGCAGAAGGCACAATTTTCTCACAGCTTGGGGATTCTCTGGTTAGACTTTTCTCCCCAGCCGAATTATTCTTTCTAGTTAGAGGTTGGACCAGTGTACGGAGATCTCCCGTAGGGACACCGTGCAAGAATTGTCAGGGTACCCCCAATTGTAGGGCTTTACGCCACACCTCGTTCCGGTCCTTATCAGGCTTAAACCTTTCCACCGGTTTGGGGTTTTGAGTGTGAGTTTGGACTTGGCAAACCTTTTGGGGGTGTTCGGAGGATTTTTCGCTAGTTAGGCTGGCCCAGCCCATTCGGCGCCCATATTGGTCTATTTCCTGTACATATTCATTCCAGGTGGGCATGTAGCGACGCCGGCCCCGCCCATGAGCATCCCGAGCCTCTTGTATGCGATCTTGAGTACGAACAACGAATGGTTTCAGGCAATCGGGAAGGCCACGGATGAGAGGGGCTAATCGATCGGGGTCGATAGCGGCTGACATTGGGGATTTCCGAAATTCCTCTCTGTCATACATGGCTTGCAGACAAGCTGCTTTCCGTATCGCCGCAAACAGTTCAGAGTAGCCTGTAGCTCTAATCTCTAATGGCTCTCCCCTCTCTCGCGGATCCATACCACCTGCCCAAAAGGCTGCTCGAGCGGTTAGGGAATAATTATGATCCCCATCCATTGTAGTTAAAAACACTCCTGGTCCCCAAGAGTCTCCTGCTTCTTCCTCACTCAACATAAATCTATCTCCTCCTTCAGAAGAAACTCGCCACACATACTCAACAGCTGATTCTTCTGGCCGCCTCGAATATTTTTCCCTTATTTTCGCTAACTCTGTTGGTGTCCACGGAATAGTACGCACAGTGTTGCAGACTTCCTCATCATCCTCATCAACTGTGGTTTCAGTTTTAATCAGAGGTCGTAAAGGAAAGACTCGAGATCTCACAGTAAAAGTCCTTCCCTCCTCATCTTCTTCCTCATCTTCACTATTAGACCAAAAATCTCCGGTCTGGGTTCCGGAATTTGGATAACACATTAACTTACGAATTTGTTGGACTTGGGTCGAGTGCTGCATTTTATCTAAGAGCCCAGTCACCCTTTCCAATAACATTTTAAGTTGGTGATTTTCACCTTTAAGTTGGAGATTTTCACTCCCAAGTCGAGCATTCCGGTTTCCTAAACATTCATTCTCACTCACAAGCTTATCAACTTGAGTTCTTAATTTTTCTCCCGTCTCCTTTTGAAAGGCTAGTGATGACTTCAACACCTCATTCTCCGATTTCAGGGTTGCATATTCTACAGCAGAAATCAGATTAGGAGCAGGGGTTTCCCTAGCTTCTTGTTGTGCACAAGATAAACAGGCGCCTAACACCGCACAGATCACACCTTTGCCTTTCCCCGCTCTGAGCTTCTGTGAAGCCCGACACTCTTCAATACATTCCACCACTTTCTCTTCATCCTTCCAAAATTTATGGGCCCACTCCTTCCCAGCCTGGGAAGGGGCACAATCATATTTTTGCAGCAGTTTATCCATGGCAATCCTGCCGACTATGCCAAAATTCTGTTGCGTGAAAGGGGCAAAGCGGTTTTGGCAGAAAATAACCCCCCTTGCGTTCTAACACTCCTCACCGAGGTGGGAGGCTAGGTGCGGCTAGGTTTAAATTCTGAGTGATGCCCTATTCAGCACTATCGGTCCAGTCACATTTAATATGTATTAAACTATTACGATTTGGATACACTAATAGTGGACTGCACCTTCAGTCCAGTCATGCTCATGAACTAGCACGGCCACTCTCGAGTCTTTGGTCGCGTTCAGTGAGAAACCAAAACGACTAGCTACTTAAAAAAAGTGCAGTTTATTTAAACAACAGATATATAGGTTCTTAGGATTGCCGGTGATAAATACACTGTCTGCAAAGCACGTGCAAATGAAAGTATTGTTACAGATACAAAACGCACGACAAAGTTATAAACGATACAGCCTGGCTCTAAATGTAGAAAAGAGAGTCTCTAGAGAAATTTCTAAGTTTCCCGAGGAAGCACTCGGTATAATCTAAGTCTTACCCAAAGGCGTCCCTATGAGGGGGAAGAGAGGCTCAGCCCGTCGACTGATCCCAGAAGTCAGTGATGGAATTCTTTGAGATGGTGTCTTCCCTGGGTATCCCCCCTCTCTCAGGCTATTTTTATACTATTTGTTATCTTCAAGGTGGAGTTTGAGTGACTTTAGTCATACATACTGTCCTGGTTCCGGTGGGGATAGGGTTAACTTTTCCTGGTATTCCATGCCATGTGAGCCACGCCCACCCTGAGCTGCCGGGGGAGGGGGCAGGAAGTTACTGCTTAAAAGCGGGCTGGGGCGTCCTGGGTCCGGCTGGTCGGCGAGCGGCGGGGAGCGGCGGTTCCGTAATCGCGTTTGTATATTCCCCTATCCGTGGTGGTGGTGGTGGTGTTTGCCTGTTCCCTTTGCTGTTCTGTTAAACTGCCTTTGTCCCAACCCAAGAGTCTTGCCTTTTCTTACGATCCTTCCTGTATTAGGAAGGCACGTGCGAGCGGCACGTGGTTCTTTGTTGCCATCTGAGGCTAAACCACGACAGTCCTTTTTGGCGCCCAACGTGGGGCTTGAAGGGTTGAGATAATGACAGAATCCAACTAGAACGTGGAAAAAACGGTTTTGGTTTTTTTTTTGTATGCATTTATTTTATTAGGTAAGTAGTCACTGGTCATCATGTTGCTTGGTTTGTTCTCATGGCTGTGTTACATAAATTCCTATATGGCTTATGTACTCCCTGCGATGCTGTTTACCATGTCTGGAAGAGGGATGAGGATTATCATTCTGCTGTCCTGTGCGATATCTGTTTATGATATGATAACATCACTGTTCAGACGGCTATTTTGGGGTGTTTATGTGGTTTTGTTGTCATGTCCATACATTGGACACCGTCTCTCAGAATTTGTTAATAGTTTCCCCAGCCCTTTTGCCTCCCTTTTCTCCTTCGGGTCAGGTATGACAGCTTTTGAGAATCTTGAATATCCTTGGGATACTCAAACCAGCGTGTTCCTAGTGCTATGTCTCCTGAATACGTTCCAGGTCTTGTTTAGGGTTAAGCGACTATTTAAGACTACCACCCGGAGATCTGCTCCGAGGCTGGATAGTCAGGGGTGGCATGGCATGTGGGAGAGCATGGGCAGGTACCTAGAGAACTACTCACCTCCAGTGGTCTGGGACTTCACCCCTGAACAATTACAGGACCCTGATAAAGTGGTAGAATATTTGAAGGGAAAATGCTGTGCCTATTCTAGAGAGGCACAACTCACCGCGCTGTGCTGGGCCCTGGCCAGTATCTACCAGGCACTGCTCAGAATTATGCAGCACCCTCAAGGGGAAGAGATGGAAACCAGACCGGCGGCCCCTGCAGCTACTGCAACCCCTGCGGCGGCCCCTGCGGCTACTGCAACCCCTGCGGCAGACACTGCGGCTACTGCAACCCCCGTGGTAGCCACTGCCACTGAACCAGGGAACCAACCCGTGCCGGTATCAGTTGCCCCCATACAGAAGAAGAAGTACACAAAGAAATCAGTACGCTTAGTAAGAGATGATGATGAACCAGGGCCATCACGAGAGCAGGAGGAAGAGGCAGAACCAGAGATAATTACTCGATCCCTATCCTTGAGTGAGCTGCGGGATATGCGAAAAGATTTCAGCCGGGGAGAACGGCTGTCGTGGTTTAGCCTCAGATGGCAACAAAGAACCACGTGCCGCTCGCACGTGCCTTCCTAATACAGGAAGGATCGTAAGAAAAGGCAAGACTCTTGGGTTGGGACAAAGGCAGTTTAACAGAACAGCAAAGGGAACAGGCAAACAACAACAACAACAACACGGATAGGGGAATATACAAACGCGATTACGGAACCGCCGCTCCCCGCC
The DNA here is from genome assembly GCF_964199755.1 of Larus michahellis. Lineage (NCBI taxonomy): Eukaryota > Metazoa > Chordata > Aves > Charadriiformes > Laridae > Larus > Larus michahellis. The sequence goes on along the minus strand of NC_133929.1, from coordinate 11,928,573 downwards.
GCTCGCCGACCGGCCGGACCCAGGACGCCCCAGCCCGCTTTTAAGCAGCAACTTCCTGCCCCCTCCCCCGGCAGCTCAGGGTGGGCGTGGCTCACATGGCATGGAATACCAGGAAAAGTTAACCCTATCCCCACCGGAACCAGGACATTATCCACCCCTTATTCCATACCATCTATGCCATGCCCAGCAGGTTCCAATGAATTGCCACCACTTTCCCCTGTTATATATATATATATACACACATATAATGCCCTTAGTTTATGGGTCATCCCTCCAAAGTGTCCGCTGAGTTCTTTTAATCCACGGCTTTGGGCTCCATTTGTTAGAACAGTCTCTCAGGGCAGGTGAGATGCTGGGTGGTGCTGGTCTGTTGCATGCTGTATTTTTCGGAGCTTGTGACTGGTGCACCTGGTGTGGCTCATGCACGCAGTCCGTGGGCTGAAGATGTAGATCTTGAGGAAACTGCTGGGCGCCAGCTGCTGAGATCAGTTCTTATCCCATCATCCCTGTGCCTTACTTGTAGTACAACTGATAGCAATTATAGCAATGAGGACATACAGTGACAGTGTTACTTATCAATTAACAGCACACAATCTGATTCATTGGCTATTCTCGCCCAAAATCAGATCCCCATGAGGTACACATCGGACTTCCCCATCCTGCCGCATCACCCACCAAGTGCACCCAGGTCCTTGGGCAAAAGCAATCCCACGGATGGGTTTGCCTTTGCCTGAGGCAGGACTAACCCAGACTGTCTTCCCTAGCATATTCTTCATGTGCACTACGGGGACTTTATCCCCTCCTGCAGTACGTGGAAGTTTTGATTGGGCAGGGCCAGCCCGATTGTTAGATCCCCTGGTGTTAACTAGCCAGGTAGCTTTTGCTAAATGTGTATCCCAGTGTTTGAAAGTCCCACCACCCATTGCTCTCAGTGTAGTTTTTAACAATCCATTGTATCGTTCTATCTTCCCAGAGGCTGGTGCGTGATAGGGGATGTGATATACCCACTCGATACCATGCTCTTTGGCCCAGGTGTCTATGAGGTTGTTTCGGAAATGAGTCCCGTTGTCCGACTCAATTCTCTCTGGGGTACCATGTCGCCACAGGACTTGCTTTTCAAGGCCCAGGATAGTGTTCCGGGCAGTGGCATGGGGCACAGGGTATGTTTCCAGCCATCCAGTGGTTGCTTCCACCATTGTGAGCACATAGCGCTTGCCTTGACGGGTTTGTGGCAGTGTGATATAATCAATCTGCCAGGCCTCCCCATATTTGTATTTCAGCCATCGCCCTCCATACCAAAGAGGCTTCAAACGCTTGGCTTGTTTGATCGCAGCGCATGTCTCACATTCATGGATGACCTGTGCAATAGTGTCCATGGTCAAGTCCACCCCTCGGTCACGAGCCCATCTATATGTCGCATCTCTCCCTTGATGGCCTGAGGAGTCATGGGCCCACCGAGCTATGAATAGTTCACCCTTATGTTGCCAGTCCAGATCCACCTGAGCCACTTCAATCCTAGCGGCCCGATCCACCTGCTGGTTGTTCTGATGTTCCTCCGTGGCCCGATTCTTCGGTACATGGGCATCTACATGGCGTACTTTCACAACCAGATTCTCTATCCGGGCAGCAATATCTTTCCACAGTTCAGCAGCCCAGATGGGTTTGCCTCTGCGCTGCCAGTTGCCCTGCTTCCACTGCTGTAACCACCCCCACAGAGCATTTGCCACCATCCATGAGTCAGTGTAGAGATAAAGTACTGGCCATTTTTCTCGCTCAGCAATGTCCAAAGCCAGCTGAATAGCCTTCACCTCTGCAAACTGGCTCGATTCACCCTGTCCCTCACTGGCTTCTGCAACCCGTCGTGTAGGACTCCACACAGCAGCCTTCCACTTTCGATGCTTTCCCACAATACGGCAGGACCCATCAGTGAACAGGGCATATTTCTTCTCATTTTCTGGCAGTTTATTATATGGTGGGGCCTCTTCTGCACGCGTCACCTCCTCCTCTGGTGACATTCCGAAATCCTTGCCTTCTGGCCAGTCCATGATCACTTCCAGAATTCCTGGGCGACTGGGGTTTCCCATTCGAGTTTGCTGCGTGATCAGTGCAATCCACTTACTCCATGTAACATCGGTTGCATGATGTGTGGTGGGGACCCTTTCTTTGAACATCCAACCCAGCACCGGCAGTCGAGGTGCTAAGAGGAGCTGTGCTTCTGTACCAACTACTTCCGAAGCAGCTCGAACCCCTTCATATGCTGCCAATATCTCTTTTTCTGTTGGAGTGTAGCGGGCTTCGGATCCTCTGTATCCACGACTCCAAAACCCTAGGGGTCGACCTCGAGTCTCCCCTGGTGCTTTCTGCCAGAGGCTCCAGGTAGGGCCGTTCTCCCCGGCTGCGGTATAGAGCACATTTTTAACATCTTGTCCTGCCCGGACTGGCCCCAGGGCCACTGCATGGACTATTTCCTGTTTGATTTGTTCAAAAGCTTGTCGTTGCTCAGGACCCCATTTAAAATCATTCTTCTTCCGGGTTACTTGATACAGAGGGCTTGCAATTTGACTGTAATCTGGGATATGCATTCTCCAAAAACCCACAATACCTAAGAAAGCCTGTGTTTCCTTTTTACTAGTTGGTGGAGACATAGCTGCTATTTTGTTGATCACATCCATTGGGATCTGACGGCGTCCATCTTGCCATTTTATTCCTAAAAACTGGATCTCCTGCGCAGGTCCCTTGACCTTACTTCGCTTTATAGCAAAACCAGCGTTCAGAAGGATTTGGACTATTTTACTCCCTTTCTCAAAAACTTCTTCTGCTGTGTTTCCCCATACGATGATGTCATCAATGTACTGCAGATGTTCTGGAGCTTCACCCTGTTCCAGTGCAGTCTGGATCAGTCCATGGCAAATGGTGGGGCTGTGTTTCCACCCCTGGGGCAGTCGATTCCAGGTGTATTGGACGCCCCTCCAAGTGAAAGCAAACTGTGGCCTGCACTCTGCTGCCAAAGGGATTGAGAAGAATGCATTCGCTATATCAATCGTGGCATACCACTTGGCTGCCTTGGACTCCAGTTCGTACTGGAGTTCTAGCATGTCCGGCATGGCAGCACTCAGCGGTGGCGTGACTTCATTCAGACCACGATAGTCTACAGTTAGCCTCCACTCTCCATTAGATTTTCGCACCGGCCATATGGGACTGTTAAAGGGTGAGCGAGTCTTGCTGATCACTCCTTGAACCTCTAGTTGACGAATCAGCTCATGGATGGGAATCAGAGAGTCTCGGTTAGTGCGATAATGCCGCCGATGCACCGTTGTGGTAGCAATCGGCACCTGTTGTTCTTTGACCCTCAACAACCCCACAACAGAAGAATCCTCCGAGAGACCAGGCAAGGCAGACAACTGTTTAACTTCCTCCGTCTCCAAGGCAGCTATGCCAAAGGCCCACCAGTACCCTTTTGGGTCCTTAAAATACCCTCTCCTGAGGTAATCTATACCAAGGATGCATGGAGCCTCTGGGCCAGTCACAATGGGATGCTTTTGCCACTCATTCCCAGTTAGGCTCACTTCCGCCTCCAGTACAGTCAACTCTTGGGATCCCCCTGTCACCCCAGAAATACAAATGGGTTCTGCCCCTCTATAGCTTGATGGTATTAGGGTGCCCTGTGCACCCGTGTCCACTAGAGCCTTATACTCCTGTGGGTCTGATGTGCCAGGCCATCGAATCCACACCGTCCAATAAACCCGGTTGTCCCTTTCCTCCACCTGGCCGGAGGCAGGGCCCCCCTAATACTCGTCATAGTATCCATTACTCACTTCTTGCATAAATGACTTGGAAGTTCCTTCAAGAGGATCAGAAGCAAGATCAGGCCTTCTGCTTTTTCTGGGGAACGGCCCACTGGAAACTGGGGCGGCACTTTTCCTGGAGGGATCCCCTTTTGTGGTTGTCCTTCCTTGCAACTCCTGTACCCGTGTCCGCAGGATCGAAGTAGGTTGTCCATCCCACTTCCTCATGTCCTCTCCGTGGTCACGCAGGTAGAACCACAGGGTGCCTCGTGGTGTGTACCCTCTGTACTCTCTCTCTTGAGTGGGGAAATGCCTGCTTCTAATAGCTGAGATGCTGGCCCGTGCAGGTGGGGAGTAGGACATATTCTCTTCAAGTTGCTGGACCTTCCGCGACAGTTTCTCCACAGCTGAGACAAGGGGGGAAGAGAGACTTTCTTCATATCGCCGGAGCCGGCCAGCTACCTCATCCACCGTTGGTCCCTCTTCACCTTTCCATTCCATTACTGCCAGGGAGTTGGCATATGACGATGGTGCGCTCTGTACAAACTTCCGCCACATGGGCCTTGTGCATCGCACCTCATCAGGGTCTGTGGGTAAGTCGGCATTGTCCAAGTCATAATAAATCATCTCCCGCACGGCTAATTCTCTCAGGTACTGGATACCTCTTTCCATGGTAGTCCACTTGCTTGGCTGACATACAACATCCTCACTGAAGGGGTACCTCTCCCTCACGCCTAACAGGAGTCGTTTCCAGAGGCTGAGGGCTTGGGTCTTTTTCCCAATCGCCTTGTCAATGCCGCCTTCCCTAGACAGGGATCCCAGCTGCCTGGCCTCCCTACCCTCTAATTCCAGGCTACTGGCCCCATTATCCCAGCACCGGAGCAGCCAGGTGACAATGTGCTCGCCTGAAAGTCGGCTGAAATCTTTTCGCATATCCCGCAGCTCACTCAAGGATAGGGATCGAGTAATTATCTCTGGTTCTGCCTCTTCCTCCTGCTCTCGTCATGGCCCTGGTTCATCATCATCTCTTACTAAGCGTACTGATTTCTTTGTGTACTTCTTCTTCTGTATGGGGGCAACTGATACCGGCACGGGTTGGTTCCCTGGTTCAGTGGCAGTGGCTACCACGGGGGTTGCAGTAGCCGCAGTGTCTGCCGCAGGGGTTGCAGTAGCCGCAGGGGCCGCCGCAGGGGTTGCAGTAGCCACAGGGGCTGCAGCAGCCGCAGGGGCTGCCGCAGGGGCCGCCGCAGCCGCAGGGGCCGCCGGTCTGGTTTCCATCTCTTCCCCTTGAGGGTGCTGCATAATTCTGAGCAGTGCCTGGTAGATACTGGCCAGGGCCCAGCACAGCGCGGTGAGTTGTGCCTCTCTAGAATAGGCACAGCATTTTCCCTTCAAATATTCTACCACTTTATCAGGGTCCTGTAATTGTTCAGGGGTGAAGTCCCAGACCACTGGAGGTGAGTAGTTCTCTAGGTACCTGCCCATGCTCTCCCACATGCCATGCCACCCCTGACTATCCAGCCTCGGAGCAGATCTCCGGGTGGTAGTCTTAAATAGTCGCTTAACCCTAAACAAGACCTGGAACGTATTCAGGAGACATAGCACTAGGAACACGCTGGTTTGAGTATCCCAAGGATATTCAAGATTCTCAAAAGCTGTCATACCTGACCCGAAGGAGAAAAGGGAGGCAAAAGGGCTGGGGAAACTATTAACAAATTCTGAGAGACGGTGTCCAATGTATGGACATGACAACAAAACCACATAAACACCCCAAAATAGCCGTCTGAACAGTGATGTTATCATATCATAAACAGATATCGCACAGGACAGCAGAATGATAATCCTCATCCCTCTTCCAGACATGGTAAACAGCATCGCAGGGAGTACATAAGCCATATAGGAATTTATGTAACACAGCCATGAGAACAAACCAAGCAACATGATGACCAGTGACTACTTACCTAATAAAATAAATGCATACAAAAAAAAAACCAAAACCGTTTTTTCCACGTTCTAGTTGGATTCTGTCATTATCTCAACCCTTCAAGCCCCACGTTGGGCGCCAAAAAGGACTGTCGTGGTTTAGCCTCAGATGGCAACAAAGAACCACGTGCCGCTCGCACGTGCCTTCCTAATACAGGAAGGATCGTAAGAAAAGGCAAGACTCTTGGGTTGGGACAAAGGCAGTTTAACAGAACAGCAAAGGGAACAGGCAAACACCACCACCACCACCACGGATAGGGGAATATACAAACGCGATTACGGAACCGCCGCTCCCCGCCGCTCGCCGACCAGCCGGACCCAGGACGCCCCAGCCCGCTTTTAAGCAGCAACTTCCTGCCCCCTCCCCCGGCAGCTCAGGGTGGGCGTGGCTCACATGGCATGGAATACCAGGAAAAGTTAACCCTATCCCCACCGGAACCAGGACAGTATGTATGACTAAAGTCACTCAAACTCCACCTTGAAGATAACAAATAGTATAAAAATAGCCTGAGAGAGGGGGGATACCCAGGGAAGACACCATCTCAAAGAATTCCATCACTGACTTCTGGGATCAGTCGACGGGCTGAGCCTCTCTTCCCCCTCATAGGGACGCCTTTGGGTAAGACTTAGATTATACCGAGTGCTTCCTCGGGAAACTTAGAAATTTCTCTAGAGACTCTCTTTTCTACATTTAGAGCCAGGCTGTATCGTTTATAACTTTGTCGTGCGTTTTGTATCTGTAACAATACTTTCATTTGCACGTGCTTTGCAGACAGTGTATTTATCACCGGCAATCCTAAGAACCTATATATCTGTTGTTTAAATAAACTGCACTTTTTTTAAGTAGCTAGTCGTTTTGGTTTCTCACTGAACGCGACCAAAGACTCGAGAGTGGCCGTGCTAGTTCATGAGCATGACTGGACTGAAGGTGCAGTCCACTATTAGTGTATCCAAATCGTAATAGTTTAATACATATTAAATGTGACTGGACCGATAGTGCTGAATAGGGCATCACTCAGAATTTAAACCTAGCCGCACCTAGCCTCCCACCTCGGTGAGGAGTGTTAGAACGCAAGGGGGGTTATTTTCTGCCAAAACCGCTTTGCCCCTTTCACGCAACAGAATTTTGGCATATTCGGCAGGATTGCCATGGATAAACTGCTGCAAAAATATGATTGTGCCCCTTCCCAGGCTGGGAAGGAGTGGGCCCATAAATTTTGGAAGGATGAAGAGAAAGTGGTGGAATGTATTGAAGAGTGTCGGGCTTCACAGAAGCTCAGAGCGGGGAAAGGCAAAGGTGTGATCTGTGCGGTGTTAGGCGCCTGTTTATCTTGTGCACAACAAGAAGCTAGGGAAACCCCTGCTCCTAATCTGATTTCTGCTGTAGAATATGCAACCCTGAAATCGGAGAATGAGGTGTTGAAGTCATCACTAGCCTTTCAAAAGGAGACGGGAGAAAAATTAAGAACTCAAGTTGATAAGCTTGTGAGTGAGAATGAATGTTTAGGAAACCGGAATGCTCGACTTGGGAGTGAAAATCTCCAACTTAAAGGTGAAAATCACCAACTTAAAATGTTATTGGAAAGGGTGACTGGGCTCTTAGATAAAATGCAGCACTCGACCCAAGTCCAACAAATTCGTAAGTTAATGTGTTATCCAAATTCCGGAACCCAGACCGGAGATTTTTGGTCTAATAGTGAAGATGAGGAAGAAGATGAGGAGGGAAGGACTTTTACTGTGAGATCTCGAGTCTTTCCTTTACGACCTCTGATTAAAACTGAAACCACAGTTGATGAGGATGATGAGGAAGTCTGCAACACTGTGCGTACTATTCCGTGGACACCAACAGAGTTAGCGAAAATAAGGGAAAAATATTCGAGGCGGCCAGAAGAATCAGCTGTTGAGTATGTGTGGCGAGTTTCTTCTGAAGGAGGAGATAGATTTATGTTGAGTGAGGAAGAAGCAGGAGACTCTTGGGGACCAGGAGTGTTTTTAACTACAATGGATGGGGATCATAATTATTCCCTAACCGCTCGAGCAGCCTTTTGGGCAGGTGGTATGGATCCGCGAGAGAGGGGAGAGCCATTAGAGATTAGAGCTACAGGCTACTCTGAACTGTTTGCGGCGATACGGAAAGCAGCTTGTCTGCAAGCCATGTATGACAGAGAGGAATTTCGGAAATCCCCAATGTCAGCCGCTATCGACCCCGATCGATTAGCCCCTCTCATCCGTGGCCTTCCCGATTGCCTGAAACCATTCGTTGTTCGTACTCAAGATCGCATACAAGAGGCTCGGGATGCTCATGGGCGGGGCCGGCGTCGCTACATGCCCACCTGGAATGAATATGTACAGGAAATAGACCAATATGGGCGCCGAATGGGCTGGGCCAGGCTAACTAGCGAAAAATCCTCCGAACACCCCCAAAAGGTTCGCCAAGTCCAAACTCACACTCAAAACCCCAAACCGGTGGAAAGGTTTAAGCCTGATAAGGACCGGAACGAGGTGTGGCGTAAAGCCCTACAATTGGGGGTACCCTGACAATTCTTGCACGGTGTCCCTACGGGAGATCTCCGTACACTGGTCCAATCTCTAACTAGAAAGAATAATTCGGCTGGGGAGAAAAGTCTAACCAGAGAATCCCCAAGCTGTGAGAAAATTGTGCCTTCTGCACCGGAGCGTAATTTGATTGATTTGTCAGAGTCCCAGTCAAAAAACTCCTATCCCTGGGGAGGGCAGTGAGCCACCCTGTCTGGTGGGTACTAGCTATTCAATGGCTCTCCCATAAAGATTCTGAACCTATTATCGCCATTCCTGTCGGACCCCGGAGGATGTCAGTAAACTTTATTATTGATACCGGAGACCAAATGTCTGCAATCACTAACGAAACGGCACAACTTCTAGGTATAAATCCCAACAGACGCAGAGTCAACTTCGCAGGAATTGATGGTGTGGTAAAAACATGCCCCGTTGCAAAAATTAACCTCTGGTTGCCAGGAGAGCAGCGAATGACCAGGGCGGAAGTGTTAGTGGGTTCCTCGCGTACTAACCTCCTAGGATTTGACGTGCTGCGTGGGCGAATGTGGAAATTCCCAGATGGAACTGTGTGGAGCTTTGCAGGATGCGAAAAAGTAATAGACACAGTGAAATTGAGTCTATTGGAAACTTCCATGCCTTTACCTCCCTCTAAAATCACTAATGTCTGGCAGTATCCACTGCCTGCAGCTGCACTTGCAGGAGCAGACGGGGTGATATCAGATTTAGAAAAAAGAGACATCATTAAGAGGACTCACTCGTCTTATAATTCACCAGTGTGGCCGGTAAAGAAACCAAACAGGCAATGGCGTTTCACAGTAGATTACCGAAAGTTCAATGCCAACACTGCACCCCTCACCGCCGCAGTTCCAAATATCGCGGAAATTGTGACAATGATACAAGGAGCTGCCCATCCTTGGATGGCTGCCTTAGATGTTAAAGACATGTTTTTTATGATTCCCCTCCTTGAGCAGGACAAAGCGCGGTTTGCATTCACGTGGAAAGGAGTCCAATATACCTTTAACCGACTTCCACAAGGATACAAACATTCCCCCACTATTGCTCATAATGCTTTAGCTAAAGTGCTATCAGAGATTCCTGTTTCACAGGGATGTACGGTATACCAATATATTGATGACATCCTAATAGGGGGAGAGAACCAAGAAAGTGTAAAAGACATAATGGAAAACATCCGAAAAACATTACTTGATTTAGGATTGGAAATTCCAGACTCAAAGTGTCAGGGACCTGCACAGGAAGTTAAATTCCTGGGGGTCTGGTGGATTAAGGGAGCTGCTTCTGTCCCTCAGGATACCCTGGAAAAAATAGAGCATGGACAGAATCCATCCAGCGTGAAGGAGTTGCAGCAAGGTCTGGGAACTTTAAGTTATTGGCGTAAACACATCCCTGGCTTTTCCATCATTGCTCGCCCCCTTTATAGTTTGCTCAAAAAGGGTAGATCCTGGGAGTGGACTGAACAACACACTAATGCTCTGCAATTACTAATAAAGGAGCTAAGGTTATTCCAACAGCTTGGCCCCATACATCCAACTGACCCTGTCCATGTAGAATGGGGGTTCAGTGAACATGGTTCCCATTGTAATTTATGGCAGAAGGGACCAGCAGGACCGGAGAGACCATTAGAATTTAGCTTTCACTCCTTCAATGATACTGAGAGCAGATATTCAGACCTTGAGAAGGGTTTACTGTCCCTAGTGCGAGCGTTGCAACGAACAGAGCAGATAAGAAGAGAACAGAGTGTGATCATTCGGGGACCTGTCCGCCTCCTAGATGTGGTCCGTAAAGGGACAACACCACCAGCTGGCATTGCCCAGAAACCCACAGTTCGAAAGTGGTATGCTTATTTAGAAGGCATTAATGAAATCATGCCAGTCTCTGAAGGCAGTGTTAAAGTATCCAAGCTGCAAAAGGATATAGATGGTGCCCTATTGTTCCAATCCCCACCAAACAGACCATCTCCGATCCAAGAAGCACCTCCTTTGAAGGAAGGCAGTGATCTTACAGGAGTGTGGTTTACTGATGCGTCATCTCACTGTGAAAACAATAAGTGGAAATATAAGGCCGTAGCACTGGAAGTAGCAACGGGAGAAAGAGCGATGGAAACAGGGGAGGGTAGTGCACAAGTAGGGGAACTCAGAGCTGTCCTACTAGCTGCACAACATGGGGCCACCTCCATTTACACTGACTCATATGCTGTTTTTAAAGGAGCCACTGAATGGATAGGTCACTGGGCAGCCAATGATTGGCAGGTGAATAGAGTCCCGATTTGGGAGACGGACAGTTGGAAGCAACTGTTAGAAATAGGAGGACAGAGAACATTGCACATTGCTTGGGTAAAAGGCCATGATCGTTCAAACTCGATCACTGCTCAATTCAACCAACAGGTAGATAGCCTCACGTGGCTACAGCAAATTGACATTGTAGATGATGGTCGGGAATGGGAACACTTACTCGAATGGTTACATGTTAAGCGTGGCCACACAGGCTGTGCTGACCTGTATCAGGAAGGTCTAGCCCAGGGGTGGCCTATGTCGGTTAAGCTGTGCGAACAAGTAGTAACTGCCTGTTCACAATGTCACCTACGACTCAGCAAAGATCATCCGAGTAAGGCGCCTCCCTTACACATTCGGGACAAGAAAACGTTGTGGCATTCATGGCAGATTGACTATATTGGGCCCTTGAGATCATCAGGTGGGACAAGATATGTCCTGGTAGGAGTGGAGATTATCTCCAGCCTCAGTATGGCCACTAGCTTCAAAGCAGCTACCGGGGACAACACAGTGAAAGGCCTAAAAGGGTGGTTCAGCACACTTCCCCTTCCCGAGGAAATCCAAAGTGATAACGGTTCACACTTTACCGCTTCGGTGGTACAAGATTGGGCCAAAGAAGAAGGGATTCGATGGGTATTTCATACTCCCTATTATCCCCAGGCTAGTGGCATTGTTGAACGCACCAATGGATTGGTTAAGCGTCTTGCAAAAACTCATGAACCTGGTTGGCATTTGCGATTGGACGATGCCATCTATCAATTAAATAACAGATGGAGTGGAGACGGCTGTCCTAAAATGAAAGCTTTCTGTGTATCTGCCAATATTATCTCTCCAAAAGCTCCCAATGAACCGGGAAGATACCCAGGAAGATTTCACCCTGGGCAACCTGTGCTAGTGAAAATGCCTCAAATTGGGACGGTACCAATGGTGCTAGCTACTCCCAAAAATCCCTATGCATGGGAAGCCAAAGACTGTTCAGGGAAGATACACCGGATCAGCACCCGGTGGATCTCACCTTCTTTTTAACCTCGTCGGTCGAATAAGACCGAGCAGATTTTCTTTTCCTTTGTGTCTTACAGGAACCTTGGATGAGCTGTACAGATGGATTGGCCTACGCTACCTTTGAGTGTCTCCAGGGAATCCTGACATTGATCCTGGCAATAATATCATTTTTATTATGTATGGCTACCTGGAGGCCAAAACTCTAAAATGACGAATTGGCAGATGGAATTGATGCTATTCAGTTTTACCTTTTTATTCCCTGTTGTTTGTAGTCAGAGAGACCCAGAGTGGCCATGGTCTCAAGCCTTTGTGAAACACAATGCGATGGCAGGTACAAGAAAAGGGAGAATTGAGTTTGGCCACTGTAGTTCTACAGGAAAATGAGATGTTACATGAGTGGACCTGGAATAGTTGGTACCCAGTCCTGAAAGGTAAGGCAGGGGTGGAAACCCGAGTAGGGTGTGGAATGATCAATGGCTCAAACCATGAGAAGGCCATGAGAATAGAGATATTTCGCCCTCAGAACCCACGCTCAATGACAACAAAGCACTGTGTCACCGACGAGTGGGATTGCTGGTATAATTTTACTCTTGTGGAACCCACTCTTGTAACTTGTCGTTGGCAACAGGATGAAATAGCGCTGCTATTTGAATTCAAGATAGACGAAGCACCTGACCTTTGGGATAATGCATTGTCACGGTACACTGCAAGCACCGGAACACCAGAAAGCAAAAGGGGTTTAAATCTCTCCACTCTGGTTATACAAGGCAGTGAAGTATATTCCAGAGATAAATGGAGATGGAATGAATCACTTTGAATAGCTAAAATCGAGGCCACCCTTGGAAAGAGAATACACATTGGTTGCCGATTTATCAATGGGTCTACTCACCACAGGCCAACTGTAATTAAACCATCTATGTAGACTCTACCAAACCGGACAAATACAACACTGATTGTTACAAAATTATGGAGCCAAATTCAGATTGCTGGCACAATTTCACTTTCATCAAACCTTCAGTAGTGTATTGTATTTGGGGCTACAAAGGCACAGAATTGTTATTTGAATTTATGATTGACTCAAATACACATGAACTTCCTGAAATAAATCCAGAACCTACACCCCCACTGTAGGAATGTGTCTGAGAGAAAATGGTCATGTGAGCCAGCCTCCCTACTATGAGAGATTAGATTAAGAGCAAAACAGGTGGTAGAAGATGGAATTAGTACATGGGAAAAACGGGAACTGAGAAGGTAGAAAACATGTTGTGCTAATGACTAAGTAATTTACTATGTGAATTCTTGTAACCAATCTGATCTGTGAATGAACTGCATGGACAGCGCGTGAACAGAGACTGTAAGCCAATCATATAGCTGCCGCTAGCGCGTGCTCTTATTGCCTGTCTATATATACTCTGTGAAAACTTGAATAAAGGGAGAACGATCATACTCATATTGAGACTCCATCGTTACTCCGGGTCCGTCTCCCACTCCAACATCTGGTAGCAGAGGATGGTTCAGCGCGACTGAGTTCTCCGAGACTGCGGTAAGCAGCTAGAGGAGGGGAGTGGGAAACTTCGGCTGGGAGACGTGCTGCTTGGGCGCATCAGCGGGAGCAGACAACGGCGTGAGGTCGCTCCTCACCTCCCAGGCACAGCTATGGAAACAGAAGCTGCGGCCATGCTACTCGCTGGGATCCTCTCTAAGAGAGGGATTGAAACACCAGCGAAACTGTTGCTCAAACTGATTAAGCCGGGGCAGGAGATGGGGCAACAAGTAAAAAGAAGAAGGGGCTATATTAAGACTTCTCCTGCATATCCTCTCTAAGAGAGGGGTGAAATACAATGAGCGTATGCTCCGAAGGTTGTTAACCTGGTGCAGAGAGAACAGATTCGCACCAGAGCCCCAGACAGCTTTTAAACCAGAAATATGGGAGGCTGTTGGGAAAAAACTGTGGGAAGTGATAAGTAAAGGAGACAAAGAGGCATCACCGTTAGCGATGACATAGCGGTTGGTGTTATCGACCTTACAAGATATGAAGGCGGAGCGAGCCACGGCAGCCGGGGCTTTTGCAGCATTACAACCCACGGGAGGGGGATCGAACAGGCCAGGTCCGAAGGTCTGGGACGATCCCCTGCTGATCCCCTCTGCTCCACCTGAGGCCGATGGAGGAGGCAGAATGTCAGCAGAGAAGGACAGAGCCGGAGCTGTTTGCTCCTGCCATTGCCCGCCTCGCCCCCTCCCCTCCCCAGTCGTCTCCCTGAGATAGAAGTGCTGGTTTTGTATGTCTGCTGTGTAAGTGTGTGTGGGCGCCAGCTTATACCTGCTGATCAGCATGTGTGCTACTGTTTGTTTGTTTTTTGTTGTGTGCAGTGTCGTTAGGTGACTCCACTTGAGAAGGTGTTCTGCCCGGTGTGGTGCCGTTCTCATATGCATCTAGGGATGACACTCCGTCAAGTGAAGAAGTTTGTATATACACAATGTTTAGACGTAAGGCGAGCGCGCCCCAGGTAGATACACCAGGATGGGCTGTAGAACCGATGGAAGTCCTGAAATATTGGGGGAGTTTTCATGAGCCGACACGTTTACACTCTCGGGAACGGCTCGCCCGTGCAGGGCGTATCACTGGTTGTTTGTTGTTTGTCTATAAGATCATGGTTGATTGGGAAAAGGAGTTGAGACAAAGTCTATAGGATGCTCTGTAGGAAAATGAGAAACTTAAGGAAAAATGAGAAACTGAGCTCTTGTTGCAAAGGCAGACTATTATGTCAGTCGTAAGTGATGAAAAAAAAAAAGGAAAAAAAAAGAGGGGGGAAAAAAAAAAAACCAAAAGAAACCAAACAGGAACAATTAGATGGGAAATGTGCCACGTTAGCACAAAAGTATGCCATAAGCATTACGAGAAAGCATCAGAAAAAGAGAAATAGGACACCTGATTCAAAGCAGTACCATAGAGATATGTTTTTGGTTTTTTCCTATATGTGTATATGTTATTGCATGCCTTAGTAGATTGCTCTGTGTTATACCCTGCGAGACTAAAATGAACCCAGCAGAAGCGGTCTCTTGAGCAAGGGGGTGGAATATGGGAAAGCAACGGAAGATCGGCGAGTAGGATTGTAAATACACTCAAGGGACTCGCACCTGGGTGCTGGAAAACACATATATCACACCAATTGTTATTCAGTCTCGGGTGCTGGCAAGAAAAACATTTGGATGACATAAGCCTGTAATGGACTCACAGACACCTTATCTAGCTGCTTGAGAATCTTGGCCTGTTGTGGAAGAAGATCAAAGCACAGTACCAGCAAGAGCAGGGAGTCCGCATGCGCTCTTGCTAACAAGGACTCTCTTGCTGCCAAGGATTCTTGATAACAAGGACTCTCTTGCTGCCAAGGATAAGTTTAACAATGCTACTAGTCCAGCTATTTCTGAGTTATTGCTAGATGTAGATAGTATTCGATATGCGATGTTGCAAAACAGAGCTGCTACTGATTTTTTGCTTTCAGCTCACAGACATGGTTGTCAAGATTTTAAAGGACTGTATTGTATGAATCTAAGTGACCACTCCAAATCCATCCATGCCCAGCTGCAGGAACTGCACCGACCGAACCAGCAACTTGTGGAGACCACTGGGTGAAATGTCTTTGCTGGATGGACTTGGGGGTGGGGTTGGTTGAAGCAAATTATACTCATCGCCTGTGTGGAAGGAATTTGTCTGTTATGTTTAGTATGCTGTTTGCCGTGTTTAATAAGCATTATATGATCAGCTGTAAATGCCGCTTTGCATCGTACCCTTGTACGAGTTGTAGAATATGTTGCTCTAAAAACTATGTGTGTATCCATGAGAACCTGACCTTCACAGAAGAAGATAACAAGAAGGGATTACAACAATGTAGTCACGTATCAGACAGCCGCTGTTAGCAAAGCTGGATCATGAGTTTGGTGAGACTCGCTGCATACGCTGGCCACGTGTGCAGCGACTCTGGCCTGTACTTTTCTACTCGATCCAGTGCAGGAGAGTCTGGTGGGACTCGCTGCATGCACTGGCCATGCATGCAGCATCTCTAGCCTGTACTTCTCCACTCAATCCAGTGCAGGATATAAGGGGGCTGTCTCGGGTCAGAGAGGGGGAGAGAGACATGAGCGCACTTTGAAGATACAGGGGATGCCCTGAAGCACTGTGTCTGCCCCCGCCCACCCCATAAGTTCTATTTTCATTAACCCCAACAGCTCTGAAGGCATCACAGCATGTTGCAAGATAAGATATAGTCTACTACTGCTGCAAGACGCATTGAACACCTTCCTACAAGAATTTCAACTTTATGCCCTGATAGGACAGTGGGATTTGTGAAACACAATGCGATGGCAGGTACAAGAAAAGGGAGAATTGAGTTTGGCCACTGTAGTTCTACAGGAAAATGAGATGTTACATGAGTGGACCTGGAATAGTTGGTACCCAGTCCTGAAAGGTAAGGCAGGGGTGGAAACCCGAGTAGGGTGTGGAATGATCAATGGCTCAAACCATGAGAAGGCCATGAGAATAGAGATATTTCGCCCTCAGAACCCACGCTCAATGACAACAAAGCACTGTGTCACCGACGAGTGGGATTGCTGGTATAATTTTACTCTTGTGGAACCCACTCTTGTAACTTGTCGTTGGCAACAGGATGAAATAGCGCTGCTATTTGAATTCAAGATAGACGAAGCACCTGACCTTTGGGATAATGCATTGTCACGGTACACTGCAAGCACCGGAACACCAGAAAGCAAAAGGGGTTTAAATCTCTCCACTCTGGTTATACAAGGCAGTGAAGTATATTCCAGAGATAAATGGAGATGGAATGAATCACTTTGAATAGCTAAAATCGAGGCCACCCTTGGAAAGAGAATACACATTGGTTGCCGATTTATCAATGGGTCTACTCACCACAGGCCAACTGTAATTAAACCATCTATGTAGACTCTACCAAACCGGACAAATACAACACTGATTGTTACAAAATTATGGAGCCAAATTCAGATTGCTGGCACAATTTCACTTTCATCAAACCTTCAGTAGTGTATTGTATTTGGGGCTACAAAGGCACAGAATTGTTATTTGAATTTATGATTGACTCAAATACACATGAACTTCCTGAAATAAATCCAGAACCTACACCCCCACTGTAGGAATGTGTCTGAGAGAAAATGGTCATGTGAGCCAGCCTCCCTACTATGAGAGATTAGATTAAGAGCAAAACAGGTGGTAGAAGATGGAATTAGTACATGGGAAAAACGGGAACTGAGAAGGTAGAAAACATGTTGTGCTAATGACTAAGTAATTTACTATGTGAATTCTTGTAACCAACCTGATCTGTGAATGAACTGCATGGACAGCGCGTGAACAGAGACTGTAAGCCAATCATATAGCTGCCGCTAGCGCGTGCTCTTATTGCCTGTCTATATATACTCTGTGAAAACTTGAATAAAGGGAGAACGATCATACTCATATTGAGACTCCATCGTTACTCCGGGTCCGTCTCCCACTCCAACATCTGGTAGCAGAGGATGGTTCAGCGCGACTGAGTTCTCCGAGACTGCGGTAAGCAGCTAGAGGAGGGGAGTGGGAAACTTCGGCTGGGAGACGTGCTGCTTGGGCGCATCAGCGGGAGCAGACAACGGCGTGAGGTCGCTCCTCACCTCCCAGGCACAGCTATGGAAACAGAAGCTGCGGCCACGCTACTCGCTGGGATCCTCTCTAAGAGAGGGATTGAAACACCAGCGAAACTGTTGCTCAAACTGATTAAGCCGGGGCAGGAGATGGGGCAACAAGTAAAAAGAAGAAGGGGCTATATTAAGACTTCTCCTGCATATCCTCTCTAAGAGAGGGGTGAAATACAATGAGCGTATGCTCCGAAGGTTGTTAACCTGGTGCAGAGAGAACAGATTCGCACCAGAGCCCCAGACAGCTTTTAAACCAGAAATATGGGAGGCTGTTGGGAAAAAACTGTGGGAAGTGATAAGTAAAGGAGACAAAGAGGCATCACCGTTAGCGATGACATAGCGGTTGGTGTTATCGACCTTACAAGATATGAAGGCGGAGCGAGCCACGGCAGCCGGGGCTTTTGCAGCATTACAACCCACGGGAGGGGGATCGAACAGGCCAGGTCCGAAGGTCTGGGACGATCCCCTGCTGATCCCCTCTGCTCCACCTGAGGCCGATGGAGGAGGCAGAATGTCAGCAGAGAAGGACAGAGCCGGAGCTGTTTGCTCCTGCCATTGCCCGCCTCGCCCCCTCCCCTCCCCAGTCGTCTCCCTGAGATAGAAGTGCTGGTTTTGTATGTCTGCTGTGTAAGTGTGTGTGGGCGCCAGCTTATACCTGCTGATCAGCATGTGTGCTACTGTTTGTTTGTTTTTTGTTGTGTGCAGTGTCGTTAGGTGACTCCACTTGAGAAGGTGTTCTGCCCGGTGTGGTGCCGTTCTCATATGCATCTAGGGATGACACTCCGTCAAGTGAAGAAGTTTGTATATACACAATGTTTAGACGTAAGGCGAGCGCGCCCCAGGTAGATACACCAGGATGGGCTGTAGAACCGATGGAAGTCCTGAAATATTGGGGGAGTTTTCATGAGCCGACACGTTTACACTCTCGGGAACGGCTCGCCCGTGCAGGGCGTATCACTGGTTGTTTGTTGTTTGTCTATAAGATCATGGTTGATTGGGAAAAGGAGTTGAGACAAAGTCTATAGGATGCTCTGTAGGAAAATGAGAAACTTAAGGAAAAATGAGAAACTGAGCTCTTGTTGCAAAGGCAGACTATTATGTCAGTCGTAAGTGATGAAAAAAAAAAAGGAAAAAAAAAGAGGGGGGAAAAAAAAAAAACCAAAAGAAACCAAACAGGAACAATTAGATGGGAAATGTGCCACGTTAGCACAAAAGTATGCCATAAGCATTACGAGAAAGCATCAGAAAAAGAGAAATAGGACACCTGATTCAAAGCAGTACCATAGAGATATGTTTTTGGTTTTTTCCTATATGTGTCTATGTTATTGCATGCCTTAGTAGATTGCTCTGTGTTATACCCTGCGAGACTAAAATGAACCCAGCAGAAGCGGTCTCTTGAGCAAGGGGGTGGAATATGGGAAAGCAACGGAAGATCGGCGAGTAGGATTGTAAATACACTCAAGGGACTCGCACCTGGGTGCTGGAAAACACATATATCACACCAATTGTTATTCAGTCTCGGGTGCTGGCAAGAAAAACATTTGGATGACATAAGCCTGTAATGGACTCACAGACACCTTATCTAGCTGCTTGAGAATCTTGGCCTGTTGTGGAAGAAGATCAAAGCACAGTACCAGCAAGAGCAGGGAGTCCGCATGCGCTCTTGCTAACAAGGACTCTCTTGCTGCCAAGGATTCTTGATAACAAGGACTCTCTTGCTGCCAAGGATAAGTTTAACAATGCTACTAGTCCAGCTATTTCTGAGTTATTGCTAGATGTAGATAGTATTCGATATGCGATGTTGCAAAACAGAGCTGCTACTGATTTTTTGCTTTCAGCTCACAGACATGGTTGTCAAGATTTTAAAGGACTGTATTGTATGAATCTAAGTGACCACTCCAAATCCATCCATGCCCAGCTGCAGGAACTGCACCGACCGAACCAGCAACTTGTGGAGACCACTGGGTGAAATGTCTTTGCTGGATGGACTTGGGGGTGGGGTTGGTTGAAGCAAATTATACTCATCGCCTGTGTGGAAGGAATTTGTCTGTTATGTTTAGTATGCTGTTTGCCGTGTTTAATAAGCATTATATGATCAGCTGTAAATGCCGCTTTGCATCGTACCCTTGTACGAGTTGTAGAATATGTTGCTCTAAAAACTATGTGTGTATCCATGAGAACCTGACCTTCACAGAAGAAGATAACAAGAAGGGATTACAACAATGTAGTCACGTATCAGACAGCCGCTGTTAGCAAAGCTGGATCATGAGTTTGGTGAGACTCGCTGCATACGCTGGCCACGTGTGCAGCGACTCTGGCCTGTACTTTTCTACTCGATCCAGTGCAGGAGAGTCTGGTGGGACTCGCTGCATGCACTGGCCATGCATGCAGCATCTCTAGCCTGTACTTCTCCACTCAATCCAGTGCAGGATATAAGGGGGCTGTCTCGGGTCAGAGAGGGGGAGAGAGACATGAGCGCACTTTGAAGATACAGGGGATGCCCTGAAGCACTGTGTCTGCCCCCGCCCACCCCATAAGTTCTATTTTCATTAACCCCAACAGCTCTGAAGGCATCACAGCATGTTGCAAGATAAGATATAGTCTACTACTGCTGCAAGACGCATTGAACACCTTCCTACAAGAATTTCAACTTTATGCCCTGATAGGACAGTGGGATGATGCACTCACAAAGAGCCTGACTGCGTTAGAGTGGGTATTTTTGCCACATACCTTTTCAAAACCAGTAACTATGATGATCGAAATGTTACCACGATTGTTTTTCCAGGGTCGCTTGTGCTGTCAGCAACCGCAATGTATTTGAAATATTACAAAAGGATTTCTCGTGGGTAAATCCAAAGAAATTGGCTTTCTGGGCTAAATTTAGGAATCTGGGTATTTATTGCCTTAGCAGGGTTCTTTTTGATTCTGTTTTTAATTGTGTTTAGTATATAACCGGCTAAGAGCGTCACAACGAGTAGAAGCACAAGTCATGGCGACCTTGTTAATAAATGGTCTGGTGTTAAACAAAAAAGGGGGAGATGTGGCAGATCTACAAGCAGAGGCCTGCATACGGCCAAAGATACAGTGAGCAGAGCACACAGTAAACACAGAGCCAAGAGAACAGTTCATACCTTCACTCCATCCTGTGACGACCATATAACATTCCCGAATCTCGGACAAAGCATAGGGCTAAGTATTCTTCCCTCGCTAGGAACAGCAACAGCATTAAATATGCTGAATAAGATAGGGTGTTGGGCAAGTAAACAGATAAACCTTACAACTGAAATCATATCTACCTTGCTTACTGATGTTGATAGCATTCGGCATGCTACATTGCAAAATCGAGCGGCTATTGACTTTTTGCTGTTAGCTCAGGGTCATGGATGTGAAGATTTTGAAGGTATGTGTTGTATGAACCTTTCCGACCACTCATCATCCATTCATAAGCAGTTACGGGAGCTGAAGGATAACATGTCCAAATTAAAAGCAGTTAAAAATGGTTTCGATGATTGGTTAAGCTCATGGGGTATAACGGGATGGTTATCAGACTTACTAAAACAAGGGCTCATGCTATTGTTGGTTATATTATTATTGATTATGGTAGCCTCATGTGTTCTCCGCAAAGTGACTGATATGATGGAAAATGCCATGCATAAGGTCTGGCTGGCTCAAGAAGAAAAAGGGGGTATTGTAGGAATGTGTCTGAGAGAAAATGGTCACGTGAGCCAGCCTCCCTACTATGAGAGATTAGATTAAGAGCAAAACAGGTGGTAGAAGATGGAATTAGTACATGGGAAAAATGGGAACTGAGAAGGTAGAAAACATGTTGTGCTAATGACTAAGTAATTTACTATGTGAATTCTTGTAACCAATCTGATCTGTGAATGAACTGCATGGACAGCGCGTGAACAGAGACTGTAAGCCAATCATATAGCTGCCGCTAGCGCGTGCTCTTATTGCCTGTCTATATATACTCTGTGAAAACTTGAATAAAGGGAGAACGATCATACTCATATTGAGATTCCATCGTTACTCCGGGTCCGTCTCCCACTCCAACACCCCACAGACTCTCAAAGGCGTACCTTCTAAGCCCTCCATTAGTCTAACTCCTTACATTTTCAACATTGGCCCTTATGTTATTAAACACACAGGTCAACAACAGATACTGTTTAATCCCACATATTCCCTCAAACGAGTAGAATTGTCAATGCAGATTAAAATCTCTGCGATCAAACCCACCTGCTTACCATTCCTGAGTACATCTTATGCAGGATGGTCAGCATGGTTACGCAGACGAACTCTTGCCACTTCGCAACGACTGAAGAGGGATGTGACTGGCATCTTAGGAACAGGCCTGGGAGTCTTAAATAGTATAGATGCTGAGATACTTGCCAACAAACTAGTCACAACCACTACTGATCTGGACAAATTAAGACATCCCCTACAGTCCTCTCTATCAGCATTGGGAAACCACCAATGGCTTTTATCGAATATATTGCCTCAGTGGGAAGAAACGGGTGAAAAAGACCATCAGCTGATCACAGATGCACTTGGTACAACCCAAAACAATGTTTCCTTGGCTCTTAGTTGTATCCAAGCCCAATTGTGGATGCAATCTATGACAGCCACAATCATAAGGGAAGGTGAGGAAGGCACCTTGCCCACCGAAATTCGAAAAGTAATATGGGATAACGCAATTGAATTTGAGAAAAAATTTCAGTCCTGGTGGTATCTGGTTAACTTCACCTATGATCCCATTGAGAGCAAGGCCACAGCTTTTGTCTTAAGAATACGCAATGCTTTGGTATACACCATATACCCAATCATTGCGCTGGGGTTGAATCACCAAGGAGCCATACTCTATCCAATAGAGCACAGAGTGTGGGCACAACAAAATGAGAATAAGTGGCAAACTGTTGATGTTGCCGCATGCGTTTCACGAGACCAACAAGGATTCATTTGTGGGAGTAATACCCTCAAAGCACAAGACATTTGTCTTGACACCAACCAGAATGTTTGTCACTTTGAGATACATCCCGATGAAACCCCAGAGACTGTGCTTGTATATATTGGGAAAGGGTGTGTTTGCATGAGGTCTCCCTGTACTCTTGTATTCATAGATGACATAGTAGTTGATATAAGTAATAACTCAAATCTTTGTGTTTGGATCTTTACTAACATCATTGGATGTGACTTCAATTATTCAGCTCCTGTTACATCTTTTCAATTGCTACAATCTAATTACACATTGATTCGAGATTTGCTGCCTACCCCTATCGGAATGAATCTCTCACTGGTGAAGAAGTTGCTACAACACGATGAATTGAAGCGACTGTTGAAAGAGGCCCAAGGAAATGGACAGAGAACTTTGATTACCGTCCATCATGATGTTGAAGAAATACACCAAGTGCTGGAAAGAGTCAAGAGAGACGGAGGACATGGACGGGGAGATACTCTTTTTGGATGGTCACCAACAGCTACAGGACTTTTTAACAAGATGCTCCATCCTGTTGTTGTTTTACTAATACTCATTGTTTTGTGCTTCGCTTTGACAATTGTTTTGTATGTTAGACTTTGGATTATGATGAAAAGTTTAACTCGTTTGATCACTCCACAAGATGTCTTTGCACTTGATATCCCTCACCACAAGAGCACATGTGATCTTTCCTATCAGTATTGAGTATCGTGGAGCTTGAGTGACTGTAGTCACGGGGTGGATTATGTGGAATAAATACTAAATTGGCTAAAAAATACAAAAGTACAGCATTGTTCACACATTAAGGAAAAGTATAAAATCAAGAGGCTTCTGAGGCAGAAAATAGCCGCAGCTGGCATGAAGGACACAACATCTGTGGTTCCCTGATAAGCTACATGAGGTACGGGACGGGATGCAATTATTCCGTGGCTTTACCTTATGATGTATAGCGGATACGGGAATGGGATGATACCATGAAACAGATAAGCTGCCAATTAGCTGCCCGCTTGATACTCAGAGCCAACATTTTGTCAAATTTTGATGAAATGCTGTCCTTTGTGCGAACTTTGCTCTTTATAATGTCATTATAATACCAAAACACACCTCCATCCCGAAGGCTACCCGCCTCCAAGGTGCGACCACTCCTTCTTGAGTCTGCGCCCTCAATTTCTCATAAACTATACCTTTAATTGTGAAGCGAGAAAAATTTACACCAATCATGATAAAAGTATGTATGACTAAAGTCACTCAAACCCCACCTTGAAGATAACAAATAGTATAAAAATAGCCCGAGAGAGGGGGGATACCCAGGGAAGACACCATCATAAAGAATTCCATCACTGACTTCTGGGATCAGTCGACGGGCTGAGCCTCTCTTCCCCCTCATAGGGACGCCTTTGGGTAAGACTTAGATTATACCGAGTGCTTCCTCGAGGAATTTAGAAATTTCTCTAGAGACTCTCTTTCCTACATTTAGAGCCAGGCTGTATCGTTTATAACTTTGTCGTGCGTTTTGTATATGTAACAATACTTTCATTTGCACGTGCTTTGCAGACAGTGTATTTATCACCGGCAATCCTAAGAACCTATATATCTGTTGTTTAAATAAACTGCACTTTTTTTAAGTAGCTAGTCGTTTTGGTTTCTCACTGAACGCGACCAAAGACTCGAGAGTGGCCGTGCTAGTTCATGAGCACGACTGGACTGAAGGTGCAGTCCACTATTAGTGTATCCAAATCGTAATAGTTTAATACATATTAAACACGATTGGACTGATAGTGCTGAATTTGGCATCACTCAGAATTTAAACCTAGCCGCACCTAGCCTCCCACCTCAGTGAGGAGTGTTAGAACGCAGGGGGGGTTATTTTCTGCCAAAACCGCTTTGCCCCTTTTCACGCAACAATACAGGAAAGCATACATTCATGCCCTACTTTTCTTTCATAACAGTTCTTCAGATCTTCTTTGCATGCTATTGGGTTTCATTCTCTGCAATAATATCCACTCTGATGACATCCCTAGGCAATTTTGTTTCACAGGAGACAGCCATTTCAATGCTCTTTATGCTGATGTCACTGCAGCCTTATGCATAGTATTTGGGCAGTGATTACAAATTGCCAATTTTTGTATTTAAAACCTTTGCTTTTGTTTCCTTTTGTGTAGGATGATACCCAGAATTAGTTTTACTGGTTTTTTTCCTTTTTTTAAGAAATACAATATTTTCAAGCTAGTTAATATTTCCTCATTAAGTGGGAATACATTGCAGGAAGTTATTTGTCACAGCTGTACCTTGCTATATGGAGTCAAGTAAGTGTCCTGACTTCTGAAAAGTAAAGTTACTAGAACACTGATGAAAACTAATGTTTTAATTTGTCTCTAAGGTCTCAATCATCCAATTATAGAGCTGGCAAGAGCACACACCACCTCCACTGCCCCCCTTGAGGAAGTTGTAGACTGCGATGAGGACACCCATCAGCATTCTCTTCTCCAAGTTGAACAAACCAAGTGACCTCAGCCGCTTCTTGTAAGTCTTGCCCTCAAGACCTTGCACCATCTTGGTTGTCCTCCTCTGGACACACTCTAAAAGTTTGATGTCCTTTTTATATTGAGGCATTCAAAACTGCACACAGTACTTGGGGTGGGGCCGCACCAGTGCAGTGTAGAGCGGGACAATCACCTCCCCTGACTGGGCTAGCTTGATGCACCCCAGGACAAGGTTGGCCCTTTTGGCTGCCATGGCACACTGTTGACTCATATTCAACTTGACGTCAACCCAAACCCTGAGATCTCTTTCACGGGGCTGCTCTCATTTCCCCCACAATCCTATACACTATGGAGTACTCCTTGGCCACATAAAAGCTCTTTATGATAATATATGGAATTCTTACATTTCTCATTTTCCACAAATGTTGACAGGATTAGCAAAACTGAAAACAAGCTTTTCAGATAGAAGAAAAAAAAAAAAGCTTTTTCTTTTTAAAATGTTATTCCATGTCTTAAATGTCAAACACTTGAATAAAAACATGAACAGTTATGTGAAAATGAAGGAAAAGGTTGAAAAACTGTTATTTTGAGAATTTCAGCATGTAGATTTATGAATAATTTAAATTCATTTTGGATCAAAATTTCTCTCTACAGTTTTATGAAGATTCATCTGGACATTATTTGAGAATTGTGTGAATGTGCAAGTCATCTGTTGTACAAGTTGGGGAATGGCAGCCTTTAATTGAGTTTCTAAACAGAATCTTTAACTAAAGTCAACTTTGTATCTGTGTATCCAAGTCCTAAATAGGGACTGAACTTAACATTTGTGAAGCCATTTCTCAATTACAGACTGTAAAATTTAACACGTTAACCATGTAATTGTGCATTAATTAAATATACTATGAGGAAACAATGACATCTCTTGAGCTCATACTGAACACTGAAGCTTGTAACTTCCAGAGTCATATCTATTTCTTTCACAGGTACTCTGAGTGATGATAACAATACAATTTCCTAGTTCTTAATTCTATTTAAATAAATGATGAACTCATATCTTATTACATTGCCTGAAACACTTTACATGAAGCTAAAAGAGCAATTAATGTTTTCCATATTGGCAACTTCAGGCATGTAATGATAATGTGCTTCTAGCAATTTGAAGATATGGTCTATAAATAAAGCATGCATTTAATAGAGGTAAAGTAGGCGGAAACACAGCAGCTCTCTTGCTTTCTAGCATTAAAGGATATTTAGCATTTTAGCAAGAAGATAAGATTAGGCTGAGGAACTGAAATGCACTGAAAACCAACCTTTCTCCTTTATACAGGAAATTCTGTTCATGGGAGGGTTATGTGCCACTGCAAATAGGGACTGCTGAAGCAATTGGCACAGTAAAGTGCCTGCCATTAGGCAAAAAGCAATTCTTTGTGAAAAAGAAAACCTGTATACCATATAAAGATTTCTTTGTTTAAAATATTTTTTTCTCTCTCTGCTTGTTACCTCTATTTTTTGGGTGGAAATAAAGGTTCCAAGTTTCTATAAACAGATATTTTAAAGGAAAATAATCTATAGTCTTTAAAATAGATTTCGAAGCATCAACCTATGTCAATAACTTCGAAGTGTTATATTCAATGAGAAAACTGTCTTTTTCTCCATGTAGAAAATCTGAAAACTTGACATTTCTCCTAAGGTTCTTTCACGTTGAGAAACTTATGGGAAAACAAACAAACAATCAAAAAACCAAACAAGTATTTTCCCATAAAATCCTCATTTTCAGTAATTAAAAAGGTCCCAAAACATATGGAAAATCCCCAGTCTGCTCCCATTCAATGCTTCACTTACTGGCTATTGAAAATTTACTTTTCACTTGCTCCTAGTTCTACCCGACATCTTATTCTCTAATCACCATCACATACTATTTATTTTTCATTATAAAACATATCTTTATTGATGCTAAATAATATTTTGTTAGGAAATGAATTTAAATAGTAGCGAGTAAACTTTATTGGTTTATGGCCTCATGAAATACTGAGGTTACAGCTGTTCTGAGATTACTAATTAAGTCCAAAACTGAGATGTCTACTAATTAACTTGCTAAATATATTGAGCCACATTCATTTCTCAGACATCTCTATTGATTAGAATATCTAATGGACATTAATTTTCTCCACTGATTCAGCTTCAAATCTGGAGTAAAGCGTCCCTCAGATTATTACCCCCTTTTGATCTTTCAGGTAGGCAGTGGTGAGGTAGCAAAAAGAAATCCAAGGGCAATGAAGAAAGATTTCAAGACCCTGGGACGGCTGGTCAAGGGACTGGGAGCACAAGTTGTGTTCTCCTCTATCCCCCCAGTTGCGGGGAATGATGAGGGGGTAAATAGGAGCAGCCAGCAGATCAATGCCTGGCTCTGAGCCTGGTGCTGCCGGCAGGACTTTGGGTTCTTTGACCATGGCCTGATTTACAAAACGCCAGGCCTGTTGGTAATAGGTGGGAATAGCTTATCTTGCAGGGGGAAAAGGGTTCTAGGACAAGAGTTATCGAGGCTCATTGAGAGGTTAGCAAAAAAGTCGATAATTATTTGAATATGATAACAAAATGAAAAATGAAAGTGTTTGGTAATGGATTATTACATTTTATGGCCATACATTTATTTCACATAATTCAGACTGTTTCATCCTACTGTGTGTAAGAAAAAAAACCTAATATATAGGTACTAATTTTAAGATAGAGTCAGGTGCAGATAATCAGTTTAACAAAAAAACAAAGAAATATGAATTTGCTTGTGTTTAATAAGTCTACAGTTAGGACAGACTGAGTGGACATGTTAATGCAAATAATACTTGGCTGAAAGCAAAAAGGGTTATTTTATACAGACTCAGATTCAAACTGATCCTGAATTTCAGTCTTTCTTACTATGGGTACTCAATAAAACCAGAGAGCACTCAATCAGCGTTAGTGTAAGCACATGCTACACCAGTAAAACCTATCAAATTGTACCTTCCTAAGGACATTGCTTTTGCCCAGTTTCCCAGAGCAATATCTAAAGCATTGTCTCAAGGATAGCTGACTGATGGCAGAAGAAACTGGTTGTTTGCTACAGCTTTGAGTCGGACTAGCTCATTTACAGCTTTCCTCCTTGAGAGGGCTTTAAACTAGATTCAAAGGGAGGTGGGGATGGTACTGGGCTTGCCAGTGAGGTGCCTAGGTGTAGTAGCTCAGCACTTGTGGGGGAGTGTGCCAGTATTTCTGAGAGTCAGAAGGTATACCACCCCTCAAGGGTGAAAACTACACACACAACTCCCTCTCTAAAATGCTTATACACCAATGCACACAGCATGGGGAATAAGCAGGAAGAGCTGGAGATCTGTGTGCGGTCCCAGGGCCATGATCTCATTGCAATTACTGAGATGTGGTGGGACAGCTCACATGACTGGAACGCTGTCATGGATGGCGATGTCCTTTTCAGGAAAGACAGGCCAGCCAGGCAAGGTGATGGAGTTCCTCTTTATGTGAGAGAGCATCTGGAATGTATTGAGCTCTCCCTGGGGGGCAGATGAAGAGAGAGTTGAGAGCTTGTGGGTAAGGACTAAGGGGCAGGCTAATATGGGAGACACTGGTGTGGGTGTTAATTACAGGCCACCTGATCAGGATGGGGAAGCTGATGAGGCCTTCTACAGACAGCTGAAAGTGGCCTCCCAATCACAGGCCTTGCTTCTCATGGGGGACTTCAATCACCCTGATATCTGCTGGGAAGGCTGGGCATGTACAGTCCAGGGGGTTCCTCCAATGTACTGATGATAACTTTCTGCCTCAGGTGGTGCAGGAGCCAACAAGGAGAGGAGTACTACTGGACCCAGTATTGACAAACAAAGAGGGACTGGCGGAGGACATTAAGGTTGGGGGCAGCTTTGGCCGTAGTGATCATGAGAAGATAGAGTTCAAGATCATGGGTACTATGCACAAAACAACAAGAAGTAAAATCGCAGCCTTGGACTTCAGGAGGGCTAACTTTGACCTCTTGAAGAAACTGCTTGGAGAGATCCAGTGGACTAGGGCTCTGGAAGGTAAGGGGGCTCAAGAAAGCTGGTTGATATTAAAATACCACTTTCTCCAAGCTCAGGATCGGTGCATCCCTAAGTGCAAGAAATCAGGCAAGGGACGCAGGAGACCTGCATGGTTGAGCAGGGAGCTTCTGAAAAAGCTCAAGTGGAAGAGGGAAGCTTACAGCACGTGGAAGAAGCAACTTAAATGCTGAAGATGCAAAGTATTTTTAAGGTTCCCTGTGTGACCCAATGACTGTATGTGTGTTTGTCTGCAGTGCAGAGCAAGCTCCTGGCCATTCTGTCATCTACACTGGCCACTACCTACTTGGGTGTGCTGTGCTTTTTGGGTACATGCCTTCATTTCCTTTGCATGTAGTAGTGAGTGGGGAAAGGGGCTAGTTTGCACCCATAATTTTCCCAACACACAGATGGGGTGCAGATAATATGTGCATCCAATCGTAAAATTCAAAATCAGTCTGCTAATCCTGATTTAAGCATTAGTTTTGTGATGCCATATAGAGTCGATAACTCTTCTGCAGTTACGCACTGATTTCGCCATCTCTGTATGTCAGTTATCCTTAATTAAAGTGATGTTGTTCATCATATGAATCCATACTGTTTAGACAACCCTGGTCAGGTTACTGTCAGTTTTGAAATAAATGTCTAAAAAAAGAGCACAGAAGTTTTGTGCATGTGTTTTAATTGACACAATTTCAAATACTGAAATAAGAGGAAAAGCAGTAGCGTTAAAACTGCTCTGAAATGCTCAAGTGATGGGCGCAACTTGCATCTCTCAAAAACGCCCTTTTGTAATGCTTCTCCTCCTAGTTAAATGATGTGGAGATCAGATGAATAGATAGGCATTCACCAGACATCTACTTGCCCAGCTCCATCAGGACTCAGGAGCAATGTCTTTGCAAGTACATTCAGTCTGCCCAGAGATGTCCCCAGGCATAAAGCCAATGGATTGGCCTGAAACCACATTTTTAAACCACTTCAGCCTTGGAAAGAAAGTGGCTGCATGCAAGTTTATTGCATACACTGGGCTCCCCGGCCTGTGCTGAGTCTCAAACATACTAGTAAATTCTTCAGGATGATGCCAGTCAACATAAGCCAAAACTCTGCCAGGGATTGCAATAAGATTTTTTTTTTTTTTTAATAATAATATAGATGAATATTCCCAGACATTGTTTAGTATACTAGTGCAGACCTTTTCAGTCAGTTCTGTACACATCCAGGAGCAGATACGAGTGCTCTCCCCATTAGTGCCTGGACATCTTTCAGGACTAGTTGCTGCAAATGGATGATTTAGACCGCTTAAAGAACCGCTGTCAAAGGTATTGGCAGAAGTGGTTTTATTGAAATATGATGTTGTAAAAGTGTGACTTAACAAAGTTTGATGGCAAGGTTCACTCTATTACTGCACAAAGGATATAACAGTGATTCAAAACTATCAAGACAGAATCAAAGGTAGCAAGACAAAATCAAAGTTACCAAGACAAAATCATAGTTACCACAATACAAGGTTATGCGCAATATCAGTCGCTTACCAAAGATCTGCCATTGTTGAAAGGTCTCTCTGCCTCGAGGAGCAACCTGGAGAGGTGTCCCCAGCTCAAGGGGAGATCGTCGCCATGCAGTCAACTGCTTAGCAGGGAGAGCTCAAAGGCTTACTTAGATTGTATTATTTATGGAATAAAACAGTTGGCTTGTAGTCAAATTACATGCAATGGAAAAGGAATGCATGAGACTCCTTATACCCTCAACTTACTTTGTCTCTTGATAAATGAGTCTTGGAAAAACCACCTGCTATTTGTGTGTTAATTGCAAGATAGGTGTTCCAAGCTCATATGCATCGATGCTCACTTTGTCATTCTGTTCCTTTGTGGGTTTTCAGAGAACAGGTTGGAATTTAGGCATTTACCTCCTTTGGAGCCCATACCAAACTACCGCTAATTTGGTTACGAAGTCAAGTGCATCCATCACACTACTGATTAATACTAACATATTAATCTCTTATCAGAAGATCATAACCTAAATTACTGATTTCAAATTTTCAATTGTATAAGAATTGAAGGGACTGACCGCTTGGGAAGATTACAAGAATGCCGTCAGAGCGTGCAGGGATGAAATGAGGAAAGCCAAGGCTTCCTTGGAATTAAACCTGGCAAGGGATGTCAAGCTCAACAGGAAGGACTTCTTCAAGTATATTGGAGGCAGAAGGAAAACTAGAGAAATTGTGGGCCCGCTGTTGAATGAGACAGGAGCCATGGTGATGCGGAGAATGCGGAGTTACTGAATGCCACCTTTGCTTCAGTCTTTACTGCTCAGCCCAGCCCTCAGGAGTCCCAGACTTTGGAGAAAGTAACAGGGAAAGAGGAAGACTTCCCCTTGGTTGAGGAGGACCAAGTGAGAGATCAATTAGGTCAACTGGATATCCACAAGTCCATGGGTCCCGATGGGATGCACCCGAGAGTGCTGAGGGAGCTGGCGGAAGTCATTGCTGGGCCGCTCTGCATCATCTTCGACATGGTTCGACACGGTCTCCCTCAGCATCCTCATAGGGAAGCTTAGGAAGTGTGGGTTAGATGAATGGACAGTGGGGTGGATAGAAAACTGCTTGAAAGGCAGAGCTCAGAGGGTCGGGATTAGGGGCACAGAGCCTAGTTGGAGGTCCGTGACAAGTGGTGTTCCCCAGGGGTCATTACTGGGTCCAGTCCTGTTCAATGTGCCCTTGTGGCCAAGAAGGCCAATGGCATCCTGGGGTGCATCAAGAAGAGCATGGCAAGCAGGTCGAGGGAGGTCATCCTCCCCCTCTACTCTGCCCTGGTGAGGCCACACCTGGAGTACTGTGTCCAGTTCTGGGCTCCCCGGTTCAAGAAGGACAGGGAACTGCTGGAGAGGGTGCAGCAAAGGGCTACCAAGATACCAAGATGATTAGGGGACTGGAACACCTCTCTTATGAGGAAAGGCTGAGGGATTTGGGTCTTTTTAGTCTGGAAAAAAGAAGACTGAGAGGGGATCTTATCAACACTTATAAATACTTAAAGGGTAATGGGCACAAACTTGAGCATAGGAAGTTCCACCTAAACACGAGGAGGCACTTCTTTACTTTGAGGGTGGCAGAGCACTGGAACAGGCTGCCCAGAGAGGTGGTGGAGTCTCCATCTCTGGAGACATTCAAAACCCGCCTGGATGCCATCCTGTGCAACCTGCTCTAGGTGACCCTGCTCTGGCAGGGGGGTTGGACTAGATGATCTCCAGAGGTCCCTTCCAACGGTACCATTCTCTGATTCTGTGATTCCTGAGATTCCTCCCAGGAGCAACATCTCCCAGCCCATCCCCATTGCACATGCACAAGGATGGAAATTTCTCCCTTCATTATGCATTAAGCTGAGGGGCTCCCATAGCAAGTGGGGACTTTTAGCAATAATGGTACTAAGATCCAAAGTGAATGCAACTCCTTGATGCAGGGACATATTGTCTGCAACCCCTAATCTCTCCAGAATGAGTCAGAGGAAGAAAACAGAAAACCAATGTATCGACTTTCTGTAACTTCAGGGCATCCCCTGTATCTTCAAAGTGCGCTCATGTCTCTCTCTCCACCCCGAGACAGCCTCCTTATATCCTGCACCGGATTGAGTGGAAAAGTACAGGCTAGAGTCGCTGCACGCGTGGCCAGCACATGCAGCGAGCCTTACCAGACTCATGATCCGGCTTTGCTAACAGCGGCTTTCTGATACGCGACCACATTGTTGCACTCCCTTCTTGTCCTTCTTGTTGTTTTCTTCTTTGAAGGTCAGATTCTCATGGATACGCACGTAGTTTTTTGCAACAACAGTACTGAGTTCCTTTTTCTCGGCACGTATACTGGGTTTGGTTCAACTAGTAATTTTTCATCATGTCTCACTCGAACCATCCTCTATTATCCCTTACACAGAAATATAGAGTTTCAGCATTTCGTTTTCCCAGTATCCTGCTCATTCTGCTTGGATTGAATTATCTCAGTTTGGATAAATGTTCACAGTTGTCCTTCAGTGGGAAAAGGCTACTTGAACCAGCCAGTGTGACCTGTGTCTTTGTTATAGTGGCATGGTTGTTGGACGTTGCTAATGTTTATCCTGTTCCTGTAAATGTTTTATTGTGTATTTATCCTGGAAGACGGGATACTTGAGGAAACGGGGCTTTGGTCTCATCCTGCGCCCAGTGCTGGAGTTGTTAGGAACCAACTTTATGTTGTGAGAACAGTAATACCATAAGACACTGAATAAAACAAGGAACTGGATTCAAGAGGTAGGACCCTGGTTGCATGGTACCATCACAGCTGAGAATTTAGAGTTCAGTTAATTTAATAACTTAATCCCAGGAATCTATATTCTTGGTGGTACCACCAGACTTATTTGTCTGGTGGTATTTTTGAATAAAAATACATACATTACAAAACTGATTCATTTATTTCATTATTCAGTTACTTAGCTCCATTACTATTATCTTGGCATTCTCATCCCACCTATAGGAGGAAGAAGTTACCTGACTTTAACTTTTCCTGCAGTCTTTTCCTCTTCTTTCCTTTTCTGCAAGTATGAAAGAACAGCTGCTGCCTGATATAATTACTTTAATTGTTTGCATGCTAGAAAACTGTTAAAAACAATTTTAATTTTAACAGTAAATAGGTTTTATTGCCAAGTTATGCTTTTGCTTATAGCTATAAGATGGCAAACAGGTGGTTAAAAGTATATCTGATTCTGTACTATTATTTCCCCTGTATCCACTGTACAATCAATGAAGTGATACTGTTTTGCCCTCAGGATAAAAAAAAAAAAAAAAAGAAATGCTAATGGAAGCAATTAAAAGATATGAATAATACTGATACCTCTTTGTTGTCTTTCAGGTACATTCGGAGTTAACCAACACATTAAGTGGTAATGATGCAGTTACAGTTATTTTCCAGTTGCCATGATTAGTTTTGTGGCACAGCCACATTTATCTTGTGCTTTGAAGCCCTTCACACTAAGTTATTGGATTTGGGAAATCAATTAAAAAGATATATGAAATTACCTCATCCCTTATTTTGAAAGACGTGGGTAAGAATGGCATTTCCATGGTCTATAGCACTAGTCTAAGTTATAAGAGTTATTCTTGATTCTCTGCTGCGTTCCTTAGCCTGAGGAGTTTCAAACCAGAATGGTATAAAGAATAGACATCTAGGGCTACAGACACAGAAGCATTACACCGCATCAAGGCATCTGACCTTTGTATTAGAAACTTAGCTCCACATCTACATCCTCAAAGTGTCCCTTTGCTTTCAACTCCATTCAATGTACACTGAAGGACGCAACTCCTGAGTCTTGTGACGCTGACATCTTCATGTGAGCTCGTGTTTTCCAGCTTCTAGGGTATTTCTGTTGCCTGGAGAGGGAACACTTAGTAAGCCTTTTTAGAAATGTAAACGCTATCAGGAATCTATTAATATCTGGACAGGAGTCCTGAACAACCAAATACATGTCTGTGATGTGTGAGCAGAAATCCCAAATTCATTGAGCACAATTTCGAGATCAATATTCAATGAAACAGAGAGGACTGTCATGGTTAAACCCCAGCCAGCAGCTAGGACCACACAGCCACTCGCTCAATTCTCCCCTGCTCCCCCAGAAGGGTAGGGAGAAGAGGAAGAAAAGGAGGACAAAGCAGTCGAGCAGACAGGGAAGACGACCAGCCTGGCTAAATAGAGAGCTTTGGCTGGACCTCATGAAAAAAAAGAAAGTTTATGATCTTTGGAAAAGGGGGTTGGCTACTTATGAAAAATAACAAGATGTAGTGAAGCTATGCAGGGCGAAAATTAGAAGGGTCA
This sequence comes from Larus michahellis, assembly GCF_964199755.1. Taxonomy (NCBI): domain Eukaryota; kingdom Metazoa; phylum Chordata; class Aves; order Charadriiformes; family Laridae; genus Larus; species Larus michahellis. The sequence goes on along the minus strand of NC_133929.1, from coordinate 11,893,928 downwards.
AAGCTCAAGCAGAACTTGTCTTGGCCACCATGGTTAAAGATAACAAAAAGAGGCTCTTTCAGTATATCAATAGAAAAAGGAAGACTAGGGAAAACGTAGGCCCACTAATGAATGAGATGGGCGCCCTAGTGGTGCAAGACAGAGAAAGCAGAGCTACTGAATGCCGCCTTTGCTTCAGTCTTCACCGCTAAAGCTGTCCCTCATGAATTCCAGGCCCTGGAGGCAAGGGGGAAGGTCTGGAGAGAGGAAGAGTTTTCCCCAGTAGAGGAAGATCAGGTTAGAGACCACTTGGCCAAACTGGACATCCATAAGTCCATGGGCCCTGACGAGATGCACCCGCGAGTACTGAGAGAGCTGGCAGATGTTATTGCTTGGCCACTCTCCACCATCTTTGAAAGGTCATGGAGGACAGGAGGGGTGCCTGAGGACTGGTAGAAGGCCAATATCACTCCAGTCTTCAAAAAGGGCAGGAAGGAGGACCCAGGGAACTACAGACTGGTTAGTCTCACCTCTGTCCCTGGGAAGGTAATGGAGCGACTCGTTCTGGATGTCATATCCAAGCACGTTCAGGAGCAGGAAGTTATTGGAAGTGGTCAGATGTAAAAAAGTTTATGGCTCTTACCCCGGATCCCTACGTACAGTCTGCTTTAAGATGCGTAGGTGAAAATCCAAGAAATATCGTGGAAGTGGTGGCAGATGGTATGTCCGATCGGTACACTAATGATGGGGCCTGGCCTCCTGGTCCACGCGAATGGACAACCTTACGACAAGCCTGCAGATTGTTATAAAACAGAAGGCATGAAACTAGCCGTGTTGATGGGGTCACCCGAATTGTATTTGCAGCAGCCATTAACCCCCGTCATCCAGAACATCATATTGGAAGGATGCCCAAAGGGGTGGAAGCTGTATTTGATTCCTGTTTTGTTGGCTGAACAGGGGAACCCTATTGAACAAATAATTGAAGAACTAAACCAACTAGGGGATCTCCCCGGACTGGACAGTACTAACGGGAAAGGAGATAAAGGGAAACAACAATCACGGCCACCCCGTAGGGATGATAGCGACCTAGGGGAGCATAAAAAACTGTTTAGGCTGTTAGTAGAAAGGGGATTAGACCGCAGGGCGATAGATGGGGAACCCTTGCATGTGTTAAGACGGCTAGCACAGGAAACGCACCAGAAAAAGATACGAAACATTGCTTATGGAGGGCAGGGGGCAGACGATGCGGCCTCCCTTTCTCAGAAATTTACAGAAATATCATTGGGGCATCCAGATATCCCGTCTTTTGGGGCAGTTCAGCCATCTGCGCCCCCAGAGGTCGAGCCCTCCCTGTATCCATGGAAAGATGCAAGGGAGGTGCAACAGCGCCTCAAAGAGGACTGAAGGTTAGACCAAGTCCCCGTGCTGGATTGCCGTGTATTACGATATGACCCTCGACCCTTTACTCGCTGTATCATATGGTGGTCTTCTACCAATAAGCAAGGGGTCAAGGCATTAGTAGGTACGGGGGCGGAGGTCACAATTATACACGGGAATCCACAGAAAATGAGGGGCACTACCAGCCCGGTATGAGGGTTGGGGGATCAACCAGTGATCGGCACCTTGACCAAATTAAAATTACAGATTGGGGATTGGGACCCCCGAGTTTACCAGGTATTAGTGGCCGAGATTGGAGAATATATTCTCGGGATGGACATACTGAAGGGGACAACTATGCTACTAGAAGGGACATTATGGGCTTTTGGCACCACCCGATGGCTCCATTCTCGAGCCATCACAGTGGGCAAAGTTCAGGACCCAGCTCCTATACCTATTGCATCCCAGGTTGTGAACATGAAACAATATAAGATACCGGGAGGACGAGAAGAAATACAGAATACAATCAATGAATTGTTGGAAGCAGGTGTGGTTAGATATACCCATTCACCGTTTAATAGCCCTATATGGCCGGTGAAGAAACCTGATGGCAGCTGGTGTATGACAGTGGACTACCGAGCTGTAAACAAAAATACCCCACCAATTACAGCAGCTGTACCTGAAGTAGCTACCTTGGTGCATCAAATACAAGCCCATAGTGGTACATGGTATGCTGTTATAGATGTGGCCAATGCATTTTTCACTCTACCAATCCCTACAGAAACTCAGGATCAATTTGCTTTTACCTGGAATGGCAATCAGTACACTTTTACCAGACTACCGCAAGGCTATAAGCACAGCCCGACCTTTTGCCATCAAGCTATACATCAAACATTAAAAAAGGTTGTACCCGAGACTGGTGTACAAGTTCTCAAATATATTGATGATATATTTGTACAAGGACAGACTTTTGACCAAGTCCAAACCCAATTGGATGCGATTATTAAATTACTGAGACAAGACGGGTGGGCAGTGAACCCAAAGAAAACTCAAGGACCTGCACAGGAAGTAAAATCTCGTGAGACCCCACCTGGAGTACTGCGTCCAGTTCTGGAGCCCCTACTACAAGAGAGATATGGATGTGCTGGAACGTGTCCAGAGGAGGGCCACGAGGATGATCGGAGGGCCACGAGGATGATCAGAGGGCTGGAGCACCTCTCCTCTGAGGACAGACTGAGAGAGTTGGGGTTGTTCAGCCTGGAGAAAAGAAGGCTCCGAGGAGACCATATAGTGGCCTACCAGTATCTTAAGGGGGCCTACAAGAAAGCTGGTGAGGGACTTTTTAGGATGTCGGGTAATGGTAGGACTAGAGGGAATGGATTAAAACTAGGGATGGGACGATTCAGACTGGACGTTAGGAAGTTGTTCTTCACCATGAGGGTGGTGAGACACTGGAACAGGTTGCCCAGAGAGGTGGTGGAAGCCCCATCCCTGGAAGTTTTTAAGGCCAGGCTGGACGGGGCTCTGAGCAACCTGATCTAGCGGGAGGTGTCCCTGCCCATGGCAGGGGGGTTGGAACTGGATGATCTTTAAGGTCCCTTCCAACCCTAACAACTCTATGATTCTATGAATTGTCTGGAACCGTGGGGTACAACACACACCCAATAAAGCATTAGAGAGTATAAGAAATTGGCCACAACCCGCTGATAAGAAGGGAGTGCAGAGATTTTTAGGCGCAGTCGGGTACTGGCATTCATACATTCCAGGGTTAGCAGTATTACTAAAGCCACTATATAGAGTCACGAGGAAAAAGGCGCATTTTGAATGGACCAATGTGCAGCAACGTGCTTTTGAGCAAGTAAAGGAAACTATTCAACATCACATGGAATTACACCCAATCCAAGCAGGAGCTGTAGAACTCCAAGTAACCTTAGAACAGAATGTGGCTCTGTGGAGTCTGTGGCAATTACAGGAGGGACGCAAGCGACCACTAGGGTTTTGGTCAAGAAGGCTTACAGGAGCTGCAGAAAGGTATACGGCCTTTGAAAAAGCATTACTAGCAGTCTATTGGACTCTATTAGATACAGAAGAAAGGACAATAGGGCATGAGGTACTAGTGCGATCAGCAGTACCCATTGTCTCGTGGGCTTTAGCGCCCACAGTTAGTCATAAAATAGGACATGCTCAAGAATCCACAATTGTAAAAATGAAATGGTATATTCAAGAACGTGTGAAACCCGTCACTCAGGGGGTACACCAGTTACACGAATTAGTGAGTCAAGGTGTCGTAGGTGAGGCCGAAGGGAAGCATAACTAGCATAATTACCAAATTGGGCGTTGGGGCATGCCATATGAGCAGCTCACAGATAGTCAAAAGCGACATGCCTGGTTCAACGATGGTAGTGCAGGAATAAAACATGGTAAAACGATGTGGAGGGCAGTTGCTCTCCAGCCAGTTTCGAAAACACATCTAAGCATGGAGGGTACTAACGGAAGTAGCCAGCTAGCAGAATTAATCGCTGCATGGCAGGCGATAGAAGCCACTCCAGAAAATACCATTTGTTACCTTTACACAGATTCATGGGCGGTGGCTCAGAGACTAGTTAATTGGTTAAGCAGACAACTGGCACCTTGGTACCAAAGAAGTCTGGGGAAAAGAATACTGGATAAGAATTTGGGATCTTCCCCCTCTACTCTGCCTTGGTGAGGCCCCACCTGGAGTACTGTGTCCAGTTCTGGGCTCCCCGGTTCAAGAAGGACAGGGAACTGCTGGAGAGGGTGCAGCAAAGGGCTATGAAGATGATTAGGGGACTGGAACACCTCTCTTATGAAGAAAGGCTGAGGGATTTGGGTCTCTTCAGTCTGGAAAAAAGACGGCTGAGGGGGGATCTTATCAATGCTTATAAATACTTAAAGGGTGGGTGTCAGGAGGATGGGGCCAGGCTCTTTTCAGTGGTGCCCAGTGACAGGACAAGAGGTAATGGGCACAAACTTGAGCATAGGAAGTTCCACCTAAACACAAGGAGGCACTTCTTTACTTTGAGGGTGGCAGAGCACTGGAACAGGCTGCCCAGAGAGGTGGTGGAGTCTCCATCTCTGGAGACATTCCAAACCCACCTGGATGCATTCCTGTGCAACCTGCTCTAGGAGACCCTGCTCTGGCAGGGGAGTTGGACTAGATGATCTCCAGAGGTCCCTTCCAACCCTACGATTCTATGATTCTATGATCTTTTACAAACTTGGGAAGTGCGTGTTTTCCATGCAAACGCACATGTTAGAGAACAATCAGAAACCACGCAGTGGAATGCTGAAGTAGATCAGCTGGCACGTGTGGCGGTGCGAACAGCCACACAAAATAAGGATGAACAAATACAGCTGGCCTGGTGGGCGCATGATAAGGCTGGGCATGCGAGCCGGGACGCTACATTAGCGTGGGCTCGACAACGCGGAGTCCACTTACTTCAGGATGTAGTGACAGAAGTGTTACACCAATGTGAGGTATGCTCGCAGCTTAAGGCACGATTGTTCACTCAGCCCCTAGGCCACATAAAGCGCGGCCTTCAACCGTCTGAAATTTGGTGAATTGATTACATAGGACCACTACCTGAACATAGACGACAACGATATATATGTGTGGCTGTTGATACCTACTCTGGAGTGTTGGTAGCTGTAGCCAGCATATATGCCAATGTGTACACCACAATTCGTTGTCTAGACACCATTGAACTGTATTATGGAACTCCAATCGAAATGCAATCGGAAAATGGATCTCATTTTAAAAACAACAAGGTAGCACAATGGGCTGCTGAGTGGGAGGTACAATGGGTATGGCACCTGCCATACCACCCGCAAGGTGCAGGCCTTGTAGAACGTTTAAATGGCATGCTAAAACAACAACTACGGAGACTAGGAGAGGGAAAATATACCCGATGGGTAGAGCACCTGTCTACTGCTGTGAGGATCTTAAACAATCGCGTGGTGGCAGGAGATCAGACACCCTTATTGCTCATGAAAAGCCAACACGTTAGGCTGATGAGACTTCCACTTACCCAGGTACATTATAGTAGTGGCCTAGAATTTACAGTAACTGCCAAGAAAGGTTTTTTAGTCATTCATATCACGCAATCGGTAACGATTGCAGACAACCACATTCAATGGCTGTTCCCAGATGTGACTATTACGGTAGAATCAGAGCATCAGGTATTCCTTTTTTGTGTGTTACATCCCTGACACATAGCCAGTGGTTTCACACTAGTGAACCCAATGACTCCAAGATACCGCCGGGCCATTTCTTTGGGAATACAGAATACTACATCTACCAGTCGGGAATTGAGTACAGGGCCGTTGGCCTATATTTACTTTTGGGTAATGCCCCCACTTTGTATCACCAGCCCCCCCCATACCAAAGATATTCACAGGTGCACACGTCTGGTATCAAGCCCCAGGAGAAGTGAGGCCCATTGCAGCTGAAGTAGTGGCAGCCGATGACACACAGGCAGTCACGATAGCGGTACCAGGAGAAGCACAGTGGCTACGCGTGCCTGCTCAGCAATTACGGCGCAGAGACTAAAAAAAAAAAAAAAACAAAAAAAAGAGGGGGGGACAGACTCTAACCATTTCTACTGTTTATATCGTGAATACACTACCCCTGTGATCAAAACATCTGGGTAACTCTGGCTAATGTGACGGGACAAGATACATTGTGTCTTAGCACAGCCACACCTACAAATCCATTCACGACGTGCCTAGTGGGAGTGCCACTAATGACTAGTGAATTCAACAGGATGATCCAGGGCACCGCCGCCAGCCTGGGCGCCCAATCAGATGCAAGCATCATCAAAGTATGGGACAGCTGGGTCCCATATATTGGGGAGTCCCCTGCATTACCGCCCCAGGAGCTCCGCATTTTAGTAACACTAAATGCAGACCTATGCGTATTTTTTAACTTCATCAGTACAAACCACTTAGCCAAAGTGGACATCCATAAGTCCATGGGCCCTGACGAGATGCACCCGCGAGTGCTGAGAGAGCTGGCAGATGTTATTGCTTGGCCACTCTCCATCGTCTTTGAAAGGTCATGGAGGACAGGAGGGGTGCCTGAGGACTGGTAGAAGGCCAATATCACTCCAGTCTTCAAAAAGGGCAGGAAGAAGGACCCAGGGAACTACAGACCGGTTAGCCTCACCTCCGTCCCTGGGAAGGTAATGGAGTGACTCATTCTGGATGTCATCTCTAAACACGTTCAGGAACAGGAAGTCATTGGAAGTGGTCAACATGGATTTACCAAGGGTAAATCAGGCTTGACCAATCCCATAGCCTTCTATGATGTTATAACTGGTTGGCTAGATGAGGGCAGAGCAGCAGATGTCATCTACCTTGACTTCAGCAAGGCTTTTGACACTGTCTCCCATAACATCCTCCTTAGGAAACTGAGGAAGTATGGACTAGACGAGGGGACAGTGAGGTGGACTGAGAGCTGGCTGAGTGACAGGGACTCAGAGGGTTGTGATTAATGGAGCAGGGTCGAGTTGGAGGCCTGTAACCAGTGGTGTCCCCCAGGGGTCAATACTTGGACCAGTATTGTTTAACGTGTTCATCAACGACCTGGACGAGGGGACAGAGTGTATCCTCAGCAAGTTCACTGATGATACCAAACTGGGTGGGGTGGCCAACACCCCAGAGGGCCATGCTGCCATCCAGCATGACCTAGACAGGCTGGAGAGCTGGGCAGAGAAGAACCTAATGAGGTTCAACATGGACAAGCGTAGGGTCCTGCACCTGGGGAGGAAGAATGTCAGGCACCAATATAGGTTAGGGATGGACCTGCTGGGAAGCAGCTCTGAAGAAAAGGATCTGGGGGTCTTGGTAGACAGTAAACTATCCATGAGCCGGCAATGTGCCCTTGCGGCCAAGAAGGCCAATGGAATCCTGGGCTGCATAGGGAAGAGTGTGGCCAGTAGGTCGAAGGAGGTCATTCTGCCCTTCTACTCTGCACTGGTGAGGCCACAACTGGAATAATGCATCCAGCTCTGGGCTCCCCAGGTCAAGAGGGACAGGGAACTACTGGAGAGAGTCCAGCGAAGGGCAACCAAGATGACTGAGGGACTGGAGCATCTCCCTTATGAGGAAAGGCTGAGAGAGCTGGGACTCTTTAGCCCGGAGAAGAGAAGGCTGAGGGGAGACCTTGTTAACATTTACAAGTATCTCAAGGGTGGGTTTAAGGAGGATGGAGCCAGACTCTTTTCAGTGGTTCCCAGTGACAGGACGAGGGGCAACGGGCACAAGCTGGAACATAGGAAGTTCCGATCAAATATGAGAAAAAAAAAACTTCTTTACGGTGAGGGTGACAGAGCACTGGAACAGGCCGCCCAGGGAGGTGGTGGAGTCCCCTTCTCTGGAGACTTTCAAGACCCGCCTGGATGCAGTCCTGAGTAATGTGCTCTAGGCAATCCTGCTTTAGCAGGGGAGGTGGACTAGATGATCTCTAGAGGTCCCTTTCAACTCTGAAAGATTCCATGAAAGGAAAAAAAAAACAAAACACCAAAAACCTTGTGGGTTGAGATAAAGATTGGTTTCATAGGACAATAAGTGTCATTGTTTTGGCAAAATTAGGAATGGCCAGCGACAGATGCTCTCCCCCCACCTCTCGCACGCAGAGAGGAGGAGGAGAGAAAGAAGTATTTACAAGTTTAGAAGGAACTAAACTACTTTAATGAAATATTAAGAATAAAATAAAAAGGGAAATAATGAAATAGATACAATATATACAAAACCATATCTAGCTCCCAGGATGACATCACCAGCAGGCACTGGGGAAGTCCCAGGCTGGACTCAGTGACAGGTGGGAACTGGATTCCAGAGCTGGAGTCAGGAACACACGGATTGGGATCAAAGGCAGATGAACAGACAGGGTCCTCCTCAGACATCAGCCATTGAAGGAAAAGAGAAGCTGACCCTTTGATCCCTCAGCTTTTATACCGAGCATGGGGCAGATGGGATGGAATACCCCTGTTGGTCAATTTTGGGTCACCTGTCCTGTCCACTCCTCCCTGCAGGTGGGACCCCTCTACGCTTTTCCCTTTCCGACCCTCCAGCGGGGCAAATAACGAAATTATCTGACCTTGGTTGTTATAGCAATAAGTATAAGCAAGAGCCTCTCTACATACCATTCCTTGGCACTAATTGTAAACCACTAACTGTAAACATTGGTCTTATCACTCTGAGAATGAACAGTTTTTGGCACAATATGCTGTTAATTTCAGAGGGTTAGAATCATAGAATCTTCATGGTTGGAAAGGACCTTTGAGATCATCGAGTCCAACCAAACAACCTACAATCTCTGCCACTAGAGCATGCCCTGAAGTGCCACATCTAGACATTTCTTAAACACCTCTAGGGATGGTGACTCAACCACTTCCATAGAAGAGGCTTAGCTAAGAAGTAAAATTACTGAACAGAAAGTTGGTTCTGTTTTACCTCAAAACAGGACATTCCACCCCTTACTCCATACCATGTGTCATGCTCAGATCACTGATCCTTTTATCTATCAAATCTATACATATATATATAAACAGATATATGCAGGTTACTCAGTTATGATTTATCTTTATACACAAAAGTTCACCAAGTCCATTTATTTCATAACTATTGGATTTCATCTCTCATAGCAGGATTCTCAGGGTAGGAAAGATGAATGAAATTCACTGTGGTCCATGCCCATGGGTAAAAGGTCCATCTCGAAGAGTTATGCTGGATGCCACTTGATGAAGCTGGTTCAGGGTTCATCACCACTGTGTTATCCTGAAAAACACTTATTGAACACTGTTAGTGTTTAACATCATACAGCTCAAAATTAAGTCTTCTCACCCAGGGTCAAATTTCCTTGGGGTACACATTGAGCTTCTCCATTCTCCAGCATCACCCACCAAGTACATCCAGGGCCTTGAGCAAAAACAGTCCCACCAATGGGTCTGCCTTTGCCTGAGGCAGGAAAAACCCAAACAGTTTTCCCCAGCATATTCCTTTCATGCACCACAGGGACCTTATCCCCTTCTACTGTATGTAAAAGGTCTGATTGAGCAGGACCAGCTCGACTGATGGATCCCCTGGTGTTAACTAACCAGGTAGCTTGTGCTAAATGCTTATCCCATTTTTTAAAGGTTCCACCCCCCCACTGCCTTCAGGGTAGTTTTCAATAGTCCATTGTATCGCTCAATTTTCCCAGAAGCTGGTGCATGATAGGGGATATGATATACCCACTCAATGCCAGGTTCTTTGGCCCAAGTACTTATAAGACTGTTTTTGAAATGAGTCCCATTGTCTGACTCAATTCTTCCTGGAGTACCACGTCACCACAAGACTTGCCTTTCAAGGCCCAGGATGGTATTCCGGGCAGGGGCATGGCGTAGGTTTCCAACCATCCGGTGCTTCCTTCCACCATTGTGAGCACATAACACTTACCCTGACATGTTTGAGGGAGTGTGATGTAGTCAATTTGCCAGGCCTCCCCATACTTATGTTTTAGCCATTGTCCTCCATACCACAAAGGTTTTAACCTTTTAGCTTGCTTGATTTCAGTGCATGTTTCACAGTCGTGGATAACCTGCGCAATAGCGTCCATGCTTAAATCCACCCCTCGGTCACGGGCCCATTTGTATGTTGCATCCCTTCCTTCATGACCTGAAGCGTCATGGGCCCACAGAGCTAAAAAACAGTTCACCTTTATGTTCCCAGTCCAAATCTGTCTGGAAAATCTTAGCAGCCTTATCCACTTGCTGATTGTACTGATGTTCCTCCGTGGCCTGACTCATAGGTACGTGGGCATCTACATGGCATACTTTCACAACTAGTTTCCCTAGCCGGTCAGCAATATCTTGCCACAGTTCAGCAGCCCAGATGGGTTTACCTTTGTGCTGCCAGTTGCTCTGCTTCCACTGCTTTAGCTATCCCCACAGAGCATTGGCCACCATCCATGAATCAGTGTAGAGTATTGGACACTTTTCTCGTTCAGCAATGTCTAAGGCCAGCTGGATAGCTTTTACCTCTGCAAATTGACTCGATTCATCTTCTCCTTCAGCAGCTTCTGCAACTTATTGTGTAGGACTCCACACAGCAGCTTTCCACCTTCGATGCTTTCCTACAATACGACAAGACCCATCAGTGAACAAGGCATACTGTTTCTCATTATCTGAGAGTTCATTATACAGTGGGGCTTCCTCAGCAGGAGTCACCACCACCTCTGGTGGCATTATGAAGTCTTTGCCTTCAGGCCAGTTTAGTATCCAGTTAGCATCAGTGGCACGATGAGTAGAAGGAACTTCACCCTTGAACATCCAGCCCAAGACTGGTAATCAGGACACCACAAGGAGCTGGGCTTCAGTACCAACTACCTCTGAAGCAGCTCTAACTCCTTCATAGGCTGCCAAGATTTCTTTCTCAGTTGGGGCACAGTTGGCCTCGGAGCCTTTATAGCCTCAACTCCAGAATCCTAGGGGTCGACCTCGAGTCTCCCCTGGTGCTTTCTGCCAGAGGCTCCAAGCAGGGCCATTGTCCCCGGCTGCACGCTAGAGCACATTTTTGATGTCCCATCCTGATCGGACTGGTCCAAGGGCTACTGCACGCACAATCTCTTGTTTCATTTGCTCAAAGGCTTGTCGTTGCTCAGGACCCCACGTAAACTCATTTTTCTTTCGAGTCCCTTCATAGAGAGGGCTCACAATCTGACTACAACCTGGAATATGCATTCTCCAAAAACCCACAACTCCTAAGAAGGCCTCTGTTTCCTTCTTCTGGATGAGAAGAAGACTGGATGTCTCGTGCAGGTCCCTTGACCTTACCTCTTTTTTACAGCAAAACCTGCTTTCAAAAGAATCTTGATTATCTTCTTAGCTTTCTTGAAAACTGCTGCTGCTGTGTTACCCCACACAGTGATGTCATCAATGTATTGCAGGTGTTCTGGAGCTCCACCCTTCTCCAGTGCAGTCTGGATCAGCCCATGGCAAAGAGTAGGGCTGTGCTTCCACCCCTGGGGCAGTCCATTCCAGGTGTACTGGATGCCTCTCCAGGTGAAAGCAAACTGTGGCCTGCACTCTGCTGCCAAAGGAATAGAGAAGAATGCATGAGCAATGTCAATTGTAGCATACCACTGGGCTGCCTTTGACTCCAGTTCATGCTGCAGTTCTAGCATGTCTGGCACAGCAGCACTCAGTGGTGGTGTGACTTCATTCAGGCCACAATTAGTCTACTGTTAGCCTCCACTCTCCACCAGACTTCCACACTGGCCATATAGGGCTGTTAAAGGGTGAGCGAGTCTTGCTGATCACTCCTTGGGTCTCCAGCTAATGAATCAGGTTCTGGATGGGAATCAGGGAGTCTCAGTTGGTGCAATACTGTCATTGATGCATTGTGGCAGTAGCAATTGGCACCTGCTGTTCTTTAACCTTCAGCAGTCCCACAATAGAAGGGTCATCTGAAAGGCCAGGTAAGGTAGACAGCTGTGTAACATTGCCTACCATGGACTGGAGCAGCCACCCTCCTGCAGAAATTCTTTTTCCATCTACTTTACCTTGCAACTCAAGCACTTATGCCTGCAGAGCCAGAGTAAGTTTTTTTTATCCCACTTACTCATATCCTCTCCATAGTTGCAGAAGCAAAGCCACAGGAAATCTTGGAGCAGGTCCTGTTTCCCTTGAGTTGGTTTTGTAGTAGAGTGTTTTTTCTTAATGACTGCAACATGGGTCTGTTCAGGGCAAGCATAGGGTTCTTTCTCCATCTCAGACAACTTTGCAAACAGTTTTTCAAACAGTTTATATTTCTTCTTAACTATTTCCTCCTTTTTATCAGCTATTGTCTTGATGATTTCTTCTATTTTCTCAGCCAGTTTTTCCACAGCTGCCACAGTAGGGGGATGAGAGAGCCTGTCTTCATACTGTTGTACCCTTTTAGCCAGTTCATTTACAGTTGGTGCATCAGCATCAAATGCTACCCAAACCACTGTTGACAAAGCGTGTGAATAATTTGATGGTGCACTGCACAAGCTTTCTTAGCAAGGATCATGTGCACAGTATTTCATCAGGGTCGATAATCACTTGTAGTTGCTATAAATCACCTCTCTCACAGACAGTTCTCTCAGGTATTTGATACCTTTTTCCATGCTGCTCCACTTGGACAGCATTCAATATCATCCTTAGAGAGATACCTGCCCTTCACAGCTGATAGCAGTCACCTCCAGGGACTGAGAGTGTTTGTCTTTCTCCCAATGGCTTTATCAATATTTCCATCTTCGGCCAGGTTTCCCAACTGCCTGGCTTCTCTGCTGTCTACATCTATTGACTCAGCCCCATTGTCCCAGCATCCAAGCAAGCAGGAGGTAAGCATCTCCCCTTATTGACAACTGAAGTCCTTCCCCATGTTTCTCAAATCCTTCATAGAGAAGGATTTAACAATGCCCCCCCCCGCACCTGCCCTACAAGGCGGGGGCCGCGCCCCACCCCCCCCCCCCCGCACCTGCCCTACAAGGCGGGGGCCGCGCCCCACCCCCCCCCCCCCGCACCTGCCCTACAAGGCGGGGGCCGCGCCCCACCCCCCCCCCCCCGCACCTGCCCTACAAGGCGGGGGCCGCGCCCCACCCCCCCCCCCCGCACCTGCCCTACAAGGCGGGGGCCGCGCCCCACCCACGCCCCCCCCCGCACCTGCCCTACAAGGCGGGGGCCGCGCCCCACCCACGCCCCCCCCCGCACCTGCCCTACAAGGCGGGGGCCGCGCCCCACCCACGCCCCCCCCCGCACCTGCCCTACAAGGCGGGGGCCGCGCCCCACCCACGCCCCCCCCGCACCTGCCCTACAAGGCGGGGGCCGCGCCCCACCCCCCCCCCCCCGCACCTGCCCTACAAGGCGGGGGCCGCGCCCCACCCCCCCCCCCCCCCCCCGCACCTGCCCTACAAGGCGGGGGCCGCGCCCCACCCCCCCCCCCCCCGCACCTGCCCTACAAGGCGGGGGCCGCGCCCCACCCCCCCCCCCCCCGCACCTGCCCTACAAGGCGGGGGCCGCGCCCCACCCCCCCGCCCCGCACCTGCCCTACAAGGCGGGGGCCGCGCCCCACCCCCCCGCCCCGCACCTGCCCTACAAGGCGGGGGCCGCGCCCCACCCACGCCCCCCCCCGCCCCGCACCTGCCCTACAAGGCGGGGGCCGCGCCCCACCCACGCCCCCCCCCGCCCCGCACCTGCCCTACAAGGCGGGGGCCGCGCCCCACCCACGCCCCCCCCCGCCCCGCACCTGCCCTACAAGGCGGGGGCCGCGCCCCACCCACGCCCCCCCCCGCCCCGCACCTGCCCTACAAGGCGGGGGCCGCGCCCCACCCACGCCCCCCCCCGCCCCGCACCTGCCCTACAAGGCGGGGGCCGCGCCCCACCCACGCCCCCCCCCGCCCCGCACCTGCCCTACAAGGCGGGGGCCGCGCCCCACCCACGCCCCCCCCCGCCCCGCACCTGCCCTACAAGGCGGGGGCCGCGCCCCACCCACGCCCCCCCCCGCCCCGCACCTGCCCTACAAGGCGGGGGCCGCGCCCCACCCACGCCCCCCCCCGCCCCGCACCTGCCCTACAAGGCGGGGGCCGCGCCCCACCCCCCCCCCCCGCACCTGCCCTACAAGGCGGGGGCCGCGCCCCACCCCCCCCCCCGCACCTGCCCTACAAGGCGGGGGCCGCGCCCCACCCACGCCCCCCCCCGCCCCGCACCTGCCCTACAAGGCAGGGGCCGCGCCCCACCCACGCCCCCCCCCGCCCCGCACCTGCCCTACAAGGGGCCGGGCCCCCCTCCTGGATCTTCATCAGAAGAGCTTTCTTCCATGCTGTCTGACTGAAGCTGGTCTTTGTTGTTAAGGGTAGGGGAACAAGTTCATCTTTTTTCTTCTGTTTCCTGGTCACCAGGGCAACCCATACCAGTTCTGTTGGAGTTTGAGTACCAGCAGTACTCATTGTTGAAGCAGCTGGAGCAACTAATGCAGATGGCAGAGTAACTTTTACTTCATGCTGCTGAGTGACTGGTGCCAGGATGGGCTGGAGCATGGCCTGTGCTGGTGGGGGGGCAGCTGGCATTGCCAATGCTGCAATTTCCCCCTTTATGGGCAGGGGCGTGGCCAGTGCCAGTGGGGGCATAGCTTGGGGAGTGGTTTGTGTCTGTGCCAGCTGTGCCCACATTGGTCCATGGGATTTGAGTAGCAGCAACACAGTACCTACTCCTACATCAGTGTTTAACACCAAACCACCCCTGCAACACATTCAGGAGAACCAGCAACAAAACCATGATCTTTTGAAGGTAACATTCATTTTCTAAGCAGCCCAAAAGACTTCCATCCCCTAGCTCTTTGACATAAGCATTAAAGGGCAAGATAAACCTTTCCCACATGAAACTAAAAGTGTAAAGAGCAATAGAATCTATCATGTGATGCCCAAAATATGCAGGCATAGTCATTATCCAAGTAACCATATTATACATCTGAATGCCAAACCATACAAAAATAGCACATTTAAACCACTGCATACAAATACAAAGAGCAAGTAAACCATGCAACATATCCAGCAACTTCAGCAGCATTGTATCTATTAACTTCAAACAATGCTCTCTAAAGGCACAAGACAACATTTCACTTAGAAACAACATTCCCTGAGCTACCTGGAAGCTTGCGCCCCACACTGGGCACCAATTATTCTGTCATGGTTTAGGCCAGTTTGGCCCATGACAAGACAATAGATGCTCTCCCCCACCTCTCACTCCAAGGAGAAGAAGAAGAAAGATAAAGAGATCTATGAGCTTAGAAAAAGCTAACTACTTTAATGAAAAATTAATAATAAAATAAAGAGGAAGTAATGGAATAGATACAATATATACAAAACGAGATCAAGTTCCTAGGATTATATCAATGGCAGGCACTGAGAAAGTTCCAGACTGGAGTCAGTGACAAATGGGAACTGGTACACACCAACCAGGATCAAAAGGCAGATGAGCTGACAGGGTCCTCCGCAGACATCAGTCACTGAAGAAAGACATTGAAGAACCAGTCCACTGGCAAAGAGCCCATCAAAGACAATCCAAAGAAGAAGAGCCACCCCAATCCCTCTCCTCCCTCAGCTTTTATACTGAGCATGGCACATGGGATGGAATACTTGATTGGTCAGTTTGGGTCACCTGACCTGTCCACTCCTCCCCACAGGTGCAACCCCTCCACAGGGTAAACAACCAAGTCAGCTGACCCTGGTTGCCACAGCAACAAGTATAAGCAAGAGCCTCTCTCACTGAATAGAAAGTTGGTTCTGCTTTGCCACAAACCAGGATGTCCTGCCTCAGGCAAAGGCAAAACCAAAACCATTTGCAGGACTGCTTTCGCTCAAGAATCTGGGTGTACTTGGTGGGTGATGCGGAAGGATGGGGAAATCTCATGTGTACCTCATGGGGATCTGGTTTTGGGTGAGAATAGCCAATGAATCAAATTGTATGGTGTTAATTGCTAAATAACCCTGCCGCTGTACGTCATCATTACTATAATTGCTATCAGTTTTACTACAGTAAGAATCACCCAAACTTATGACAGATGGACTTTGAAGAAAAAAATGAGTGAAGTGCAGCAGTGATGGGATCGGAACCGACCTCAGCAGCTGGCGCCCAGTAACTTCCTCAAGATCGGCTTCTTCAACCCATGGACCATGGGCATGAGCCGCACCAGATACATCAGCCTCAAGCTCTGAAATACAGCATGCAACAGTCCAGCACCACACACCATCTTGCCTGCCCTGAGGGACTATTCTAACAGATGGAGCCCAAAGTCATGGATTAAATGAACTCACCGGACATTTTAGAGGGATGTCCCATAGACTAAGGGAATTATATCTGTATGCATATGTATGTGTGTGTATATATATAAGACAGGGAAAAGTGGTGGCAATTAATTGGAAACTGTAAGATCTGTGCATGACATAGATGGTTTAGAATAAGGGGTGGATAATGTCCTGATTCTGGTGGGGATAGGGTTAATTTTCCCAAGGAGCTGGCACAGGACACAGGTATTCCATACCGTGTGACACCATGCCCAATCTATAGCCGGGGAGCTGGCCAGGGAGGGAGCTGCCGCTTGGAGCAGGCTGGGGAGTCCTGGGTCTGGTAAGTGAGCGGTGGTACAGTAATCGTGTTTGTACATTCCTCTGTCAGTATTATTGTTGTTGTTTTCCTTTTCCCTTTGCTGTTCTGTTAAACTGCCTTTGTCTCAACCCACAAGTTTTGCCTTTTTCTTATGATTCTCCCCCACAGCTGTAGGGGGGGAGAGAGTGGCCCGTGGTTCTTTGTTGCCAGCTGAGGCTAAACCACGACAATCCTACAGATATAGACACTGCACTTTTTCTCTGCTGCTGGCTTTGTCTATGAAGCCTAAATTCAATTATACAGCTCTTCAAAGGAAAAATCTTGAGGGGAAAAAAGCAAAACACTGCGATATGACATTCTAAGAGACGAAGAGATTTCTTCTGTCTTTTATCAAAAAACACCCAGGGCTAACTTAACATCTGTCTCAGTTCATGTAGCTAGAGCCATCTAAATGTAGGCATTTTTCCTAAACTGCTTGTCCCGGCTCCCACTGTTAGAGACAAAAAAGAGGTAAGAAAAATCACTCGTTAGTCTCTTGCTT
Source organism: Larus michahellis (assembly GCF_964199755.1). Classification (NCBI taxonomy): domain Eukaryota; kingdom Metazoa; phylum Chordata; class Aves; order Charadriiformes; family Laridae; genus Larus; species Larus michahellis. The sequence continues at coordinate 11,876,900 of NC_133929.1, read as the reverse complement.
TTCTCTACTCACTACAATAGAAGCCAAAATGATTTCTTTAAAATAAATGGTTGACTTTTCAGTCATTAAAGGAGAGGTGATTCCCACTAATGTAAATTCCTTTATGTGAAGAAAATTTGAGCTCCACTATTCTAGGATGGAGTTTCCCTAGGAGAGAAAATGATAAAAACTCAGAGATGAAAGTAGACATGTTGAGTAGATCCCAGTTATGCAGAGTAAAAGTTGTCAGTGCTATCAAATTCTGTAGGAATGGATAGACATCAGAACACTTTCCTAAGTAGGAAGTTATTAAAATATTGTATTCCTGTTAAAAGTCCAAGGGACTTTTGAGTTGCATTTCCCTATATTGGAAAAAAAAAGGAGAAGGCAGGACTTCAGGACGTGTTCCATCAGAGTTTGTGACCTACTTCTGTGTTGACACAACTGCCAGTTTAAACTGTCTTGCTGAAAATATCCCAGACAATCCCACTGGGAGGAAAAAGCAGAATAATTTCAAGTTAAGATTAAAGCATAAGATTTAACAATAGGATTGGCTGTTGAAACAAAATATAAAGGTGGAGTGATTTCTTGTCTTCACATTAAGCATTCCTCAGCCAAAACCCAGTTCCTGATTTCAGTGATTAGGTCCAGAACAAAATCCTGTGGCCTGTGGTATATCAGAGGTAATACTATACTTCATTTTGGAAATTAAATATATGCATTTGTATAAAATTCAGATTAATTCATTAAGCTTTCAGTCATTCTGTGTTGTATTTTTAGCTTCTTTGAAAAGTCTTTTTTACCTATAATGAAAATAATTACCTTTAATTATGTTTAAAACTTTCTATTTAGATATGTAAAGCTTTCTGTACTACAAAAATATTTATACAACATGTTTGAAAAATAGTTTCAGTGCAGTTATAAAGGACAAACGGGAAGAAGTCAATGTAATCATGTTAGAGAGAATGTTTTTAGCCTAGCTGAGTGCCTTGCGTTAATATGTAATCTTTAGTATATTTGTTTTCTTCATCAGAGTCTAGAAGAAACACTTTCTTAACAAAAATAGGATACAGCAAACCCCAAGGAGAGATTTTTTGTTTGTTTTTAATTTAAGTTTCATATTAATTATAAAAAACGGTGTGAAGTAAATAAGACTCAAATGTCTCATTTTCATTTGGGTTTTTTTCAGTGATCTGGTTTGCATATTTCTGGCTAACTGTTGCTGACTGCATCTGTTCCACTGGATCCTCTTTCTTGCTCTACGGTGACTAAAAAGACAGCTAGAACTAAGAGAAATGAAAATGGGTACCAATACTGGTACCAATGGGTACCAAAACTCTGGGTGCAAGAGTATATACTGTTGACCCATGGGAAGTACTGAAGTAAGGATTATAGTTGATTTTTCTAGCTCTGCCACTAATTCAACCTTCAGCAAGTTTCAGTCATCTGATTTTTAAACAAAATAAAATTATAAGAGCTTCTGTGAAGTCTAAGTGATTAATGACCTTAATCTCTTTGAGATTCTCAGATAAACTGTGCTAAGAAGGCTAAACAAACCAAAAGTAGCAGCAATACTGACAATATATCTCATTACTGTCACATCAGCATTAATTTAAAAGGTATTTATTATAATTGCCTTTGCCTGGAATACTGTTTCATTTTTAGAAACTACAGCCTTTGCTATGGACAGGTTCTTTTGAATGGCTACTGTGCAACTTCAAGTATGTAATTAATACAAGTTGCCTTGACCTTTTCCTCTAAGCAAGCTGTGTATTAACAGCCAAAGCTATCCGGTTTCAGCAGACAAGTCTACAGCTGGAACATGGATGTCTGTTCTCCAAGGACATATGCAAATACAGCAATGCAAGAAAATCCATGCTTTTTTTTTCTTTCCACTGCTGTGATTGAGATGAATACATTGACCTTTTTATCCTGCATAAACTTTCAGTAGCAAGACACTGAGACAAGCCAGACACTGATTCACTCATCCTGTAAATGTTATTAAGACAAGAGTGCAGCTTACTTGAAAACACAGTGGCCAAAAGTTCAAACGAGGTGTTTGCAGGGTGCCTACCTCTTTATTTAGGCATACATGCATTTGATTTTTAGAATGTGCTGAGCACTCATCTTCTGTAAATATTCAGTACCTCTAAAACTCTTGTTACTGCAAGCTACAGTTTGTAACCATGATTTATATTACTTTACTAACAGGTTTGTGGCTCTCTCAGCTACTTAAACTCCAATGGATTGTCCCCAGCAGAGGGGCTCAATGTACCAAGCATCTTTTCAGGTATTAGCAAACACACTGGGTGACATAACAAAAACCACCTAATATCTCTTATTTTATCATCACTGAAGAATGTGTGTTTTGTGCTGTAACATTACATATTAACTTCATGAGAGAAGTTAGAAATCTAGACAAGATTCATCATTATAATTATTCTGGTTAGCATCTCATAGTTGTAGACTATAAGATAAGTAGGACAAGACTATAAGCCAGTAAATCAGCATCATCGGGTGCCCAACTTAAATGCCTCTATGCAAACGCAAGTAGCACAGGGAATAAACAGAAGTAGTTAACAGACATGTGCATGCCTGTAGGGCTATGGTCTTATTGGCATCACAGAGATGTGGTAGGATGGCTCCTATGACTGGAGTTTTGGAATGGAAGGATACAGGCTCTTCAGGAAGGACAGGCAGGGGAGACAAGGAGGGGGTGTCACCCTCTATGTCAATGACCAGCTGGAGTGCACCAAGCTCCACCTGGGGATGGATGAGGAGCCAACCGAGAGCTTATGGGTCAGGATTAAAGGGAGGGCAGGGACAGGTGACATTACAGTGGGAGTCTGCTACAGGCCACCCGACCAGGAAGACCAAGTGGATGAGACCCTCTATAGACAGATAGGAGCAGCCTCACATTCACAAGCTCTGGTTCTCATGGGGGACTTCAACCACCCCATTATCTGTTGGAGAGACAACACAGCAGGGCATAAGCAATCCAGGAGGTTCCTTCTCCAACTGATAGAGGAGCCAACGAGGAGAGGTGCTATGCTGGACCTTGTTCTCACCAACAAGGAGGGGCAGGCAGGGAATGTGAAGCTCAAGGGAAGCCTTGGCTGCAGTGACCATGAAATGGTGGAGTTCAAGATCCTTAGGGCAGCGAGGAGGGCGCACAGCAAGCTCACTACCCTGGACTTCAGGAGAGCAGACTTTGGCCTCTTGAGAGATCTGCTTGGCAGAGTACCATGGGATAAAGCCCTGGAGGGAAGAGGGGCCCAAGAAAGCTGGTTAATATTCAAGGATCACCTCCTCCAAGCTCAGGAGTGATGTATCCCAACAAAGAGAAAGTTGGGCATAAACACCAGAAGGACTGCATGGATGAACAAGGAGCTCTTGGACAAACTCAAACAAAAAAAAAAAAGGAGGCCTACAGAGGGTGGAAGCAAGGACAGGTAGCCTAGGAGGAATGCAGAGAAATTGTCCAAGCAGCCAGGGATCAGGTTAGGAAAGCTAAAGCCCAGATAGAGTTAAATCTGGCCAGGGATGTCAAGGGCAACAAGAAAACCTTCTACAAGTACATCCATGATAAAAGGAAGACTAGGGAAAATGTGGGCCCTTTCCAGAAGGAGATAGGAGAGCTGGTCACCCAGGATATGGAGAAGGCTGAGGTACTTGATGTTTTTGCCTTGGTCTTCACCTGCAAGTGCTCTAGCCACACCACCCAAGTCGCAGAAGGCAAAGGCAGGGACTGGGAGAATGAGGTACTGCCCACTGTAGGAGAAGATCAGGTTCAGGACCATCTAAGGAACCTGAAGGTGCACAAATCCATGGGACCTGATGAGATACATCCGTGGGTCCTGAGGGAACTGGCAGATGAAGTTGATAAGCCACTATCCATTATATTTGAGAAGTTGTGGCAGTCTGGTGAAGTTCCCGCTGACTGGAAAAGGGGAAAAATAACCCCCATTTTTAAAAGGGGAAAAAAGGAAGACCCAGGGAACTACAGACCAGTCAGTCTCACCTCTTTGCCCAGCAAGATCATGGAGCAGATCCTCCTGGAAACTATACTAAGGCATATAGAAAATAAGGAGGTGATTGGCAACAGCCGGCATGGGTTTGCCCTTCACTAAGGCAAAATCATGCCTGACAAATTTGGTGGCCTTCTACGATGGGGTTACAGCATTGGTAGATAAGGGGAAAGCAACAGACATCATCCATCTGGACTTTTGCAGAGAATTTGACACTGTCCCACTGTCCCACATGACATCCTTGCCTCTAAATTATAGAGACATGGATTTGATGGATGGACCACTCGGTGGACAAGGACCTGGCTGGACGGTTGCACACAAAGAGTTGCAGTCAATGGCTCGATGTCCAAGTGGAAACCAGTGATGAGTGGCATTCCATCAAGGGGTCAGTATTGGGACTGGTGCTGTCTAACATCTTTGTTGGCGACATGGATGTTGGGATTGAGTGCACCCTCAGCAAGTTTGCAGATGACGTACATGGTTTAATATTAAGACCTAATCTAATCCTGCTAATGGAAAAATGTAATATTCTGATGGGTCACTTATTGAAATAGAATATTATAGCTTGTGTTAAGAAGAAGGGAAAAAAAGAACCTAATTTACACATGCTTGTTAGCTCAGTATGTATTTTTCATTAGCAAACATATGATTCTAATCCTTAACCCAATACCAGTGTTTTCTTTTATTTGGTGGTTTCAGATAAAGCCCCAGTAAGGCTTTTTGTAAAATAAAGTCATATTTCACTTCAATATGGTAAATTAAATGTGGTATTATTTTCTTCCTTATGGCTTTGATGGTTAAGGTGGTGCTGCAGCCTCTTGTATTCAGACATGCTGTGGGGATCAAACATACCTGCCATGTCGCAGCGTGGTGGGTTAAATGTTGTTGGATCCTAGACTGCATTTATGGTAGGTTAGTCCTGCTATGGACACTATTCTGATTGCCTCCTGATAGCCCTAAAGGAGCTGATAAGTCCTTGATGCATATAAATATAAATAAATAAATGCTAACTGTTGAAGTGTTGACTTGAGTATAAACATCCAGGAGCTGAGAGGGATTAGAAATGAATGGGGGCTTTTGCTGCCTTCACTTTGAGTCACACACACACACACAGAAGAGACAATAGTCACATCTTCAGTGAATACCAGCCAGGCTCAAGGCCATACCTCTTCATTTCTGTGGGTCACAGCTGGTGAGGGTTGTGGATATGTATGTACAATGGGAGACAGCAGTTATTCTCATTTCCCAAGTCCAGGGACACCTCTCAAGTATGGCCCACCTTAATTTGGGGATGAGACCAGGGAAAGCACAGCGCTCCTGACTCTCCTGGTAACATGAAAGGCAAATTCAGTTTAATATAGGCATAGGCAAATTCAGCCTATGGTCAACATAAAAGGAAAATCAAAATCCCAAGGATTTCAGATGGCTCTGGGACAACCTTCTTCTGTAAAACTGCTCAGAACAACTTGTCACGCGCGTAGTAATTAACTTCACTTGCAAGAGAGAAGTAGTGAAATATTTATAAATATAAACCAGTGATTTAACAAAGTTAGTAGTAAATGTGACAGTGTTTTACGAGCTTCGATAGCAAGGTACACTTGATTATTTACTGCAGAGAGGACAGGGTCAGACGAGCTGTCAGGGAGACCCTCCCATTGAGTCACAAGGTTCAGAAAGGCCCCCCTTGCTTTCTAAACTCCTTCTCAGAGAGTACAAGTGAACGATTTCAGTGGTTTAAGAGATATGGTATAGGTAGAAACAGTGAGAGCAGTTCGGTGGAAGCACGCATGTTGACAGCACTGGTGATTTTTAGCTGGTAGAGTTATCACAGGTGGCTGCAGGATATAGCTCCAACATATTCTTCTGTTTGTGGTTTGTTGTGTGCTGGGGCGTGCACTGTTTGTGCTTAGCACAAAATAATAATTTACCTATGGTTAAAGTTTTCGTGGGAATGGACCCACTACCACCAAGGTAAGAATTACCTGTGAGCACAGCCATAATGCATTGGGATGGGAGCTTCCATTATCTGTTCCCTTCCTAATGGGACTTGGTTACTCCCTTGTGTGGATCTTGAGAAAGGAGGGGGTTTATATTTCTTCTCTTTAATGATGTTGTAATTTTAGTGTGAATGCCACTGGATCTAAGAATTACTGGACAGAAGTAATTACCATCTGTTAGCATAACATGAAAAAAAACAGGATAGAATGATCACTTCAGTGTTTTTCAGATATGTCCAAATGTTCTGATTAATTTATGTTAAAAAAAGACTAACTTACTGAATATTAAGTCTTAAATTCCCGAGTGTTTTCTAGATAACATGATCACGAAAATTCTATTATCTTACTTTATGTATACAGCTGAATTAATATAAAGAAAAATAGATAGGAAATGAATGTATTAAGATTCTGATCATGCATGTTAATCTATTTTTTTTAATACTAGATAATTCCCAGATGCTTCTTATAATTACCTATCATCATTTAGTGGTAGCAGAGGAGAAAGACTTGCAAATTTTCTTGTATTCACATCCAATTGGAACAAGATCACTGGCTAGACCCAAGGACAACAGCTGACAGCAAAATCTTTCTTCATTCCACTTATCTAATTCTAGCAAAAAAATAATATTAGCATTTTTGTCTTTGTGAGAAATAACTGAAAATTATGATATTCTATTACTTTACGCTTACAACGGGATTTTTAAAATCTAGGGGTTTGCTTTCATTTTCTTTTTTCCCAAAGTCTGAGTGTAGTATTTTCATCACCTTAATGGCAGATGTAACTCTCTACATCATTAGAGACTTGAACTCTACAAAGTAGGCCAAGTATGCAGAAAGTGAAATGCATCAAGACAGAAAATAAAGCTAGATAATAAACCTGACTGTTTTAAAATGCACAGAGGTAAACAGAGTTGCTATGATTCTAAAAGGAAGAAAGGTAAATAACTTAAGGGTTATATGTGACTGGAAAAAGGGAAAAATCACACCCATTTTTAAAAAGGGTAGAAAGGAGGACCCTGGGAACTACCGACCTGTCAGCCTCACATCTGTGCCTGGGAAGATCATGGAACAGATCCTCCTAGAAGCTATGCTAAGGCACATGGAGGACAGGGAGGTGATTCGGGACAGCCAGCATGGCTTCACCAGGAGCAAGTCCTGCCTCACCAACCTAGTGGCTTTTCTACAATGGAGTGACTGCATCAGTGGACAAGGGGAGAGCAACGGATATCATCTATCTGGACTTCTGCAAGGCCTTTGACACAGTCCCCCACAACATCCTTCTCTCTAAGTTGGAGAGATATGGATTTGATGGGTGGACTGTTCGGTGGATAAGGAACTGGCTGGATGGTCGCATCCAGAGGGTGGTGGTCAATGGCTCAGTGTCCAGATGGAGAGGGGTGACAAGTGGCGTCCCTCAGGGATCTGTACTGGGACAGTACAGATCAATGATTTAGACAGTGGGATCAAGTGCACCCTCGGCAAGTTTGCCAATGACACCAAGCTGAGTGGTGCAGTTGATGTGCCAGAGGGATGGGATGTCATCCAGAGGGACCTGGACGAGCTAGAGAGGTGGGCCCGAGCAAACCTCATGAAGTTCAACAAGGCCAAGTGCAAGGTCCTGCACTTGGGTCGGGACAATCCTCGTTATCAATACAGGCTGGGGGATGATGTGATAGAGAGCAGCCCTGAGGAAAAGGACTTGGGGGTACTGGTGGATGAAAAGCTGGACATGAGCCAACAATGTGCATTTGCAGCCCAGAAGGCCAACCACATCCTGGGCTGCATCAAAAGAAGCATGGCCAGCAGATCCAAAGAGGTGATTCTCCCCCTCTACTCTGCTCTCGTGAGACCCCACCTGGAGTACTGTGTCCAGCTCTGGAGCCCTCAGCACAAGAAGGACATGGACCTGTTGGAGGGGGTCCAGAGGAGGGCCACGAAGATGATCAGAGGGCTGGAGCACCTATGCTATGAGGACAGGCTGAGAGAGTTGGGGTCACTCAGCCTGGAGAAAAGAAGGCTCCAGGGAGACCTTATAGCGGCCTTCCAGTACCTGAAGGGGGCCTACAAGGAAGCTGGGGAGGGGCTGTTTGCAAGGGCATGTAGTGATCGGACGAGGGGCACTGGTTTTAAAGTAGAGCATGGTAGGTTTAGATGAGACATTAGGAAGAAGTTCTTTACAATGAGGGTGGTGAGGCACTGGAACAGGTTGCCCAGAGAGGTGGTGGAGGCCCCATCCCTGGAGACATTCAAGGCCAGGCTTGATGAGGCTCTGAGCAATCTGATCTAGTTAAAGATGTCCCTGCTTACTGCAGGGGGGTTGGACTAGATGACCTTTAAAGGTCCCTTCCAACCCAGCACATTCTATGATTCTATGATATCCCTGACCTAGCTTCTGCATGATATTCCATCTTATTTTAGTAAAGAATTGGTGATCAAATTTCTAAACCTTAAGTAATTTATAGAAATTCAACAAGATTTTTTTTTTTCTGATCATTGTGTATAGTTTTAACTTGACAGCGCTTTAAACAAAGAAGCTATGCAGTTTGTTAATTCTTTCAAATGGTCATTCATATGACTTATTAGTATAGATTGGAGGATATATGCTCTTTTTTATATTTGGAGATGTACAAGAATCAGCCTCATCAGGAATAATGGCAATTATGAAGGCATATATTCTACACTCCCTGTTTTAACCTGGGTGAGAATAGCAGCCTATTAATATTAGGACATCAAAGGCAAGCACCATGCAGATTAGTGAAGACAATTAATATGGAAAAAATGTGTCTGCCTTTTGACCTTAAAACAATACCTAGCTTTAATGTACTTAGTAGTTTAAATACTTTATATGGTCAGAATTCTGTATAAAGCATTAGTTAAAATTCTTAATTCCTCTTTACTGTGATCAATGAGATTCTACTCATCTGATTTTTTCTTTGGAGAATAAAATATTTTGAGGTCAGGAGAGGGAAGCGATAGGGAGAGTTCTTGAAGGACCAGAGAGATTCAAGGGAACATTAAGGAGAAAATGCGCAGAAAAAATAAGACCCAAAAGTGAGAATGAGTTGTTGTTTGTCCATAAAATGGGAGAAAATAAAAAGAGTGTTGTGATGTATAGGAAGAAGATATGAAATAATGTGGTATAAAAAGGCCAAGTGCCACGTCCTGCACTTGGGTCACAACAACCCCATGCAGCGCTACAGGCTTGGGGAAGAGTGGCTGGAAAGCTGCCTGGCAGGAAAGGACCTGGGGGTGTTGGTCTACAGCCAGTTGAATATGAGCTGGCAGTGTGTCCAAGTGGCTAAGAAGGCCAACGGTATCAGGAACAGTGTGGTGAGTAGGACTAGGGAAATGATCGTCCCCCTGTACTCAGCACTGGTAAGCCTGCACCTCGAGTACTGTGTTCAGTTTTGGGCCCCTCAATACAAGAAAGACATTGAGGTGCTGGAGTGTGTCCAGAGAAGGGCAACAAAGCTGGTGAGGGGTCTAGAGAACAAGTCTTATGAGGAGTGGCTGAGGGAGCTGGGATTGTTTAGCCTGGAGAAAAGGAGGCTGAGGGGAGACCTTATCACTCTCTACAACCACCTGAAAGGAGGTTGTAGAGAGGTGAGGGTCTGTCTCTTCTCCCAAGTAACAAGTGATAGGATAAGAGGAAATGGCCTCAAGTTGCACCAGGGGAGGTTTAGATTAGATATTAGGAAAAAATTCTTCACCAAAAGGATTGTCAAGCATTGGAACAGGCTGCCTAGGGAAGTGGTCGAATCACCATCCCTGGAGGTATTTAAAAGACAGGTAGACATGGTGCTTAGGGACATGGTTTAGTGGTGGACTTGGCAGTGCTAGGTTAATGGTTGGACTCAGTTCTGTGAACTTCTATGAACTATGAAAACTTCAGAATTAGAAAAACTATTTTGAGGTAAAGCAAATGTTTTGAGAATTACTCATTTTCTTAAGAGGTAAATTGGTCAATGTCTCATTAATCCTTTTTATTGCTCATGACCTGCCTTCTCCTGAGTTTTCTTTGACAAGTCAGCTGATGACAGAAGAACTTTCCATGTCTTTACCATTTAGTATTGTCTCTGTATGTCTGGGTGTGCCATTTCTCTGCTGTTATTCTACACTTGCACTTATTTTACTACTGTATCTGGTTAACAGCTGCCTTGTGAAACTCATGCCATTGCTGATGAGAATTTTACCTTTTTTTAATGTGATTTTTTGATAGTCTGAGCCATGCCTGTTCACCCAAATATCATAAACTCATGCCTTTGCTTCCTTCACCGCATCTTCTTTTGTATCCTTATTGAGAGTCTTCTGATAAGACTGAAGTTCTCAAATCCCTTTTTACACTGTTCATTCACTGGCAAGCATGTTGAGACAAAAGGGACAGCCTAATAACAAAGGACTACCTGAACCCAGACTGAAACACGAGACAGTCTAAAATAAAATTCAAGCCTTTAAGAAGTTAAGAACAGAGCTATGACACTCAGATAAAGAGACAAAACACAGTGGGATAATCCTAATGACCTGCAGAAGTGTGACAGGGTGGAGAGATAAAATGTCACACTCTCTGTCAGCTTCTTAAGGATATAAACGCACATCCAAAATATGAAGGTGGATGCCTCTCCTGGTTCCAGCGGGGATAGGGTTGATTCTCCCCAGGCTCTGGCAGGGACACAGGTATTCCATCCCACGTGAGCCATGCCTGCTCTGAGCTGCTGGGGGGAGGGAGCAGGAAGTCCCCGCTTGGAGTGGGCGGGGGCGTCCCGGTCCGGTTGGTGAGCGGTGGTTCCGTAATCGTGTTTGTACATTCCTCTATCCGTGTTATTGTTGTTGTTTTCTTGTTACGTTTGCTGTTCTGTTAAATTGCCTTTGTCTCAACCCATGAGTTTTGTCTTTTTCTTCTGATTCTTTCCCGTATTGGGAAAAGCTCGAGAGAGCGGCACGTGGTCCTTTGTTGCTGTCTGAGGCCAAACCACGACAATTCCAACCAAAGAGGAACCTATGAGATGTGAAAAAATATGCTGTGTCCCTTGTTTTCAATGCTATTGCAAAGAATTTAGACCAGATCACCTGAATCATCTTGGTGCTTGGAGTATGTGGCTACAAAAAATTGAGAGGAAAATAATTTTAATTTAAAAATAAAAATCACCTTTCTGTTCTATACAGTGTTGCATTGATCATTGCTATATTTTTGCCACAGTGCTGAAGCTTTATTTCCTATGCTTCCTTCTATTGTTAATGAAAGTATTTCCATATGCTTTTCCAGGTATACTCTAATAAATGTGTCATGTTGCACACAGAAAGTTGAGGCAGGTTTGCGGGATCCAAAGCTGATGGAATACCTTGACTTCAAAATTACCTTGAGGAGGAGGGGAATAAAAAATCAAGGAAAAAGCAAGCGAGTGAGAGAAAAGGGAAAACCTTTTCCCTTCTTCAGTTGTGAAGAGCTGTGACAGGGTCCTCAGATGAGCATCATCCTCTGGGTGTCCTCTCCAGGGTGGTAGTTGGTCAGCCCAAACATTTTTCTCACAGTACCTGTCTAGTTTCCACCAGGACCTGCTTATTAGCTGTTCCTGCTTAAGGTGCAATTAGCACTAATTGGGACACACTTGATCAGGTCTACGTGTTGCATAATGATTGGTTGATGAGCTTTGTGCATGTATATTATTCAATAATATTTAATGGGGACGTATATAATTCTATGATTCTGTTTGACATCTATCATGTCATCTAGTAGGCTCTAATATTATAAACTGAAAACTGTAAGGAAAAGAGTCAAGAGACCTTAATATGTTGTAAAACGCTACAAGGCAAAGCATGAGGAGATAGAAAGAAAAGGGCAACTCACACCTGGGTGGAAACAGCTTTCATAGCAGTGCTTCAGTGCAAGACAGTGAGGATTATGGCACTTGGGACACCATGATAAAGGCAGCCTCAGGGTGTGTACATAAAAGATTAACAGGTTGCAAGTGAAAGGCCGGTTGCAGAATTTCGGATAGAGGGCCATTAGCAATGGCAATTAGCATTGCAATAGTTAGGGCACCTAAGGCACTGCTCACCAGCATTGCAAATCCTGGTCTGTCTCACACTTGTGTTCACCGGCTAGATGGGTGTGGACCATCTCTCTGCACCCTGACCTACCTTACTGAGGATAGCATGATATCTATACAGTGCTCTGCCTGTTCCCTGACCCTTATACAGCTACAGAAATATTGCAACCTGTTGAGAGGAATCCCTCTCCTGCTCCAAACAGCCATCTGTGCTGTATCCTGGAAAATATGCCTTGGTCAGCCTACCCATCAATGGCAATGTCTCATCTGGACAGTTTTTTACTCTAGCATCAAAGCATTAGAGCATCAGCAGCACACATTATTGACCATTTGGGTGCATTTAGCATGTGTGGAGGTTTTGGCCGGATTGGCCAATCAGAACGACAGATGGCCCTCCCCCCCCATCTCTCCTCAGAGAGGAGAGGAAGAGATGAGGAGATTTATGAGTTTAGAAAAAGAACTAAACTACTTTAATGAAAATAATAATAAATAAGGAAATCAGAAATAATAATAGAATAATAAAAACAATTAAAAAAAAGTATACAATATATACAAAACCGTATCCAGCTCCCGGGATGACGATCGCGTCACCAGCAGACACAGGGAAAGTCCCAGACTGGAGTCAGAGACGGACAGGAGCTGAATTCTGGAACTAGAGTTAGGAGTGCTCGGATCGGGATCAAAGGCAGACGAACAGACAGGGTCCTCCTCAGACGTCGGCCGCTGAAGAAAAGAGAGCAAGAGCCCCCTTTGCCCCTTTGATCCCTCAGCTTTTATACTGAGCGTGATGCATATGGGATGGAATACCCTGTTGGTCAGTTTTGGGTCACCTGTCCCATCTGCTCCTCCCTGCAGGTGGGAGCCCTCTACGCTTCTCCGCTTCCGACCCTCTAACGGGGCAAGCAGCGAAGTCAGCTGACCTTGGTTGTTATAGCGATAAGTATAAGCAAGAGCCTCTGTGCATACCATTCCTTGGTATAATCAGGTCTTATCACTCTGAGAGTGAAGAGTTTCTGAACAATATGTTGTTAATTTCAGAGTTTAGTCAGTTAGAAGAGGCCCAGCTAAAAAGTAAAATTACAAATCAGAAAATTGGTTCTGGTTTACCTCAAACCAGGACAGCATGTTAAGTATCTTCTTTAGCATCCTTTCTGAAGATGATGTTCAGATTGCACATCCACTTTGGGTCTAAAGGTCAAGTGAATTGCTCTTTTCCAAAGTCCCCAGTGTTACCTTAACTTTGCATACTTCTCTGCCATGTTTGTCAGGGCTCTATGAAAAAAACGTGCCTGCATCTGCTGTTTAGACTCCAGAGGCCTGCAGAAGCCACAGCTGATCTGCAGGACAAGAATTATTTAAAGGTTTATGTTTTCTTTGCACCCTGGAAAGGTCTCAAGTTTCTATTTATATGCTGTAGCACTGTGTACCAAATGTCTCTGGGATTCACAGGCTTCAGAGTGGATGAGCATTCATATACAATGTGAGACTCTTCACAATTGTGATACTGGCAAGTCCATAATGGATCTTAAGAGTATTTGAGAAATCAAAAGATAGTAGATATAGTGTGCCCTCTTCCTGACCATTCTCATCACGTGCCTGACTTCCATTTTTCTTGTTCTCCTCTTCTTCTTCTGAAATCAAACGAAATGTTTAACATTTATGTATTACAGATTTAATTTACATGGGAATAGGTGGTATACAGCGGGTATTCAGCTGCGTTCTTGTGCATATGAATCGACTGCTCCTCTGATGGCCATACCAAGCAGAAACTAAACAAGAAAAGATATAGAATCATAGAATGGTTTAGGTTGGAAGGGACCTTTAAAGGTCATCTAGTTCCAACCCCTCTGCCATGGGCGGGGACACCTCCCACTAGACCAGGTTGCTCAAAGCCCCATCCAACCTGGCCTTGAACACTTCCAGGGATGGGGCCTCCACAACTTCTCTGGGCAACCTGTTCCAGTGCCTCACCACCCTCATAGTGAAAAATTTCTTCCTGATATCTCATCTAAATCTACCCTCTTCCAGTTTGAAGCCATTACCCCTCATCCTATCACTACATGCCTTTGTAAAAAGTCCCTCTCCAACTGTCCTGCAAGCCCCCTTCAGATACTGGAAGGCCACTATAAGGTCTCCCTTTCTCTCCTCTCTCTCGCCTTCTCTTCTCCAGGCTGAACAACCCCAACTCCCTCAGCCTGTCCTCATAGGAGAGGTGCTCCAGCCCTCTGATCATCTTTGTGGCCCTCCTCTGGACCCGTTCCAACAGGTCCATGTCCTTCTTATGCTGAGGGATCCAGAGCTGGACACAGTACTCCAGGTGGGGTTTCACCAGAGTGGAGTAGAGGGGGAGAATCACCTCCCAAATTTGTGAACTTTGGTAAGGGTAGACATGTTGCTTTTGTAGTGTTTGGTATTACCAGACACTAGGGACTTTTCTCATGAATATTAGATTAAGCTTTTCGAGTTCCTTGGCATCATCTCTGAAATTCCTCTTCTGTCAGGTGTTGCTCCATCTAGTATGGATGGATCTAGTATCACCATCTACCACTCTGTCTCAGATGTAAAGTCTGAGGAGGTGAACTGTCCATTAATGTGTATTTTTACAGAAACTCTTCCATACCTTCTGTGACCTCTTGTGCCAGTGGACTGGAAACTATGTATTAAGTGGCATGCATCAGCAAAACTTGGTGATGTTTTTCACACAGAGGAAGCTAGTACATAAAAACCAGAGCTAGAAAGTACGTGTAAGGAGTGTAAGGACATAAATGTATTAATGTGTTTCTCAAACCTGACTCTCCATCACAAACATAGAAGATTACTCTTATCCATTGCAGGAAAAGATATGCAGGATCTTATAAATATTATTTACAGGATTTAGTCCCATGTTCACAGACTCTTTCTTTGATGCATTCTGGTGATCTTCCACTGCCTATCACTGTGTTCTCATGCTAGGCTAGTTTTTTCTAAAGAATGCTAAGCCTGTATCATGCGGACCACCTTTTTAAGATATCCTTGTTGTTTTTTGCATTAAAATGGATCACGCAACTTGGAGAAGAATGAGAATCCGTATCACATAACTGCCAAAGGCTTGAGAAAAAAATTGTGCTTAAATAAGGGTTTGAAATATGATCATTAAACTAATTTCGGTGGTGGTGCTGCTGGTATTAAAAAAAAAATCTGCAGGCAGGCTAAATGAATTGCATTTTAATGTAATTCAACAGACCAGCTAGAAGATTATCTCAATACCATATTGTGAAATACCTCTCCCAAACCTATGAGAAGATTTAAGCTCTATCACTTTTAGGACTTTTAGACAGAAATAATGTTACTGTGAGGAAGCTGATGGATCACAGCTGTCACCCCTATTGATTTCTCACCCACAGCATTCAATGCTTGGAGCTTTTCCTGAGTGATATCGCATATTATTCCACATTTGCCATGAGGAACCGTGAGTTAAAAGCAAAGACAGACAGATAATGAGCGCAGATGGTAACTTTCCTGTTGAAACTTGTTTGTAATTCAACAGAAAAAGACTGTATTCTTCAACCTTTTCCCTCCATTCTCCACATCACTGTTGTAGTGTAATTTAATATAAAATTTGGTATTATTTTTAAACAGTTTTTATTTACTGAATATCCTATTATTTTAAACATTTAAAACGTGTTAGTTTTCAGTTGTCTTCATAATTTACCCTATAAATTTGCAACCTATTTGCAAAACTCTTGATGTTCTGAAATGCTGTTGGTGAGAACGTAACGATATAGAATTAAAATGTAAGAAGACAATTGTTTCATCTGAAATCTAAGAAGTGATTTGGATATTTGCAAGGAGCTGGCATATAGGACAAATCACCTGGAAGAGACTTGAATCCTATCTGAATGCCAGGCAGGTTACCTGGAGCATCTCAAATATCTACATTTAACCAAATGACTCTCATCCTTAAATTGCACATACAGTTATTTATGGTACATTGAGGAGACTGTGGGTGTTCACAGATATTTGACAAAAGAAAGATGCTGATCCTTCTCGCATATATACTGTACTGTTATCCCATAATCTCAGTACTTTTTCAGTAACCTAATTTATGTGGATACCAACACAAACATCTCATTTTCTGTTTACATGAGTACTTGTAGAAGACTTGGAAAAAAGAAATAGGAATTGCTATAAGTAAATTCCCATTATACTGTATCATTTCCTGCTTCCTTCCTGCCCAACTCCACTACACCTAAAGGCACCTACAATATTGTATTCTGACTGAAATTTTACCAACTAATGCATTTTGCCACTGGTTATTTTTATGGCACTCTGTTTAAGCTTGGAGCTTTATTTGTGGTTCAATAAGTATTCTCAAAGTCAAATTTAATCTTACCCAAAACATAGCAAAGAGCTGCTCCCTTTTCATTCAGTATCGTCTACATTAAGACTGTAGGAGACAACTTGTAATTCCCGGAAACAAAGACTGAAGCAGCCTGAGGGAAGCATGAACAATGGTGAGAGACGAAACTTGGTAGAGACAAGGGGAGGGGGAGGAGGCCCTCCGAGCCTTTCTTGTGCAACCTGGAGGGGATGCAGATAAGAGGGAAAACCTGAAACCAAACTGCCACCGTGGCAGTAGGGCGGATTGTACTGATAAGGCAAACATAAAAGGGGGAAGATAAGTGCCACTGGTGGGGATCAGCAGAAGAGTGCTCCTATGAACCAGAGATCCCCGATGGCTGGACGAACACTGGAACCAGGACCGGTGATCTCTTTATCTCTCTCCCTCTCTATCCCTCTGTTTCTCTTTTCTCTTAGAGTTGTTAAGTAACGCAAGGCATATCTTACTGCTTGCCATAATTCATTATATATCTGTTAAGTAATGCAAGGTGTACCTTACCGCTTGCCATAATTTATTATATACCTAACCAATTATCATGGACCTAGTTAAGATATATATTAATCGCTGTGGGAATCTAATAAATGTTTGTATACGGACCTTGAGAGTTGTCTCACCTTAGTAAACGCCATTTGGGATTCGTGAATCTGAGTCACTCACCACTCCTTTTCTGAGCGGAACATGACATTAAATTGGTGTAGTCGGCAGATTCCCCTTGGTGTTGAAAGGTCCTAAGGGATACCGATTCTCCATTTGACAAACACAGACAGGGAGAACTGGGAAGTGACCTCTCAGCTATAAGCTGGGAGAGATTCAAGCAGTAGCAAGCCATGACTGCCTGGGAAATGTCGGTGCTTGACTGCTCCCTGATTCTTGAGAAATTGAAGGAGTACAAGGCGTGTCCTACTCCACTGGGAATGGTGTGGGCCCACGATAATTGGCATAATCCAGAAGCAGTGGCAAATTGTATCACTACCCTTGCAAAGGAGCAAAGGTTGCAGTCAGGTAAAGGAAAAACTATAGTGCGTGCTGTATTAGGGGCAGCGCTGACTGCAGCCCAAAAGGATTAGACACTTGACCAGGCAAGCAGAAGGGGAGACAATTGGATCCTTGCAAGATCAGGTAAAAGTTCTCCAGGATGCATTGGCTGAGGAATGTGATGCTACTAAAATGGTCAAGTCCTTGCAAGAGTAAATTGAAATTTTGCTAAGCCAATTAGCCGCTGAGCATAACACCACTCAGCGACTCCACGCGGCTCTGTCGGATGCCCTGGACCGAGAAAAAATCTTACGGTCTGAACGAGAAGAGAATGAACAAGAAACCCATGACCAGACAGATCTTAATTCTATCCCGGATAGTGAACCGGGATTTACAAGTCTGGCAAAATTGGCCAATAGACCCTTGTATCCAACAAAGGAGTTAGAGATGAGCCAAGAAAAATGCACAAGTCCATGGGACCCGATGAGATTCATCCGCGGGTCCTAAGGGAACTGGCGGA
The DNA here is from genome assembly GCF_964199755.1 of Larus michahellis. Taxonomy (NCBI): domain Eukaryota; kingdom Metazoa; phylum Chordata; class Aves; order Charadriiformes; family Laridae; genus Larus; species Larus michahellis. Next base: position 11,858,973 of record NC_133929.1, on the reverse strand, counting down.
TGAAGTTGCTGAGCCAATATCCATCATATTTGAGAAGTCGTGGAAGTCTGGTAAAGTTCCTGCTGACTGGAAAAGAGGAAACATAACCCCCATTTTCAAAAAGGGTAAAAAAGGAGGACCCAGGGAACTACAGACCGGTCAGTCTCACCTCTGTGCCCAGCAAGATCATGGAGCAGATCCTCCTGCAATCTCTGCTAAGGCACATGGAACATAAGGAGGTGATTGGTGACAGCCAACATGGCTTCACTAAGGCGAAATCATGCCTGACAAATTTGGTGGCCTTCTACGATGGGGCTACAGCATTGGTAGATAAGGGGAGAGCAACCAACATCATCTACCTGGACTTATGCAAAGCGTTTGACACTGTCCCACGTGACATCCTGGTCTCTAAATTGGAGAGACACAGATTTGACAGATGGACTACTCGGTGGATAAGGAACGGTCATACTCGAAGAGTTGTGGTCAACAGCTAGATGTCCAAGTGGAAACCAGTGACGAGTGGTGTTCCTCAGGGGTCGGTACTGGGACCAGTGCTGTTTAACATCTTTGTTGGTGACATGGACAGTGGGACTGAGTGCACCCTCAGCAAGTTTGCCGATGACACCGAGCTGTGTGGAGTGGTCAACACGCTGGAGGGAAGGGATGCCATCCAGAGCGACCTTGACAGGCTTGAGAGGTGGGCCCATGCCAACCTCATGAAGTTCAACAAGGCCAAGTGCAAGGTCCTGCACCTGGGTCATGGCAATCCCAGGCACAAATACAGGTTGGGCGGAGAATGGCTTGAGAGCAGCCCTGAGGAGGAGGACTTGGGGGTACTGGTGGATGAGAATCTCAACATGAGCCGGCAATGTGCGCTTGCAGCCCAGAAGGCCAACCACATCCTGGGCTGCATCAAAAGAAGCATGGCCAGCAGATCCAGAGAGGTGATTCTGCCCCTCTACTCTGCTCTGGTGAGACCCCACCTGGAGTACTGCGTCCAGCTCTGGAGCCCCCAACATAAGAAGGACATGGACTGGGTCCAGAGGAGGGCCACAAAGATGATCAGAGGGCTGGAGCACCTATGCTATGAGGACAGGCTGAGAGAGTTGGGGTTGTTCAGCCTGGAGAAGAGAAGGCTCCGGGGAGACCTTATAGCAGCCTTCCAGTACCTAAAGGGGGCCCACAGGAGAGATGGGGAGGGACTCTTTATCAGGGAGTGTAATGATAGGACATGGGGTAATGGCTTCAAACTGGAAGAGGGTAGATTTAGATTGGATATTAGGAAGAAATTCTTTTCTGTGCAGGTGGTGAGACACTGGCATGGGTTGCCCAGAGAAGTTGTGGATGCCCTGTCTCTGGAAGTGTTCAAGGCCAGGTTGGATGGGGCTTTGAGTGACCTAGTCTAGTGGGAGGTTTCCCTGCCCAGGGCAGGGAGGTTAGAACTAGATGATCTTTAAGGTCCTTTCTAACCTGAACCATTCTATGATTCTATGATAAGAGGCAATGGACAGAAGTTGCAACAAAAGGAAATTCTGGTTAGGTATTAAGGAAAAAAAATTCTTCACAAGCATTGGAAAAGGCTACCCAGATATTCAAACATTGACTATCTATGATCCTGAGAAGCCTGATTTAACATTGAAACTGGATCTAACATTAAAGTTAACTCTGATTGGAATGAGAACTTGGACCAGCTGACTTCAAATATAGGTAGGCTGGAAATTTTAAAGGTTTATAAACATCAAAGCTCTGAGGTTTTCAAACAGCTTTCAGATTGAAGGGTTGAACTAGAACAAAAAAAAAAAAAAAGTTAAAAAAATTCTGAACAGGATTATGTTATAGAATTCTTTTCATATCAAGGTACTGGAATGAATGACTTAGGACCAGTAACCCGGGACTTTAATCTTATGCTTCCTGTTCCATGGGATTCATCCCAGATTTTTTATTAAATAGACGAAAGAGAGAAATTCTGGTGCTCTGTAAAATAAACTTTATGAAGTCTCACCAACTCCCATCTTTGACTCTGCCTTTTCTATCGTTGTCATCTGTATTGCAGATAAGAATCAAGAAGTTGAGTTTAAGACACTTCTCTGTCTCTTCTATAGAGACATATTATAAAGCTAATTCTGAACCAGAAATTAAGTGTACAATTGATAAATATTCAGATTTGTCCTGGTATTTGTTTCATAGTGCTTAATTGAAGGCAAAAAGAAAATACAGTCATAGAATATCTGATTTCTTCAGTTCTTAATAGTGTTTGTTCTTTGACGTCTAATGAAAATATGATTGCCATCACATGTACCAATAAATACCAAAATGTACACCTTTCTACATGAACGTAGTGCTGCTTTTTTCATCTTTCTTTAATTAATCAGAATTGGACCTTGAAATTATTTGCTTACAGAAAAACTATTTCATACATGAAGCTTTTTTAAATTATCGGGGGGAGGGAGAAAAAGCTGATTGCAAAATTAAGTGTGGGACAGGTTGCTCCTCATTTAAAATGTAAATTGCTTTTCTTTCTCCTCACGTCTCTAATGTGCAGGTAGAGCTCTCAGAGCGCTGCTTATAGAGCTACTTGAGGTGAGAGCAGTAATTAAATACTGTGAACCTTGGGTTAAGTAGTTCACATCAGGGTTTGGGGAAGAAAGCTGCAAAACATTTCAAGATACCTAAAGGCAGTGATTTCACGTGATACATCTGCTGCTGTATAGTTTTGATGCTTTTTAAATTTTCTTATTGTGATAGATTATGTGAAACGTCCAATGGCTCTTTGAATCATGTTTTCCTATCCATGCAAATATACAGCACCCTATTTTTGTTAATTCAGTTGTGTTCAGATGCTTAAAGGATAGGATAAGCTTTTAACATCTCTCAACCCTCCTTTCATACTTCTGACCTTACTCCCATATAGGCTTTATTCTCCTTCCAAGTGATGACTTCCAGTGAGATGTTCTTACATAAATGTTACAGTAACTACTACAGGCAAGAGACAGCATACTTTCTTTATATCTTGTTATAACAGAGAAGTTAGACCTAGTGAGATAAAAAAAATAGTGATCACAACCAGTCATATAATTTGGTATTGCTTATACAAGGGAAAACATGGAGAATATGTAGCCTTATGAAAGTAAGTATAGCACCTTGAGGAAAGTCTTCAGATAACCACAACTCGTAATAAGTGCACATGAAATCAGAGGCAGAAAGACAGATAAAGATGTAGGAAAAAAAAGTACATATGATATTAAATAACAGGATCTTACTCTAAATAGAGCAGACACAGAGTAAGTGGAGTAGACCCAGAGACTTCAGACCTTAGAACATTAACAAATTTTCCCTAGTAATGTGACTCAGTAAACTAAAGGTTCAATTACAAAGCAAAGTAAAGAAAAAAAAAAAGTAGTTGCGGTCAGATTTCATTAGCTCTCTCAGAAGTTATACTCATATTAAATACCACTTTTTTCTTTTTAGTAGACTGATATGATTGCAATCTGTGGTCAAGACATTATTTAGAAGACTACTGAAACATGTATGCATTTTTCTTGGGAAGTTATGTAGATTTTGTGATAGCACACTGATGGACAATAACTGTAATTAAACAATAATATGACAGTTTTCAGTATAAATGAGTTAAGTATGTTGGTGCTGTTTAATATCTTCATCAATGATTTAGACAGTGGGATCAAGTGCACCCTCGGCAAGTTTGCCAATGACACCAAGCTGAGTGGTGCAGTTGATGTGCCAGAGGGATGGGATGTCATCCAGAGGGACCTGGACGAGCTAGAGAGGTGGGCCCAAGCAAACCTCATGAAGTTCAACAAGGCCAAGTGCAAGGTCCTGCACTTGGATTGGGACAATCCTCGTTATCAATACAGGCTGGGGGATGATGTGATAGAGAGCAGCCCTGAGGAAAAGGACTTGCAGGTACTGGTGGATGAAAAGCTGGGCATGAGCCAACAATGTGCACTTTCAGCCCAGAAGGCCAATTCCATCCTGGGCAGCATCAAAAGAATGGGCGTAGAGGAGGGCCACGAAGATGATCAGAGGGCTGGAGCACCTATGCTATGAGGACAGGCTGAGAGAGTTGGGGTCACTCAGCCTGGAGAAAAGAAGGCTCCAGGGAGACCTTATAGCAGCCTTCCAGTACCTGAAGGGGGCCTACAAGGAAGCTGGGGAGGGGCTGTTTGCAAGGGCATGTAGTGATCGGACGAGGGGCACTGGTTTTAAAGTAGAGCATGGTAGGTTTAGATGAGACATTAGGAAGAAGTTCTTTACAATGAGGGTGGTGAGGCACTGGAACAGGTTGCCCAGAGAGGTGGTGGAGGCCCCATCCCTGGAGACATTCAAGGCCAGGCTTGATGAGGCTCTGAGCAATCTGATCTAGTTGAAGATGTCCCTGCTTACTGCAGGGGGGTTGGACTAGATGACCTTTAAAGGTCCCTTCCAACCCAACACATTCTATGATTCTGTGATCCCTGAGGAATGACTGTGTTGTCTGGCTGAGCTGCAGTTTATCTTCTAGGTTTGCTTCAATGACACAAAACATCCACCAAATACTTACATCAGTCGTTAAAATGATTAATCCCCCACAGGCTTCAGGCATGGGGAACTCTATAAAGGGATTAATCACTACACCCTTTTCCCTGCTTTGTCTGAGAAAGAGATGAGGCAGAGCATTATGTGCAAAGAAGATGTAAATGAAATTGAAACTTTCCTCAGCTTTTGCTAAGAAAAACTGGAAAGAAGTGAGACTAGTGTTAGGAAGGAAAAGATTCTGATGATATTCAGAAAACAGAATGAGGGTGAAAAGTGCTTGAGGAAGCAGTGATATGATACATCGACTTGATACAATCATAAGCCTACGACAAATATAAGGAAGGTGTTTTGCCACTATCCATCAGTGAATAGGAGGAAGAGACAAAGCCAGCAAATGTGTTTGTTCCCTGCCTTCTCACACAAAACTATTATTTTCAGTATTTCCTTAATTCATGCATATTTTGGATACAGGTTAATGCATGATTGATGTCCCTCTTACATGACAAAGAATCACATGTTGTCTTCAATATGGCCACAGTAAAGATTCACCCTAATCAATACACCTGTTTTATTATGAGTAACTGAAAAAGGAAGGTAGACGAAAAGGACAAAGGACTTCAGTCCTATTAGGGATTGTTTCATGGGCGATGCCTGAGTTGTAAATGACACTCCCTTCCCACCTTGAGTAAGGAGGTAGAGTTGAGCTGTCACCTATGTCTCTTCTGAGCTGCCGGTCGGCTTAATCTGCTCAGGCCGAGCTACACCAGTTCTTTACTCGAACCAATGTGCTTAGAGATATATAAGGTGTCTGCACAACACTACAGGTAGTATAGCTATGTTAAGATATCCAAAATTTTTATCTGTATGTCCCTACAAAAAGAGGTACTTAACAGGATCACGTCAATACAATCATACCTGAAAATTATAGGTCTTGAACTAAGTCAGGTTGAAAAATAAATCAATAGTAATAAAATCCTCTTATGCCCTGTAAACCTCAGGAGAATTAAATGAATTTAGAGGACTGCGTCTGTTCTTTCTAAAACAGTCACCATACTATTAGTATTTATTCCCTGTTAGATGAAAACGTGCTTTCAGGGCAGAAGAAAATACAATGTTACTTGCATATTGTAAGAGGAGTTAATGTATGTCACAGATGTATTGCTGCTTTCTCCTCTAAACATTAGTTCAGCTACCAAAATCTGTGTAATATGTGTCTGGATAGCTTCTTGGATCAGCAATAGTTGCAGGGACAGATTCTCCTTTCTAAGCCCCAGCAGTTTTACTGTCTGCTTCATTTCACAATCCTGAATTAAGTATCTAAGCTCCCCTAAACAATACTGAGTCACGAAAAATAGGTCTCAAAGAAAGCTGCATAATTTTACAGGCTCCTGCTAGTGGTAGAAAAGCTTTCTACCTTTCTCTTAGACCCTGTTCCCAAACTCTGTCCCTTAGACTGATGGAGGCTAAGAAACAAATTCAATGAAGTGTAGTCTCTCCAGTGCTTAACTCTGACACCTGGTCTTCTGAGCATGCATATACATGAGTGGCTCAGTATGCAACACAAACACTTTTTTGACATAAATCTTTAACACCTGCGCTTGATGCTTGTTAGGTCACACTTTACACTATCCTGGCACATAGTAATGTGCTTTCTTTTCAGAGAAAAAAACCTGAACCTTGTGCAACAGGAGCCACAGTAGTATGTGGCATGGGAAAACAGACACAGGGTACTGAAAAGTGGAGCAAGCCTCAAGAGGAAAAGGATCATCCATCCTACAAATAGAGCACAAGAGATATAAAACTCTGGGCTCTTGTATAAGACACTCACCACAGGGCTCGGGAGGTGCCTGTGCAGCAGCTGTGGGGTATCACTCCAACATCACCTGTGAATGGTTTCAGTTATGGTTTGCTATTTGCCTAAGATGCTTTCCCATTCTAGCTTTACACTGCTCACTCCTGATGAATTTCTTCTCTGTCCATCTTAGTTTGTTAATTCTTTACATCTATTTCCATTTTTAACTAATTGTTTTTTTTTTTTACTTTACTATGTCCACTAATATACATAGACAACCAAAGGAGGCATCTTTGAGGAGCAAACGGGTAACCCAGGGGGACAAAATTGACTTATATAAAGGCAGAGAAGTTTGACAAAAGGCAAACAACCTAGTGACGACATAAGAAAATCACCAGACAACTGCAGGCCAGTGGGTATCAGGTGACAGTTAAGACAATAAATTTATTCCTAATTGTTAATGAGTTCTATGAAGGCATCAGGGAAAATGATGAGCACAGCAATGCTGCATCATCTGTAAGCGTCTTTGTGAGATGGTGGGAAGAGAATTGGAGGCAGCTTTGTCCCCTTCTCATCGTGAAGTAAAAGAAAGATGTTCTGCTGTTTCCAGAAAGAGGAGCAGAACGTATATAAAAGATCTGCGTGAAGACAGTGGACATGTATGTTTTCAACCTGGTAAATTAGCACTCGCTCTTCTACGCTATCAAAATGCTGACTCCCATCCAAATTTCAGCTACAAATCGAGCAAAACTCTGCTCTTTTCCAGACCACTCTTCCCATAGGTTAAAGCAAACATCTGGGAAGCAGGAAACACAGACTCAAATTCTCAGGTGTGTGAGGCAGATTTGGCTGTTGGTCTTACAAATGCTGTGCGAGAACTTTGACCATGAGGTTAATTGTAAGCAAAGGGGGAAAAAGGAGGATCCCACCTCCTCCAGCGCATGGTGTAGGTATGCTCTGGGTATGTTGATGGTACCAGGCTCCAGTAACTGCAGAAGCAAGAAATTCACTGTTTAGTGGCTCCTGATGGGACTTGAGTATGAGCCAGGGTTTATTTGCTCAGTACTGTCAGCAAGAAGTAAATGGCCTTGTGAATGCCCAGCAGTGGGAATTTAAACTGCTTGCTGCAGTTGCTGTATGTACTTATAGGACCTTAATGTTAAACCTCTATGGAGGCATATAGGTTCCTGACATCTCCTTATGTATCTAGGTGTAAACCAGCAGCACTTTAATGGCCTGCTATTCAGGTGCCATTAGATGCATCATAAATCCAAAGATCCAGAACCACTCAAATCAAAAAGCTACGCTGAGATTTTGTTGCTGGGAATGTGTGAGAGACTGGAACTTTAAAATAATTGTCTCAAAGCTTGCTTAAGCTTCTGCAAATTGATGGCAACCTTGAGGGCCAATAAGAAGCTTACTTGTATCTATTTAGCACCTTCTGCAGACCATCCTCTTGCTTACCAGTCACCACCTAAGATTGCCATCAGCTGAAGAGGGTGTGTTGCCATCAGCTGAAAAGGGTGTAGGCCTTTGGCTATCAGAGTGGCCAGACCCTGCCTACCCCAGGCCCCACCCAGGCTTGTGCTGTTAACTCCAAACTTGCTGAGGCACAATGACTGTGCTGAGCCAAGTACTGCCCAAGCAGTAGGGGGCAGGAAAAGCTTATATGGCGACTGTGTAAAACAACAATTATCTGGGCAAAGGCCACTGACATGCTGATTGGTCAAGCTATGGACTGACCTGGGCTACCTGGACTATAACTGTTGTGGTGACCCACCACAATTTGGGAATTGGGACTGAGTCCCACCACCATGGATCAATGGGATGCTGCTGATCTTCTGGAGAACTGCCAAGATGTTGTTGGGCCTGTGGTGGTGACTATACTCTTGCTACGCTCTGTAATGCTGCTTCTCTTTTCTGCCTTTCCTCTACTTCTGCATTTACTCTATCTCTTGTCTCAGTGACTATTGCTGGGGAATAACAATAAACCTGCAGTAAGCGTCATCTGACCTTGTTTGTGTCTTAATCTCACACCTGGAATTGTTGTGAACCTCTCCCAGGCCCAATGTAGTTGGACTGGGATGTAACATCTTAATTGGTGTCATGAAATAGGATTTTATTCCTTGATGTGAGAATGTTGCTTTTACTATTTACTTTTACTATTTGCTTTTGTGCATATTGGAGAGATGCCTGTGCGTGTACGTGTGTGCCTCTCAGGGACATAAGGGGGTGGGAATCTGTGTGAACTAATTGCTAATGTGCAGCCTCCCTGAGGTGACTGCCCCCAGGTTTGTGAAAGTGTTGCACTTCTTACTTCTGATCTGTTCTACGTGCATACCCCTCAGGGGCGTTTGGGGTAGGACTTTGTGTAGAATTGCTACTTGTGTGCTATCTCCCTGAGGTGACCACCACCCCTCCCCCCTATTGTTGAAAATGAGCAACGATTACACTGTCCCTGCAGGCAGGGATGCGCTGTATAACCTTTTAGAGAAACACGATGCATGCCCCTCTGTATCGGGTAACAACTGGGCACGAGAAAATTGGCATAATCTGTGGAGTGTTACTGACTGAATTAGCGCCTTGCAAAAGGACACTGAACTCTGGCCCAGAAGAGGGAAATCTATAATATGCGCCATCTTAGGTGCCAGTCTGGTAGTGGCTGTAGACGCCTGAGACCAGCAACATAGTGCTGAATCCCAAATTATACAATCTTTACAAGCTTTTGTCCAGTCCCTGCAAGGAGAAGTGAAGGATTTAAAGAGACAATTAGCTCAGGAGAGAGCTCAGGTGGACTATCTACAATCTGCCCTTAAAGAACAGCTCCTCACGAGCTAGAGTCCTGATAGCCATTCCCCCCACTAAGATAAAAACACTACACCCCTTTGAAGAGCTAGAAGAAGCAAGCTTGAGATTAGATAAATTAGAAATACCTCCTCGCTCGCTCTGACCTTTGATCAAAATGGAATATGCATATGATGATGACCAAGATGACTCCCCCCCAAATTATTACTAAGGAAGTGCCATACACCACCACAGAACTAGCTAAATTAAAAAAGGAGTTTGGTTGTACCCCTAAAGAGACAGAAACGGAATATGTGTGGAGGGTGTTGTTGTTGGGTGGGGACCAGATACTATTAAGTGAAAAAGAAGCTGAAGGGTATTGGGGGCCCAGAGTGTTTTTAACTACTGGCGATTGCCATGCCCCTTGGTCCCTAACTCAGAGGGCAGCCTATTGGGCTGGAGGTCTCAATCCCTCAGAACGGGGAGATCCTCTTGCTACTACGGGATCGGTTGATCAATTGGTAGAAAGTGTGCAAAAAGTGGCATGCTTACAAATGATGCATGACTGGGAGCTTAAGCCACGACAAGAATCCCCCATGATGATGCCAGTTGACCCTGAACGGATGACTCCCTTGATAAGGGGCCTCCCTGAATCTTTAAAACCTATTGGCATACAGTTACAGGGTACAATTAAAGCAGTACGCCAAAGCGAAAGGGTCACGGCTGTACTGGAAGGGTTGGTAACCCCTGATCGCAAACTGCAAAATTTGAAAGTGTGGACTTGGGGAGAAGTTGCCCAGGAATTAATCAATTACGGGCAGAAATATGGTCCTGTTAGTGTCCCCTCTGCCAAACAAGACCCGAAAGGGTTAAGACGGGCAGAATTGAAAACCCCCCCGCACCCCAACCATGAGAGGGGGGCACCTCTCACTAAACCACCAGGTGGGAAGGATCTACCAAATAGGCGGAGTGTGCTATGGACCATGGGATGGAGAAAAGGAATCCCCCAAGATCTTATGTACGGGTTACAAACAGACAAGTTAGAAAGGTTAATTAGGGGATGGCCAAAGAAACCGGTGATTCCTGGAGATTTAATTTTAGGGAAGTCAAAAGAACCTTGGGATAGTGATGTCATCCCTAGTGCTCCCCCAGTGCCCCTCATAGACTTAACTGATGGGAAAGTGCCAGTGCCAGTGCTGGCAGGAAACTAACCCCTTCACTCCCCTATAGTGGGCGGGGGGCAGAGAATGGATACATGTTAGACAGCTCACTATTAATAAGCGAGGCGACCTTGTGATTACTTGTTTTGTAGGACCTAAGCAAATTTCAATAACGTTTGTAGTAGATACTGGTGGCCAAATTTCAGCTATTAACACAAAAGATGCAGAACGCAGCGGTATATCATTGTCTAAGCGACATTTGTTTGTGGCAGATGCATTCGGTAACGTTCAGGCACAAGCATTGGCTATGGCCAGTTTACGGCTACCAGGGGAAGAGACAGCAGCTTCGGTGTCGATGGTTGTGGGATCATTTCCATTTAATCTCTTAGGATTTGATATCCTGAAAGGCAAAGTATGGATGGATGATAAGGGAGGAATCTGGTCTTTTGGTGCCCCACTGATAGAGATAAGGTTCTTAAAAACTCCACTGTTACTTCCCCCTTCGAAACTAACAAATATCAAACCCTACTCTTTCCTACTCACTCCCCTTTTAATTCCCCAGTATGGCCTGTCCAAAAGCCAAATGGAGGCTGACAATAGACTATTGGAGACTAAATGCAAATACTGGCCCACTAACCGCTGTGGTGCCAAACATTGCTGATCTCATAGCCACTATTCAGGAGCAAGCACGCCCTATTATGGCAACCATTGATGTTAAGGATGTTTTTTATGATCCCTTTGCAACCTGAGGACCAAGATAGTTTTGCTTTTATCTGGGAAGGACAGCAGTTTACTTTTACACGGCTCTCTCAAGGATACAAGCATTCTCCCACATTAGCCCATCATACCTTAGCAAGAGAATTAGAACAAATCTCACCAGAGGAAGGAGTTAGAATTTACCAATATATAGGTGATGTGCTAATAGGAGGGAGCCAGCTGGAAAAGGTTCAAAAAACACAAAATGATATTATCATTTATCTGGAGAGTTTGGGATTAAAAATCCCACCTGAGGAAATCCAGACCCCCTCTAATGAGGTTAAATACTTAGGAATTTGGTGGAAAGGGGGAATGACGTGCATCCCTAAAGATACCCTTTCCACACTAGATCAGGTAAAGATGCCCGAGTCAAAGAAGGAGTTGCAGCATGCATCGGGGTTACTTGTATTCTGGAGAAAACATATCCCAGACTTTTCTATCATTGCAAGACCACTATATGATTTATTGTGAAAAGGCACGTCCTGGGACTGGACTCCAGTCCACAAGGAAGCTTTGCAGCTTTTGGTATTTGAGGCGGCTAATCACCAGGCCCTTGGCCCAATACATCCTACTGACCCCATGCAAATTGAGTGGGGATTTGCCCAGTCAGGATGGTCGATGCACTTTTGGCAAAAAGGCCCTGAAGGACCCCCTCGTCCCATCGGGTTTTACTCCTGCAGCTTTAGGATGCAGAGAAATGGTATACTGTATACCCTAGTCGGACCGGGATGTAACAGAATACCTCACAAAAAGCAAAATTAAATGAGAGGGATCTTCATAGGCCAGGCATATATTTAAAAAGCAACAACCTTAGAAAAAGGGACGCCTTCATATGTTACTGTAAGTAGGAGCTGTGACAAATAAAGCGATGAGTGCTGATGTGCCCTGCTGGGATGCACACAGAAACAGAACAGCTGTCTTAGAGGAGAGAGATTGCAGTGAAACTGTTGCCCAGAAACAAAGGTTATGTACCTGTTGGACAGCAAAGGACCCACCTATCTATTTTCTTTCCCTTTGAATCTTTATTAATATAATTGCAGATAGGACTCCAAGTGTGGCTCAGGATGTTCTTATAGAGGTCAATTATATACTGGACTACCTTGGGACTGGAAATGGAGGACTTGCAGAAAGGATTTAAATATTTAAACAGCATTTCAATCCAGTGCCTAAAACATTCTGCTTCTTTTAGAGGCTTAGTATGGTTGACGTCTGTAAAGCTAACAACCGATTTGTTGTGTGGTTTTCTACTTTTGAAAATCCATGCAAAAACAGTATATAAACACTACAAAGCCTGACTCCAAATACATCTAAAGAATTACTTTATACAACTTCCATGACAGCATTATCTCTTATTAGAAGATATGTCCCACAATGTCAAAGGAGCCTACACATACATCTTTATTAATCAGAGGGTTTTTGTCAGAATTTCCACATGTCAATATTGCCATTAAGTGAATTAATGAAGACCAGAGATAATGGAATATTTATGTAAATTATCTTAACTAGATATCTCCAATCTTTTCAGGGCTTATAAGTCTTTATTATTATAATGCTATTGACGTGTTATCTCATGTGAAAGCTACATTAATTATTTCAGTAATGTTAATTCTAAATTTCTCATGTCTGGGTTTGGGTTTTTTGGTTGTTGCTGTTTGGGAGGTTTTGTGTTTTGAAACACATAAAAGTAGCCCTATTTCTTAAAACTGCTGAAGTCTACCTAAACTCTTAGGCTGACAAGCACAGATGGCTATGGTATTAAAAGCATTGTCACAGTGTATAAATTTTGAATAACCTTTGCTAACTTTAGCTGCGTTTATTTGTGCATTTTCCTCTCTTCCCTAATCTATAAATTAAAACAAAACCCACATTATTCACGTTTCCCTAAACATCGATATTAAAAAAGCAATTCCTGCATTTTTATTGTCTTTGTGAACTTGTGATGTTTTTATGTGACTGGGCTGGAAGAAACTGCATGTTTTAACTTTTTAAATTATTATTCAGGTCAGTAAGGTATAATGAAAACAACACTTATGGAAAAGTAATTTACTGCTGCCAGGACTCTTCATATTCTTCTAACTTCATGCCTGGGAGCAAAAATAGATCTTGAACCCTAAGGTTCAAGGTTCAAGATCCATCAAACCTTTTGTGTTTTCTTGCAGATGGAGTCTTGAGTGCACATTGCAATGCTACTGCACAGCAGATTATGTGATCCCTGTGCTGGCAGGTATGTGAGACATCACCAGTGTCTGTTCTGGCCATAACTAAATGCTGTTTTCTACATGCCTTTATTGATCCATGAAACAACCTTTTGTAATGCTGCATGGAAATATGGAATTAAAAGATGTGTTTACCTTCACCTTCTCCGTCTTATTTAAAAATTCCATTTAATCACCAGTATGTATTCAGCAGACGGTCCCCAATAAAAGTATTTTATTCTAGATTATCTGAAATACAGAGAAGGCTTCATGCCTGAGATTTTGTCCTCCGCTCACACTAGGTGTGTCCCTTCTGTGCCTCTCCATAAAAACATACACAGACAGACTACGTCATGGGAAATTTAACTAATTGCTAAGAATGTTGATGAAAACCGAATGCAGATGGCCATTCAGGACTTCTTTTTTGCAGATTATAAAAGACATGTATTTTTAATCAGAAGAAAGAGCCATTAATCAAGCAAGAATCCATAAAGCAAATAACCACCCACATCTGTCACTGCTCAAAGATACCAAACTGGTAAAGTTGCTACCCAGAATTCAGGAAGAGCTATAAAATAATCCTTAGGCTCTTCATTTGATGGGTTAAAAAAAAAGCAAATGAAGGACCACTTCAGTGTTTAGTGCCTACAGAGTAGGTCTTTAAAAATGTAGAATAGGTCTTTAAGAACATAGCTGCTTCAGTCTGAAGAAAATATAGAGAAGAGGTAAATGTTTAAATATGAGTAAATTGCTAATCTTTGCTTTTCTGACTGCAGTTTTGTGTTTGATTGTTTGTGGTTGGTTTTGTGGTTTTTTTTGTTTTCCAAATATCTGAATTAAGACAAAGGAGAATATGAAACTGATTGTAACATCTAAGAAAAGATCAGAGGATAGAGCTGAAAAGATGGTTTATTGCCTTTGCAGCTGCTGATTAAGGGCATAAAATACATTTTGCTTCTTTATTTTTTTCCTTTGAGTTTGCATTTGCCACTATGCAACTGCATTGTCAGCCAGACTAATTTTCAGCCAGAAAGTGAGTTCGGTGAGTTAATTTTCAGTTAGAGCAAGGAACTGGTGTGGCTAACCATGTGCACAGTCACATCATCCACAGGAGGACCTGTGTATGAACATGAAGAGGCAGAGTGAGAGGAGAGGAAAGACCTTTTCTAGAGCAGTCTACAATTAGTTTCACTTAAACTGATGGAAAGCTGGACTGTTATGTGTTGCAGCCATAGTAGGGAAGTTGATGGGCTGGATGGGATACACACACATACACACAAACACAGACACGCATTTGTCGCGTTAAAAGGACTGTAGTTTCGATATTTGTCTGTCAGAGTCCCAGGACTTTCACTGATTTACTATCAGAGTCCCACCAAAGGACTTTCACTGAATCAGATTCACAAATAATCAAAATTAGTTATTTTATTGAGAGCAACAGAAGCAGATTCGAGATTGCCATTGATAAATTCACTAACTACAATAGCGCTAATTACTTAAGGTTAATATTGCTAGCAACAATAACGACAGTACAACAACCCGGGGTAACATTCACCAGAGGGTGAAAGGCGCAGCGCTTACCCAGAAAGGCGTCCCTGCCTGCGGTGGAGGAAGAGAACGCAGCCCGTCGACTGGTCCGTCAAGTATCAAGTTTCTTCTCTCCCAATTTAACAGTCATTTTCTCCATCCTTTTATCCCCAAAATGACGAGGTTTCCCTCCCCTAGGTGACGTGTAGTATGATTTGGGTGGAGAGACGAGTGCTATGGTCATATATGTTTAGCATGATCTCTAAAATCTTCATTAGCATATACAGGGGTGTCAACTTTAATATGCATTTCACAGGTAATGAGGCAAAGGTCAATTACCGGGCATGGCAGCCTCTCAAGGAAACAAAGAGCTACACAAAGTCTCTGTTATCTTGATTTTATTGTCTCTGCTGACGAAAAGCAGGGCTGTCCTGGCTCCCCAAGACTACCCTGTTATTTATGTATCCTGTGATAGCCAGACAAGCCTTCACTCCCCTGGGTTGCACAAGAGATAGCAAAGCCAGTCTTAATTGCTCTTTGAGCACAGAGACTTCACCTCATTATCCAAATTCCACAGCATTCTGCATCCGCCTTGTATGTTCCCATTTGGAGTTGTTTCGGTCGACTAAGGCCTAGCATTAAAAACAAGAATCCACACAATATCATAAAACTGACGTTTAGAAGCTATCTTCCCCACCCCATGAGTCCAAGAGACTTCAACATCAATGGAATCTATGACCCAGGGCTAAGTCCATCAAACTAATCTGCTGGCTGCATTGCTTGAAATAGTTCTCCGATCTTGTCGGCAACCTCCTTCATCTTTGCACATGCTGCTTCTATAGTGGTGGAGGCATTGTAGATGGTAATACAGCATTCCCCTTCTGTCAAATTTATCATTCCATGTACCCCAAGTTCTTTTACCAGTAGCATATCTAAGGCTAATCGATTTTGCAGGGTCATCTTTGACACTTGTTGGACTTGTACATTTATTTCCCCAAAAGCATACCTTGTCCAATTACTTAGGACATGTACTTGCCAAGTCAAATTCTCTAGGACATATTGATGTTTTTCAATAACCACACTTGGTGCAAAAAAATGCCTCCATTTTTAACACAAACGTTTGTCCAAATGTATAGTAATCGGATATTTGAATTCTCGCAATCCCTTCCCTTACATCTGCCGGGATACCAAGATCTCTCTGTATCCTATTGTGGCAAGATGTAAAATGAAACACTCTAGAGGGACACATGGAGGGGGAGCCAATAGAACACTGCAATCCGGCCATTTCATACATATTTAACTGGAAATACAGTTTCCCATCTGAGCACGCTGTGACGGAGAGAAGATGACTTCACTGAGAGGTTCAAATTAACAATTTATTTGGACTTCACTCACAGGTCCGATACGCCACTATTGCAAGTTCTTATGGATACAATGGAAGAATGCACTATTGCAATTTAAGGGGTGTAATAAATAGCCAGATCCCTTAAACAGAAATGGCACTTATTTTATTATAGGGACAGAGCCAATAAAGCAAAAGCACAGCGCTGGGTGTATGACTCAAGTCAGAGGCACACCAGCTAACACTTCACCCATGTCTTATATACATTCAATATTGCATATGTATTCACTATTTTAGACAGAGTAATTGTTTGTAATGATTGATTATTATTAGTCCTTTTTCTCTTCTATTTGTGTGTTTTCTTCTGACAATTGTTTCTGAGGATCGATGATCTTCAGTTCCCTTTTCCCATGCATCTGTTTCCTTCTGTTAATCACTTGTGGAGTCTTTTGGAGAAGTTCTCTTTTGTTTCTCTCGGATGTCTTTCTTCATGATGTTTTTCTTCATAGTTGCTGTTAGTTGTTATCTTTGAGGTTTCTCATGTTTCCTAATTTACTAAAGGTTAGTTATCCTTATAAGTCAAAGATTTATAGCCTTGTTATTATGGCGAAAGCCAACAATACCTTCACTATTTTTCACAATTCCCCCTTTTTGTCTTTTATACTACATTTGGCTTGAGCCATAACTTTCATTTTGCTTAATCCATTTGTTTTGTTCATAGATCGATTCTGCTTCTTCCAATTGTTGTGGAGTATTTCTTATTCTCCTTAATACCATTATCTTTTTAGTTGAGCCTGAGGCTGCCAATTTTGGATTCTTGGGTATGGTAACTACTTGCATGCTTTGGACTACTGTTGTAATTAAGCGTATAAAACAAGGGATTAAGCAAGGAAGAAATAATAAACCAGCGATTGAACATAAGAGAATGTAGCCTAGTGTCTTCCACCAGGTTCCCCCAAAAACATTATTCCACCAATTATCGTTTAACATGGATTCCCATTTTTGAACCGGTACATGCGCAATTTTCCGGATTTCTTCTTTTATTTCCAATATTGCATCCCCATTATCATCTATCTTTAAACAACAATCTGAAGTGTTCCATTTTCCACAAACGCCTCCTTCTTCCGCCAGTAAGTAGTCTAAGGCTAATTGGTTTTGGTAGATAGCAGCCCTCATTTGTTTTTGCTGTTTCGTTATTAGATTTATTGCTCGAGCTGTTCTATTAGGTATTATTTCTACAACCGCCTGTAGTCGGACAATGCGGTTTAACATATAAATGGGAGTCCGGTAACCCCAGCTGCCATCTTGAGCCCAAGCGGCTGGTCCGTATACTTGGATTATCCGTTCAGGAGGCCAATCCTCTTCACCCCACCTCTGAGATCCTCCTATAATATCTCTTTTAGTTCTTTTTAAGGACTCATATACCGGTACTCCTAAATCATCCCCTTTTGGTCCAGGCAATAAGAAAAATCCCGGCTGGATAATGCCAAGGGTAGAGCTACCCTTCCACTTAGAAGGTAGTTCTGAATAAGCTCTTTTTCCGCATATCCAGAATAACCCTTCAGGGGCTTTCCAAAACTCTGTCTGCATCTCCGCTATATTTTCCCAAAACTTGGATATTTCTGGAATGTTTTGATAAGGGTTTAGGACCCTTTTTTTACATTTAAAAAGCCTGGTCATACTGTCATATTCACAATTTCCTGTATTATTATTTAGGGCCCATACCCATTTTGGCTTTTCTGGATACCACCAGGTGGAAGTCCCATTGCTGATTTTAAGTCTTTTACAAGGAGAATGTCCCACACTCTTTAAATAATTTTTACCCTCTCTCCGTAGGCATTCTTCCCCTATTGTGATAGAACTCAAAATCCATCCCTCAGGTCGGTCTTCTCGTGTGCTACTGGTACGATTCCATTTAAGGAGTTCCACTGGCCCTAAACTGCTCCCTTTCCAAGGCCACTCTTCCGTCATTAAAGGCCCTCCGCAAATCCAGCAATTTGTTACATTTAATTCCCTGCTTATTCTTTCCCCCAAATCTACAAACAAATTCTTTCCTAATGTTGGGAGTCCTATTTCTTCCTCCAACTGCTTTCTGATTTTTGCATACAATTCTCCATCAAATTTTGGAGTTATTTTTTTCTTAATTTGTTCTATTTTATTTTTCACTATTTCGGCTTTTGTCATATCTTGTACCCCACCTCCGTCTGATATGTCCCAATGCCCAGCTTTAGTAAAGCAGAGCCATTGTTCCCCTCTAGGACAATGCACTCCTAGTCTTGTTCCGCCTATTCCTAAATTCTTCCCAACCCAATATTCGTGTTGGTCATATTTGCACACTGTTAACTCATGGCGGTTATAACAGTGGCTGTTGATATGCGAATGCACTGTCATCGTGGAAACCCTCTTCCTATTCCAGGAGACCTGCTGGCAACACTTCATGCATTCGTTACTGGATACTAAGGATACCGCTAACAACAATACGAGGAGTGGAGGTCCAGTATGGCTTATACTCCTACCTCTCATGCCTATTGGGGTGCTTCCAACAGCCGAGAAATAATTCTTCTTGGCAGCGAGTACGGTGGCCAACCTGGTCTTGCCCTCCATCCTCTTTTCATTCGGTATCCCTGGCTCTTGTAGCAGGTAGGGTTCTTATATCTTTTCCAAGCAAAATCGGTTTTTACACTTAGAGACCACTGTTTCCCACCATTCTTCAGGAATTTCCCACAGAACCGGCACTAGCAATTCCCACCCACAAATTAATGTTACGATATTGATATATCGTATCCGAGTTTGAGCCAAACTCAAATTTTGCTTCCGGCAATTTAAACAGAAGGGATGTCTTCGGGATGAATGGTAATACCAATTTTGCTTACAACCTAAGCATTCGCACTTCACCCAACTATGATGTCTAGCATAGGGATGTATCAGACAAGGTATACTACGGGGTACTGGAGGGGGCTGTAGTTCTTCCTCAAGGTTAGGATATAGCCGACTATCTTCTTTATATAAATCACATGCAAGTGCAAACAGAGAGTTTTCACTTTTATACAACCCTGACCCTCCTGTCTGTAACGGGAGTGCTCTTCCCCAAGGAGGATATCTAATTTTCCTTAAGGTTTGTCCCGGCCGTACCCGAAACCAATGATAAAGTTCTGGTTTCACTTCCCAAGTTTCTGTGATTTCTAAGTTATTATTCAGTTCCTCTCCCATACATCACCGCGTTGGTTGGCGTTTTAAGGTGAGTCTGGTGTCCCTGGGAGTTGAAGTCAGAGTCCAATCTCTAGGTTCTTCTGCTGGTCCTTTTATTCTGCTGGCGTGAGTCCACCCTTTTTCCTTCGTCCGTACTGCAGCTTCCGTAGTCAACAGCACCTGAAAGGGACCCTCCTACTGGGGAGTTAAAGATTGCTCTCTCCATGTTTTTACTAAAACCTGTTCTCCAATTTTAATGTTATGGATCTTAAAATCCAACAGGGTAGTTTGTGGGAGCAACCCTTTATTTCTTAGTTGTTCCAAGTTCTTTGCAATCTGCATTACGTATTGTTTAATACTAGCCTCCCCTCCTTCATAAGTAGCCATTTCCTGCTGTGAAGCCAAGAAGGGCAAACCAAACATCATTTCATATGGAGAGACTCCGAGATCCGTTCTGGGTTGAGTTCGAATCCTGAGTAATGCTAAAGGGAGGCACTTGACCCGTGACAGTTGAGTTTCTATCATTAATTTGGTTAAAGCCCTTTTCAAAGTCTGATTCATTCGTTCAACCCTTCCTGAGCTTTGGGGATGCCATGGAGTGTGTAACTCCCATTGAGTACCTAAGGCTTGAGTTATCTGGGTGATTATTTTGGAGGTGAAATGCGTTCCTCTGTCAGAGTCTATTCTATGAACCATTCCGTATCTAGGAATAATTTGTTCTAGCAGGATCTTTGTTACTACATTAGCCGATGTTCTGGTGACTGGAATTGCCTCCACCCAATGGGTAAGATGGTCTACTAATACCAAGAGGAACTTCCACCTTTGGACTTGTGGGAGTTCTGTAAAATCCACTTGTATATTTTGAAAGGGGCGTAAGGCCAACTCCCGCCCTCCATGGATGGGTTTTCTCATTACCTTTTTATTCACCTTTTGGCAAGTTATACACCTATCGGTGATTTGTTTAGCTACTCCGAACACCCCTATGCATCCAAATTTTCTAAGAAAGCGATCGCAAATGGCCTGTGTTCCCCAGTGGGTTTCTCTATGCAATTCCTCCAATATTTTTCTTGCTAATGTTTTATTTACTATCTGACGCCCATCAGGTAACACCCATTTTCCTTCCGGAGTCTTTTCTCCTCCTATTCTAGTCAATTCCTTTTCTTCAGCTTCAGTGAATTGAGGAATATTATCTCGCTCCTCTTTTCTCTGTTGAACAACTAATAATTTCTCTTCCCCATTTTCAGCAGCCTCTTTCGCCTCTTGGTCGGCTAGATTATTTCCCCTTATTTCTGGTGTTAATCCTTTCTGATGCCCCTTTACATGGACTACTGCAATTTCCTTAGGTAGAGTTAAAGCTTCTAATACCTCCAATATTAACTCCTCGTGAACTAGTCCTTTTCCTTTTGAAGTTAGTAATCCTCTTTCTTCCCAGATTTTTCCAAAAGTATGTACCACCCCAAATGCATATTTGGAATCTGTAGAAATAGTTCCTTCCTTATGTGCTAGAAATTCTAATGCTCTTTTTAAGGCGTATAACTCACAGCTTTGAGCAGACCAATCAGATGGCAGTTTTCCTTTTTCTATAATCGTCATGTTACTCCCATCTATTATTGCATATCCAGACATTCTTTTCCCTTGTATACACCTAGATGATCCATCTATGTATATCTTTTCTCCTACTGATAAGGCTTGGTCGGTCAAATCTTCTCTGATTTTTGTCTGATAATTTATTACTTCTAAACAATCGTGTACTAGTTCCTCTTTAGGTTCCCCATATAGAAACTGGGCAGGATTTTGATTCTTATCTGTTACCAAGGTTAGGTCTTCGTTGTCTAGTAAAATGGCCTCATATTTCAACATCCTAGAATCCGTCAACCATTTATCTGCTTTCTGATTTAAGATATTCCTTACAGAGTGTGGAGTGTGAACTATTAGCTTACCCCTGAAAGTGAGTTTTCGACTTTCTTCCACTAGTATCGAGGTAGCGGCTACCACTTGGATGCATATTGGCCAACCTCGGCTGACTGGATCTAATAATTTTGGTAAGTACGCTACCGGTTTCCTCACCCCTCCCCATTCCTGGGCCAAAATTCCATGGGCTATCCCATTTTCCACATTGACAAACAAATAGAAGGGTTTCTCTAATGATGGTAGGCTCAGAACCGGAGCTTTTATCAGTTTTGACTTTAGTTCTTCTAGTTTTTCTTTGTCATTCTGTGTCCACTCTATCTTATCTTCCCCTGTCAATTTTTCGTATAAAAATTTCACCGCCTGGGTATACCCCTCGATCCATAATCTACAGTACCCTAGTAGTCCTAATAACTTCCTTACTTCTCTTCTTGTAGTTGGGGGTGGGAGGGATATTATTCCGGCAGTCCTCTCGGGGTTTAATTTGTGGCTTCCCTGACTTATTATATGCCCTAAGTATCGTACTTCAGGTTCTACAAATTGTAACTTTCCCTTGGAAACCCTTAAACCTTTCTCTCCTAAAAAGGTTAATAACTGAATTGTTACTTCTCTGACTAATTTTTCCTCTTCCCCTGATATTAATAAGTCATCTACATACTGAGTGATTTGAGTTTTCAGAGGGGTGTGAAAAGATTGTAACAGCTCCTCCAGAGCCTGTCCAAACAGGTTGGGAGACTCTGTAAACCCTTGAGGTAGCTTTGTCCATCTGAGCTGCCGTTTACGTCCGGTGTTTGGGTCCTCCCGTTCAAAAGCAAAGATATCTCGACTTTCCTCAGCCAGGGGACATGCCCAAAACGCATCTTTTAAATCCACTACACTAAACCAGCTGTGTTCCGGGGGAACTTTGCTCAGAAGGGTATAAGGGTTTGGTACAACAGGGTACCGGGTCAAAGTTCTCTTATTCACCTCCCATAAGTCTTGCACCAACCTATACGTCCCGTCAGGTTTCTTTACAGGTAGGATAGGAGTGTTATGAGGAGACATACAGGGTTCGAGGGTCCAGATGAGTCTGGACATCTCTCGGAGATGAGTCCTTCAATTACCAGCTGGAGGCCTTTTTTTCCCTCCATTGAAATGGGGTACTGCCTGACTCGTATGGGGTGATTTTCCCTTTCTATAGAGACTTTGATTGGTTGGAAATTCAGTCCTCCTCTGTTACCAGCCACAGCCCAAACTTGCTGATTAATTTTGGATTCATCCTCCTGACTTAATCTTAGTATTTTTGCAATCATTTTCCCCTCTTCGGGGATTACTCCAACCCCCAGCTGGATCTGCAAGTCTCTTCCCAACAGATTGCACCCAGCTCCAGGCACTAACAAGATATTCCCTACACCTATTTTGTCATTACCTTCAAAAACCACCTGCTTGATCACCGGGGCTTTAAAACTTTCCCCCTTTGCTCCCATTACATTAATTACTTCTTTACTTATAATGCATCCTTTAGGTATGTTACAAACACAAGTTCACTCAGCTCCTGTATCTACTAGAAATTCTAATACTTCCTCCTGGGGGCCTACTTTTAGGTTTATCAAGGGCTCAAGGTGATAACTATCCCCCAGGAGGTAGAGCCCCTGACACCCCTAATCCTCAATTTCTTTAAACACTTTCTGATCTTTATCCCTTTGAGGATATTCCTTCTTAAAATGCCCAAGTTTCCCACAATAGAAACATCCACTTCCTTCATTCGTTTTCTCAGTTCCCGATGGTCCCCTTCTGGGAGGGATCTGATTCTGTCTAAAAGTCTCCTCCCACCTCTCAGGATTCCATCTAAAAGTCTCCTCCCACCTTTCAGGATTCCGTCCCATCCCCCCTTTCACCCTGGGATTTTTCTGAATATTTCCTTCCCTCATGGTGGCTACCATGATTTTAGCTTTTGCTTTAGCCTTCTCCTCATCTCTTCGTACATATACTTTCTGAGCTTCCCTCAATAATTTGTTCAGGCCCCGATCCTGCCAGTCCTCTAGTTTCTCTAATTTTCTTCGAATGTCCGGCCAGGCGTGTGTAACGAATGGAACTCTCAGTATTGTTTGCCCCGCGGGACTCTCTGAATCTCTTCCTGAGCACTGTCTCATGTCAGGTCGCAGCCTTTCAAGCCATTCGGTCGGGGTTTCCTCCCTTCCCTGATGCCCATCAAATGCTTTGGTTACATTCTGCCCTCTAGGAGCGGCTTCTTTTATACCTTTAATAATTAAATTTCGATAATCACTCCTGTTCCTACGACCCTCTACATCATTTTGATTCCAATTTGGGTGTACTATTGGCATCTTCTGATCCCCAGGTGGGCCTTGCTGATTTTCCCTTTCCCAAATTCTCATCCCAGATGTTCTAATCATTTGCCGTTCCTCGGGAGAAAATATTATACTTATTATTGACTGCATTTCCTCCCAGGTATAAATATTAGGGCCTAGGAATTGGTCTAATTGTTCTGATAGGCCTATTGGATCTTCCAGTAACCCTTTTAATTCCTTTTTAAAGTTCCTGACTTCAGTGGGAGTCAAAGGAACGTTTACAAATCCTGTCCCCCCTTGTGCTCCCCCCAGGGGTACTTCCCTTAAGGGGAATAAACTAACTCCTGGTGTTTCCTGCACCGTGTCTTGGTCTTCCGATTCCTTTACTTTAACAGAAGTTTTCCTCCGTAACCTAGGAGAGTTTGTAAGTGATGCTTGTTCAATTAACCTCTGAGACCTGTCCGACCTTCTCCTAGCACTAGGTGTCAGCTCTTTTCCAGGAGAAGGGGGGGCTGTTGGAGGGAGGCAGTAGGGAGGGGGCAAAACTTCCAGAGGATCCCACCACTTCTCCTTTTCTTCCCTTGGGATCTCAGGTATTTTAAAGGTACTAACTCCTTTTGGCCAAATCTCCCCTTTCCAGCAGGAGGCATATTCACTCTCCTCTGGGCTGAAGGATTCTTTAGAGTTTACATAAAGGTTTAAAGCCTGGCATATCCACCCTTCAAAGGGCCCATATCTAGGCCAATACAAATGGTCTGCTCGTATAGGTTCCTTTGTCCATTCTGTCATACAATACTGAATCATTTTAACTTCATCCTTATTTTTAGTATCCGGATCAATATTCCAATTAGCCAATTTTATCCCCAAAGGACTGTCTTGGGGTATATCTGCCAGCACTTTCCCGCTCCCCTTTTCCCTGGGACTCTTTTTACTTATCTTTTGTCCCATTTCCCTGGGGCTGTCTTCCGCTCACCACAGCAGTCAAGCACCCAATTTTCCCGGGGCTGTCTTTCACTCAGTCTCTGACGCTTCGCTTCGTCTCTTCACCGGCCAATTCCCTCACGGGAGATTGGAACCGCGGTTAGAAAGACTCCACACTCGCTCCCCAGATCCGGACTGTCCGGTCCGAGTT
This sequence comes from Larus michahellis, assembly GCF_964199755.1. Taxonomy (NCBI): domain Eukaryota; kingdom Metazoa; phylum Chordata; class Aves; order Charadriiformes; family Laridae; genus Larus; species Larus michahellis. Next base: position 11,834,388 of record NC_133929.1, on the reverse strand, counting down.
CCACACACACAGCAATCAAGCCCCAAACCCGCCCAACCAAGCAGTACTTACAGTCCTGTTTTCTTGCCTGGGTCTTTGTGCACAAGAATTATGGGCTACTGCGGTTTTTCCTGGGGAGACTTACCCCTTTTGCTTTATGAGTCCCTCCTCTCATGGGATTATCAGCTTGGAGTCTCAATCAGACACCGGGAAGTCCTCCGAGCAGGCTGCCGAAATCGATGGGGTGCACCTCCTGCTCGGGGTCTCGGAGCCCACTGGGACCAAGTGAATTCTCCCAGACGAGCCCCCAAATTGTAATAAACAGCCAGATCCCTTAAACAGAAATGGCACTTATTTTATTATAGGGACAGAGCCAATAAAGCAAAAGCACAGCGCTGGGTGACTCAAGTCAGAGGCACACCAGCTAACACTTCAACCACGTCTTATATACATTCAATATTGCATACGTATTCACTCTTTTAGACAGAGTAATTGTTTGTAATGATTGATTATTATTAGTCCTTTTTTCTCTTCTATTTGTGCGTTTCCTTCTGACAATTGTTTCTGAGGATTGATGATCTTCAGTTCCCTTTTCCCATGCATCTGTTTCCTTCTGGTAGGATCGATTATCATCAACTCCCTTCTCCTATGCATCCATTTCCTTCTGTTAATCATTTGTGGGGCCTTTTGGAGAAGTTCTCTTTTGTTTCTCTCAGATGTTTTTCTTCATAGTTGCTGTTAGTTGTTATCTTTGAGGTTTCTCATGTTTCCTAATTTACTAAAGGTTAGTTATCCTTATAAGTCAAAGATTTATAGCCTTGTTATTATGGCGAAAGCCAACAATACCTTCACTATTTTTCACACAGGTCACATTGAACCTCTTAAACCTATCAATACTGAACCTCTTAAACCTGTCAAACTTAGGCATGTTTTCTGTTTCCTGAATCATTTAATCTATACCTTTTCCAATGTTTTCCAATTTTCCAGCATTCCTCTGCAAATGTGAGAACTTAAAAATAACCCCACCCCTCCGTTCTCCTCCTCTCCCCAGCTCAAGCAGGGAGTGACCCCATGGAGCACCATGAACGCTCTGTCTTCCCTGGAGATCTTCCATGATGACCGCATCATCATTGAAAGCTTACAGTGTGCAGGCAAGACCACGCTAAAAGTGGTTGTCACCACTCATACTCTTCTCACATACTCCTTGGTGAGAAAAGAAGTAAATCCAGCTCTATTCTCACACCTCCCTTCTGGCTCCACTTTTCCTGTCTCAGGAATTTTCCACTAATCCTTCGCTTTCGGAGCACTGAAATTCAGGGGAGAGGGGACTGTTGGTTTCCTGAACTTCCGAGACATAAGTTCTGTCTCTGCATTTATTTGAATTTCTTTTGCTCACAAATCAAAAAAAGGTGTTTCTCTCTCCTTGGGTGAATCACCACACTGGTAGAGTATAGTTAAATTATCATAGCACTCTTAGCTGGACTACCATGTGTCTTGTGAGGGGGACTCATGTACCAGTTTCATAACTGGTAACTCCAACTTTCATTCATGATGTTTACCAAACTTTCCCATTCACAGGTACAGATGACCAAAATCATGGGCTAGAATTACTCTATTTTACTCTGCGGTGTAGCCAACAGGCCCCCAAAAAAGTAAATTAATAAAAATTAACCAAACCAAAATAATACTTATGGTACAATAAAAAATTTCATTGCATGGTTCTAATAGAATAATGCAAAAGTAGGATATCTAGACAGAGGAAAAGAATCCTTTGCCAGGTTTGACCCCGGCCAGTCCTTCCAGCTTTCATTTAGGGAAAGGAGAGAAGAAAACTTGCCTCTCAGAAACTATATCATATAAGATGCATATCTAAGCAGAATTATAAAATAACTAGAAGGCAGATCTGAACTCATACCTCTGATTTTCTTGCCTTCTTGAGAGTATGTCAGCTGCAGTACTCCCTGAATGGTCTCTGAAAATAGGCTGCGTGTATGTGTAGAGATGAATATATTTCAAACCCCAGTTCTTCAACAGATTTAAAACACTAATACAGATTGACTTGCAGCATTTTTTGAGTACTCTTTCTCTATGTGAATTGGGCCAATCAATCTGATATGCAGTTTTGCATTTTGTCTGATTGCCTTAGGGATGTAAATATTTATTTTTCTGTTTGTTTGACTTGAATATCTTATAGCTGAAGATTTTCCTCTTAGGGCAATTTTGACTTCTAAGAACAGTAATCCTTGACTTTGTCAATATCTATTAAAGAACAATCCTTCTCCTATAAGGGAAAAAAATCTATTGTAAAATAACACAACAGCCATGGCACCATACTCTGAAGCCTCTTTATCAAAATAGAAGCAATTAATTAGCCTAAGTTGGCAGTGTGTCTCTCTTAAACAGTTTGCATTTTTCTTCCCATATTTTTGAGTGATTCAGAATAATTTATTCCTTTCATAGTGTGTATTTTTGTTTTTACTTAAGTTATGAATCACGTCTGGGAAATTCAACTTTTAAGTTCATCTAGTCAAAACCTGCAGGTTCCTCTCAACCAAATGCTCCAAGACAAAATTGTTACGACCGAAATATTATTATTTGCTTCAGAGAGTAAAAAGAGAGTCAGAAGAACAAGAGATAATGTTTAAATACTTTATATGTGGAATATAAGATTTTTCAGTAAGTTCTACCTAATATGCATGGGGAAAGGGATATACTATGTATCATCACTCCAGAATACTTAAAACACCCAGTGAGATGGGGAAGTGCTATCATCCTCACTTCACAGGAGTGAAAAGCAACTAAGAACAGCATCTAGAAATACTTATACCCCTGCACTGATGCTTAAATAAAATGTATGTGCTTCTGAGCGAGTCTGAAATTCTGAAAACCTATACTTTGGCACAACCTCAACAAGAGAAGTGTGGAGCATTTCTCATCCCTCAGATTTATCTAGATCTCCCTCCCCTTGTGACTAAGAAAAGCTTCTGCTGAGGGAGAGACATAGCTTTGCATCATTTCTGTAGCCCTGCTTCAGTATGTGGATGACTTATTGGTATCCGGGGAGGAAGAAAGGAATAGTAGACTTACCCCTGCCAATGACCAAGAGGGAATTGAGAACATTTTTGGGGCTGACTGGGTACTGTAGACTGTGAATAGAGGGGTATGCTCAAAAGACTAAAGAACTATATTTCAAACCGTTAGCTGAAGAACCAAATGTATTGGTTTATATAGAAGAAGAGAAGGATTTAGTGGAAGATTTAAAACAGAGCCTAATTAAAGCTCCAGTTTTAGCCTTACCTTCTTTGGAGAAACCCCTTCAACTATTTGTAACTGTAGACAAAGGGGCTGCGTTAGGAATGTTAACTCAAGAGTGGGGGGATAAGCGGCAGCCAGTGGCCTATTTATCTAAACTCTTAGATTCAGTCTCCCGAGGGTGGCCGGGGGAATGATAGAAGTTAGCATCCCTCACCAAGTAAAAACCATTTTAGCCCAAACTGTGGGAAAATGGCTAACCGATTCAAGAATACTGAAGTATGAAGGAATTTTAATTGAAAAGGATGATTTTATTTTAACTACCAGCCCTTGCCTTAACCCAGAGAGCTTTTTGTGGAAAGGAAAAGTAGAGGCAAAGGATGAAGAACTTACACATGAATGCTTAGATGTAATTAGATGTAATTGAGTACCAGACTAAGATACAACCTGACTTAAGGGAAGAACCCCTATCTGGGGGTCTTCATTCGTTCGTAGACGGTTCTTCAAGAGTGACAGAAGGAAAGAGGTAATGGATATGCGGTGGTGGATGGAGTGAGCCAACAAGTAAAAGCATCTGAAAAATTACCTAGTGCATGGTCCACTCAAACATGTGAGATGTATACCTTAAACCAGGCACTAAAATTAATTGGAGAAAGGGGAAGGAACAATATATACAGACTTTTGTTATGCCTTTGGGGTAGTGCATACCTTTGGTAAAATTTGGGAAGAACGAGGACTAATAAATAGCAAAGGGAAAGAACTTGTACATGAAGAGCTTATAAAGCAGGTGTTAGCTAATATATTAATACCAAGTGAAATAGCAGTTGTACATGTTAAAGGCCACCAGAGAGGCAAATCAATTACTGCAAGGGGAAATAGATTAGCGGACAAGGTGGCAAAAGAGGTGGCCTTGGGGCAGGAGAAGCAATGACAGAAGCAGGGGCAGTGGAGAAAGATGGTAAATGGATTCTGGCTGATGGAAGGGAAATGGACAACAAACAAACTATGAGAGAAACAATGGCAGTGTTACATCAGGGAAGCCATTGGGGAACGCAAGCAATGTGCGAATAGTTTTGCGGAAGTATGGATGTTTTGGCATTTACACGGTAGCAAAGCAAATCTGCGAAAGGTGTATTATTTGTAAGAAAATAAATAAGAAGACCCTTAGAAAACAACTCCCAGGAGGATGGGGTTAAGGCCATTTCAAAGTATACAAGTCAATTTCACCAAACTACCACCAATCGGCAGGTTTAAGTACCTCTTAGTCCTGGTAGATCACCTCACTGGATGGGTGGAAGCTTATCCCTTAGTCTCCGCAACAGCTGCAGGAGTAATAAGAGTAATGCTAGAGCAAATAAATCCTAGGTACGGAATAGTGGAAAATGTGGATTCAGATCAAGGAAGCCATTTTACCTCCAAGGTGCTACAGGGAGTGATGGAAAGTTTAGGGATAACATGGGATTATCACACTCTCTGGCATCCCCCATCGTCCGGAAAGGTTGAAAGAATGAATCAAACCATTAAGAGGCAACTATCTAAATTAGTTCTTGAGACAAAATTATCATGGATCAAGTGTTTACCAATAGCACTATTAAGAATCCGGACCTCCCCTAGAAAGGATACTGGTCTCTCGCCTTATGAAATGCTTTTTGGACTACCTTACGCTGGAGGTAGAGAAAGTGTGCCCACATTTGAAACCAAGGACATGTTCCTTAAGAAATATATACTGGGGCTGTCGTCTTCTCTCTCCTTCCTCAGAAATAAAGGCCTTCTTGCCCAAACTCCACCATTGGAATTTGCAGTCCATGCCTTCCGACCAGGAGATTGGGTCTTGATCAAATCCTGTAAGGAAACCAAGCTCCAACCAGAATGGGAAGGCCCCTTCCAAGTGTTACTGACCACTGAGACTGCAGTGAGGACGGCCGACAGGGGTTGGACTCACTACACTCAGCTAAAAGGACCAGTTGAACCCCTGCCAACAGATCCGGTAGAACAAGGGACTGTACATTCTACTGACAGCCCGCTGCAAGTAACCCTAAAGAGACAATAAGCCGTGGGTTGGGGCGGGATGATCCAGTCGGGAGACATAAATCTGTGTACGCCATGAATTTTAAGAAGCATTTTGCAATGATACTTGTCGTAGGGGTGGTGGTGTGCTTCCCACTAGGAAGATGGAGTGTACGCCTAGATCACCTACGGAGTGCACACCCAGATTACCCGGTTACTTCTTATCTTTCAATTGTCTTTTAATCAATGTGAGAACTGTACTAACTATCTCATAGTAACCTGGTTTCCTTTAACACTTTTATTGTGAGGAATTTTGAGAAAACTTTCTTCCAAAATCAAACCAGACTATATCAACAAACCCAATCCCCCTTATCTGTGAGATATTAAATTATTGGTTTTGTGAGGTACAATGGTGCTTCAAGCTTTGCAAAAAATACCTGTCAAACTGAGACATAAAAAAAAATGAAAGACTTCAGAACAAGTCTTATGAGGAGCAGCTGAGGGAGCTGGGATTGTTTAGCCTGGAGAAAAGGAGGCTGAGGGGAGACCTTATCACTCTCTACAACTACCTGAAAGGAGGTTGTAGAGAGGTGGGGGTCGGTCTCTTCTCCCAAGTAACAGGCAACAGGACAAGAGGAAATGGCCTCAAGTTGCACCAGGGGAGGTTTATATTAGATATTAGGAAAAATTTTTACACCAAAAGGGTTATTAAGCATTGGAACAGGCTGCCCGGGGAAGTGGTGGAATCGTCATCCTTGGAGGTATTTAAAAGACGGGTAGACGTAGTGTTTAGCAATATGGTTTAGTGATGTTTCTTGTCACTGTTAGGTTGATTGATTAGATGATCTGAAAGGTCCCTTGAGGAGAAATAACTGGACTCCAGACGATCCAATGTGAATCAACAGAAGCCGTTTATTAAGCACAGATCATCATCTTTTATACCCTGCGTTGTAGCCGTACACGCGACTTGCTTATTTCTGATTAGCTAGCTAGTTACACTGTCCACGCGCTGTGCATGCAGCTTGTTCACACATCAGATTGGTTACAAGAATTCACATAGTAAATTGCTTAGTCATTAGCACAACATGTTTTCTGCCTTCTCAGTTCCCATTTTTCCCACATACTAATTCCGTCTTCTACCACCTGTTTTGCTCTTAATCTAATCTCTCATAGTAGGGAGGCTGGCTCACATGACCATTTTCTCTCAGATACATTCCTACAATACCCCCTTTTTCTTCTTGAGACAGCCAGACCTTATGCATGGCATTTTCTATCATGTCAGTCACTTTGCGGAGAACACACGAGGCTACCATAATCAATAATAATATAACCAACAATAGCATGAGCCCTTGCTTTAGTAAGTCTGATAACCATCCCGTTATACCCCATGAGCTTAACCAATCATCGAAACCATTTTTGACCACTTTTAATTTGGACATGTTATCCTTCAGCTCCCGTAACTGCTTATGAATGGATGATGAGTGGTTGGAAAGGTTCGTACAACACGTACCTTCAAAATCTTCACATCCATGACCCTGAGCTAACAGCAAAAAGTCAATAGCCGCTCGATTTTGCAATGTAGCATGCCGAATGCTATCAACATCAGTAAGCAAGGTAGATATGATTTCAGTTGTAAGGTTTATCTGTTTACTTGCCCAACACCCTATCTTATTCAGCATATTTAATGCTGTTGCTGTTCCTAGCGAAGGAAGAATACTTAGCCCTATGCTTTGTCCGAGATTCGGGAATGTTATATGGTCATCACAGGATGGAGTAAAGGTATGAACTGTTCTCTTGGCTCTGTGTTTACTGTGTGCTCTGCTCAGTGTCTTTGGCCGTACGCAGGCCTCTGCTCGTAGATCTGCCCCATCTCCCCCTTTTTTGTTTAACACCAGACCATTTATTAACAAGGTCGCCATGACTTGTGCTTCTACTCGTTGTGATGCTCTTAGCAGGTTATATACTAAACGCAATTAAAAACAGAATCAAAAAGAACCCTGCTAAGGCAATAAATACCCAGATTCCTAAATTTAGCCCAGAAAGACAATTTCTTTGGATTTACCCACGAGAAATCCTTTTGTAATATTTCAAATACATTGTGGTTCATTAAGTCTTGAATCTTTAGTATTTGAGCTTTTAGCTGATCATGTAAAGGACGAATGTTTTGTTGCAATGACATGTCAAAAGCACCTTGGAGATGGTGTTTAACCATTTCCCAGCCATGTAGCAACATATTCCAGGGGAGAGATGTAATACAAAGTCTTCGAGAGTTGTACCCCCAATCCCAATCCAGAGAAAGACGTGTTTTTAATGCATTTTGCTGATTCCCTATCCATATTACTGCTGTTTTATACCTTACTCGCGTTAAATTTACACAATAAGATTGATTACATTCTTGGATACTTGCATTCTGAGCCGAAGCAAACATACGGATGAGAAGTACAAATCATTACAGAATTTTCTTGCTCACAACTTCTATTTGTTGCAGTGTTATCTGTGGTTAGCATGCACCCCGATTTAAGGTGCTTATAGTACACCTTCGGTTGTTCAGGCCATTCAACGGTACTTACAAAATGTCAATCTACTGCTGTGGATGACAAAGAAGACACGTTTAGAAAATTTAAAACATGAGTTGCTTTATACAATCACTCTTGAGGTGTCATGCCTACGGGATTCACCCTTTTTTGTTTAGCAAGCATGGTTTTTAAAGTATGATGCATACGCTCCACAATTGCTTGCCCAGTTGGGGAATGAGGAATACTGGTGACATGTTTAATACCCCATATCCGTAAAAAAAAAAAAAAAAAGGCCTGTACTTTAGCGGACACATAAGCTGGTTCATTATCAGTTTTTATAGTTTTCGGTACTCCCGTGACTGCAATGCATTGCAACCGATGTCGAATAACATCACAAGCCTTCTCTCCTGTATGAGCAGGAGCTACAACAAAGTGAGAAAACAAATCAACTGAAACATGTCCAAATTCCATAATGCACGTAACATCGCATTGCCAAAGTTCATCAGGTGTAAGCCCTCGCGGGTTAACCCCTGCAAATGATGGCAGAGGAGCCAGCTGCTGACAATCGGCACAAGTTCACACAATATCCTGTGCTTGTTGTTGTGTTAAAGAAAATTGCTTCCTCAATGCCTTCACATTTTGATGAAAAAAAATCATGCGACATTTTAGCTTGCTGCATAATGTTCGGAGTTGTTACCAATAGAGTGTGATAATCTGCAACTGTGTTTCCCTCAGTTAAAGGACCAAGTAAACAGCTATGAGAGCGTATGTGGACAATAAAATAAGGAAACTGTCTTTTTCATAAAAGCAACATTAATTGCAGTAAGAGACTAAATAACAATTGGTTCTCTACTTGTTTTATAAATGCTCCTTCAAGTCTTTGAACAATACCAGTAACATATTGAGATTCTGCCTACATTTAACAACAGTTCCTGTTGAAATAAGTCAAAAGCCTTTACTGTGTCCCTGAACCATCTACAAACACCGTACAGGTGCCAGCAAGAGGCTTTGGTGCTAGCAGGATGTGTGGCTGTAAAGGAATTTGTGAAAGTGACTGTAATAGTCTGTGCTAGGGGAAAGAATAATTTATTTGCCCAATATAATGTACTAAGGCAATTTGTAGGTTAAGACTTTGTGATAACCAAGGGTCAAGGTCATCCTTTTTGATGGGGACATGTATGTGGCTTGGATCCATTGCAGAAAGCTGGTGACAGCACAAACGACCCTGGAAAAACAATCGCGGTAACATTTCAATCATCGTAGTTACTGGTTCTGAAAAGGTATGTGGCAAAAATACCCACTCTAATGCAGTCAGGCTCTTTGCGAGTGCATCATCCCACTGTCCTATCAGGGCGTAAGGTTGAAATTATTGTAGGAAGGTGTTCAGTGCGTCTTGCAGCAGTAGTCGACTATATCTTATCTTTCAACATGCTGTAATGCCTTCAGAGCTGTTGGGGTTAATGAACATAGAACTTATGGGGGGGGTGGGTGGGGCCAGACACAGTGCTTCAGGGCATCCCCTGTATCTTAAAAGTGCGCTCATGTCTCTCTCCCCCTCTCTGACCCGAGACAGCCTCCTTATATCCTGCACTGGATCGAGTGGAGAAGTACAGGCTAGAGTCGCTGCACGCGTGGCCAGCGTATGCAGCGAGTCTCACCAAACTCATGATCCAGCTTTGCTAACAGCAGCTGTCTGATACGTGACTACATTGTTGTAATCCCTTCTTGTTATCTTCTTCTGTGATGGTCAGGTTCTCATGGATACACACATAGTTTTTGCAGCAACATATTCTACAACTCGTACGAGGGTACGATGCAAAGCGGCATTTACAGGTGATCGTATAATGCTTATTAAACATGGCAAACAGCATACTAAACATAACAGACAAATTCCTTCCACACAGGCAATGAGTATAATTTGCTTCAACCAACCCCACCCCCAAGTCCATCCAGCAAAGACATTTCACCCAGTGGTCTCCACAAGTTGCTGGTTCGGTCGGTGCAGTTCTTGCAACTGGGCACGGATGGATTTGGAGTGGTCACTTAGATTCATATAACACAGTCCTTTAAAATCTTGACAACCATGTCTGTGAGCTGAAAGCAAAAAATCAGTAGCAGCTCTGTTTTGCAACATCGCATATCGAATACTATCTACATCTAGCAATACCTCAGGAATAGCGGTACTAGTAGCATTGTTAAACTTATCCTTGGCAGCAAGAGAGTCCTTGTTATCAAGAATCCTTGGCAGCAAAAGAGTCCTTGTTAGCAAGAGCGCATGCGGACTCCCTGTTCTTGCTGGTACTGTGCTTTGATCTTCTTCCACAACAGGCCAAGATTCTCAAGCAGCTAGATAAGGTGTCTGTGAGTCCATTACAGGCTTACGTCATCCAAATGTTTTTCTTGCAAGCACCCGAGACTGAATAACAATTGGTGTGATATCTGTGTTTTCCAGCACCCAGGTGCGAGTCCCTTGCGTGTATTTACAGTCCTCCTCGCCGATCTTCCGTTGCTTTCCCATATTCCACCCCCTTGCTCAAGAGACCGCTTCTGCTGGGGTTCATTTTAGTCTCGCAGGGTATAACACAGAGCAATCTACTAAGGCATGCAATAACATAGACACATATAGGAAAAAACCAAAAACATATCTCTATGGTACTGCTTTGAATCAGGTGTCCTATTTCTCTTTTTCTGATGCTTTCTCATAATGCGTATGGCATACTTTTGTGCTAACGTGGCACATTTCCCATCTAATTGTTCCTGTTTTGTTTCTTTTTTTTTCTTTTCTCTTTTTTCCTTTTTTTCTTTTTTTCTTTTCTCTTTTTTCCTTTTTTTCTTTTTTTTCTTTTTTCTCTCTCTTTTTTTCGCTCTGTTTTTTTTTCCCCCATCACTTACGACTGACATAAAAGTCTGCCTTTGCAACAAGAGCTCAGTTTCTCATTTTTCCTTAAGTTTCTCATTTTCCTACAGAGCATCCTATAGACTTTGTCTCAACTCCTTTTCCCAATCAACCATGATCTTATAGGCAAACAACAAACAACCAGCGATACGCCCTGCATGGGCGAGCCGTTCCCGAGACCGTAAATGTGTCGGCTGGTGAAAACTCCCCCAGTATTTCAGGACTTCCATGGGTTCTACAGCCCATCCTGGTGTATCTACCTGGGGTGCGCTCGCCTTACGTCTAAACATTGTGTATATACAAACTTCTTCACTTGACGGAGTGTCAGCCCACAGTTTTTTCCCAACAGCCTCCCATATTTCTGGTTTAAAAGCTGTCTGGGGCTCTGGTGCGAGTCCGTTCTCTCTGCACCATATTAATAACCTTCGGAGCATACGCTCATCGTATTTCACCCCTCTTTTAGAGAGGATATGCAGGAGAAGTTTTAACATAGCCCCTTCTTCTTTTGTTGCTTGTTGCCCCATCTCCTGCCCCGGCTGCTCACCTCTCTCTGGGTGTCCGTGGCCATGTCGTCTGTTTCCTCTATTCCGGATTGCCGCCCAATCCACCCGGTCTCAGTCCAGCTGAGCCGTCCTCCAGCCGGTGGATCTCCTTCTGGGTCTTCCGCCCCTCGCATTCCATTGCTCAAGCCAAGCGCCGATCGGTATCACGTCGGGGTCACCATCTGAGGAGAAATAACTGGACTCCAGACGATCCAATGTGAATCAACAGAAGCTGTTTATTAAGCACAGATCATCATCTTTTATACCCTGCGTTGTAGCCGTACACGCGACTCGCTTATTTCTGATTAGCTAGCTAGTTACACTGTCCACGCGCTGTCCATGCAGTTTGTTCACACATCAGATTGGTTACAAGAATTCGCGTCGTAAATTGCTTAGTCATTAGCACAACATGTTTTCTGCCTTCTCAGTTCCCACTTTTCCCACGTACTAATTCCATCTTCTACCAGCTGTTTTGCCCTTAATCTAATCTCTCATAGTAGGGAGGCTGGCTCACATGACCATTTTCTCTCAGATACATTCCTACAGTCCCTTCCAACCTAGACAATTCTATGATTCTATCAATCATTTTTGTAACTATTCAATTATTTAGGCATTGTCGTGGTTTTGGCCAGATTGGCCAATCAGAATGACAGATGGCTCCTCCCCCCCCCCCCCCCAAAGAGAGGAGAGGAAGAGATAAGGAGATTTACGAGTTTAGAAAAAGAACTAAACTACTTTAATGAAAATAAAAATAAATAAGAAAATAATAAATAATAATAAATTTAAATAAATTTTTAAAATATACAATATATACAAACCCGCATCCAGCTCCCAGGATGACGATCGCATCACCAGCAGGCACAGGGAAAGTCCCAGACTGGAGTCATCGACGGACAGGAGCCGGATTCTGGATCTGGAGTCAGGAATGCTTGGATCGGGACCAAAAGCAGATGAACAGACAGGGTCCTCCTCGGACATCGGCCATTGAAGAAAGGAGAGTTGACCTTTTGATCCCTTAACTTTTATACTGAGCATGATGCAGATGGGATGGAATACCCTGTTGGTCAGTTTTGGGTCACCTGTCCCGTCTGCTCCTCCCTGCAGGTGGGAGCCCTCTATGCTTCTCCGCTTCCGACCCCCTAACGGGGCAAGCAGTGAAGTTAGCTGACCTTGGTTGTTATAGCAATAAGTATAAGCAAAAGCCTCTGTGCATACCATTCCTTGGTATAATCAGGTCTTATCACTCTGAGAGTGAACAGTGTCTGAACAATATGCTGAGTTTAGTCAGTTAGAAGAGGCCCAGCTAAAAAGCAAAATTACAAAACAGAAAATTGGTTCTGTTTTACCTCAAACCAGGACATACTTATATAAAAATAAATACTATGTAAAAGTACTATATAAAAGTAATACTTGTATAAAAGTAATATTTATATTTTTCATTTTCCTGATTTTGCTCCTTTGTGGGATGTGTGTATGTGTAGACACATACCATTAGTAAGGAGTGGGAAAATTATGACCTTTGCTGCAAAGTGTCCTTGTCATGAAGAACAGGAGCTCTCATGAGCACAGACGAGCTTAGGAGCTCCCAGTGGGGAAAGATGGCAATGGAGAGAAAGAAAGATGGACTGTTCTGCAGAAAGCAATAGAGAAAGAGTAAGTGATGCTGAGAGCCTCACGTAGGGACCTGCACAAGGACATAGGTGAGCTCAGTATCTTCTAAGTTGCTGAAGGGGAAACTGAAATAGAAAAGCTGTGATGCTTCAGTAACCTTCAAGGATAAATAAACTGAGAAGTCCTCCACATGTCCTGGCTCTGTTTTTACTGAGGGTTTGTCACAATAGATAAGCAAGAAGGTTCATATCTTCAGGGAAATTCATAGTACAGGGAAACATGTGAGAAACTTAGAAATGTAGCATATTTCTATCTAAGTGTTCAGGGAACAGGGGAATAGGTTATCCTAGGCCTTAGTTAAGAAATTGGTGCAGGTGAAAGAATCAAATCAACATTCAGATCAGGGATAATAAATTTGCTTTTCCATTCTCACAATCATCTCAGAGAAAGTTGGAAGGACTGCTGCGAGAGTCTAGCTGTCCTTGAAGCTAGATTCTGCATCCATCACCACCAAGGAACTGTCCTAATCTTCACTCTGCTAAAATGGTGGGTTAAGAAGGCCACCTTATCAAAATGGTAATAATTTGTACCCTGGTAGAAGGTACACAAAGAAAATACTACCTGCAAGCTGATGTTGTGTTGAGAGGGGAAAAGAAAAAAAAGAGAGAACAAGTTCTTGGGTACGAAGGGTGGCTTTGATTTACAGATTGGACAAAGGATTGAGTTAGGGTTTGGGGATTTTTTTGCATAAACCAGAATCATGTGTTCACTCTTCCCATTTATGGTACACCAGTAGCACCAACCTCTCTTTGTAATTCATGGCCTCTCATTTTTCGTCATAATATGTCTTCAGTAGTAAGACGCACAGAGGTCAGCCTGAACTCTTTCTTCCTCTTATCTTTTGATTACCTACATTCCCCTGCCTTCTTTAAACCATTGCTCAGATATTATAAATAACAACTCTCCATACCTATAAACTTTTGACTCTAAGAAGACCACATCTGGGTCTGTTTAGCAACATTGCTTCTCTGGTTGTAAGGTCTGATAATAATTTGGACCAAGAATGTAAGCAGATAGGCAAGGGAGGTTATATTTTGTCTGTAAAGCTTACATATGTAGGGTAAAACACATTGAGAACATAGACATTTGGGGAATAAAAAGAGACCGAGATAAAAACCAAATGTTTTAGAGCTGTTGTCTCCTGTGTGCTAGCTATCGGCCCTATTGACTAGCTGTGGATTCGAAAGATGGATTAAGGTTTGGACCACTTTGCCACTGGGCATTTACAGACCATTTAATCTGAAGTATCTAAGAGTTCCAGTTGAAGAGATTGAAAACTTTGTAAATAACAGTGTTATCACAGTCCACACAGCTTCAGTCTTCTCCTACTGTGTTTTATCCTGGGATTGAACCCTGGCCTCCTGAAATCTTCTCAAAGGTCAGAATACAGCAATCATTTTGTGGTGAATCCTCTGATGTTATGAATACTGGCGATACTAGTTAATTTCAGATGTATTCATTCATACGGTGTCAATATAAATCCCAAAACATTCATCAGCAGAAAACTCAGTTTTGTCAAGATCAAAAGATTTAAGTCACTGTTTCTGATTAGAGGGAACTGAACCAGTTCCGGTAGGCATGAGAAGTTTCTGTTCTCTTTGGTGAAGAGCAAAATCAAATTCTGTAAACTTGAATCTCATCGTTTCACAGAACAGAACTTTCCTTTCTTCTGGCAGACCTGCTAATAGTTTTCCTTCACATTGGACAGCTGGCAGTCATCAGTGGCAATTAAATCACAATTAGAGCAGATGCAATCTCAGAATTTCACAAAAAAACTTTTTTTTTTTAAGATGCTCCTTAATCCCAGGAAAACAAAAAAATAGAAGCAACAGCTCTCAGTTTTTAATATATTCTCTTCTCCAAAAGAGTAAAATAATTAGTATCACCAGACAACAACTAATCATATTTAAATAATAATCACATAATAATTCAGTAAGGAAAATAATTTGAAATGTGATCCAGAGATCACTGGTCTCATCGTTCCAAGACAATTTGGAAATACGCCAAAGCTTTTCTGTTTAGCTTTTTTTTTTCCTAAATCACAGTCTATTTGTAAGTCTGATGACACAAAATGTTGTGTGCTATGTTTCAGAATGACCATATTTTATGCTTCTTAAATTGGACAGCAAATAATTTTGATTTTTTTCATAGGAAGCACAAAATGTCTTAGGACTTGATGAAATTTGAAGAAAAGTTCACCACACTAGTCAAAGGCATATATCCATCTCTGAGGCTATCTTCTTCCTTGTGTTTAAAGGAAAATAGCTTTAAAAGCAGAATGGAATATTGTTCTTTCATGGTATCGCGTAATGGATGGGTCCAAATCAGAGTCCATAGATTGGGATAGACATCTAACTGCAGTAACCATTAGCTCCCCTTTGAAAAAGTCTTCCTGGATTGTTCCACCTAGCCGTGACAAGAAAATTGCTATCTTTGAGCAGCAACTATCAAGTAGATCTTGAAATGTTTGAAACTCAGTATGGCAGGGCAGGGATTCAAAACGACCATGATTATTAAAATCATTAATAAGTACTGTGTCTTTCTTTCTCTCTGTTGGTGATCTTGTTAGAGTTACCTTACATGTTTTGTTCTTGTTTCCTTTTTCCCACTTCAATTATGATCTCTGTAAGGCACGGATGACCTTACTATACCTTCTCATAGGGCCAGTTTCAGTGAGGAACCAAGCACTACCAAAAACTATATAAATAAAGTATCAGGCAAGGAAGATATTTGCAAAGAAGATGGGGGCAAGAGAGATTTAGCAATATTGAGAATGAGAAGAAAATGTCTAGCCCTGAAATACTGCAGACAAGGTGTTGCGTTAAAAGGACTGTAGTTTCGATATTTGTCTGTCAGAGTCACAGGATTTTCACTGAATTGCTATCAGAGTCCCAGCCAAGGACTTTCACTAAGTCATATTCACAAATAATTGAAATTAGTCTAGCAAAAAATAATAATAGTTACGATATTTGTCTGTCAGAGTGCTAGCAAAAGGACTTTCACTGAATCAGATTCACAAATAATCAAAATTAGTTATTTTATTGAGAGCAACAGAAGCAGATTCGAGATTGCCGTTGATAAATTCACTGACTACAATAGCGCTAATTACTTAAGGTTAATATTGCTAGCAACAATAACGACAGTACAACAACCCGGGGTAACATTCACCAGAGGGTGAAAGGCGCAGCGCTTACCCAGAAAGGCGTCCGGTCCGTCAGGTATCAAGTTTCTTCTCTCCCAATTTAACAGTCATTTTCTCCATCCTTTTATCCCCAAAATGACAAGGTTTCCCTCCCCTAGGTGACGTGTAGTATGATTTGGGTGGAGAGACGAGTGCTATGGTCATATATGTTTAGCATGATCTCTAAAATCTTCATTAGCATATACAGGGGTGTCAACTTTAATATGCATTTCACAGGTAATGAGGCAAAGGTCAATTACCGGGCATGGCAGCCTCTCAAGGAAACAGAGAGCTACACAAAGTCTCTGTTACCTTGATTTTACTGTCTTTGCTGATGAAAAGCAGGGCTGTCCTGGCTCCCCAAGACTACCCTGTTATTTATGTATCCTGTGATAGCCAGACAAGCCTTCACTCCCCTGGGTTGCACAAGAGATAGCAAAGCCAGTCTTAATTGCTCTTTGAGCACAGAGACTTCACCTCATTATCCAAATTCCACACAAGGAAACAACAGTATTTTGAGAATGGTTTGGTCATATCTAGAAGAGCGAAGGACCAAAACCAGATCATGTGTCACTGAAGAAGTGTTTAAGGTTGAATAGCCCAGGAAATAAATGAAATCATAGGAAGTAAAGGACCCTGCTAAACTAAAACATATTTATACCTGTAACCCCGTGATAGGTGAAGAGAGCCTTTGACATTTTCCACAAGGCCCCACAAGGCCCCACAAGTCTTGCATGCCCTGGGTGACATCCCTTGGTGTTGTCTATGGTTACTGAGGATGAAGATAGGTTAGGAGAAGATTGAAGAAGGTCAGTGTGTACAATATATTGTATTTAGGCTGAAATCAAACAGAAGAGTTGATGTCCTAGATGTAAACAGACTCAGAGTGGGAAAAACAGATTTTTTCGGAAAGTTATTGCCATAAAGATCATGGTAGGATATGATATCACCTACAGGAAGATGCAAAAGTTTAAAAGAAGAGATATTTCCATACAGACTCAGGAGAGATTTATGGAGAATGAGAGGAGGAATATGAAGGGAAAATGATATTTTAGAGACTAAACAGACAAGGAAGGCATCACAATAAGGCAAGGAATGGCAAAACTCAGAGAGAATATAACTGTCAACATCAAAAGGAGCACTGAAACAGGTAAAGGTGGAATGAAGAGTCTGAGGTCTGACCTGGGCTCCTGGAGAGTGTGCAAGTATCGTTTCTATAAGTATAAATAGCATCGCAGTGAAAAATCTGGAGTTTCGTTCAAGCCCCAAACACTGCTGTTGCTCTGCAGTATATAACAACTGTGCGTGATATGATACCTTCCTTAAGAAGGCAGCGATAAAATTATAAGACAAACTGATACTGAACCAAACTCGGGAGTTTCTGATGCCAACAGCTGAATTATCAATTATTATTTAGTTTGCTTCATCAGAACATATTAATCATTGCAAGCTGTTTAATGTGAAATAAAATTTTTTTTTTGATTGACTGGCACCAAAATATGAAAAATATACAGTGTACTTTGATATAGGAATACCCATAAACCTGTACATAAGGTATGTTTGTTTTAAGAAATGAAAGCTTCTTGCCTAAATCTCTGAGCGAGCAGACAGGAGTGTTGTATAACAGCTGTACAACAGCTTACAGCAGGATTGCTGTACAGCTGTGGTGGTTTGAAGAAATAAGGGGCGCAAGGCTTTTGGAACAGGATAATAGCTTTTTATTAGACCAGCGGATGTACTTAGGGGGAAAAAAAAGGCAACTTTTAATTGTGCAAGACCTTGTTTATGCATGGGGAGTCTGTATGATAGTTTCCTTGTTTTGTTTTAATAGTTAAATAAAGAATTTTAAAAGTTTTAAGAGTTTACTATAAAGACATTTAACAGATCATGAGAAAAATCTGAAACATGCCAGGTGTTCAGGATTTCTACTCTTTGTCTATTTTCTCAGGAAACCTAAACCAAATATTTGTTATGAGATTTGTTTTCCCAAGTGCAATCTATACTTTTGCCAACAGATGGAAGTAGATTCAAGGAAATAGTGGACTGCTAGTGTTAGCACAGTTTTCAGGGCACTGACATACTTCACAGAACCACAAAAAGATGATAAAATAGTATCTTCAGGATGTGAGGGAGACATTTCCTTACCAAACTCTTAACAGCCTGTGTATATATAATTCACAGTATGTGACTTCTTTTTTTTGTTTTTTTTTTTTGTTTTGTTTTTTGTTTTAATATTATTATCATTTTAAAATGCGTTATTGTTTCGTGTATCTAAGAATCCTACTGATTTTTGGGTCACATAGTAAAAAGCAGACCTTGTTTCTAAAAGCAATCAAATCCAAATAGGCAAGACAGGGGAAAAGGAATAGCATTTCAGCATTTTGCTACATGTGGGGAAGATAGGTCTCAGAGAGAGGAAACATGCAAAACCTTCATGCATACCTTCAACATAGTCAGTTTTTTGACCTAAGCTTCCTGAATTGTGTCCATAAGCCAATCATCATATGGACCAGTGTTAAGGAGGAAGAAAGCTCAGAAGTCTCCAACTCCAAATGAAATGATCATTCATAGGCACAGAAAAGCCATCAAGGTCATTCAGTCCGACTTCCTCTAACAATGACCAGAAAGGAAGTGACCTTGTGTTAAAAGCTTTTAATGAAAGCCAAATAAATCATTTATCTTATTTTCAGGTGAATACACTTGCTGGTACATATCTTTGACTGTAATGATTACTGTCTAGTCCAAATGAAAGTTTGGGGAAATATGTGTTTATAAATAGCTACTATTACGATGTCCTGGTTTGAGGTAAAACAGAACTAACTTTCTGTTCAGTAATTTTTACTTCTTAGCTAGGCCTCTTCTAACTCTCTGAAATTAACAGCATATTGTGCAGAAAACTGTTTATTCAGAGTGATAAGACAGTTTGTGCCAAGGAATGGTATGCAGAGAGGCTCTTGCTTAGACTTATTGCTATAACAACCAAGGCCAGCTAACTTTGTTATTTGCCCCATCGGAGGGTCGGAAACGGAAGAGCGTAGAGGGGTCCCACCTGCAGGGAGGAGCAGAAAGGACAGGTGACCCCAAACTGACCAACAGGGGTATTCCATCCCATCTGCCCCATGCTCAGTATAAAAGCTGAGGGGTCAAAGGGTCAGCTCTTTCTTCAGTGGCCAACGTCCGAGGAGGACCCTGTCTGTTCATCTGCCTTTGATCCCAATCGGTGTGTTCCTGACTCCAACTCTGGAACCCAGTTCCCACCCATCACTGAGTCCAGCCTGGGACTTCCCCAGTGCCTGCTGGTGATGTCATCCTGGGAGCTTAACATGGTTTTGTATATACTGTATCTATTTCATTATTTCCTTTTTATTTTATTGTTAATATAGCTCACATAGTTAGAAAACTAAAAGTAGATCTTAAAACCTAGATGTCTACAAGTGAGTCTGATACCAAAGATCATGCTCTAGTCAATGCAGACAGCCCATACAGTCCTTAGAGTCTCAAGAGCTATTTAGCTGACTAGATAAATTTGTCTGCCTTCAGGTGGGCTGGGCGGCTCTCAGATCACCACTGAGTGTATTGACCAGGTTTCTGATGACTGTGACAGGGGTCTAGACACTGACGTTCAGGTGTGCAAGTCCACAGCTAAATTCCACAATTGATGTCCAGGCTCTCAGTCCAGTTATCCCTGGCACTTTGCTAGCACAGAGCACTCACACCTTTTCAGCTTTCTCCCAGCTAGAATCATAGAATCATTTAGGTTGGAAAAGACCCTTAAGATCATTGAGTCCAATGGTGAAACAAGCAGGCAGAGCCCATCACAGAGACAGATGGCTGAAACAAGAAAGAACACTGTCCTCTTCCAGGTATGAAAACAGATTTGGTTGAAGACAATCCTGGTTTGCTCTCTGCGTATATTTTGTCAAAGACATACTTGTCGTCTTGAATAATCAGTGGAAGAGAAGTTTTCTATGGCACTTTATGTCAGCTGCAAAACAATAGGAAGCTGTTCCACGTAAGTGATGACTCATTGTAACACGCATGATGTTGATCGCTATTTGGAAATAACAATTGTCATTGCTATGCAACAGTTTACATAAAGCCTTCTGCAAACTTCAGCAGAAGTTGATAAGCTAGCTGAGTGATGAGTCTGTTTCCCTTTGAGATATTGCTGAACCAAGGCTAATAAATAGAGCCCAAAGAGAATCTTACATCTGATCCTTTTTTATTCCAGGGAGGCTATATCTTATAATGCTGTGTGTGGCAGTAGTTCAGTAGTAATTAAACAGGAAGTGACATATTATTTCCTTCAGTGAAGTACAGAACCACTTCTTACTAGTACCGCTAATTAGGCAATAAGGAAGGTATCATGAAAAAATAATGACCACTTCATTAGTCCCTAGAGTTTCCGGGGGGGGGGGGGGGGGGCAGGAGATTGCAAACACAGTGAAGATGTTTCACTCATTCCTTATGGGAAATTTGAAGCCAGGGCAAGAGAAATGCTTTTTGGGTGTAATGGCCCACATTTTCAAAAGTATGGCATATGACTCACATGGATTTCACTTGAAGTAGAGGGCTTCCAGATTTCAAAATAACTTTAGAAATCTACCTGATAATGTTTGTTTTTAAATCTGGCAAAGTGACTGATGCTGAATTTCCTAAAAGGAAGGTGCTGTTGTATCTAGACAAAACCTGTGAAAAATCTTTTTATACTGATTAAACTACTATTACCTTCATAGTCCTTATAGAAGGTTCATGCCATGTAGCAGAGTCTTGGCTGAGAATATGAATGTACCCCATCAGCTCTCCTGTCCTGCACCATACTTTGAACAGGCTTTTACTGATTAATGGGTTAAGAAAGCGTTGCCAGGTGAAACGACTGCACACTTCCTCTGCTGGGGTGGGATTATCCCTCCCAGAACAGCACAAAGGACAGCTGGAGGCAGTGACATTTTAAACTGGCACCACAAAATTTACTGAGGTTACCTGTCAGGGCCCTATGATTCAGCACATCTTCATCAAGACTTGCCTGTGGATGTCCATCAGGTTTGGGAGCAAGATCTGTGTCGTGATTTAACCCCAGCTGGCAACTAAGCACCACACAGCCACTCGCAGCCCCCAGTGGGATGGGGGAGAGAATAGGAAGAGTAAAAGTGAGAAAACTCGTGGGCTGAGATAAAGACAGTTTAATAGGTTGTCGTGCTTTAGGCCAAATTGGCCAACAACGAGACAGATGCTCTCCCCCCACCTCTCACTGTCCTGGTTTGGGGTAGAGCAGAGCCAACTTTCTGTTCAGTGAGACAAGCTCTTGCTCTTACTTGTTGCTGTGGCAACCAGGGTCAGCTGACTTGGTTGTTTACCCTGTGGAGGGGTTGCACCTGTGGGGAGGAGTGGACAGGTCAGGTGACCCAAACTGACCAATAGGGTATTCCATCCCATCTGCCATGCTCAGTATAGAAGCTGAGGGATCGAAGGGATCAAATTGTCTCTTTGTTGGCTCTTCTTCAAAGGGCTGCTTTGTCAATGACTGATGTCTGAGGAGGACCCTGTCAGCTCATCTGCCTTTTGATCCTGGTCGGTGTGTTCCAGTTCCCATTTGTCACTGACTCCAGTCTGGAACTTTCTCAGTGCCTGCTAGTGACATCTCCCTGAGAGCTTGATACAGTTTTGTGTATATTTATATACATCGTATTTATTCCATTATTTCTTTTTTTATCTTATTATTAATGTTTCATTAAAGTAGTTTAATTTTTTCTAAACTCATAAATCTCTTTATCTTTCTTCTTACTCTCCATGGAGCGAGAGGTGGGGGAGAGCATCTATTGTCTTGTCATTTGCCAAACTGGACCAAACCATGGCAGATTGATTGGTGCCCAATGTGGGGCACAAGCTTCCAGGTAGCTCAGGGAATATTGTTTCTAAGTGAAATGTTGTATTGTGCCTTTAGAGAGCACTGTTTGAAGTTAATAGATACAATGTTGCTGAAATTGCTGCATATATTGCATGGTTTCACAATCTGACTACAACTTGGAACGTGCATTCTCCAGAAACCCACAATGCCTAAGAAGGCCTGTGTTTCCTTTTTCTTAGTAGGTGGGGACACTGTTATTTTGTTAATCACATCCATTGGGATCTGATGATGCCCATCTTGCCACTTAAATCCCAAGAACTGGATCTCTCGTGCAGGTCCCTTGACCTTACCTCTCCAGAGATTTATGAGTTCAGAAGAAACTAAGCTACTTTAATTAAATATTAATAAGATAAAAAGAAAAATAATGAAATAGATATGGTATATAAAAAACTGTATTAAGCTCCCAGGATGATGTCACCAGACTGGACTCAGCGACGGGTGGGAACCGGGATCCAGAGTTGGAGTCAAGAACACACCAATCGGGATCAAAGGCAGATGAACAGACAGGGTCCTCCTTGGATGTCAGCCGTTGAAGGAAGAGAGGCTGACCCTTTGATCCCTCAGCTTTTATACTGAGCATGGGGCAGATGGGATGGAATGCTCCTGTTGGTCAATTTTGGGTCACCTGTCCTGTCCACTCCTCCCTGCAGGTGGGACCCCTCTACGCTTTTCCGCTTCTGACCCTCCAATGGGGCAAATAACGAAATTAGCTGACCTTGGTTGTTATAGCAATAAGTCTAAGCAAGAGCCTCTCTGCATACCATTCCTTGGCACAAACTGTCTTATCACTCTGAACGAACTGTTTTAGACACAACATGCTGTTAATTTCAGAGAGTTAAAGAGGCCTAGCTAAGAAGTAAAATTACTGAACAGAAAGTTGGTTCCGTTTTACTTCAAACCAGGACGTTCCACCCCTTATTCCATACCATTTGCATCATGCTCAGATCACTAATGCTTTTATCTATCAAATCTATACATACACATATATATATATAAAAAAATAGATATATGCAGGTTACTCAGTTATGATTTTATCTACAAAAGTTCACTAAGTCCATTTAGTTCATAACTGTAGGATTTCATCACTCAGCAGAATCTCAGGGTAGGAAAGATGAATGAAGTTTCTCAGGGATGAATGAAATTCATTCTGGTCCATGCCCATGGGTAGCATGTCCATCTCAAAGAGTTTAGCTGGATGTCACTTGATGAAGCTGGTTCAGGGTTCATCACCACTGTGTTATCCTGAAAAACACTTATTGAACACTGTTGGTATCATATAACAATTAATATCATACAACTCAGAATTAAGTCTTCTCACCCAGGGTCAAATTTCCTTGGGGTACACATTGAGCTTCTCCATTCTCCAGCATCACCCACCAAGTACATCCAGGGCCTTGAGCAAAAACAGTCCCACCAATGGGTTTGCCTTTGCCTGAGGCAGGAAAAACCCAAACAGTTTTCCCTAACATATTCCTTTCATGCACCACAGGGACCTTATCCCCTTCTACTGTATGTAAAAGGTCTGATTGAGCAGGACCAGCTCGACTGATGGATCCCCTGGTGTTAACTAACCAGGTAGCTTGTGCTAAATGCTTATCCCAGTTTTTAAAGGTTCCACCCCCCACTGCCTTCAGGGTAGTTTTCAATAGTCCATTGTATCGCTCAATTTTCCCAGAAGCTGGTGCATGATAGGGGATATGATATACCCACTCAATGCCATGTTCTTTGGCCCAAGTACTTATAAGACTGTTTTTGAAATGAGTCCCATTGTCTGACTCAATTCTTCCTGGAGTACCACGTCGCCACAAGACTTGCCTTTCAAGGCCCAGGATGGTATTCCGGGCAGTGGCATGGGGCATGGCGTAGGTTTCCAACCATCCGGTGCTTCCTTCCACCATTGTAAGCACATAGCGCTTACGCTGGTGGGTTTGAGGGAATGTGATGTAGTCAATTTGCCAGGCCTCCCCATACTTATGTTTTAGCCATTGTCCTCCATACCACAAAGGTTTTAACCTTTTAGCTTGCTTGATTTCAGTGCATGTTTCACAGTCGTGGATAACCTGTGCAATGGCGTCCATGCTTAAATCCACCCCTCGGTCACGGGCCCATTTATATGTTGCATCCCTTCCTTCATGACCTGAAGCGTCATGGGCCCACAGAGCTAAAAAACAGTTCACCGTTATGTTCCCAGTCCAAATCTGTCTGGAAAATCTTAGCAGCCTCATCCACTTGCTGATTGTACTGATGTTCCTCAGTGGCCTGACTCATGGGTACATGGCATACTTTCACAACTAGTTTCCCTAGCCGGTCAGCAATATCTTGCCACAGTTCAGCAGCCCAGATGGGTTTACCTTTGTGCTGCCAGTTGCTCTGCTTCCACTGCTTTAACCATCCCCACAGAGCATTGGCCACCATCCATGAATCAGTGTAGAGTATTGGACACTTTTCTCGTTCAGCAATGTCTAAGGCCAGCTGGATAGCTTTTACCTCTGCAAATTGACTCGATTCATCTTCTCCTTCAGCAGCTTCTGCAACTCATCGTGTAGGACTCCACACAGCAGCTTTCCACCTTCGATGCTTTCCTACAATACGACAAGACCCATCAGTGAACAAGGCATACTGTTTCTCATTATCTGAGAGTTCATTATATGGTGGGGCTTCCTCAGCACGAGTTACCACCTCCTCTGGTGGCATTGTGAAGTCTCTGCCTTCAGGCCAGTTTGTGATCACTTCTATGATTCCTGGACGATTGGGGTTTCCTATTCGAGCTCGCTGAGTGATTAAGGCAACCCACTTAGTCCAGGTAGCATCGGTGGCATGATGAGTAGAAGGAACTTTACCCGTGAACATCCAGCCCAGCAATGGTAATCGGGGTGCCAGGAGGAGATGTGCTTTAGTACCAGTTACCTCTGAAGCAGCTCTAACTCCTTCATAGGCTGCCAAGATTTCTTTCTCAGTTGGAGTATAGTTTGCTTCAGATCCTCTGTATCCCTGACTCCAAAATCCCAGGGGTCAACCTCGAGTCTCCCCTGGTGCTTTCTGCCAGAGGCTCCAAGCAGGGCCATTGTCCCCGGCTGCACGCTAGAGCACATTTTTGATGTCCCATCCTGATCGGACTGGTCCAAGGGCTACTGCACGCACAATCTCTTGTTTCATTTGCTCAAAGGCTTGTCGTTGCTCAGGACCCCACGTAAACTCATTTTTCTTTCGAGTCCCTTCATAGAGAGGGCTCACAATCTGACTACAACCTGGAATATGCATTCTCCAGAAACCCACAACTCCTAAGAAGGCCTCTGTTTCCTTCTTCTGGATGAGAAGACGACTGGATGTCTCGTGCAGGTCCCTTGACCTTACCTCTTTTTTACAGCAAAACCTGCTTTCAAAAGAATCTTGATTATCTTCTTAGCTTTCTTGAAAACTGCTGCTGCTGTGTTACCCCACACAGTGATGTCATCAATGTATTGCAGGTGTTCTGGAGCTCCACCCTTCTCCAGTGCAGTCTGGATCAGCCCATGGCAAATAGCAGGGCTGTGTTTCTACCCCTGGGGCAGTCGATTCCAGGTGTACTGGATGCCCCTCCAGGTGAAAGCAAACTGTGGCCTGCACTCTGCTGCCAAAGGAATAGAGAAAAAGGCATTAGCAATGTCAATTGTAGCATACCACTTGGCTGCCTTTGACTCCAGTTCATGCTGCAGTTCTAGCATGTCTGGCACAGCAGCACTCAGTGGTGGTGTGACTTCATTCAGGCCACAATAGCCTACTGTTAGCCTCCAGTCTCCACCAGACTTTCACACTGGCCATATAGGGCTGTTAAAGGGTGAGTGAGTCTTGCTGATCACTCCTTGGGTCTCCAGCTGACAAATCAGGTTCTGGATGGGAATCAGGGAGTCTCAGTTAGTGTGATACTGTCGCCGATGAAACCATGGCAGTAGCAATTGGCACCTGCTGTTCTTTAACCTCCAGCAATCCCACCACAGAAGGGTCATCTGAAAGGCCAGGTAAGGTAGACAGCTGTGTAATATCCTCAGTCTCTACAGCTGCTATACCAAAAGCCCACCCATACCCTTTCAGGTCTTTGAATTACCCTCTCTTGAGGTAGTCTATGCCAAGGATGCACAGAGCATTTGGGCCAGTTACAATAGGGTGCTTCTCCCATTTCTTCCCATTCAGGCTCACTTCCGCCTCTGCTACAGTCAGTTCTTGACACCCCCCCGTCACTCCAGAAATAGTAACAGATTCTGTCCCTTTATGAAAAACAAGAGTGTTCGTGAGCTCACGACTTTATCCAGTGTCAGGCTTCATTTTTATTTTTCTTTTCACCCATGTGGCTGGACATCCACAGAAAAAAAAGACAAAATTATATTCTCCCTTCATACATGGATCTTCACGTGGGAGTCAACTCAAAGCACTATTTTTTATTTCACTGTCACTTGCAGTATACAGGATTTAAACAGGAATCGCTACTATGATTTCACTGGGGCAACTTCAGAAATACACCAAAAACGTTAATATCAATAGTTCTGCCCTATCAAAGACTGTGCACTGTTGGGTTGTGGGACTGCGCAGCAGGAGCAGAACTCCTCCGCAATTAACATCCTGTTTTCATGCAAATGTCTGGTAATAATCTGAGGCAAACTGCAAATTAATGTCATGTTAAAAGCTGTCGTACGCAATCCTGCAAGGAGCTAGGAAAAGAAAATAGTTCCCTTGTAAGTTTTACATATACTCGAGCAAACATTTGATACTGCAGGGTGGTTGCCGATATATACAACTTTCCTCTCATGAGGTGAACTGTTAAAATAAAGAAAAGGCATCAGAATGAAAGCACGTGTATGAGCTACACTAGGATTGGGTTGCTGGAAACTCACAAAACAGGTGAGATTAACAATTTTGTTTCTTCCTACTTTTTGATTAATGACATCTGTAAGCAACAGGACTTTTTTGTTGTTGGCTTTGCTTCACTGTTTTGCGCTATAATTACCAAATGAAATCAATCACAATAAATGACGTATAGCAAGGCAAGGATTAGGACAACAAAGTGGCATTTTCACCAACGTTCTCCAGCAGCAGCTACTTGGTTCAGCATTCTGAATCCGAACAACAGAATAACAGGGATTTCTTTTATTTAGAGCTTTTTTTAAAAAAAATGGGAACACCACAAAATGAGCAGTTCTTCTTAGCTATAGTCATACCGGATATATATATATATATATATGGTTCTGCTGAAAGGAATTCTCTTTGTTCTCACTGAAAAGAACAAAGGCAGCTTTGTGAATGTTTATGAAGGAGGCTGAGGGCATCATGTAACTAAACCAAACAAATAATCCACCGACACCTGCATCCTATTCTTCACATTTGTAACAGGCAGACACAGTATTTAAATAAACGGAACCAATACAACTGGCAGTCTGGGACCCTGCTCTTCCTTTCCCAAAATGACTGGAATTTAAGGCTCCTTTCAAGCATTTGAACAGGTAAGAATTTTAATGAAGGTTTAAACCTGTCTGCACAGTCAGATGTTAAAGGAAAACAGTCCAGAAAGCTTTAGTGTAACTGCTGCGTTGAATTCTACAGCCATCACGGCACTTCAGAACCAAAAACCAGAATGAGTTCATGGCAAAAGATAAAAGTAAAGAAATAGACACAAAGGTCTGTGAAAACATCTCCCATTTTGCTGTAGGTGTCCATGGAGCCACTAATCACTTCTGCAGGGATTCCAGACAGTAAAAGAGCAGCAGTTAATACTGTCGTTTTCACCTTCTTCTCACACTTTGGAAAGTACTTGGACAGTCCCATGTAAGCAAGTTGTAGAGTAAGAAATGGTGCAAATATTGACAAGTACTTGCACACAAAAGCCCCAACTGCGATGGCAAGCACAGTACATCCCACCAATCTAAAAATGCGGAAAGAGTCAAACTCCTCCACTGCATTCCTGTTCTCTTGGCTTGGCTTCTCATTCATCAGCTGGTTCCTCAGCTTCAGAGCTTCATCAAATCTGGATAAGTACTGCTCTAATCCGTGTCTAGATGGCCGTGGTGCAGCTTCAGATGGCAGTTCCCCTCTATTACGGTGACAGAGTTCACTTGGACCCTCACTGACAAGCTCCGGAGTTTTACTGAACAAGTCCTTATCCCCTTTGAGGTCTACCATGCTGCCTGCGTGGTCAGCCGTGCCTGCCACATTACAGACAGAATCACCAAGCACAATTCGCTTGGAAACTGAAGGAATGGGAAGGGAGTTTGATTTATCTTGTTCGTGCTGAAGCTTTGATTCTGTGTGGCTTTCATCATCCTTGCCCGCCGCGGGCCGGTGAAAGCCCATGATGCGGTTGATCCACTCCTCCGAGTTCATCAGCAGCTTTCTCCGCCGCAGTTCGGCCCGGCGCTGGGAGGCCGAGAGGCCGGTGGGGGCCACTGGAGTCCCAAGCGCCGCTGCCGCCCCGCCGCCGTCCTCCATCCCCAGCAGAACAGGCCGCGGCGCTGCCTCAGCGCCGCACAATGGGGCCACCCCGCCTCAGCGCGCAGACGCCGGAACCACCCGCCGGTGAAGCCGGCGCCGCCATTTGGCGTAAGGGCAGGAGAACAGGGGGAGGCGCGGGGAGAGCCCCTCGCGCGCCACGCTCGCCGGCGGTAGGACGCCCACACTTTAGGGCTCAGTTTTGGGGCCGGTTTTGTTTAATATCTTTATCAATGATCTGGATGAGGGGATTGAGTGCACCCTCAGTAAGTTTGCAGATGACACCAAGCTAGGTGGGAGTGTTGATCTGCTTGAGGGTCGGAAGGCTCTACAGAGGGACCTGGACAGGCTGGATCGATGGGCCAAGGCCAACTGTATGAGGTTTAGTAAGGCCAAGTGCCGGGTCCTGCATTTCGGTCACAACAACCCCAAGCAACGCTACGGGCTTGGGGAAGAGTGGCTGGAAAGCTGCCCGGCAGAAAAGGACCTGGGGGTGCTGGTGGACGGCCAGCTTAACATGAGCCAGCAGTGTGCCCAGGTGGCCAAGAAGGCCAACAGCATTCTGGCTTGTATTGGGAATAGCGTGGCCAGCAGGAGCAGGGAAGTGATGGTGCCTCTGTACTCGGCACTGGTGAGGCCTCACCTCGAGTACTGTGTTCAGTTCTGGGCCCCTCTGTACAAGAGGGACATTGAAGTGCTGGAGCATGTCCAGAGGAGAGCTACCAGGCTGGTGAGGGGTCTGGAGACCAGGTCATATGAGGAGAGGCTGAGGGAGCTGGGCATGTTTAGCTTGGAGAAGAGGAGGCTGAGAAGAGGAGACCTCATTGCCCTCTACAACTACCTGAAAGGAGGTTGGAGAGAGGTGGGTGTTGGCCTCTTCTCCCAGGTGAATAATGACAGGACCAGAGGAAATGGTCTGAAGTTGCGGCAGGGGAGGTTTAGATTAGATATTAGGAAGAATTACTTTACTGAAAGAGTGGTCAGGCACTGGAAGAGCCTGCCCAGGGAGGTGGTTGAGTCACCATCCCTAGAGGTATTTAAGAAACGTCTAGATGTGGCACTTCAAGGCATGCTCTAGTGGCAGAGATTGTAGGTTGTTTGGTTGGACTCGATGATCTCAAAGGTCCTTTCCAACCATGAAGATTCTATGATTCAATGGCAATAAGGTACACTGTGCACCAGTGTCCACAAGGGCTTTATACTTCTGTGGCTCTAATATGCCCGACCATCAAATCCACACAGTGCAATAAACTCGGTTATCCCTCTCCTCCTCCTGTCTGGAGTCAGGGCAACCCTAATGTTGAGAACAACATCTACAATTAGAAGATGAGCTCCTGCAAGGACTGGAGCGTCGCTTACCATGGACTGGAGCAGCCACCCTCCTGCAGAAATTCTTTCTTTTATCTGCTTTACCTTGCAACTCAAGCACTTGTGCCTGCAGGGCCGGAGTAGGTTTTTTATCCCGCTTACTCATGTCCTCTCCATAGTTGCAGAGGCAAAGACACAGGAAATCTTGGAGTGGATCCTGTTTCCCTTGAGTTGATTTTGTAGGAGGGTGTTTTTTCTTAATGACTGCAACCTGGGTCTGTTCAGGGGAAGAGTGGTATTCTTTCCCCTTCTCAGACAGCTTTTTCAAGCAGTTCATGCAAAATTTTATCATTTTTCTCATTTTGCTCAGCTATTGTCTTAGTCTTTTTTTCCACTGTCTCAGCAATGGTCTTAGTTTGCTCAGCCATTTTCTCCACAGCTGCTACATGAAGGGGACAAGAGAAACTGTCTTCATGCTGTCGCACCTTGTTAGCCACCTCATTTACAGTTGGTGTATCAGTATCAAATCCTCCCCAGACCATTGTTGACAATGTGTGGGAATAATTTGATGGTGCACTCTGCACAAACTTCCTCAACAAAGATTGTTTGCATGGCATGTCATCAGGGTCTATATTCACTTGCCAATTGCTATAAATCACCTCTCACACAGCCAGTTCCCTCAGGTACTTAATACCTTTTTCCATGCTGGTCCATTTGCTTGGACGGCATTCGATATCATCCTTGTTTTTGCATAGTTTTTTAATTTGTTTATTTTTTATAAACTATGCAGACAGGGAACGTACCTTAGTAATCTAGAAGTGGGAGGGTATCATTTTGGCCAAACTATGAGTCTTTATAAAACACTGTGTATAAAGACACACATAAATATTAATTGATGTGATGTTTACAATAACAAATAATACATTGTAAAGACAGAGATAAACTTATGAAGTATATTAAGAATGTATTCAACACCAGGAAATTAGGGCATAAATACATGATCTCTGCAAAAACGAGTGTTGAGATTTAAGACTGCTGTTGACCACCATTCGCTCCTTACCATCTTCCTAGCTGAGTCACAGTAACAGATCAAATGATTGCTTCTAATCGATTTCAGTGTGGTCAGTCAGCTTAATAGACCTTTAAATCAGAGAGGCTGGTGATTTAAAACAGTCTATCTGATGTTCCACTGAAGCAGACTAAGAATATTTGTACATTATGTTACCACAGTTCAGCTCTGGGAATGGTAACAAACAGCTTTACAGCAATAATGAACGAACTAGACAAAAACTTCATAAGATGCTCTAGCTAGGTTTACAAAAGCAGGAATTTCTGTGTCCATCCTTGGGCTGGTCATTAAAAATCAAATTAGAAAGGATATTTCTGAACAGGTCTTAGCTGTCATCAAAGTATCAAATGTAAGCAGAAACTGTGGAATAATATCACTTTTCTTTTTTCTTTTAAATACAATTTAAAACACTCTGGCTTTTCCCAAAAGTAAATCTTACCAAACTTGCTGGATGCTCTTTGAGTATTTTCACAGTTCTTTCTTATTCCATGTCATTTGCTCATGAAACATCCACGTGCTTTTTTTTTCCTCCATTAGTACTTCTTTAATCCTTCACAAATGTATGCACGTAGTAGATGAAATGCTTCAATAATGCCTTTGTATCCATTTTCAGAGACAGCAGAATTAGAAGGCATATCACACTCAGTTCACATTGCTCTGTAGTACCGTCCTGGCCACATGTCCCCCATTGGGACTTCAGTAATACAGCTTGTTGCAAATCTTCCATCGGAACCATGCTGAAACACAATTTTGCTATAAATTATAAAGCTTCTGTGGCTGAATTTAGCTTTCAACAGAAAACTAATGA
This sequence comes from Larus michahellis, assembly GCF_964199755.1. NCBI lineage: Eukaryota > Metazoa > Chordata > Aves > Charadriiformes > Laridae > Larus > Larus michahellis. The sequence continues at coordinate 11,802,795 of NC_133929.1, read as the reverse complement.
ATTTTTTTTTTTGGAAGCTGAATTTAATAGACAAAAAAGTCCCCCCAATGAATTTTGATGGTTTACGGGTAATGAAATATTCTAGTTAAAAGAGGCTATGTACATGCCTTGTAAAGAAAAGGGGGGCTGGAAGTACGCTAGATCTTCTGGTGCCCGGAGTGACAAGTGAAGCTGTGTGCAGAGGTGAGCATTGCTGTGCAGCAGCGGTGTTGACTTTATCGATCTAAGGGCAAAGGTTGAACTATAATATTCCATAAGGGACATGCAGATGTCCTTCTGGCTTGTCAAAAGAAAAAAAAAACCTTCAAATTGTAATATTATTTCTTTAATTGTTATCCCTCCTTTAGTAGATGGACTATTGTTCATTCTTTCTTTCAAAGAAAGTATGATTTTTGAAGGATTTTTTTCAATAGTTCATAGTTCAAAAATTGAAAGAAAAATCTATAACAGCTTAAAATTGTTTCCTTTGAATTTTTTTCTACCCTTTTCCAGTCAGCTGGTTTTGATTTTGTTGTTCAAATGGATAGCACTAATCTTTGAAATATTAATTTTCTGGGTTTTTTTAAAGATTCTGGAAACTCTTGTCATAAATACAATTCATAATCATTACATTACGCAATAATAGTTTGGTTACCAGAATGTGATTCTGTAGTGGTTTAGCCTCAGACGGCAACAAAGAACCACGCGGTGACTCTTTCAACACACACACCCCCACTACGGGGGGAGAATCGGAAGAAAAAGGCAAAACTCCTGGGTTGAGACAAAGACAGTTTCACAGGACAACAAAGGGAACAAGAAAAAAACAACAATAACACGGACAGAGGAATGTACAAACACGATGACGGTACCACCGGTCTCCGACCAGACCCAGGACACCCCAGCCCACTCCCAAGCGGCGACTTCTTGCCCCCTCCCCCGGCCAGCTCACGTGGGACCGAATACCTGTGTCCCTGCCAGATCCTGGGGAAAATTAACCCTATCCCCACCGGAACCAGGACATATTCTAAAACTTTTTTCCCTGAATGAACCAATGTTATTGGTTCTTCTTTTCAAACAGAAATGTACAGTGTAGCACTATTTCTTCATTTTTTTTTAATAAGAAGAAAGTAGATTTTCTATTTTGATAGCAAATAAGTGTTTATATTCCTTAAAAAGGTTTAGATAATCTAAACATTTTTATGAAAATAAACAGAGGGAAGTGAGCAAGTCCATTAAACTGATTACATATCCTGATCTCATAGTCTTATCTAAACTTTCCTGTAGCTGTATTTCAGGAAACTTGTCACTCCTGAACTATCTGTGCTAAATACTTGATTAATATTGTGCTTAAACCCCTTGGAATATAAAACTAAGGATCAATTATTTCACACTAGATTTAGTCTGTAGGTATCGGAGAATGAATTTTAATCCCCAAGGGTTAAATTTTCCATCTTTTTCCTTGATAATTTTTCCCTTACCCACTTTTCTAAAAATCTTTTTTTTTTTAAATGTATGAAGCAGATGGCAAGACTGTTGTTATTTGTTTCTTGTTCTGAAGTTGCATAAACATTTAAAACCAAGACTTTTTTAAACTTGTCAGTCAAGATGGGCATCTCAGGAATCAAACCTACAACTCCTGAATCTAGCTCATACTCTCTCAAAATTTACATTGAGATCATCTTGCCTAATAGGGATCTGAGTATAAGTCTCCTGATTCTCTAAGATAAGAATGTAGAACCATAGCAGGAAATAGCAGATAACATAGCATATAGGTTCCTTTGCTGAGGAGTAAAGCAGGTGTATCACTGAAAAGAACAACAGGTGATCCAACAGAGATTAACTGCAGGCAATGCCAAAATAATGGTGAAAAAAGAAATATAAGTAAAAATGCAATGGCATGATTAGATTCCAAATTTCTGTTCTGACAGCTGTAATGGGATATGCTTAAAATTTCCTCATATGAGATATTAACTCATATTTACCATCATCATCTACTAGGTTATTTGCATGAATAAAAACTCATTTTAATAAAAAATGTATTAATTATTTTAAGCCATTGACTCACGGCTTTGTCACTGGATAGAGGTTATTGCAATCACCTCATCTCCTTTAGCCTTGTTTTCTAATGATCTGTTGCAATCGAAAGTTTGATATAGCTCTGCTTCACTGAATACCTGTTTTCTGTCATAGACATTGCATAAAAGGAAAGCAAATATATATAGTGCTATAGCAAAGCAGTAGCTGTTTTTAACAGTCTAATGATTAGACATGAAACAGCTTAAGAGAAGTTTCATATCAAAACTGCCTCTTTATACATGGCATAACTGTATAAAATAATTGCTTCCTGAGACTAAAATGGTGTTTGTTTTTCCTTCACAGTACTTCTGTTAGTTTGTATATTGTCTGATTGCTTAAGGAAAAGAGGAAAGATTAAAAGAGAACCTCAAATTTGCAAATGAGGTGTTTGGTGGTGTCCTGGTTTGAGGTAAAACAGAACCAACTTTCTGTTCAGTAATTTTACTTCTTAGCTAGTCCTCTTCTAACTCTCTGAAATTAACAGCATGTTGTGTTGAAAACGGTTCATTCTCAGAGTGATAAGACCTATATTTACAATTTGTGCCAAGGAATGGTATGCAGAGAGGCTCTTGCTTATACTTATTGCTATAACAACCAAGGTCAGCTAATTTCGTTATTTGCCCCGTTGGAGGGTCGGAAAGGGAAAAGCATAGAGGGGTCCCACCTGCAGGGAGGAATGGACAGGACAGGTGACCCAAAATTGACCAACAGGAGCATTCCATCCCATCTGCCCCATGCTCAGTATAAAAGCTGAGGGGTCAAAGGGTCAGCCTCTCTTCCTTCAATGGCTGATGTCCGAGGAGGACCCTGTCTGTTCATCTGCCTTTGATCCCAATCTGTGTGTTCCTGACTCCATCTGTGGAACCCAGTTCCCACCCATCACTGAGTCTAGTCTGGGACTTCCCCAGTGCCTGCCAGTGATGTCATCCTGGGAGCTTAATACGGTTTTGTATATACTGTATCTATTTCATTATTTTTCTTTTTATCTTATTATTAATATTTCATTAAAATAGTTTACTTTCTTCTAAACTCATAAATCTCTCTTTATCTCTCCTCCTCCTCTCCATGCATGAGAGGTTGTGGGGGAGCATCTGTTGCTGGCCATTGGCCAATTTGGACAAAACCACGACAGATTTATTGGCGCCCAGTGTGGGGCATGAACGGAGCTCTGATAGATTGCCTGAATAGTTTGAATTCCAGCTTGCTCAGGGAGAACAGACAGTTCACATCATGTCGTTCTTACACGAAATCTTGTATCGTGCCTTTAGAGAGCTTTCTATGAAGTTAATTGATGCAATGGGGATTAACTGGTCGAATATGTTGCGTGGCTTATTTCTTCTTTGTGTCTGGATGCCGTGGTCTAAGCATGCTATGTTGGTGCGGATTTGCCTTCAGATATATAAAATAATTGCTTGGATAACGGTTCTACCTGCATATCTTGGGCATCACGTGATGGAGTCTTTTACTAATTACACTTTCAGGATGGATTCTTTTGCTAATTACACTCTTGGTTTTACCTGGGGAAAGTTTACTTTGCCTTTTGATGATGATGCCAAAGTGACAGTAACAGAATTAGGGGATGAGAAACCTTTGGGCTGTTTAGAGAGTGAATGTTGCTTTCATTCGTACGTGATTCTGTTGTTGAGTTTCCTGAATGTGTTGCAGGGGTGGTTTATCATTAAATATCAGTGCAGGAGTCTTATGTGACATCTGATATTGCTACTCAGACCCCACGGCCAAAGTCAAAGATAGCAGAAACTCAGACAACCCCGCCTCCAAAAGCCACAGCAGAAATTCAGACAACCCTGCCTCCGAAAGCTGCAGTAGGAATTCAGACAACCCCCGCACTGAAAGCTACAGCAGAAATTCAAACTCAGATTACTGCCCAAGCCACAACACAGACACAAACAACGCCACCAGCCCCGACACCAGCCCGAGCGGCATCGGCTGCCCCCCCCACCGGCTCCGGCGAAAGCCACTCCCCCGGCCCATGCCGGCAGCAGTCACTCCACAGCCTGTCCCCCACCCACGCCTGTATCGCCAGCCCCTCCCCCGCCCGCAGCGGTACCAGCTGCTCCAGCCCCGACAAGGAGCACGGTCACTGCTCCGGCTGCTCCGACAACGAGCGCTGCTGCTACCCAAACTCCAGCAGAACCGGCACAAGTTGCCCCGGTGACCAGGAAACAGAAAAAGTTAGCTCGTTCCCTTGCCTCTGACGACAAAGACCAGCCCAAGCCAGACAGCGTAGGAGAGGGCTCCTCTGAGGAAGATCCAGGAGAGGGTCCTTCTCAGGCAGCATTAACACAGGATGAGGACTCGGATGCAGAGATAATCATTAAATCCTTTTCTATGAAGAATTTGCGAAATACAAGGAAGGACTTTAGTCATTATGAAGGTGAGATGCTTGTCTCCTGGTTGCTCCGATGCTGGGACAATGGAGCTGATACCATAGATTTAGATGGCAGAGAAGCCAGGCAGTTGGGAAACCTGTCAAAAGATGGAGGGATTGATAAAGCCATTGGGAGAAAGGCAGACGTCCTCAGTCTCTGAGGGTGACTGCTAGCAGCTGTGAAGGGCAGGAACCCCTTTAAGGATGATATCGAATGCCGTCCAAGCAAATGGACCAGCATGGAAAAAGGTATTAAGTACCTGAGGGAACTGGCTGTGTGAGAGGTGATTTATAGCAATTGGCAAGTGAATATAGACCCTGATGACATGCCATGCAAACAATCTTTGTTGAGGAAGTTTGTGCAGAGTGCACCATCAAATTATTCCCACACATTGTCAACAATGGTCTGGGGAGGATTTGATACTGATACACCAACTGTAAATGAGGTGGCTAACAAGGTGCGACAGCATGAAGACAGTTTCTCTTGTCCCCTTCATGTAGCAGCTGTGGAGAAAATGGCTGAGCAAACTAAGACCATTGCTGAGACAGTGGAAAAAAAGACTAAGACAATAGCTGAGCAAAATGAGAAAAATGATAAAATTTTGCATGAACTGCTTGAAAAAGCTGTCTGAGAAGGGGAAAGAATACCACTCTTCCCCTGAACAGACCCAGGTTGCAGTCATTAAGAAAAAACACCCTCCTACAAAATCAACTCAAGGGAAACAGGATCCACTCCAAGATTTCCTGTGTCTTTGCCTCTGCAACTATGGAGAGGACATGAGTAAGCGGGATAAAAAACCTACTCCGGCCCTGCAGGCACAAGTGCTTGAGTTGCAAGGTAAAGCAGATAAAAGAAAGAATTTCTGCAGGAGGGTGGCTGCTCCAGTCCATGGTAAGCGACGCTCCAGTCCTTGCAGGAGCTCATCTTCTAATTGTAGATGTTGTTCTCAACATTAGGGTTGCCCTGACTCCAGACAGGAGGAGGAGAGGGACAACAGAGTTTATTGCACTGTGTGGATTTGATGGTCGGGCATATTAGAGCCACAGAAGTATAAAGCCCTTGTGGACACTGGTGCACAGTGTACCTTATTGCCATTGAATCATAGAATCTTCATGGTTGGAAAGGACCTTTGAGATCATCGAGTCCAACCAAACAACCTACAATCTCTGCCACTAGAGCATGCCTTGAAGTGCCACATCTAGACGTTTCTTAAATACCTCTAGGGATGGTGACTCAACCACCTCCCTGGGCAGGCTCTTCCAGTGCCTGACCACTCTTTCAGTAAAGTAATTCTTCCTAATATCTAATCTAAACCTCCCCTGCCGCAACTTCAGACCATTTCCTCTGGTCCTGTCATTATTCACCTGGGAGAAGAGGCCAACACCCACCTCTCTCCAACCTCCTTTCAGGTAGTTGTAGAGGGCAATGAGGTCTCCTCTTCTCAGCCTCCTCTTCTCCAAGCTAAACATGCCCAGCTCCCTCAGCCTCTCCTCATATGACCTGGTCTCCAGACCCCTCACCAGCCTGGTAGCTCTCCTCTGGACATGCTCCAGCACTTCAATGTCCCTCTTGTACAGAGGGGCCCAGAACTGAACACAGTACTCGAGGTGAGGCCTCACCAGTGCCGAGTACAGAGGCACCATCACTTCCCTGCTCCTGCTGGCCACGCTATTCCCAATACAAGCCAGAATGCTGTTGGCCTTCTTGGCCACCTGGGCACACTGCTGGCTCATGTTAAGCTGGCCGTCCACCAGCACCCCCAGGTCCTTTTCTGCCGGGCAGCTTTCCAGCCACTCTTCCCCAAGCCCGTAGCGTTGCTTGGGGTTGTTGTGACCGAAATGCAGGACCCGGCACTTGGCCTTACTAAACCTCATACAGTTGGCCTTGGCCCATCGATCCAGCCTGTCCAGGTCCCTCTGTAGAGCCTTCCGACCCTCAAGCAGATCAACACTCCCACCTAGCTTGGTGTCATCTGCAAACTTACTGAGGGTGCACTCAATCCCCTCATCCAGATCATTGATAAAGATATTAAACAAAACCGGCCCCAAAACTGAGCCCTAAAGTGTGGGCGTCCTACCGCCGGCGAGCGTGGCGCGCGAGGGGCTCTCCCCGCGCCTCCCCCTGTTCTCCTGCCCTTACGCCAAATGGCGGCGCCGGCTTCACCGGCGGGTGGTTCCGGCGTCTGCGCGCTGAGGCGGGGTGGCCCCATTGTGCGGCGCTGAGGCAGCGCCGCGGCCTGTTCTGCTGGGGATGGAGGACGGCGGCGGGGCGGCAGCGGCGCTTGGGACTCCAGTGGCCCCCACCGGCCTCTCGGCCTCCCAGCGCCGGGCCGAACTGCGGCGGAGAAAGCTGCTGATGAACTCGGAGGAGTGGATCAACCGCATCATGGGCTTTCACCGGCCCGCGGCGGGCAAGGATGATGAAAGCCACACAGAATCAAAGCTTCAGCACGAACAAGATAAATCAAACTCCCTTCCCATTCCTTCAGTTTCCAAGCGAATTGTGCTTGGTGATTCTGTCTGTAATGTGGCAGGCACGGCTGACCACGCAGGCAGCATGGTAGACCTCAAAGGGGATAAGGACTTGTTCAGTAAAACTCCGGAGCTTGTCAGTGAGGGTCCAAGTGAACTCTGTCACCGTAATAGAGGGGAACTGCCATCTGAAGCTGCACCACGGCCATCTAGACACGGATTAGAGCAGTACTTATCCAGATTTGATGAAGCTCTGAAGCTGAGGAACCAGCTGATGAATGAGAAGCCAAGCCAAGAGAACAGGAATGCAGTGGAGGAGTTTGACTCTTTCCGCATTTTTAGATTGGTGGGATGTACTGTGCTTGCCATCGCAGTTGGGGCTTTTGTGTGCAAGTACTTGTCAATATTTGCACCATTTCTTACTCTACAACTTGCTTACATGGGACTGTCCAAGTACTTTCCAAAGTGTGAGAAGAAGGTGAAAACGACAGTATTAACTGCTGCTCTTTTACTGTCTGGAATCCCTGCAGAAGTGATTAGTGGCTCCATGGACACCTACAGCAAAATGGGAGATGTTTTCACAGACCTTTGTGTCTATTTCTTTACTTTTATCTTTTGCCATGAACTCATTCTGGTTTTTGGTTCTGAAGTGCCGTGATGGCTGTAGAATTCAACGCAGCAGTTACACTAAAGCTTTCTGGACTGTTTTCCTTTAACATCTGACTGTGCAGACGGGTTTAAACCTTCATTAAAATTCTTACCTGTTCAAATGCTTGAAAGGAGCCTTAAATTCCAGTCATTTTGGGAAAGGAAGAGCAGGGTCCCAGACTGCCAGTTGTATTGGTTCCGTTTATTTAAATACTGTGTCTGCCTGTTACAAATGTGAAGAATAGGATGCAGGTGTCGGTGGATTATTTGTTTGGTTTAGTTACATGATGCCCTCAGCCTCCTTCATAAACATTCACAAAGCTGCCTTTGTTCTTTTCAGTGAGAACAAAGAGAATTCCTTTCAGCAGAACCATATATATATATATATATATCCGGTATGACTATAGCTAAGAAGAACTGCTCATTTTGTGGTGTTCCCATTTTTTTTAAAAAAAGCTCTAAATAAAAGAAATCCCTGTTATTCTGTTGTTCGGATTCAGAATGCTGAACCAAGTAGCTGCTGCTGGAGAACGTTGGTGAAAATGCCACTTTGTTGTCCTAATCCTTGCCTTGCTATACGTCATTTATTGTGATTGATTTCATTTGGTAATTATAGCGCAAAACAGTGAAGCAAAGCCAACAACAAAAAAGTCCTGTTGCTTACAGATGTCATTAATCAAAAAGTAGGAAGAAACAAAATTGTTAATCTCACCTGTTTTGTGAGTTTCCAGCAACCCAATCCTAGTGTAGCTCATACACGTGCTTTCATTCTGATGCCTTTTCTTTATTTTAACAGTTCACCTCATGAGAGGAAAGTTGTATATATCGGCAACCACCCTGCAGTATCAAATGTTTGCTCGAGTATATGTAAAACTTACAAGGGAACTATTTTCTTTTCCTAGCTCCTTGCAGGATTGCGTACGACAGCTTTTAACATGACATTAATTTGCAGTTTGCCTCAGATTATTACCAGACATTTGCATGAAAACAGGATGTTAATTGCGGAGGAGTTCTGCTCCTGCTGCGCAGTCCCACAACCCAACAGTGCACAGTCTTTGATAGGGCAGAACTATTGATATTAACGTTTTTGGTGTATTTCTGAAGTTGCCCCAGTGAAATCATAGTAGCGATTCCTGTTTAAATCCTGTATACTGCAAGTGACAGTGAAATAAAAAATAGTGCTTTGAGTTGACTCCCACGTGAAGATCCATGTATGAAGGGAGAATATAATTTTGTCTTTTTTTTCTGTGGATGTCCAGCCACATGGGTGAAAAGAAAAATAAAAATGAAGCCTGACACTGGATAAAGTCGTGAGCTCACGAACACTCTTGTTTTTCATAAAGGGACAGAATCTGTTACTATTTCTGGAGTGACGGGGGGGTGTCAAGAACTGACTGTAGCAGAGGCGGAAGTGAGCCTGAATGGGAAGAAATGGGAGAAGCACCCTATTGTAACTGGCCCAAATGCTCTGTGCATCCTTGGCATAGACTACCTCAAGAGAGGGTAATTCAAAGACCTGAAAGGGTATGGGTGGGCTTTTGGTATAGCAGCTGTAGAGACTGAGGATATTACACAGCTGTCTACCTTACCTGGCCTTTCAGATGACCCTTCTGTGGTGGGATTGCTGGAGGTTAAAGAACAGCAGGTGCCAATTGCTACTGCCATGGTTTCATCGGCGACAGTATCACACTAACTGAGACTCCCTGATTCCCATCCAGAACCTGATTTGTCAGCTGGAGACCCAAGGAGTGATCAGCAAGACTCACTCACCCTTTAACAGCCCTATATGGCCAGTGTGAAAGTCTGGTGGAGACTGGAGGCTAACAGTAGGCTATTGTGGCCTGAATGAAGTCACACCACCACTGAGTGCTGCTGTGCCAGACATGCTAGAACTGCAGCATGAACTGGAGTCAAAGGCAGCCAAGTGGTATGCTACAATTGACATTGCTAATGCCTTTTTCTCTATTCCTTTGGCAGCAGAGTGCAGGCCACAGTTTGCTTTCACCTGGAGGGGCATCCAGTACACCTGGAATCGACTGCCCCAGGGGTAGAAACACAGCCCTGCTATTTGCCATGGGCTGATCCAGACTGCACTGGAGAAGGGTGGAGCTCCAGAACACCTGCAATACATTGATGACATCACTGTGTGGGGTAACACAGCAGCAGCAGTTTTCAAGAAAGCTAAGAAGATAATCAAGATTCTTTTGAAAGCAGGTTTTGCTGTAAAAAAGAGGTAAGGTCAAGGGACCTGCACGAGACATCCAGTCGTCTTCTCATCCAGAAGAAGGAAACAGAGGCCTTCTTAGGAGTTGTGGGTTTCTGGAGAATGCATATTCCAGGTTGTAGTCAGATTGTGAGCCCTCTCTATGAAGGGACTCGAAAGAAAAATGAGTTTACGTGGGGTCCTGAGCAACGACAAGCCTTTGAGCAAATGAAACAAGAGATTGTGCGTGCAGTAGCCCTTGGACCAGTCCGATCAGGATGGGACATCAAAAATGTGCTCTAGCGTGCAGCCGGGGACAATGGCCCTGCTTGGAGCCTCTGGCAGAAAGCACCAGGGGAGACTCGAGGTTGACCCCTGGGATTTTGGAGTCAGGGATACAGAGGATCTGAAGCAAACTATACTCCAACTGAGAAAGAAATCTTGGCAGCCTATGAAGGAGTTAGAGCTGCTTCAGAGGTAACTGGTACTAAAGCACATCTCCTCCTGGCACCCCGATTACCATTGCTGGGCTGGATGTTCACGGGTAAAGTTCCTTCTACTCATCATGCCACCGATGCTACCTGGACTAAGTGGGTTGCCTTAATCACTCAGCGAGCTCGAATAGGAAACCCCAATCGTCCAGGAATCATAGAAGTGATCACAAACTGGCCTGAAGGCAGAGACTTCACAATGCCACCAGAGGAGGTGGTAACTCGTGCTGAGGAAGCCCCACCATATAATGAACTCTCAGATAATGAGAAACAGTATGCCTTGTTCACTGATGGGTCTTGTCGTATTGTAGGAAAGCATCGAAGGTGGAAAGCTGCTGTGTGGAGTCCTACACGATGAGTTGCAGAAGCTGCTGAAGGAGAAGATGAATCGAGTCAATTTGCAGAGGTAAAAGCTATCCAGCTGGCCTTAGACATTGCTGAACGAGAAAAGTGTCCAATACTCTACACTGATTCATGGATGGTGGCCAATGCTCTGTGGGGATGGTTAAAGCAGTGGAAGCAGAGCAACTGGCAGCACAAAGGTAAACCCATCTGGGCTGCTGAACTGTGGCAAGATATTGCTGACCGGCTAGGGAAACTAGTTGTGAAAGTATGCCATGTACCCATGAGTCAGGCCACTGAGGAACATCAGTACAATCAGCAAGTGGATGAGGCTGCTAAGATTTTCCAGACAGATTTGGACTGGGAACATAACGGTGAACTGTTTTTTAGCTCTGTGGGCCCATGACGCTTCAGGTCATGAAGGAAGGGATGCAACATATAAATGGGCCCGTGACCGAGGGGTGGATTTAAGCATGGACGCCATTGCACAGGTTATCCACGACTGTGAAACATGCACTGAAATCAAGCAAGCTAAAAGGTTAAAACCTTTGTGGTATGGAGGACAATGGCTAAAACATAAGTATGGGGAGGCCTGGCAAATTGACTACATCACACTCCCTCAAACCCACCAGCGTAAGCGCTATGTGCTTACAATGGTGGAAGGAAGCACCGGATGGTTGGAAACCTACGCCATGCCCCATGCCACTGCCCGGAATACCATCCTGGGCCTTGAAAGGCAAGTCTTGTGGCGACGTGGTACTCCAGGAAGAATTGAGTCAGACAATGGGACTCATTTCAAAAACAGTCTTATAAGTACTTGGGCCAAAGAACATGGCATTGAGTGGGTATATCATATCCCCTATCATGCACCAGCTTCTGGGAAAATTGAGCGATACAATGGACTATTGAAAACTACCCTGAAGGCAGTGGGGGGTGGAACCTTTAAAAACTGGGATAAGCATTTAGCACAAGCTACCTGGTTAGTTAACACCAGGGGATCCATCAGTCGAGCTGGTCCTGCTCAATCAGACCTTTTACATACAGTAGAAGGGGATAAGGTCCCTGTGGTGCATGAAAGGAATATGTTAGGGAAAACTGTTTGGGTTTTTCCTGCCTCAGGCAAAGGCAAACCCATTGGTGGGACTGTTTTTGCTCAAGGCCCTGGATGTACTTGGTGGGTGATGCTGGAGAATGGAGAAGCTCAATGTGTACCCCAAGGAAATTTGACCCTGGGTGAGAAGACTTAATTCTGAGTTGTATGATATTAATTGTTATATGATACCAACAGTGTTCAATAAGTGTTTTTCAGGATAACACAGTGGTGATGAACCCTGAACCAGCTTCATCAAGTGACATCCAGCTAAACTCTTTGAGATGGACATGCTACCCATGGGCATGGACCAGAATGAATTTCATTCATCCCTGAGAAACTTCATTCATCTTTCCTACCCTGAGATTCTGCTGAGTGATGAAATCCTACAGTTATGAACTAAATGGACTTAGTGAACTTTTGTAGATAAAATCATAACTGAGTAACCTGCATATATCTATTTTTTTATATATATATATGTGTATGTATAGATTTGATAGATAAAAGCATTAGTGATCTGAGCATGATGCAAATGGTATGGAATAAGGGGTGGAACGTCCTGGTTTGAAGTAAAACGGAACCAACTTTCTGTTCAGTAATTTTACTTCTTAGCTAGGCCTCTTTAACTCTCTGAAATTAACAGCATGTTGTGTCTAAAACAGTTCGTTCAGAGTGATAAGACAGTTTGTGCCAAGGAATGGTATGCAGAGAGGCTCTTGCTTAGACTTATTGCTATAACAACCAAGGTCAGCTAATTTCGTTATTTGCCCCATTGGAGGGTCAGAAGCGGAAAAGCGTAGAGGGGTCCCACCTGCAGGGAGGAGTGGACAGGACAGGTGACCCAAAATTGACCAACAGGAGCATTCCATCCCATCTGCCCCATGCTCAGTATAAAAGCTGAGGGATCAAAGGGTCAGCCTCTCTTCCTTCAACGGCTGACATCCAAGGAGGACCCTGTCTGTTCATCTGCCTTTGATCCCGATTGGTGTGTTCTTGACTCCAACTCTGGATCCCGGTTCCCACCCGTCGCTGAGTCCAGTCTGGTGACATCATCCTGGGAGCTTAATACAGTTTTTTATATACCATATCTATTTCATTATTTTTCTTTTTATCTTATTAATATTTAATTAAAGTAGCTTAGTTTCTTCTGAACTCATAAATCTCTGGAGAGGTAAGGTCAAGGGACCTGCACGAGAGATCCAGTTCTTGGGATTTAAGTGGCAAGATGGGCATCATCAGATCCCAATGGATGTGATTAACAAAATAACAGTGTCCCCACCTACTAAGAAAAAGGAAACACAGGCCTTCTTAGGCATTGTGGGTTTCTGGAGAATGCACGTTCCAAGTTGTAGTCAGATTGTGAAACCATGCAATATATGCAGCAATTTCAGCAACATTGTATCTATTAACTTCAAACAGTGCTCTCTAAAGGCACAATACAACATTTCACTTAGAAACAATATTCCCTGAGCTACCTGGAAGCTTGTGCCCCACATTGGGCACCAATCAATCTGCCATGGTTTGGTCCAGTTTGGCAAATGACAAGACAATAGATGCTCTCCCCCACCTCTCGCTCCATGGAGAGTAAGAAGAAAGATAAAGAGATTTATGAGTTTAGAAAAAATTAAACTACTTTAATGAAACATTAATAATAAAATAAAAAAATAAATAATGGAATAAATACGATGTATATAAATATACACAAAACTGTATCAAGCTCTCAGGGAGATGTCACTAGCAGGCACTGAGAAAGTTCCAGACTGGAGTCAGTGACAAATGGGAACTGGAACACACCGACCAGGATCAAAAGGCAGATGAGCTGACAGGGTCCTCCTCAGACATCAGTCATTGACAAAGCAGCCCTTTGAAGAAGAGCCAACAAAGAGACAATTTGATCCCTTCGATCCCTCAGCTTCTATACTGAGCATGGCAGATGGGATGGAATACCCTATTGGTCAGTTTGGGTCACCTGACCTGTCCACTCCTCCCCACAGGTGCAACCCCTCCACAGGGTAAACAACCAAGTCAGCTGACCCTGGTTGCCACAGCAACAAGTAAGAGCAAGAGCTTGTCTCACTGAACAGAAAGTTGGCTCTGCTCTACCCCAAACCAGGACAGTGAGAGGTGGGGGGAGAGCATCTGTCTCGTTGTTGGCCAATTTGGCCTAAAGCACGACAACCTATTAAACTGTCTTTATCTCAGCCCACGAGTTTTCTCACTTTTACTCTTCCTATTCTCTCCCCCATCCCACTGGGGGCTGCGAGTGGCTGTGTGGTGCTTAGTTGCCAGCTGGGGTTAAATCACGACACAGATCTTGCTCCCAAACCTGATGGACATCCACAGGCAAGTCTTGATGAAGATGTGCTGAATCATAGGGCCCTGACAGGTAACCTCAGTAAATTTTGTGGTGCCAGTTTAAAATGTCACTGCCTCCAGCTGTCCTTTGTGCTGTTCTGGGAGGGATAATCCCACCCCAGCAGAGGAAGTGTGCAGTCGTTTCACCTGGCAACGCTTTCTTAACCCATTAATCAGTAAAAGCCTGTTCAAAGTATGGTGCAGGACAGGAGAGCTGATGGGGTACATTCATATTCTCAGCCAAGACTCTGCTACATGGCATGAACCTTCTATAAGGACTATGAAGGTAATAGTAGTTTAATCAGTATAAAAAGATTTTTCACAGGTTTTGTCTAGATACAACAGCACCTTCCTTTTAGGAAATTCAGCATCAGTCACTTTGCCAGATTTAAAAACAAACATTATCAGGTAGATTTCTAAAGTTATTTTGAAATCTGGAAGCCCTCTACTTCAAGTGAAATCCATGTGAGTCATATGCCATACTTTTGAAAATGTGGGCCATTACACCCAAAAAGCATTTCTCTTGCCCTGGCTTCAAATTTCCCATAAGGAATGAGTGAAACATCTTCACTGTGTTTGCAATCTCCTGCCCCCCCCCCCCCCCCCCGGAAACTCTAGGGACTAATGAAGTGGTCATTATTTTTTCATGATACCTTCCTTATTGCCTAATTAGCGGTACTAGTAAGAAGTGGTTCTGTACTTCACTGAAGGAAATAATATGTCACTTCCTGTTTAATTACTACTGAACTACTGCCACACACAGCATTATAAGATATAGCCTCCCTGGAATAAAAAAGGATCAGATGTAAGATTCTCTTTGGGCTCTATTTATTAGCCTTGGTTCAGCAATATCTCAAAGGGAAACAGACTCATCACTCAGCTAGCTTATCAACTTCTGCGGAAGTTTGCAGAAGGCTTTATGTAAACTGTTGCATAGCAATGACAATTGTTATTTCCAAATAGCGATCAACATCATGCGTGTTACAATGAGTCATCACTTACGTGGAACAGCTTCCTATTGTTTTGCAGCTGACATAAAGTGCCATAGAAAACTTCTCTTCCACTGATTATTCAAGACGACAAGTATGTCTTTGACAAAATATACGCAGAGAGCAAACCAGGATTGTCTTCAACCAAATCTGTTTTCATACCTGGAAGAGGACAGTGTTCTTTCTTGTTTCAGCCATCTGTCTCTGTGATGGGCTCTGCCTGCTTGTTTCACCATTGGACTCAATGATCTTAAGGGTCTTTTCCAACCTAAATGATTCTATGATTCTAGCTGGGAGAAAGCTGAAAAGGTGTGAGTGCTCTGTGCTAGCAAAGTGCCAGGGATAACTGGACTGAGAGCCTGGACATCAATTGTGGAATTTAGCTGTGGACTTGCACACCTGAACGTCAGTGTCTAGACCCCTGTCACAGTCATCAGAAACCTGGTCAATACACTCAGTGGTGATCTGAGAGCCGCCCAGCCCACCTGAAGGCAGACAAATTTATCTAGTCAGCTAAATAGCTCTTGAGACTCTAAGGACTGTATGGGCTGTCTGCATTGACTAGAGCATGATCTTTGGTATCAGACTCACTTGTAGACATCTAGGTTTTAAGATCTACTTTTAGTTTTCTAACTATGTGAGCTATATTAACAATAAAATAAAAAGGAAATAATGAAATAGATACAGTATATACAAAACCATGTTAAGCTCCCAGGATGACATCACCAGCAGGCACTGGGGAAGTCCCAGGCTGGACTCAGTGATGGGTGGGAACTGGGTTCCAGAGTTGGAGTCAGGAACACACCGATTGGGATCAAAGGCAGATGAACAGACAGGGTCCTCCTCGGACGTTGGCCACTGAAGAAAGAGCTGACCCTTTGACCCCTCAGCTTTTATACTGAGCATGGGGCAGATGGGATGGAATACCCCTGTTGGTCAGTTTGGGGTCACCTGTCCTTTCTGCTCCTCCCTGCAGGTGGGACCCCTCTACGCTCTTCCGTTTCCGACCCTCCGATGGGGCAAATAACAAAGTTAGCTGGCCTTGGTTGTTATAGCAATAAGTCTAAGCAAGAGCCTCTCTGCATACCATTCCTTGGCACAAACTGTCTTATCACTCTGAATAAACAGTTTTCTGCACAATATGCTGTTAATTTCAGAGAGTTAGAAGAGGCCTAGCTAAGAAGTAAAAATTACTGAACAGAAAGTTAGTTCTGTTTTACCTCAAACCAGGACATCGTAATAGTAGCTATTTATAAACACATATTTCCCCAAACTTTCATTTGGACTAGACAGTAATCATTACAGTCAAAGATATGTACCAGCAAGTGTATTCACCTGAAAATAAGATAAATGATTTATTTGGCTTTCATTAAAAGCTTTTAACACAAGGTCACTTCCTTTCTGGTCATTGTTAGAGGAAGTCGGACTGAATGACCTTGATGGCTTTTCTGTGCCTATGAATGATCATTTCATTTGGAGTTGGAGACTTCTGAGCTTTCTTCCTCCTTAACACTGGTCCATATGATGATTGGCTTATGGACACAATTCAGGAAGCTTAGGTCAAAAAACTGACTATGTTGAAGGTATGCATGAAGGTTTTGCATGTTTCCTCTCTCTGAGACCTATCTTCCCCACATGTAGCAAAATGCTGAAATGCTATTCCTTTTCCCCTGTCTTGCCTATTTGGATTTGATTGCTTTTAGAAACAAGGTCTGCTTTTTACTATGTGACCCAAAAATCAGTAGGATTCTTAGATACACGAAACAATAACGCATTTTAAAATGATAATAATATTAAAACAAAAAACAAAACAAAAAAAAAAAACAAAAAAAAGAAGTCACATACTGTGAATTATATATACACAGGCTGTTAAGAGTTTGGTAAGGAAATGTCTCCCTCACATCCTGAAGATACTATTTTATCATCTTTTTGTGGTTCTGTGAAGTATGTCAGTGCCCTGAAAACTGTGCTAACACTAGCAGTCCACTATTTCCTTGAATCTACTTCCATCTGTTGGCAAAAGTATAGATTGCACTTGGGAAAACAAATCTCATAACAAATATTTGGTTTAGGTTTCCTGAGAAAATAGACAAAGAGTAGAAATCCTGAACACCTGGCATGTTTCAGATTTTTCTCATGATCTGTTAAATGTCTTTATAGTAAACTCTTAAAACTTTTAAAATTCTTTATTTAACTATTAAAACAAAACAAGGAAACTATCATACAGACTCCCCATGCATAAACAAGGTCTTGCACAATTAAAAGTTGCCTTTTTTTTCCCCCTAAGTACATCCGCTGGTCTAATAAAAAGCTATTATCCTGTTCCAAAAGCCTTGCGCCCCTTATTTCTTCAAACCACCACAGCTGTACAGCAATCCTGCTGTAAGCTGTTGTACAGCTGTTATACAACACTCCTGTCTGCTCGCTCAGAGATTTAGGCAAGAAGCTTTCATTTCTTAAAACAAACATACCTTATGTACAGGTTTATGGGTATTCCTATATCAAAGTACACTGTATATTTTTCATATTTTGGTGCCAGTCAATCAAAAAAAAAATTTTATTTCACATTAAACAGCTTGCAATGATTAATATGTTCTGATGAAGCAAACTAAATAATAATTGATAATTCAGCTGTTGGCATCAGAAACTCCCGAGTTTGGTTCAGTATCAGTTTGTCTTATAATTTTATCGCTGCCTTCTTAAGGAAGGTATCATATCACGCACAGTTGTTATATACTGCAGAGCAACAGCAGTGTTTGGGGCTTGAACGAAACTCCAGATTTTTCACTGCGATGCTATTTATACTTATAGAAACGATACTTGCACACTCTCCAGGAGCCCAGGTCAGACCTCAGACTCTTCATTCCACCTTTACCTGTTTCAGTGCTCCTTTTGATGTTGACAGTTATATTCTCTCTGAGTTTTGCCATTCCTTGCCTTATTGTGATGCCTTCCTTGTCTGTTTAGTCTCTAAAATATCATTTTCCCTTCATATTCCTCCTCTCATTCTCCATAAATCTCTCCTGAGTCTGTATGGAAATATCTCTTCTTTTAAACTTTTGCATCTTCCTGTAGGTGATATCATATCCTACCATGATCTTTATGGCAATAACTTTCCGAAAAAATCTGTTTTTCCCACTCTGAGTCTGTTTACATCTAGGACATCAACTCTTCTGTTTGATTTCAGCCTAAATACAATATATTGTACACACTGACCTTCTTCAATCTTCTCCTAACCTATCTTCATCCTCAGTAACCATAGACAACACCAAGGGATGTCACCCAGGGCATGCAAGACTTGTGGGGCCTTGTGGGGCCTTGTGGAAAATGTCAAAGGCTCTCTTCACCTATCACGGGGTTACAGGTATAAATATGTTTTAGTTTAGCAGGGTCCTTTACTTCCTATGATTTCATTTATTTCCTGGGCTATTCAACCTTAAACACTTCTTCAGTGACACATGATCTGGTTTTGGTCCTTCGCTCTTCTAGATATGACCAAACCATTCTCAAAATACTGTTGTTTCCTTGTGTGGAATTTGGATAATGAGGTGAAGTCTCTGTGCTCAAAGAGCAATTAAGACTGGCTTTGCTATCTCTTGTGCAACCCAGGGGAGTGAAGGCTTGTCTGGCTATCACAGGATACATAAATAACAGGGTAGTCTTGGGGAGCCAGGACAGCCCTGCTTTTCATCAGCAAAGACAGTAAAATCAAGGTAACAGAGACTTTGTGTAGCTCTCTGTTTCCTTGAGAGGCTGCCATGCCCGGTAATTGACCTTTGCCTCATTACCTGTGAAATGCATATTAAAGTTGACACCCCTGTATATGCTAATGAAGATTTTAGAGATCATGCTAAACATATATGACCATAGCACTCGTCTCTCCACCCAAATCATACTACACGTCACCTAGGGGAGGGAAACCTTGTCATTTTGGGGATAAAAGGATGGAGAAAATGACTGTTAAATTGGGAGAGAAGAAACTTGATACCTGACGGACCGGACGCCTTTCTGGGTAAGCGCTGCGCCTTTCACCCTCTGGTGAATGTTACCCCGGGTTGTTGTACTGTCGTTATTGTTGCTAGCAATATTAACCTTAAGTAATTAGCGCTATTGTAGTCAGTGAATTTATCAACGGCAATCTCGAATCTGCTTCTGTTGCTCTCAATAAAATAACTAATTTTGATTATTTGTGAATCTGATTCAGTGAAAGTCCTTTTGCTAGCACTCTGACAGACAAATATCGTAACTATTATTATTTTTTGCTAGACTAATTTCAATTATTTGTGAATATGACTTAGTGAAAGTCCTTGGCTGGGACTCTGATAGCAATTCAGTGAAAATCCTGTGACTCTGACAGACAAATATCGAAACTACAGTCCTTTTAACGCAACACCTTGTCTGCAGTATTTCAGGGCTAGACATTTTCTTCTCATTCTCAATATTGCTAAATCTCTCTTGCCCCCATCTTCTTTGCAAATATCTTCCTTGCCTGATACTTTATTTATATAGTTTTTGGTAGTGCTTGGTTCCTCACTGAAACTGGCCCTATGAGAAGGTATAGTAAGGTCATCCGTGCCTTACAGAGATCATAATTGAAGTGGGAAAAAGGAAACAAGAACAAAACATGTAAGGTAACTCTAACAAGATCACCAACAGAGAGAAAGAAAGACACAGTACTTATTAATGATTTTAATAATCATGGTCGTTTTGAATCCCTGCCCTGCCATACTGAGTTTCAAACATTTCAAGATCTACTTGATAGTTGCTGCTCAAAGATAGCAATTTTCTTGTCACGGCTAGGTGGAACAATCCAGGAAGACTTTTTCAAAGGGGAGCTAATGGTTACTGCAGTTAGATGTCTATCCCAATCTATGGACTCTGATTTGGACCCATCCATTACGCGATACCATGAAAGAACAATATTCCATTCTGCTTTTAAAGCTATTTTCCTTTAAACACAAGGAAGAAGATAGCCTCAGAGATGGATATATGCCTTTGACTAGTGTGGTGAACTTTTCTTCAAATTTCATCAAGTCCTAAGACATTTTGTGCTTCCTATGAAAAAAATCAAAATTATTTGCTGTCCAATTTAAGAAGCATAAAATATGGTCATTCTGAAACATAGCACACAACATTTTGTGTCATCAGACTTACAAATAGACTGTGATTTAGGAAAAAAAAAAGCTAAACAGAAAAGCTTTGGCGTATTTCCAAATTGTCTTGGAACGATGAGACCAGTGATCTCTGGATCACATTTCAAATTATTTTCCTTACTGAATTATTATGTGATTATTATTTAAATATGATTAGTTGTTGTCTGGTGATACTAATTATTTTACTCTTTTGGAGAAGAGAATATATTAAAAACTGAGAGCTGTTGCTTCTATTTTTTTGTTTTCCTGGGATTAAGGAGCATCTTAAAAAAAAAAAGTTTTTTTGTGAAATTCTGAGATTGCATCTGCTCTAATTGTGATTTAATTGCCACTGATGACTGCCAGCTGTCCAATGTGAAGGAAAACTATTAGCAGGTCTGCCAGAAGAAAGGAAAGTTCTGTTCTGTGAAACGATGAGATTCAAGTTTACAGAATTTGATTTTGCTCTTCACCAAAGAGAACAGAAACTTCTCATGCCTACCGGAACTGGTTCAGTTCCCTCTAATCAGAAACAGTGACTTAAATCTTTTGATCTTGACAAAACTGAGTTTTCTGCTGATGAATGTTTTGGGATTTATATTGACACCGTATGAATGAATACATCTGAAATTAACTAGTATCGCCAGTATTCATAACATCAGAGGATTCACCACAAAATGATTGCTGTATTCTGACCTTTGAGAAGATTTCAGGAGGCCAGGGTTCAATCCCAGGATAAAACACAGTAGGAGAAGACTGAAGCTGTGTGGACTGTGATAACACTGTTATTTACAAAGTTTTCAATCTCTTCAACTGGAACTCTTAGATACTTCAGATTAAATGGTCTGTAAATGCCCAGTGGCAAAGTGGTCCAAACCTTAATCCATCTTTCGAATCCACAGCTAGTCAATAGGGCCGATAGCTAGCACACAGGAGACAACAGCTCTAAAACATTTGGTTTTTATCTCGGTCTCTTTTTATTCCCCAAATGTCTATGTTCTCAATGTGTTTTACCCTACATATGTAAGCTTTACAGACAAAATATAACCTCCCTTGCCTATCTGCTTACATTCTTGGTCCAAATTATTATCAGACCTTACAACCAGAGAAGCAATGTTGCTAAACAGACCCAGATGTGGTCTTCTTAGAGTCAAAAGTTTATAGGTATGGAGAGTTGTTATTTATAATATCTGAGCAATGGTTTAAAGAAGGCAGGGGAATGTAGGTAATCAAAAGATAAGAGGAAGAAAGAGTTCAGGCTGACCTCTGTGCGTCTTACTACTGAAGACATATTATGACGAAAAATGAGAGGCCATGAATTACAAAGAGAGGTTGGTGCTACTGGTGTACCATAAATGGGAAGAGTGAACACATGATTCTGGTTTATGCAAAAAAATCCCCAAACCCTAACTCAATCCTTTGTCCAATCTGTAAATCAAAGCCACCCTTCGTACCCAAGAACTTGTTCTCTCTTTTTTTTCTTTTCCCCTCTCAACACAACATCAGCTTGCAGGTAGTATTTTCTTTGTGTACCTTCTACCAGGGTACAAATTATTACCATTTTGATAAGGTGGCCTTCTTAACCCACCATTTTAGCAGAGTGAAGATTAGGACAGTTCCTTGGTGGTGATGGATGCAGAATCTAGCTTCAAGGACAGCTAGACTCTCGCAGCAGTCCTTCCAACTTTCTCTGAGATGATTGTGAGAATGGAAAAGCAAATTTATTATCCCTGATCTGAATGTTGATTTGATTCTTTCACCTGCACCAATTTCTTAACTAAGGCCTAGGATAACCTATTCCCCTGTTCCCTGAACACTTAGATAGAAATATGCTACATTTCTAAGTTTCTCACATGTTTCCCTGTACTATGAATTTCCCTGAAGATATGAACCTTCTTGCTTATCTATTGTGACAAACCCTCAGTAAAAACAGAGCCAGGACATGTGGAGGACTTCTCAGTTTATTTATCCTTGAAGGTTACTGAAGCATCACAGCTTTTCTATTTCAGTTTCCCCTTCAGCAACTTAGAAGATACTGAGCTCACCTATGTCCTTGTGCAGGTCCCTACGTGAGGCTCTCAGCATCACTTACTCTTTCTCTATTGCTTTCTGCAGAACAGTCCATCTTTCTTTCTCTCCATTGCCATCTTTCCCCACTGGGAGCTCCTAAGCTCGTCTGTGCTCATGAGAGCTCCTGTTCTTCATGACAAGGACACTTTGCAGCAAAGGTCATAATTTTCCCACTCCTTACTAATGGTATGTGTCTACACATACACACATCCCACAAAGGAGCAAAATCAGGAAAATGAAAAATATAAATATTACTTTTATACAAGTATTACTTTTATATAGTACTTTTACATAGTATTTATTTTTATATAAGTATGTCCTGGTTTGAGGTAAAACAGAACCAATTTTCTGTTTTGTAATTTTGCTTTTTAGCTGGGCCTCTTCTAACTGACTAAACTCAGCATATTGTTCAGACACTGTTCACTCTCAGAGTGATAAGACCTGATTATACCAAGGAATGGTATGCACAGAGGCTTTTGCTTATACTTATTGCTATAACAACCAAGGTCAGCTAACTTCACTGCTTGCCCCGTTAGGGGGTCGGAAGCGGAGAAGCATAGAGGGCTCCCACCTGCAGGGAGGAGCAGACGGGACAGGTGACCCAAAACTGACCAACAGGGTATTCCATCCCATCTGCATCATGCTCAGTATAAAAGTTAAGGGATCAAAAGGTCAACTCTCCTTTCTTCAATGGCCGATGTCCGAGGAGGACCCTGTCTGTTCATCTGCTTTTGGTCCCGATCCAAGCATTCCTGACTCCAGATCCAGAATCCGGCTCCTGTCCGTCGATGACTCCAGTCTGGGACTTTCCCTGTGCCTGCTGGTGATGCGATCGTCATCCTGGGAGCTGGATGCGGGTTTGTATATATTGTATATTTTAAAAATTTATTTAAATTTATTATTATTTATTATTTTCTTATTTATTTTTATTTTCATTAAAGTAGTTTAGTTCTTTTTCTAAACTCGTAAATCTCCTTATCTCTTCCTCTCCTCTCTTTGGGGGGGGGGGGGGGAGGAGCCATCTGTCATTCTGATTGGCCAATCTGGCCAAAACCACGACAATGCCTAAATAATTGAATAGTTACAAAAATGATTGATAGAATCATAGAATTGTCTAGGTTGGAAGGGACTGTAGGAATGTATCTGAGAGAAAATGGTCATGTGAGCCAGCCTCCCTACTATGAGAGATTAGATTAAGGGCAAAACAGCTGGTAGAAGATGGAATTAGTACGTGGGAAAAGTGGGAACTGAGAAGGCAGAAAACATGTTGTGCTAATGACTAAGCAATTTACGACGCGAATTCTTGTAACCAATCTGATGTGTGAACAAACTGCATGGACAGCGCGTGGACAGTGTAACTAGCTAGCTAATCAGAAATAAGCGAGTCGCGTGTACGGCTACAACGCAGGGTATAAAAGATGATGATCTGTGCTTAATAAACAGCTTCTGTTGATTCACATTGGATCGTCTGGAGTCCAGTTATTTCTCCTCAGATGGTGACCCCGACGTGATACCGATCGGTGCTTGGCTTGAGCAATGGAATGCGAGGGGCGGAAGACCCAGAAGGAGATCCACCGGCTGGAGGACGGCTCAGCTGGACTGAGACCGGGTGGATTGGGCGGCAATCCGGAATAGAGGAAACAGACGACATGGCCACGGACACCCAGAGAGAGGTGAGCAGCCGGGGCAGGAGATGGGGCAACAAGCAACAAAAGAAGAAGGGGCTATGTTAAAACTTCTCCTGCATATCCTCTCTAAAAGAGGGGTGAAATACGATGAGCGTATGCTCCGAAGGTTATTAATATGGTGCAGAGAGAACGGACTCGCACCAGAGCCCCAGACAGCTTTTAAACCAGAAATATGGGAGGCTGTTGGGAAAAAACTGTGGGCTGACACTCCGTCAAGTGAAGAAGTTTGTATATACACAATGTTTAGACGTAAGGCGAGCGCACCCCAGGTAGATACACCAGGATGGGCTGTAGAACCCATGGAAGTCCTGAAATACTGGGGGAGTTTTCACCAGCCGACACATTTACGGTCTCGGGAACGGCTCGCCCATGCAGGGCGTATCGCTGGTTGTTTGTTGTTTGCCTATAAGATCATGGTTGATTGGGAAAAGGAGTTGAGACAAAGTCTATAGGATGCTCTGTAGGAAAATGAGAAACTTAAGGAAAAATGAGAAACTGAGCTCTTGTTGCAAAGGCAGACTTTTATGTCAGTCGTAAGTGATGGGGGAAAAAAAAACAGAGCGAAAAAAAGAGAGAGAAAAAAGAAAAAAAAGAAAAAAAGGAAAAAAGAGAAAAGAAAAAAAGAAAAAAAGGAAAAAAGAGAAAAGAAAAAAAAAGAAACAAAACAGGAACAATTAGATGGGAAATGTGCCACGTTAGCACAAAAGTATGCCATACGCATTATGAGAAAGCATCAGAAAAAGAGAAATAGGACACCTGATTCAAAGCAGTACCATAGAGATATGTTTTTGGTTTTTTCCTATATGTGTCTATGTTATTGCATGCCTTAGTAGATTGCTCTGTGTTATACCCTGCGAGACTAAAATGAACCCCAGCAGAAGCGGTCTCTTGAGCAAGGGGGTGGAATATGGGAAAGCAATGGAAGATCGGCGAGGAGGACTGTAAATACACGCAAGGGACTCGCACCTGGGTGCTGGAAAACACAGATATCACACCAATTGTTATTCAGTCTCGGGTGCTTGCAAGAAAAACATTTGGATGACGTAAGCCTGTAATGGACTCACAGACACCTTATCTAGCTGCTTGAGAATCTTGGCCTGTTGTGGAAGAAGATCAAAGCACAGTACCAGCAAGAGCAGGGAGTCCGCATGCGCTCTTGCTAACAAGGACTCTTTTGCTGCCAAGGATTCTTGATAACAAGGACTCTCTTGCTGCCAAGGATAAGTTTAACAATGCTACTAGTACCGCTATTCCTGAGGTATTGCTAGATGTAGATAGTATTCGATATGCGATGTTGCAAAACAGAGCTGCTACTGATTTTTTGCTTTCAGCTCACAGACATGGTTGTCAAGATTTTAAAGGACTGTGTTATATGAATCTAAGTGACCACTCCAAATCCATCCGTGCCCAGTTGCAAGAACTGCACCGACCGAACCAGCAACTTGTGGAGACCACTGGGTGAAATGTCTTTGCTGGATGGACTTGGGGGTGGGGTTGGTTGAAGCAAATTATACTCATTGCCTGTGTGGAAGGAATTTGTCTGTTATGTTTAGTATGCTGTTTGCCATGTTTAATAAGCATTATACGATCACCTGTAAATGCCGCTTTGCATCGTACCCTCGTACGAGTTGTAGAATATGTTGCTGCAAAAACTATGTGTGTATCCATGAGAACCTGACCATCACAGAAGAAGATAACAAGAAGGGATTACAACAATGTAGTCACGTATCAGACAGCTGCTGTTAGCAAAGCTGGATCATGAGTTTGGTGAGACTCGCTGCATACGCTGGCCACGCGTGCAGCGACTCTAGCCTGTACTTCTCCACTCGATCCAGTGCAGGATATAAGGAGGCTGTCTCGGGTCAGAGAGGGGGAGAGAGACATGAGCGCACTTTTAAGATACAGGGGATGCCCTGAAGCACTGTGTCTGGCCCCACCCACCCCCCCCATAAGTTCTATGTTCATTAACCCCAACAGCTCTGAAGGCATTACAGCATGTTGAAAGATAAGATATAGTCGACTACTGCTGCAAGACGCACTGAACACCTTCCTACAATAATTTCAACCTTACGCCCTGATAGGACAGTGGGATGATGCACTCGCAAAGAGCCTGACTGCATTAGAGTGGGTATTTTTGCCACATACCTTTTCAGAACCAGTAACTACGATGATTGAAATGTTACCGCGATTGTTTTTCCAGGGTCGTTTGTGCTGTCACCAGCTTTCTGCAATGGATCCAAGCCACATACATGTCCCCATCAAAAAGGATGACCTTGACCCTTGGTTATCACAAAGTCTTAACCTACAAATTGCCTTAGTACATTATATTGGGCAAATAAATTATTCTTTCCCCTAGCACAGACTATTACAGTCACTTTCACAAATTCCTTTACAGCCACACATCCTGCTAGCACCAAAGCCTCTTGCTGGCACCTGTACGGTGTTTGTAGATGGTTCAGGGACACAGTAAAGGCTTTTGACTTATTTCAACAGGAACTGTTGTTAAATGTAGGCAGAATCTCAATATGTTACTGGTATTGTTCAAAGACTTGAAGGAGCATTTATAAAACAAGTAGAGAACCAATTGTTATTTAGTCTCTTACTGCAATTAATGTTGCTTTTATGAAAAAGACAGTTTCCTTATTTTATTGTCCACATACGCTCTCATAGCTGTTTACTTGGTCCTTTAACTGAGGGAAACACAGTTGCAGATTATCACACTCTATTGGTAACAACTCCGAACATTATGCAGCAAGCTAAAATGTCGCATGATTTTTTTTCATCAAAATGCGAAGGCATTGAGGAAGCAATTTTCTTTAACACAACAACAAGCACAGGATATTGTGTGAACTTGTGCCGATTGTCAGCAGCTGGCTCCTCTGCCATCATTTGCAGGGGTTAACCCGCGAGGGCTTACACCTGATGAACTTTGGCAATGCGATGTTACGTGCATTATGGAATTTGGACATGTTTCAGTTGATTTGTTTTCTCACTTTGTTGTAGCTCCTGCTCATACAGGAGAGAAGGCTTGTGATGTTATTCGACATCGGTTGCAATGCATTGCAGTCACGGGAGTACCGAAAACTATAAAAACTGATAATGAACCAGCTTATGTGTCCGCTAAAGTACAGGCCTTTTTTTTTTTTTTTTTACGGATATGGGGTATTAAACATGTCACCAGTATTCCTCATTCCCCAACTGGGCAAGCAATTGTGGAGCGTATGCATCATACTTTAAAAACCATGCTTGCTAAACAAAAAAGGGTGAATCCCGTAGGCATGACACCTCAAGAGTGATTGTATAAAGCAACTCATGTTTTAAATTTTCTAAACGTGTCTTCTTTGTCATCCACAGCAGTAGATTGACATTTTGTAAGTACCGTTGAATGGCCTGAACAACCGAAGGTGTACTATAAGCACCTTAAATCGGGGTGCATGCTAACCACAGATAACACTGCAACAAATAGAAGTTGTGAGCAAGAAAATTCTGTAATGATTTGTACTTCTCATCCGTATGTTTGCTTCGGCTCAGAATGCAAGTATCCAAGAATGTAATCAATCTTATTGTGTAAATTTAACGCGAGTAAGGTATAAAACAGCAGTAATATGGATAGGGAATCAGCAAAATGCATTAAAAACACGTCTTTCTCTGGATTGGGATTGGGGGTACAACTCTCGAAGACTTTGTATTACATCTCTCCCCTGGAATATGTTGCTACATGGCTGGGAAATGGTTAAACACCATCTCCAAGGTGCTTTTGACATGTCATTGCAACAAAACATTCGTCCTTTACATGATCAGCTAAAAGCTCAAATACTAAAGATTCAAGACTTAATGAACCACAATGTATTTGAAATATTACAAAAGGATTTCTCGTGGGTAAATCCAAAGAAATTGTCTTTCTGGGCTAAATTTAGGAATCTGGGTATTTATTGCCTTAGCAGGGTTCTTTTTGATTCTGTTTTTAATTGCGTTTAGTATATAACCTGCTAAGAGCATCACAACGAGTAGAAGCACAAGTCATGGCGACCTTGTTAATAAATGGTCTGGTGTTAAACAAAAAAGGGGGAGATGTGGCAGATCTACGAGCAGAGGCCTGCGTACGGCCAAAGACACTGAGCAGAGCACACAGTAAACACAGAGCCAAGAGAACAGTTCATACCTTTACTCCATCCTGTGATGACCATATAACATTCCCGAATCTCGGACAAAGCATAGGGCTAAGTATTCTTCCTTCGCTAGGAACAGCAACAGCATTAAATATGCTGAATAAGATAGGGTGTTGGGCAAGTAAACAGATAAACCTTACAACTGAAATCATATCTACCTTGCTTACTGATGTTGATAGCATTCGGCATGCTACATTGCAAAATCGAGCGGCTATTGACTTTTTGCTGTTAGCTCAGGGTCATGGATGTGAAGATTTTGAAGGTACGTGTTGTACGAACCTTTCCAACCACTCATCATCCATTCATAAGCAGTTACGGGAGCTGAAGGATAACATGTCCAAATTAAAAGTGGTCAGAAATGGTTTCGATGATTGGTTAAGCTCATGGGGTATAACGGGATGGTTATCAGACTTACTAAAGCAAGGGCTCATGCTATTGTTGGTTATATTATTATTGATTATGGTAGCCTCGTGTGTTCTCCGCAAAGTGACTGACATGATAGAAAATGCCATGCATAAGGTCTGGCTGTCTCAAGAAGAAAAAGGGGGTATTGTAGGAATGTATCTGAGAGAAAATGGTCATGTGAGCCAGCCTCCCTACTATGAGAGATTAGATTAAGAGCAAAACAGGTGGTAGAAGACGGAATTAGTATGTGGGAAAAATGGGAACTGAGAAGGCAGAAAACATGTTGTGCTAATGACTAAGCAATTTACTATGTGAATTCTTGTAACCAATCTGATGTGTGAACAAGCTGCATGCACAGCGCGTGGACAGTGTAACTAGCTAGCTAATCAGAAATAAGCAAGTCGCGTGTACGGCTACAACGCAGGGTATAAAAGATGATGATCTGTGCTTAATAAACGGCTTCTGTTGATTCACATTGGATCGTCTGGAGTCCAGTTATTTCTCCTCAAGGGACCTTTCAGATCATCTAATCAATCAACCTAACAGTGACAAGAAACATCACTAAACCATATTGCTAAACACTACGTCTACCCGTCTTTTAAATACCTCCAAGGATGACGATTCCACCACTTCCCCGGGCAGCCTGTTCCAATGCTTAATAACCCTTTTGGTGTAAAAATTTTTCCTAATATCTAATATAAACCTCCCCTGGTGCAACTTGAGGCCATTTCCTCTTGTCCTGTTGCCTGTTACTTGGGAGAAGAGACCGACCCCCACCTCTCTACAACCTCCTTTCAGGTAGTTGTAGAGAGTGATAAGGTCTCCCCTCAGCCTCCTTTTCTCCAGGCTAAACAATCCCAGCTCCCTCAGCTGCTCCTCATAAGACTTGTTCTGAAGTCTTTCATTTTTTTTTATGTCTCAGTTTGACAGGTATTTTTTGCAAAGCTTGAAGCACCATTGTACCTCACAAAACCAATAATTTAATATCTCACAGATAAGGGGGATTGGGTTTGTTGATATAGTCTGGTTTGATTTTGGAAGAAAGTTTTCTCAAAATTCCTCACAATAAAAGTGTTAAAGGAAACCAGGTTACTATGAGATAGTTAGTACAGTTCTCACATTGATTAAAAGACAATTGAAAGATAAGAAGTAACCGGGTAATCTGGGTGTGCACTCCGTAGGTGATCTAGGCGTACACTCCATCTTCCTAGTGGGAAGCACACCACCACCCCTACGACAAGTATCATTGCAAAATGCTTCTTAAAATTCATGGCGTACACAGATTTATGTCTCCCGACTGGATCATCCCGCCCCAACCCACGGCTTATTGTCTCTTTAGGGTTACTTGCAGCGGGCTGTCAGTAGAATGTACAGTCCCTTGTTCTACCGGATCTGTTGGCAGGGGTTCAACTGGTCCTTTTAGCTGAGTGTAGTGAGTCCAACCCCTGTCGGCCGTCCTCACTGCAGTCTCAGTGGTCAGTAACACTTGGAAGGGGCCTTCCCATTCTGGTTGGAGCTTGGTTTCCTTACAGGATTTGATCAAGACCCAATCTCCTGGTCGGAAGGCATGGACTGCAAATTCCAATGGTGGAGTTTGGGCAAGAAGGCCTTTATTTCTGAGGAAGGAGAGAGAAGACGACAGCCCCAGTATATATTTCTTAAGGAACATGTCCTTGGTTTCAAATGTGGGCACACTTTCTCTACCTCCAGCGTAAGGTAGTCCAAAAAGCATTTCATAAGGCGAGAGACCAGTATCCTTTCTAGGGGAGGTCCGGATTCTTAATAGTGCTATTGGTAAACACTTGATCCATGATAATTTTGTCTCAAGAACTAATTTAGATAGTTGCCTCTTAATGGTTTGATTCATTCTTTCAACCTTTCCGGACGATGGGGGATGCCAGAGAGTGTGATAATCCCATGTTATCCCTAAACTTTCCATCACTCCCTGTAGCACCTTGGAGGTAAAATGGCTTCCTTGATCTGAATCCACATTTTCCACTATTCCGTACCTAGGATTTATTTGCTCTAGCATTACTCTTATTACTCCTGCAGCTGTTGCGGAGACTAAGGGATAAGCTTCCACCCATCCAGTGAGGTGATCTACCAGGACTAAGAGGTACTTAAACCTGCCGATTGGTGGTAGTTTGGTGAAATTGACTTGTATACTTTGAAATGGCCTTAACCCCATCCTCCTGGGAGTTGTTTTCTAAGGGTCTTCTTATTTATTTTCTTACAAATAATACACCTTTCGCAGATTTGCTTTGCTACCGTGTAAATGCCAAAACATCCATACTTCCGCAAAACTATTCGCACATTGCTTGCGTTCCCCAATGGCTTCCCTGATGTAACACTGCCATTGTTTCTCTCATAGTTTGTTTGTTGTCCATTTCCCTTCCATCAGCCAGAATCCATTTACCATCTTTCTCCACTGCCCCTGCTTCTGTCATTGCTTCTCCTGCCCCAAGGCCACCTCTTTTGCCACCTTGTCCGCTAATCTATTTCCCCTTGCAGTAATTGATTTGCCTCTCTGGTGGCCTTTAACATGTACAACTGCTATTTCACTTGGTATTAATATATTAGCTAACACCTGCTTTATAAGCTCTTCATGTACAAGTTCTTTCCCTTTGCTATTTATTAGTCCTCGTTCTTCCCAAATTTTACCAAAGGTATGCACTACCCCAAAGGCATAACAAAAGTCTGTATATATTGTTCCTTCCCCTTTCTCCAATTAATTTTAGTGCCTGGTTTAAGGTATACATCTCACATGTTTGAGTGGACCATGCACTAGGTAATTTTTCAGATGCTTTTACTTGTTGGCTCACTCCATCCACCACCGCATATCCATTACCTCTTTCCTTCTGTCACTCTTGAAGAACCGTCTACGAACGAATGAAGACCCCCAGATAGGGGTTCTTCCCTTAAGTCAGGTTGTATCTTAGTCTGGTACTCAATTACATCTAATTACATCTAAGCATTCATGTGTAAGTTCTTCATCCTTTGCCTCTACTTTTCCTTTCCACAAAAAGCTCTCTGGGTTAAGGCAAGGGCTGGTAGTTAAAATAAAATCATCCTTTTCAATTAAAATTCCTTCATACTTCAGTATTCTTGAATCGGTTAGCCATTTTCCCACAGTTTGGGCTAAAATGGTTTTTACTTGGTGAGGGATGCTAACTTCTATCATTCCCCCGGCCACCCTCGGGAGACTGGATCTAAGAGTTTAGATAAATAGGCCACTGGCTGCCGCTTATCCCCCCACTCTTGAGTTAACATTCCTAACGCAGCCCCTTTGTCTACAGTTACAAATAGTTGAAGGGGTTTCTCCAAAGAAGGTAAGGCTAAAACTGGAGCTTTAATTAGGCTCTGTTTTAAATCTTCCACTAAATCCTTCTCTTCTTCTATATAAACCAATACATTTGGTTCTTCAGCTAACGGTTTGAAATATAGTTCTTTAGTCTTTTGAGCATACCCCTCTATTCACAGTCTACAGTACCCAGTCAGCCCCAAAAATGTTCTCAATTCCCTCTTGGTCATTGGCAGGGGTAAGTCTACTATTCCTTTCTTCCTCCCCGGATACCAATAAGTCATCCACATACTGAAGCAGGGCTACAGAAATGATGCAAAGCTATGTCTCTCCCTCAGCAGAAGCTTTTCTTAGTCACAAGGGGAGGGAGATCTAGATAAATCTGAGGGATGAGAAATGCTCCACACTTCTCTTGTTGAGGTTGTGCCAAAGTATAGGTTTTCAGAATTTCAGACTCGCTCAGAAGCACATACATTTTATTTAAGCATCAGTGCAGGGGTATAAGTATTTCTAGATGCTGTTCTTAGTTGCTTTTCACTCCTGTGAAGTGAGGATGATAGCACTTCCCCATCTCACTGGGTGTTTTAAGTATTCTGGAGTGATGATACATAGTATATCCCTTTCCCCATGCATATTAGGTAGAACTTACTGAAAAATCTTATATTCCACATATAAAGTATTTAAACATTATCTCTTGTTCTTCTGACTCTCTTTTTACTCTCTGAAGCAAATAATAATATTTCGGTCGTAACAATTTTGTCTTGGAGCATTTGGTTGAGAGGAACCTGCAGGTTTTGACTAGATGAACTTAAAAGTTGAATTTCCCAGACGTGATTCATAACTTAAGTAAAAACAAAAATACACACTATGAAAGGAATAAATTATTCTGAATCACTCAAAAATATGGGAAGAAAAATGCAAACTGTTTAAGAGAGACACACTGCCAACTTAGGCTAATTAATTGCTTCTATTTTGATAAAGAGGCTTCAGAGTATGGTGCCATGGCTGTTGTGTTATTTTACAATAGATTTTTTTCCCTTATAGGAGAAGGATTGTTCTTTAATAGATATTGACAAAGTCAAGGATTACTGTTCTTAGAAGTCAAAATTGCCCTAAGAGGAAAATCTTCAGCTATAAGATATTCAAGTCAAACAAACAGAAAAATAAATATTTACATCCCTAAGGCAATCAGACAAAATGCAAAACTGCATATCAGATTGATTGGCCCAATTCACATAGAGAAAGAGTACTCAAAAAATGCTGCAAGTCAATCTGTATTAGTGTTTTAAATCTGTTGAAGAACTGGGGTTTGAAATATATTCATCTCTACACATACACGCAGCCTATTTTCAGAGACCATTCAGGGAGTACTGCAGCTGACATACTCTCAAGAAGGCAAGAAAATCAGAGGTATGAGTTCAGATCTGCCTTCTAGTTATTTTATAATTCTGCTTAGATATGCATCTTATATGATATAGTTTCTGAGAGGCAAGTTTTCTTCTCTCCTTTCCCTAAATGAAAGCTGGAAGGACTGGCCGGGGTCAAACCTGGCAAAGGATTCTTTTCCTCTGTCTAGATATCCTACTTTTGCATTATTCTATTAGAACCATGCAATGAAATTTTTTATTGTACCATAAGTATTATTTTGGTTTGGTTAATTTTTATTAATTTACTTTTTTGGGGGCCTGTTGGCTACACCGCAGAGTAAAATAGAGTAATTCTAGCCCATGATTTTGGTCATCTGTACCTGTGAATGGGAAAGTTTGGTAAACATCATGAATGAAAGTTGGAGTTACCAGTTATGAAACTGGTACATGAGTCCCCCTCACAAGACACATGGTAGTCCAGCTAAGAGTGCTATGATAATTTAACTATACTCTACCAGTGTGGTGATTCACCCAAGGAGAGAGAAACACCTTTTTTTGATTTGTGAGCAAAAGAAATTCAAATAAATGCAGAGACAGAACTTATGTCTCGGAAGTTCAGGAAACCAACAGTCCCCTCTCCCCTGAATTTCAGTGCTCCGAAAGCGAAGGATTAGTGGAAAATTCCTGAGACAGGAAAAGTGGAGCCAGAAGGGAGGTGTGAGAATAGAGCTGGATTTACTTCTTTTCTCACCAAGGAGTATGTGAGAAGAGTATGAGTGGTGACAACCACTTTTAGCGTGGTCTTGCCTGCACACTGTAAGCTTTCAATGATGATGCGGTCATCATGGAAGATCTCCAGGGAAGACAGAGCGTTCATGGTGCTCCATGGGGTCACTCCCTGCTTGAGCTGGGGAGAGGAGGAGAACGGAGGGGTGGGGTTATTTTTAAGTTCTCACATTTGCAGAGGAATGCTGGAAAATTGGAAAACATTGGAAAAGGTATAGATTAAATGATTCAGGAAACAGAAAACATGCCTAAGTTTGACAGGTTTAAGAGGTTCAGTATTGATAGGTTTAAGAGGTTCAATGTGACCTGTGTGAAAAATAGTGAAGGTATTGTTGGCTTTCGCCATAATAACAAGGCTATAAATCTTTGACTTATAAGGATAACTAACCTTTAGTAAATTAGGAAACATGAGAAACCTCAAAGATAACAACTAACAGCAACTATGAAGAAAAACATCTGAGAGAAACAAAAGAGAACTTCTCCAAAAGGCCCCACAAATGATTAACAGAAGGAAATGGATGCATAGGAGAAGGGAGTTGATGATAATCGATCCTACCAGAAGGAAACAGATGCATGGGAAAAGGGAACTGAAGATCATCAATCCTCAGAAACAATTGTCAGAAGGAAACGCACAAATAGAAGAGAAAAAAGGACTAATAATAATCAATCATTACAAACAATTACTCTGTCTAAAAGAGTGAATACGTATGCAATATTGAATGTATATAAGACGTGGTTGAAGTGTTAGCTGGTGTGCCTCTGACTTGAGTCACCCAGCGCTGTGCTTTTGCTTTATTGGCTCTGTCCCTATAATAAAATAAGTGCCATTTCTGTTTAAGGGATCTGGCTGTTTATTACAATTTGGGGGCTCGTCTGGGAGAATTCACTTGGTCCCAGTGGGCTCCGAGACCCC
This sequence comes from Larus michahellis, assembly GCF_964199755.1. Taxonomy (NCBI): domain Eukaryota; kingdom Metazoa; phylum Chordata; class Aves; order Charadriiformes; family Laridae; genus Larus; species Larus michahellis. The sequence goes on along the minus strand of NC_133929.1, from coordinate 11,767,930 downwards.
GAGCAGGAGGTGCACCCCATCGATTTCGGCAGCCTGCTCGGAGGACTTCCCGGTGTCTGATTGAGACTCCAAGCTGATAATCCCATGAGAGGAGGGACTCATAAAGCAAAAGGGGTAAGTCTCCCCAGGAAAAACCGCAGTAGCCCATAATTCTTGTGCACAAAGACCCAGGCAAGAAAACAGGACTGTAAGTACTGCTTGGTTGGGCGGGTTTGGGGCTTGATTGCTGTGTGTGTGGAACTCGGACCGGACAGTCCGGATCTGGGGAGCGAGTGTGGAGTCTTTCTAACCGCGGTTCCAATCTCCCGTGAGGGAATTGGCCGGTGAAGAGACGAAGCGAAGCGTCAGAGACTGAGTGAAAGACAGCCCCGGGAAAATTGGGTGCTTGACTGCTGTGGTGAGCGGAAGACAGCCCCAGGGAAATGGGACAAAAGATAAGTAAAAAGAGTCCCAGGGAAAAGGGGAGCGGGAAAGTGCTGGCAGATATACCCCAAGACAGTCCTTTGGGGATAAAATTGGCTAATTGGAATATTGATCCGGATACTAAAAATAAGGATGAAGTTAAAATGATTCAGTATTGTATGACAGAATGGACAAAGGAACCTATACGAGCAGACCATTTGTATTGGCCTAGATATGGGCCCTTTGAAGGGTGGATATGCCAGGCTTTAAACCTTTATGTAAACTCTAAAGAATCCTTCAGCCCAGAGGAGAGTGAATATGCCTCCTGCTGGAAAGGGGAGATTTGGCCAAAAGGAGTTAGTACCTTTAAAATACCTGAGATCCCAAGGGAAGAAAAGGAGAAGTGGTGGGATCCTCTGGAAGTTTTGCCCCCTCCCTACTGCCTCCCTCCAACAGCCCCCCCTTCTCCTGGAAAAGAGCTGACACCTAGTGCTAGGAGAAGGTCGGACAGGTCTCAGAGGTTAATTGAACAAGCATCACTTACAAACTCTCCTAGGTTACGGAGGAAAACTTCTGTTAAAGTAAAGGAATCGGAAGACCAAGACACGGTGCAGGAAACACCAGGAGTTAGTTTATTCCCCTTAAGGGAAGTACCCCTGGGGGGAGCACAAGGGGGGACAGGATTTGTAAACGTTCCTTTGACTCCCACTGAAGTCAGGAACTTTAAAAAGGAATTAAAAGGGTTACTGGAAGATCCAATAGGCCTATCAGAACAATTAGACCAATTCCTAGGCCCTAATATTTATACCTGGGAGGAAATGCAGTCAATAATAAGTATAATATTTTCTCCCGAGGAACGGCAAATGATTAGAACATCTGGGATGAGAATTTGGGAAAGGGAAAATCAGCAAGGCCCACCTGGGGATCAGAAGATGCCAATAGTACACCCAAATTGGAATCAAAATGATGTAGAGGGTCGTAGGAACAGGAGTGATTATCGAAATTTAATTATTAAAGGTATAAAAGAAGCCGCTCCTAGAGGGCAGAATGTAACCAAAGCATTTGATGGGCAGCAGGGAAGGGAGGAAACCCCGACCGAATGGCTTGAAAGGCTGCGACCTGACATGAGACAGTGCTCAGGAAGAGATTCAGAGAGTCCCGCGGGGCAAACAATACTGAGAGTTCCATTCGTTACACACGCCTGGCCGGACATTCGAAGAAAATTAGAGAAACTAGAGGACTGGCAGGATCGGGGCCTGAACAAATTATTGAGGGAAGCTCAGAAAGTATATGTACGAAGAGATGAGGAGAAGGCTAAAGCAAAAGCTAAAATCATGGTAGCCACCATGAGGGAAGGAAATATTCAGAAAAATCCCAGGGTGAAAGGGGGGATGGGACGGAATCCTGAAAGGTGGGAGGAGACTTTTAGATGGAATCCTGAGAGGTGGGAGGAGACTTTTAGACAGAATCAGATCCCTCCCAGAAGGGGACCATCGGGAACTGAGAAAACGAATGAAGGAAGTGGATGTTTCTATTGTGGGAAACTTGGGCATTTTAAGAAGGAATATCCTCAAAGGGATAAAGATCAGAAAGTGTTTAAAGAAATTGAGGATTAGGGGTGTCAGGGGCTCTACCTCCTGGGGGATAGTTATCACCTTGAGCCCTTGATAAACCTAAAAGTAGGCCCCCAGGAGGAAGTATTAGAATTTCTAGTAGATACAGGAGCTGAGTGAACTTGTGTTTGTAACATACCTAAAGGATGCATTATAAGTAAAGAAGTAATTAATGTAATGGGAGCAAAGGGGGAAAGTTTTAAAGCCCCGGTGATCAAGCAGGTGGTTTTTGAAGGTAATGACAAAATAGGTGTAGGGAATATCTTGTTAGTGCCTGGAGCTGGGTGCAATCTGTTGGGAAGAGACTTGCAGATCCAGCTGGGGGTTGGAGTAATCCCCGAAGAGGGGAAAATGATTGCAAAAATACTAAGATTAAGTCAGGAGGATGAATCCAAAATTAATCAGCAAGTTTGGGCTGTGGCTGGTAACAGAGGAGGACTGAATTTCCAACCAATCAAAGTCTCTATAGAAAGGGAAAATCACCCCATACGAGTCAGGCAGTACCCCATTTCAATGGAGGGAAAAAAAGGCCTCCAGCTGGTAATTGAAGGACTCATCTCCGAGAGACGTCCAGACTCATCTGGACCCTCGAACCCTGTATGTCTCCTCATAACACTCCTATCCTACCTGTAAAGAAACCTGACGGGACGTATAGGTTGGTGCAAGACTTATGGGAGGTGAATAAGAGAACTTTGACCCGGTACCCTGTTGTACCAAACCCTTATACCCTTCTGAGCAAAGTTCCCCCGGAACACAGCTGGTTTAGTGTAGTGGATTTAAAAGATGCGTTTTGGGCATGTCCCCTGGCTGAGGAAAGTCGAGATATCTTTGCTTTTGAACGGGAGGACCCAAACACCGGACGTAAACGGCAGCTCAGATGGACAAAGCTACCTCAAGGGTTTACAGAGTCTCCCAACCTGTTTGGACAGGCTCTGGAGGAGCTGTTACAATCTTTTCACACCCCTCTGAAAACTCAAATCACTCAGTATGTAGATGACTTATTAATATCAGGGGAAGAGGAAAAATTAGTCAGAGAAGTAACAATTCAGTTATTAACCTTTTTAGGAGAGAAAGGTTTAAGGGTTTCCAAGGGAAAGTTACAATTTGTAGAACCTGAAGTACGATACTTAGGGCATATAATAAGTCAGGGAAGCCACAAATTAAACCCCGAGAGGACTGCCGGAATAATATCCCTCCCACCCCCAACTACAAGAAGAGAAGTAAGGAAGTTATTAGGACTACTAGGGTACTGTAGATTATGGATCGAGGGGTATACCCAGGCGGTGAAATTTTTATACGAAAAATTGACAGGGGAAGATAAGATAGAGTGGACACAGAATGACAAAGAAAAACTAGAAGAACTAAAGTCAAAACTGATAAAAGCTCCGGTTCTGAGCCTACCATCATTAGAGAAACCCTTCTATTTGTTTGTCAATGTGGAAAATGGGATAGCCCATGGAATTTTGGCCCAGGAATGGGGAGGGGTGAGGAAACCGGTAGCGTACTTACCAAAATTATTAGATCCAGTCAGCCGAGGTTGGCCAATATGCATCCAAGTGGTAGCCGCTACCTCGATACTAGTGGAAGAAAGTCGAAAACTCACTTTCAGGGGTAAGCTAATAGTTCACACTCCACACTCTGTAAGGAATATCTTAAATCAGAAAGCAGATAAATGGTTGACGGATTCTAGGATGTTGAAATATGAGGCCATTTTACTAGACAACGAAGACCTAACCTTGGTAACAGATAAGAATCAAAATCCTGCCCAGTTTCTATATGGGGAACCTAAAGAGGAACTAGTACACGATTGTTTAGAAGTAATAAATTATCAGACAAAAATCAGAGAAGATTTGACCGACCAAGCCTTATCAGTAGGAGAAAAGATATACATAGATGGATCATCTAGGTGTATACAAGGGAAAAGAATGTCTGGATATGCAATAATAGATGGGAGTAACATGACGATTATAGAAAAAGGAAAACTGCCATCTGATTGGTCTGCTCAAAGCTGTGAGTTATACGCCTTAAAAAGAGCATTAGAATTTCTAGCACATAAGGAAGGAACTATTTCTACAGATTCCAAATATGCATTTGGGGTGGTACATACTTTTGGAAAAATCTGGGAAGAAAGAGGATTACTAACTTCAAAAGGAAAAGGACTAGTTCACGAGGAGTTAATATTGGAGGTATTAGAAGCTTTAACTCTACCTAAGGAAATTGCAGTAGTCCATGTAAAGGGGCATCAGAAAGGATTAACACCAGAAATAAGGGGAAATAATCTAGCCGACCAAGAGGCGAAAGAGGCTGCTGAAAATGGGGAAGAGAAATTATTAGTTGTTCAACAGAGAAAAGAGGAGCGAGATAATATTCCTCAATTCACTGAAGCTGAAGAAAAGGAATTGACTAGAATAGGAGGAGAAAAGACTCCGGAAGGAAAATGGGTGTTACCTGATGGGCGTCAGATAGTAAATAAAACATTAGCAAGAAAAATATTGGAGGAATTGCATAGAGAAACCCACTGGGGAACACAGGCCATTTGCGATCGCTTTCTTAGAAAATTTGGATGCATAGGGGTGTTCGGAGTAGCTAAACAAATCACCGATAGGTGTATAACTTGCCAAAAGGTGAATAAAAAGGTAATGAGAAAACCCATCCATGGAGGGCGGGAGTTGGCCTTACGCCCCTTTCAAAATATACAAGTGGATTTTACAGAACTCCCACAAGTCCAAAGGTGGAAGTTCCTCTTGGTATTAGTAGACCATCTTACCCATTGGGTGGAGGCAATTCCAGTCACCAGAACATCGGCTAATGTAGTAACAAAGATCCTGCTAGAACAAATTATTCCTAGATACGGAATGGTTCATAGAATAGACTCTGACAGAGGAACGCATTTCACCTCCAAAATAATCACCCAGATAACTCAAGCCTTAGGTACTCAATGGGAGTTACACACTCCATGGCATCCCCAAAGCTCAGGAAGGGTTGAACGAATGAATCAGACTTTGAAAAGGGCTTTAACCAAATTAATGATAGAAACTCAACTGTCACGGGTCAAGTGCCTCCCTTTAGCATTACTCAGGATTCGAACTCAACCCAGAACGGATCTCGGAGTCTCTCCATATGAAATGATGTTTGGTTTGCCCTTCTTGGCTTCACAGCAGGAAATGGCTACTTATGAAGGAGGGGAGGCTAGTATTAAACAATACGTAATGCAGATTGCAAAGAACTTGGAACAACTAAGAAATAAAGGGTTGCTCCCACAAACTACCCTGTTGGATTTTAAGATCCATAACATTAAAATTGGAGAACAGGTTTTAGTAAAAACATGGAGAGAGCAATCTTTAACTCCCCAGTAGGAGGGTCCCTTTCAGGTGCTGTTGACTACGGAAGCTGCAGTACGGACGAAGGAAAAAGGGTGGACTCACGCCAGCAGAATAAAAGGACCAGCAGAAGAACCTAGAGATTGGACTCTGACTTCAACTCCCAGGGACACCAGACTCACCTTAAAACGCCAACCAACGCGGTGATGTATGGGAGAGGAACTGAATAATAACTTAGAAATCACAGAAACTTGGGAAGTGAAACCAGAACTTTATCATTGGTTTCGGGTACGGCCGGGACAAACCTTAAGGAAAATTAGATATCCTCCTTGGGGAAGAGCACTCCCGTTACAGACAGGAGGGTCAGGGTTGTATAAAAGTGAAAACTCTCTGTTTGCACTTGCATGTGATTTATATAAAGAAGATAGTCGGCTATATCCTAACCTTGAGGAAGAACTACAGCCCCCTCCAGTACCCCGTAGTATACCTTGTCTGATACATCCCTATGCTAGACATCATAGTTGGGTGAAGTGCGAATGCTTAGGTTGTAAGCAAAATTGGTATTACCATTCATCCCGAAGACATCCCTTCTGTTTAAATTGCCGGAAGCAAAATTTGAGTTTGGCTCAAACTCGGATACGATATATCAATATCGTAACATTAATTTGTGGGTGGGAATTGCTAGTGCCGGTTCTGTGGGAAATTCCTGAAGAATGGTGGGAAACAGTGGTCTCTAAGTGTAAAAACCGATTTTGCTTGGAAAAGATATAAGAACCCTACCTGCTACAAGAGCCAGGGATACCGAATGAAAAGAGGATGGAGGGCAAGACCAGGTTGGCCACCGTACTCGCTGCCAAGAAGAATTATTTCTCGGCTGTTGGAAGCACCCCAATAGGCATGAGAGGTAGGAGTATAAGCCATACTGGACCTCCACTCCTCGTATTGTTGTTAGCGGTATCCTTAGTATCCAGTAACGAATGCATGAAGTGTTGCCAGCAGGTCTCCTGGAATAGGAAGAGGGTTTCCACGATGACAGTGCATTCGCATATCAACAGCCACTGTTATAACCGCCATGAGTTAACAGTGTGCAAATATGACCAACACGAATATTGGGTTGGGAAGAATTTAGGAATAGGCGGAACAAGACTAGGAGTGCATTGTCCTAGAGGGGAACAATGGCTCTGCTTTACTAAAGCTGGGCATTGGGACATATCAGACGGAGGTGGGGTACAAGATATGACAAAAGCCGAAATAGTGAAAAATAAAATAGAACAAATTAAGAAAAAAATAACTCCAAAATTTGATGGAGAATTGTATGCAAAAATCAGAAAGCAGTTGGAGGAAGAAATAGGACTCCCAACATTAGGAAAGAATTTGTTTGTAGATTTGGGGGAAAGAATAAGCAGGGAATTAAATGTAACAAATTGCTGGATTTGCGGAGGGCCTTTAATGACGGAAGAGTGGCCTTGGAAAGGGAGCAGTTTAGGGCCAGTGGAACTCCTTAAATGGAATCGTACCAGTAGCACACGAGAAGACCGACCTGAGGGATGGATTTTGAGTTCTATCACAATAGGGGAAGAATGCCTACGGAGAGAGGGTAAAAATTATTTAAAGAGTGTGGGACATTCTCCTTGTAAAAGACTTAAAATCAGCAATGGGACTTCCACCTGGTGGTATCCAGAAAAGCCAAAATGGGTATGGGCCCTAAATAATAATACAGGAAATTGTGAATATGACAGTATGACCAGGCTTTTTAAATGTAAAAAAAGGGTCCTAAACCCTTATCAAAACATTCCAGAAATATCCAAGTTTTGGGAAAATATAGCGGAGATGCAGACAGAGTTTTGGAAAGCCCCTGAAGGGTTATTCTGGATATGCGGAAAAAGAGCTTATTCAGAACTACCTTCTAAGTGGAAGGGTAGCTCTACCCTTGGCATTATCCAGCCGGGATTTTTCTTATTGCCTGGACCAAAAGGGGATGATTTAGGAGTACCGGTATATGAGTCCTTAAAAAGAACTAAAAGAGATATTATAGGAGGATCTCAGAGGTGGGGTGAAGAGGATTGGCCTCCTGAACGGATAATCCAAGTATACGGACCAGCCGCTTGGGCTCAAGATGGCAGCTGGGGTTACCGGACTCCCATTTATATGTTAAACCGCATTGTCCGACTACAGGCGGTTGTAGAAATAATACCTAATAGAACAGCTCGAGCAATAAATCTAATAACGAAACAGCAAAAACAAATGAGGGCTGCTATCTACCAAAACCAATTAGCCTTAGACTACTTACTGGCGGAAGAAGGAGGCGTTTGTGGAAAATGGAACACTTCAGATTGTTGTTTAAAGATAGATGATAATGGGGATGCAATATTGGAAATAAAAGAAGAAATCCGGAAAATTGCGCATGTACCGGTTCAAAAATGGGAATCCATGTTAAACGATAATTGGTGGAATAATGTTTTTGGGGGAACCTGGTGGAAGACACTAGGCTACATTCTCTTATGTTCAATCGCTGGTTTATTATTTCTTCCTTGCTTAATCCCTTGTTTTATACGCTTAATTACAACAGTAGTCCAAAGCATGCAAGTAGTTACCATACCCAAGAATCCAAAATTGGCAGCCTCAGGCTCAACTAAAAAGATAATGGTATTAAGGAGAATAAGAAATACTCCACAACAATTGGAAGAAGCAGAATCGATCTATGAACAAAACAAATGGATTAAGCAAAATGAAAGTTATGGCTCAAGCCAAATGTAGTATAAAAGACAAAAAGGGGGAATTGTGAAAAATAGTGAAGGTATTGTTGGCTTTCGCCATAATAACAAGGCTATAAATCTTTGACTTATAAGGATAACTAACCTTTAGTAAATTAGGAAACATGAGAAACCTCAAAGATAACAACTAACAGCAACTATGAAGAAAAACATCATGAAGAAAGACATCCGAGAGAAACAAAAGAGAACTTCTCCAAAAGACTCCACAAGTGATTAACAGAAGGAAACAGATGCATGGGAGAAGGGAGTTGATGATAATCGATCCTACCAGAAGGAAACACATGCATGGGAAAAGGGAGCTGATCCTACCAGAAGGAAACAGACGCATGGGAAAAGGGAACTGAAGATCATCGATCCTCAGAAACAATTGTCAGAAGGAAACACACAAATAGAAGAGAAAAAAGGACTAATAATAATCAATCATTATAAACAATTACTCTGTCTAAAAGAGTGAATACGTATGCAATATTGAATGTATATAAGACATGGGTGAAGTGTTAGCTGGTGTGCCTCTGACTTGAGTCATGCACCCAGCGCTGTGCTTTTGCTTTATTGGCTCTGTCCCTATAATAAAATAAGTGCCATTTCTGTTTAAGGGATCTGGCTATTTATTACACCCCTTAAATTGCAATAGTGCATTCTTCCATTGTATCCATAAGAACTTGCAATAGTGGCGTATCGGACCTGTGAGTGAAGTCCAAATAAATTGTTAATTTGAACCTCTCAGTGAAGTCATCTTCTCTCCGTCACAGCGTGCTCAGATGGGAAACTGTATTTCCAGTTAAATATGTATGAAATGGCCGGATTGCAGTGTTCTATTGGCTATTTGGTGGAAAGGGGGAATGACGGGCCTTGTTGAACTTCATTAGGATTGCACAGGCCCACCTCTCAAGCCTGTCAAGACCCCTCTGGATGGCATCCCTTCCCTCCACCATATTGACCGCTTCACACAACTTGGTTTCACTGGCAAACTTGCTGAGGGTGCATTCAATCCCAACATTCATGCCGCCAGCAAAGATGTTAAATAATACCGGTCCTAGTACCAACCCCTGAGGAACACCAGCCTCCCACCAGCGGTTCTCTGATGGTGGTGGGTGTTCTGCCATTCATGTTGGACTTGATCCTAGACTGATGGTCTGGCTGAGGCAGCATGAATTCTGAATGTTATTTCTTGCTCCAGGAGATAGAGATCAATTAAGTAAACTGTATATCCTAAAGTCCATGGGTCCTCATGGGATGCACCAGAGAGTGCTGAGGGAGTGTGGAATAATTACTAAATTGGCTAAGAATATAAAAGTACAGCATTGTTCACACATTAAGGAAAAGTATAAAATCAAGAGGTTTCTGAGGTAGAAAATAGCTGCAGCTGGCATGAAGGATACAACACCTGTGGTTCCCTTATAAGGATGCTTGTGAAGCTACATGAGGTATGGGACGGGATGCAATTATTCCGTGGCTTTACCTTATGATGTATAGCGGATACGGGAATGGGATGATACCATGAAACAGATAAGCTGCCAATTAGCTGCCCGCTAGATGCTCAGAGCCAACATTTTGTCAAATTTTGATGAAATGCTGTCCTTTGTGTGAACTTTGCTCATTATAATGTCATTATAATACCAAAACACACCTCCATCCCGAAGGCTACCCGCCTCCAAGGTGCGACCACTCCTTCTTGAGTCTGCGCCCTGAATTTCTCATAAACTATACCTTTAATTGTGAAGCGAGAAAAATTTACACCAATCATAATAAAAGTATGTATGACTAAAGTCACTCAAACTCCACCTTGAAGATAACAAATAGTATAAAAATAGCCCGAGAGAGGGGGGATACCCAGGGAAGACACCATCGCAAAGAATTCCATCACTGACTTCTGGGACCAGTCGACGGGCTGAGCCTCTCTTCCCCCTCATAGGGACGCCTTTGGGTAAGACTTAGATTATACCGACTGCTTTCTCGGGAAACTTAGAAATTTCTCTAGAGAATCTCTTTTCTATTTTTATAGCCAGGCTGTATCATTTATAACTTTGTCGCGCGTTTTGTATACTTTCATTTGCACGTGCTTTGCAGACAGTGTATTTATCACCGGCAATCCTAAGAACCTATATACCTGTTGTTTAAATAAACTGCACTGTTTAAGTAGCTAGTCATTTCGGTTTCTCACTGAACGCGACCAAAGACTCGAGAGTGACTAGACTGAAGGTGCAGTCCACTATTAGTGTATCCAAATCGTAATAGTTTAATACATATTAAATGCGATTGGACTGATAGTGCTGAATTGGGCATCACTCCGAATTTAAACCTAGCCGCACCTGGCCTCCCACCTCGTTGAGGAGTGTTAGAACTCAAGGGGGTTTATCTTCTGCCAAAACTGCTTTGCCCCTTTCACGCAACAGGGAGCTGGTGGAAATCTTTGCTGGGCCACTCTCCATCATCTTCGAAAGGTCCAGGAGAACAGGAGAGGTGCCTGAGGACTGGAGGAAAGCCAATGTCACTCCAGTCTTTAAAAAGGGCAAGAAGGAAGACTCAGGAAACTACAGGCTGGTCAGCCTCACCTCCATCCCTGGAAAGATGATGGAACAGCTTGTTCTGGGCATCATCTCAAGGCATGTGGAGGAAAAGAAAGCTATCAGAAGTAGTCAGCAGGGATTCACCAAGGGGAAATCATGTCTGACTAACCTGATAGCCTTCTATGATGGCATGACTGGATGGATAGATGAGGGGAGGGCAGTGGACGTGGTCTACCTTGACTTCAGCAAGGCTTTTGCCACCATCTCCCCCAGCATCCTCATAGGGAAGCTTAGGAAGTGTGGGTTAGATGAATGGACAGCGGGGTGGATTGAAAACTGGTTGAAAGAGAGAGCTCAGAGGGTCGTGATTAGGGGCACAGAGTCTAGTTGGAGGTCAGTGACAAGCGGTATTCCCCAGGGGTCATTACTGGGTCCAGTCCTGTTCAATATATTCATCAATGACCTGGATGAAGGGATAGAGTGTACCCTCAGCATGTTTGCTGATGACACAAAACTGGGAGGAGTGGCTGACACACCAGAAGGCTGTACCTCCATACAGAGAGACCTGGACAGGCTAGAGAGTTGGGTGGAGAGAAACCTTATGAAATTCAATAAGGGCAAGTGTAGGGTGCTGCACCTGGGGAGGAATAACCCCATGCACCAGTACAGGTTGGGGGCTCACCTGCTGGAGAGCAGCTCTGTGGAAAGAGACCTGGGAGTCCTGGTGGACAGCAGGATGACCATGAGTCAGCAATGTGCCCTTGTGGCCAGGAAGACCAATGGCATCCTGGGGTGCATTAAGAAGAGCATGGCCAGCAGGTTGAGGGAGGTCATCCTCCCCCTCTACTCTGCCCTGGTGAGGCCACACCTGGAGTACTGTGTCCAGTTCTGGGCTCCCCGGTTCAAGAAGGACAGGGAACTGCTGGAGAGGGTACAGCAAAGGGCTACCAAGATGATTAGGGGACTCGAACACCTCTCTTATGAAGAAAGGCTGAGGGATTTGGGTCTCTTCAGTCTGGAAAAAAGACAACTGAGGGGGGATCTTATCATTGCTTTTAAATACTTAAAGGGTGGGTGTCAGGAGGATGGGGCCAGGCTCTGTTCAGTGGTGCCCGGGGACAGGACAAGATGAAACGGGCACAAACTTGAACATAGGAACTTCCACCTAAACATGAGAAGGAACTTCTTTACTTTGAGGGTGGCAGAGCACTGGAACAGGCTGCCCAGAGAGGTGGTGGAGTCTTCATATCTGGAGACATTCACAACCTGCCTGTACATGTTCCTGTGCAACCTGCTGTAGGTGACCCTGCTCTGGCAGGGGGGTTGGACTAGATGATCTCCAGAGGTCCCTTACAACCCCTATCAGGCTGTGATTCATTCTGTGAGTTATGCCTATACGTGTGCATAGATATATGCCATAGAGATAGACCTACATATATACATTATTAAATGAAGGTTGAAAAGAAAATGCAGATATTATGTTCATTGAGTTGAAACTGAAATCCTGCTTTACTTCTTCCCAGATGAATATTCTAGCTATCAAGTTGCAGTCAGGCTTTTTCTTAGCTGTCCTTCTGTGGGTCTCAGTACTGCTGCAGTAATGGATGTATGGTGGCTCAGTCTCAACAAGGTGGACAGGGATTGCCAATGCCTTTGCAGTTAAATAGGTTTCTGAGGCACTGCAGGTTCAGTAGAGCCTAGAAGTTTAGAATCATAGAATTGCTGAGGTTGGAAGGGACCTTTAAGATCATCAAGTCTAACCTTTAGCCTACCCTGACAAAAAACACTTCTAAACCATGTCCCTAAGTGCCCCATCTACCCTTTTTTTAAACACCTCCAGGGATGGTGAATCCACCACCTCCCTGGGCAGCCTATTCCAATGTTTAATAACCCTTTCAGTGAAAAAATGTTTCCTAATATCCAATCTAAACCTCCCCTGACGTAACTTGAACCCGTTTCCTCTCGTCCTATCACTTGTCACCAGGGAGAAGAGGTCAGCCCCCATCTCTCTACAACCTCCTTTCAGGTAGTTGTAGAGGGTGATAAGGTCTCCCCTCAGCCTCCTCTTCTCCAGGCTAAACAACCCCAGCTCCCTCAGTCGTTCTTCATAAGGTTTGTCCTCCAGACCCCTCACCAGCTTTATAGCCCTTCTCTGGACACGCTCCAACACCTCAATGTCCCTTTTGTAGCGAGGGGCCCAAAACTGAACGCAGTACTCGAGGTGGGGCCTCACCAGGGCCGAGTACAGGGGGATGATCACTGCCATAGTCCTACTCACCACACTATTCCTGATACAGGCTAGGATGCTGTTGGCCTTCTTGGCCACCTGGGCACACTGCTGGCTCATATTCAGACAGCTGTCAACCAACACCCCCAGGTCCTTTTCTGCCGGGCTGCTTTCGAGCCACTCCGCCCCAATCCTGTAGCGCTGCATGGGGTTGTTGTGACCCAAGTGCAGGACCCGGCACTTGGCCTTGTTGAACCTCATACCATTGGTCTCAGCCCATCGGTCCAGCCTGTCCAGATCCCTCTGCAGAGCCAACCTACCCTCAAGCAGATCAACACGCCCGCCCAGCTTAGTGTCATCTGCGAACTTACTGAGGGTGTATTCGATCCCTTCATCCAGATCATTGATAAAGATATTAAAGAGAACCGGCCCCAGCACCGAGCCCTGGGGGACACCACTTGTGACCGGACACCAACTGGATTTAACTCCATTTACCACCACTCTCTGGGCACGGCCATCCAGCCAGTTTTTTACCCAGCGAAGAGTACACCTGTCCAGGCCATGAGCAGCCAGTTTCTCCAGGAGAATGCTGTGGGAAACGGTGTCAAAAGCTTTGCAAAAATCCAAGTAGATAACATCCACAGCCTTTCCCTCATCCACTAAGTGGGTCACCTTATCATAGAAGGATATTAGGTTTGATAGGCATGACCTGCCCTTCACGAACCCATGCTGACTGGGCCTGATCACCCTGTTCTCCTGCATGTGCCGTGTAATGGCACTGAGGAGGATCTGTTCCATGACCTTCCCAGGCACCGAGGTCAGACTGACTGGCCTGTAGTTCCCCGGATCCTCCTTCCGGCCCTTCTTGTGGATGGGTGTCACATTTGCCAACCTCCAGTCAGCTGGGACCTCCCCAGTTATCCAGGACTGCTCATAAATGATGCAAAGTGGCCTGGCGAGCACTTCCGCCAGCTCTTCCAATACCCTTGGGTGGATCCCATCCGGCCCCATAGATTTGTGCACCTCCAGGTGCTGAAGCAGGTCCCTCACCGTTTCCCTTTGGATTACGGGGGCTTCATTCTGCTCTCCATCCCTGTCTTCTAGCTCAGGGGTCTGGGTACTCAGGGAACAACTGGTCCTACTGCTGAAGACTGAGGCAAAGACTTCATTAAGTTTCATTGCCTGCTTCCTGGGATAGTGGCATGAATGTTTTTGAGGGATTCTGTGCCTCTGCATGGAAAGAGAAAGATGGACGGGATTGTTCTTTGCTTATCTTCAGAGATGTCATTCTGCATGCTGACTGTACAGGAGGTATGGGCAATCATGCTAGGTAGATACACTGGATCATAGCCATCCAGGATCAGGTACCCAGAAGACCAAAGGGCATGTTAGCATTTTAGCTAAGCTATGTCACATTCAGTGACATAGAGTCTCTCTTTGTGTTCTGTGAAAAGTCTTCTCCATTCACCATGAGAATTTTTTAATGATAAGGACAACTATGTATTGGAATAACTTACCTAGGGTCTCTATCTACTCGAGCCTCTAAGTAGAAACTCAATAGCTTTTACTTGGACGAGTAAGAGGTGCTTCAAAGAGAATAAAATAAGCTTCTGGAAGGCCAGTGTTTGCCTCAGAGAAATTAGGCTGATGTGGGACAGATTTTTGCCTTCATACTTTAGAGATTTGGTGCAACCTTGAAACACAGTTTCAGCTTTTGAAAATTGATAATTTCAGTTATTTCAAAATCAGACAACAGTGAGAAATATTTACTTGAAAAGTTATAACAATGTGTTCTCTTTCCTTTTCTGGCTGCCATGGCTTCTTTCCATTTAGTAAAACTATTATAGTGAACAATTTTATTGGGAAATTAACATTAATAGCAGAAAATATTTACAGATCCCTGTGTACTCAATTGTTAAAATAAATGGTAAAAAAAAAGACTTTATTCTGTTAGTTGTGGAAACAAAGTCAATACTATATCAGCATCCTGCTGGTATTCAAAAGACAGGATGAAACAAAAAACATCCCTAAAATTAAACTTGTAAATCCATATTTAGAAACCTATGTGTATACCCTAAAAGTTGTCAGCACCGCAGAGGTTCCCTGTGGAGTTGGCAATAGCATTCTGGAAACTCTTACGGTACAGGTTTCAGTGGGCTCCTTCTTTTCTGAGCAGGCTGTACCATTTCCACAGTCAGTCTATTGAAAGGCTCTTCCATGACAAATGTCCTGAAGCTTATAGCTGTCTTTAAAATAGCTAGGTAATTTTTTTAGGAGCAGTATTTTAAGGAAAACTCAATGACGCTTTTATTCCAGTCATGGTATTTTCTTTTTTGTTTCTTTTATTATTGTTATTTATTTACTTATTTATTCATTTTTAAGGTCAGATTCAGCTTTCATCAATTTTTAGATAATTCTAAAAAAGAAGTCTGTTTTTCCATTTTCCCCTAGATGCTTCTGTTACTTGTGGCTATTGTGAGAAACATCAAGGATGTGAAACATTTCTTTTTTATGGGATTTAGCTTATAAAAAGAAAAAAGATTTAACTCCAGATCTATATGCCTGTATTAGTCACCTTAGGCTCCCTTTGCTATCAGTTTAGGAATGGGCAGGATAGGGTGCAGTTCGCCTCATCCTCTCTGGACATTGAAAATAGACCAATTTAATCATTCTTTTCACATGCCCATTTCTCCCTATTGATTTCATTAGATTTCAGAAGTCACTGTAGCATACTGAAACTGTGTATGTTCAATCCCTTTTCACCTTGTTCAGAATGAAACAATTTCACTTTGAAAATCAAATATCTAATTTATTCTTTGTATTTTTTATGTGGCATTGCCACTGGAAGAATTAGCATAAAACATTGAGCGTAAAATTCCCAAATTGCATTGGAATTATGCTTCAGTATTTTACACTATTTCAACAGTACAAAAACATCCTTTTCTCCTCACACACGTGAGTAGTTCAGAATTGGAAAGGACCACAGAAGGCGGCAGTTGCAGCACAGAAACTCTCTAAGAGCAGGTCCAAGATAGAAGTAATGTAAATAAGGCCTCCAATTTTTCTGTTCAGTTGAAAAGCAATTTCTTTGCCAGAAAATACCTGCCATTTGTTGGTGTTAATTAATTAAACGAAGTTAGCTGACCTTGGTTGTTATAGCAGTAAGTATAAGCAAGAGCCTCTGTGCATACCATTCCTTGGTATAATCAGGTCTTATCACTCTGAGAGTGAACAGTTTCTGAACAATATGCTGTTAATTTCAGAGTTTAGTCAGTTAGAAGAGGCCCAGCTAAAAAGTAAAATTACAAATCAGAAAATTGGTTCTGTTTTACCTCAAACCAGGAAAATTTGTTATAGAAAAAACTCAGATACTGAGAATAATTTACGTTTAATCTGCTTACGTACTTGACCTTAACTATGAAAGAGCTTATTGTCAGCTTCAGTGAAGCTACATTACTTTCATCAACTGAGAAATCCATCCATGCACTATATATATCATACTGTTGCGTGAAAAGGGGCAAAGCGGTTTTGGCAGAAAATAAACCCCCTTGCATTCTAACACTCCTCACCGAGGTGGGAGGCTAGGTGCGGCTAGGTTTAAATTCTGAGTGATGCCCAATTCAGCACTATCAGTCCAATCGCGTTTAATATGTATTAAACTATTACGATTTGGATACACTAATAGTGGACTGCACCTTCAGTCTAGTCGTGCTCATGAACTAGCACGGCCACTCTCGAGTCTTTGGTCGCGTTCAGTGAGAAACCAAAACAACTAGCTACTTAAACAGTGCAGTTTATTTAAACAACAGATATACAGGTTCTTAGGATTGCCGGTGATAAATACACTGTCTGCAAAGCACGTGCAAATGAAAGTATTGTTAAGTATACAAAATGCGCGACAAAGTTATAAACAATACAGCCTGGCTATAAAAGTAGAAAAGAGATTCTCTAGAGAAATTTCTAAGTTTCCCGAGGAAGCACTCAGTATAATCTAAGTCTTACCCAAAGGCGTCCCTATGAGGGGGAAGAGAGGCTCAGCCCATCGACTGATCCCGGAAATCAGTGATGGAATTCTTTGCGATGGTGTCTTCCCTGGGTATCCCCCCTCTCTTGGGCTATTTTTATACTATTTGTTATCTTCAAGGTGGAGTTTGAGTGACTTTAGTCATACATACTTTTATTATGATTGGTGTAAATTTTTCTCGCTTCACAATTAAAGGTACAGTTTACGAGAAATTCAGGGCGCAGACTCAAGAAGGAGTGGTCGCGCCTTGGAGGCGGATAGCCTTCGGGATGGAGGTGTGTTTTGGTATTATAATGACATTATAATGAGCAAAGTTCGCACAAAGGACAGCATTTCATCAAAATTTGACAAAATGTTGGCTCTGAGTATCGAGCGGGCAGCTAATTGGCAGCTTATCTGTTTCATGGTATCGTCCCATTCCCGTATCCGCTATACATCATAAGGTAAAGCCACGGAATAATTGCATCCCGTCCCGTACCTCATGTAGCTTATCAGGGAATCACAGGTGTTGTGTCCTTCATGCCAGCTGCGGCTATTTTCTACCTCAGAAGCCTCTTGATTTTATACTTTTCCTTAATGTGTGAACAATGCTGTACTTTTGTATTTTTAGCCAATTTAGTATTTATACCACACATACAGAACAAAATAAAGCCCATAAGGCTGAGGGTTAGAAACACCCTGACAACAGAATCCTAGAAGTCAGCATTTAAAATGTCATTTTGTAGAACTAAATCAATAAATGAACAATTATCAATGAGTTTCACCATTACTGAAATTTTAAATAGTGTTAAAGTTGGTTTTCTTTGTTGTTTAGATTTGTTTTTAAAGGCTTGTCTTCTTTGCTGTTTGTTGTTTTCTGCTGTCTGCTATTTCCGTCCTGATGCAGCAACAACATAACAATGTTGGCTGAAAGCCAGCTTGAGAACAGACTGAGCCTTCAATGGTTTTTTGATGCATGAATATTTTGCGGGGGCATTTAAATGATGTTTGTGCTTCTCACAGTGTGAAAAAAAAACATTGCCAGGTTTCTTTGATCTACTGGAAACAGGCTATCATAATACAGAAATAGTTAGCTGAAATAAGTACATTCAGGTAGCTTCTTTCTACTTAACTGTGTATCATTTGTTTCTGCACTCACAAAGGAGGTTTTCATTCAGCTGGGGCAAAGTGCCCACAGTTATTGATGGTTCAAGTATTTTATTCCTTAAAATGACAGTTCTGAAAACATATTTCTCTCACCACACAGAGAGTGGGAGGGCAGTGGAAAGGAGGAGATGATTGAGGAAGCTAGAAGTGAAATGACATTCATGGCTGTCAAATGCCATTTCCATTTTAATGACTGTAAAAAGGAGTCTCAGAGAGCGGCCAGACAGCAGAGGTTTGGGTGACCACTCGCAGTGTCAGATGTTGGCAGAATCTGGGTTTGACGTTCATGATTTGAAGGAAAGAATATGTCTCCTTTGTTCATTCCCTGGCATGGACTGATACTGCTCCAAGTTTTTGATGTTTCACAGTTTTCTGACTAGCACAACCTAAGGCTTCAATGAGGTGGAAGCTCAGACAAACAGATGCTGTTTTGAATAAAAAAAAAATAAAACAGACTTTAAAGGAAACATTTCAGTGGGAATCTCAACTTTTTCTTTTTTTTTTTTCTGTCAAAAACTCAAAAAACCCAATTACTTTCAAATGGGGGTGAGGTGGGAAAGGCTTCCTGAAAAACTGAAGAAACAACCTCAAACTGGCATTTTCACAGAACAATTAACAACACTTAAAAAGAGGAAATAAAACTGCATGATACCAATTCCATTTCCTTCAACACTCTCACTCGTCTGCTGACCACACAGGACTCCCCGTCAGCTGTAAAAGCCATAACCCTCACAGCACAAGCCAGAAGCGCAGCACGCGATGTCACAAAATGCTTGTTAAAATTGGGTAAGAGGGCGCTCCAGCCTTGACTTCTGCTCTGGATGTTGCCATCCAAAAGTCATCATGTTGAGCAAGTAATTTTGTTTCGTTGTGTTCTACTCAAAATATTTTGTGGTGTTCTACTCAAAATATTTTGTGGTTTGCAGGGGAGGTCTAATTTTTAGGTCTAATTAATGTTTGTAGAAGATATTTCAAAGACATTTCCTTGCAAATATTGCAATATGACTTCTTAGTGTTATTGCCACTGATAACATATCCTTTTAATAGCTGGTTTTTGTTTTACCTGTTCCACACATCCTGTTTTTAATGAAGCCTGTTTTTCAATATCTTGCAACCTCTAAGAGCAGGTCTGATCTTTTTTTTTAATTTATTTTTAATAATAGAGGCTACTTGAAGGGATTATTCTAGACATGGAAAGAGTTTTCAAGATCCTGAGCCATGTGTTTTTGAGACAATATTACCAAAATCCTTAAACTAAGAACTAGATTCTCGCTGAGATGAATATCTGACCTAAAATTCTGATTATTGGATGTTTAATGAATTTCTCTCCATTCTTTTCCTTGACTGGCACAATCATAGTATTTGGGTATGTCACACTCAGCTACAGTTTTTTTCTTCACAGCACTTCTGAGATAAGCATGAACCATTATTTTTATTCCACAACTGAATAAAATATGGTGGACCAAATGACTTGCCTGTGGTCACAAAGGCCATATTCGAAAAAGGACAAAAAAGGTCAAACCTATTGTTATTCATTGTAACTCAGTCTGCCCTAGTAGCCAGCCAAACAGGAAATGAATATTTACCTGAGTAGCTCTTTAGAAAGGTTTTTTTTTTAAAGATAATACACCCAAAACACTTTCAATATCAAGGTGTAAATAATGTTCCAACACCAAGATGCTGGTTGGATGCTTTGCACTGATATTGCTTGGTCAGAGACACAATTCGATGGAAATTAGGGACTATGTTCTGTACAAAATACACCTTTCAGCACTAAAACAAACAGAGCTGTTTATATCAGTGCAGTGTGGCATGTCTACAGCAGGAATCTCTCAAAATTAACCGGTGACATAAAAACAATGATATACATTTCCTCAGTCTAAGGAACACAGGCAACTTTACAGAAATCATCCCTATATTTTGGGGGAATTTTCAAAATGAGTAGTGAGCTATGTATCTGTGTGAGGAACGCACATGTTGGCATGCTGGGTCAGATCTTTAATCCATCTAGCCCAGTGTCTTGTCTCCATGACTTGCCAGCACCATGTCTTAAAGAATTTGGGACAGTAAACATAGGACATCACATGGATCTTTTGTGTCCCTACCAAAGGGTCATGTCTATGCCAAGAAACTCTGTATAGCCTGTACTGCAGAATCAGTGTCTGAACTGCAGTTCATGAGCACATTTACCTGTACATATACATCGCTCAAGGTACATGGCAGCCCAGGCCGTTGAGTGTCTGGAAACAAATATTTGGTGCATACATAAAGTAATATTCTGTGTGAAGAACATGAAGGCTGGTGCTCGGCATGCACAACTCTCTAATATAGAAAGCACATTATATGAACTAACCCCAACATGAACCGCTAGGTCCTCAGGGTCTTTTTCCTGCAAATGTTGTGGGATTTGGGCACAAGCCTAGGAGAGCTCTTCAAATGAAAGTTCAAGAAATCTGGATTTAAAAAAAGAACTTTAAAATACTTCCCAACAAATATTTGGCTTTTTTATTGCAACATCAGCAATTCTTGTAATTGGTTTAAATGTTTATTTGAAGTGTCCTTTAGTTTTCACTTTCAGTGTGTCAGAAGATTCCCTGGCTTAATCACTCATTGTAGAAAAAAAGAGCACTGATGCCTTTTACCTGTTTTGAACTTGCTACCCTCCTTAATTTTGTTGCACATTCTCTTATTCCGCCACAAGCTGGGGAGAAGAGAAGCACATAATCTATCTTCTCCAAGTAATTTATTTTTATCCTTTCATTATGTCCTTTTGTCCCTCTCCTTTCCAAGGTGACTCTTCCCAATCTTTTCAATCATTCTACATGACAGCTTTTTTTGTTGTTGTTTTTTTAGGCATGGATCACTTCCATTTGTCACAGGTGAGCCCTTTCTAATTTTGATAAACTTTTTTCTTATTTTATTATTATTTTGGTTTTATGGTAGTGTAATAATACTTCACAAAATCTTCCAGATGAGACCACATTTTGATTTATAGATTGTCTGTGTAGTATTTACTGCATCATTCCCCATCTCAGTTCTTATGAACCCTCACATCTTGTTTGAATTTTTTTCTTAAAACTACAGCTGCATATGGTGTAGAAATCTGTCTTCATCGATACCCAGATCCCTCTCCTGGGTTGAGACAGTGAATGTAGACCCCTGTCAGATGTATAAGCAGTTTAATTTATTTTTTTCCCTTCAGTATGCCTTACTTTGCATTTATTGGCATTGAACTTAATTTGCCCTCACTTTAGTCCTCACATGGTTTAGCTAAGTCTCTTTGAAGTTCCTCACGGATCTCTCTGGTCCGTGCTAGCTAAATAATTTTGTGTCATCTGCAAGTTTTGCTAACCTCAGTATTACCCTCTTTCAAGATCATTAATACAGATTTCAAACACGAGATCTAATGCAGAACAATGAGATGAGGCATCCCACTGTTCACCTTGTGCTACTATTTATTCCTTCCCTTTGTTTCCCATCTTTCACCGATTTTCAGCCCATGTTTGATGTACTCCATGAGCACAACAAATAAGTGAAACCATAAGTGTGGTTAAGTATCAGCGTGCTCGGTTTTTCTCAGTGCTTTGAATACAATTCGTGTGCTAAATACAGTGTTTCCTCCCCTTTCTACAAGAAATACCCTTTTATTTACTTATTATTTTTTAACAGCTTAGAAATCCCTTTGATAGGCCTAGACTTTGGAAACGTCTGAGAAAGAAACATATTTACAGTTATGTATATAGTTCAGCATGTCAGAAATTTTCAGATTTCTACTTATGGAGAGACTGTGTCATTTTTCTCTTTGAATAGTTAAGGATGAAGGGACTACATACAAAGATTTTTCACCATTTCCCTTTGTGATGACATCACTGCTATCTCTACAAACAGCAGCACATGAGAAACCAGCTCATTTTTGCAAAAAGAGTGACCTTGATTTTGGCCCCTATCTTGGGAGAAGGATATAAGAGAATTTTGCAGCTTTCCAGACTGCTTTCGGCTAGAAAGGGTGCCTTCTCCATCTGTGCAGCATGGTCACTGCTGATGTTCATGCTGTGAGTGCTGATACTGATGCAATGACTGCTAGTTAAAGGAGACAACTTTATATTGGGCCCTGAGGTCCCACACCATGCGCCTGCTTAACAGGAGGACTCTTTCTGAGCTTGTTCCTTGCATTTCTCAGATATCTGCTCTCCATACTTCTATGTAAAATAACTGGATCAAGCTCAGCAGTCCAAGTGTGAGAGTCCTGACTTTGGTGACACAGAGCAGCTGGATTGTGGAACCTGGTGCAAATAATGGAGACGGGGCCTATGTCCCACTGTTTCAGACCCGTCATTGTCTGATTGATCAGCTCTGTGCCGCTGCACTGTCTGAAAGCTCCTTCCACCACTTTTTTGTGTAAATCAAGCTCATAAAAGCATGTCTCCTACATTGTGGATACTCCCTATAATGAATATGAATATTTTCTTTTCAAATAGTGTGCAATATGAGCTTAAAAATGAGCTGGTTCTGCAAATAATCTCTCCAGTTAACTAATTTGCCATAATATCAAGATAAAGTGAGTATAAGAGATGTATGAGCATGGTCAAATCAAATGTGTTTATTACTTGTGTCCTGGTTTGCAGTAAAACAGAACCAATTTTCTGATTTGTAATTTTACTTTTTAGCTGGGCCTCTTCTAACTGACTAAACTCTGAAATTAACAGCATATTGTTCAGAAACTGTTCACTCTCAGAGTGATAAGACCTGATTATACCAAGGAACGGTATGCACAGAGGCTCTTGCTTATACTTATCGCTATAACAACCAAGGTCAGCTAACTTCGCTGTTTTGCCCCGTTAGAGGGTCGGAAGCGGAGAAGCGTAGAGGGGTCCCACCTGCAGGGAGGAGCAGATGGGACAGGTGACCCAAAACTGACCAACAGGGTATTCCATCCCATATGCATCACGCTCAGTATAAAAGCTGAGGGATCAAAGGGGCAAAGGGGGCTCTGGCTCGCTCTTTCTTCAATGGCTGACGTCTGAGGAGGACCCTGTCTGTTCATCTGCCTTTGATCCCGATCCGAGCACTCCTGACTCTAGTTCCAGAATTCAGCTCCTGTCCATCGCTGACTCCAGTCTGGGACTTTTCCTGTGTCTGCTGGTGACACGATCATCATCCTGGGAGCTGGATACGGTTTTGTATATATTGTATACTTTTTTTTATACACATCATGTCGTTGCTAAATGGATTATTGTATCGTCTCTTTGTAGCGATTACTTTAAAGTTAATTGATACAATGCTTAGCTTGCCTTATGTGCTGTATTGCTTGCTTGCTCTTTCTGTCTGTATGCGGTGGTTCAAACGTGCTATTTTGCTGCTGTTTCTAATTGTGATCCAGGCTGTGGTTGAATGTATAGGTTCTTTACCTTCATACCTTGGGCATTACGTAATGGATTCTGTTACTACTTATGCTAATTATACTTTGAATTTTACCATGGATATGTTTACTTCGCCCTTTACTTCCTATGTCAAATTGTCACCATCAGAGCCAGGAGAGGGATCTCCTTTGGGTACCGTGACTGACAGTTACATTCCTAAAATCATGGTTTTGGTGTCGATTTTCATGAATGGGTTGCAGGAGTGGTTTCTCTTTAAATTTTGGTGCAAGAGTAGGTGTTGTACGATATGCACTACTCGAACTCCTTTGGAACCAGTACAAGTTGCCCCAGTGACCAGAAGGAAAAAGAAGAGGTCAGTAAGTTCCTCTGTCCCTTGTGACAAAGACCAAGTAAGGCCAGATAGCAGGGGAGAGGACTCTTCTGATGAAGATCGAGGAAAGAGTTCTTCTAAAGACGATAGGGGAGAGGCTCCTGCATCAGCACAGGAAGAGGAATCAGATACAGAGGTAATCATCAAATCCTTCTCTATGAAGGATCTGTGAAATATGAGAAAGGATTTTACCCGGAATGATGGTGAGACACTTGTCTCCTGGTTGCTCCGATGCTGGGATAATGGGGCTGATAGCATGGAGTTAGATGGTAGCGAAGCTAGGCAGTTAGGAAATCTGGCCAGAGAGGGCGGTATGGATAGAACTCTTGGGAAAAAGTCACAGACTCTCAGTCTCTGAAGGCGACTCATATCAGCCGTAAAAGGCAGATATCCTTTTAAGGATGATGTTGAATGCCACCCGAGTAAATGGACCAGCATAGAGAAGGGTATTAAGTACCCGAGAGAAATGGCTGTGAAAGAGGTGATTTATGGTGACTGGGAAGTGAATGTAGATCCTGATGAAATGCCATGTAGACGACCTATGTTGCGAAAGTTTGTGCAGAGTGCACCACCAATGTATTCCCATACCTTGTCAGTACTGATCTGGGGAGGAGGTGATGATGATTCACTAACTGTAAATGAAGTGGCTAGCAGAATGCGACAGTATGAAGACAGTCTTTCTCGTCCCCTCACTGTAGCAGCTGTGGAAAAATTGGCTGATAAAACTGAGAAAATGATTGAGAAAAATGAGAAACTGTTTGATAAACTGTTTGATAAACTATCTAGGATGGAGGAGAGATCTTATTCTTCTCCTGCGCGGACCCATGTTGCAGCCATTAGGAGAAGACCCCCTCCTGCAAGACCGACTCAGAGGAAACAGAACACGCTACGAGATATCCTGTGGTTTTGCCTCTGTGACTATGGAGAGGACATGAGTAAGTGGGATAAAAGACCTACCTCAGCCGTACAGGCACGAGTGAGTTGCAAGGTAAAGCAGATAGAAGCACAAATTATTCCAAGAGGACTGCTG
Organism: Larus michahellis; assembly: GCF_964199755.1. Classification (NCBI taxonomy): domain Eukaryota; kingdom Metazoa; phylum Chordata; class Aves; order Charadriiformes; family Laridae; genus Larus; species Larus michahellis. Next base: position 11,743,133 of record NC_133929.1, on the reverse strand, counting down.
CTCCGGTCCTCAGGGGGCAGTTCTCCAGTCCAGGTAGAAACTCATCAGCTAATTACAAACATTAGAGGTGCCCTGCCTCCAGCCAGGAGGAGGAGAGGGACAACAGAGTTTATTGGACTGTGTGGATTCGATGGCCTGGCCCTTGTGGACACTGGTGCACAGTGCACCCTATTCCTCCTTTTATCTTGGACATCTTATTTTACAGTAGCATTTTACATTCCATGAACATTAAAGCACTGAGTGAGTTCTCTGATGTTGCCTGGAAATGTGGCTCTGCATACGATGATGCTTTGACTCCATACCATTCATTAGCACGGAGCTTAATTTTTAGGTTCCTAGCCACTGTGGCAGCATCCATAGAATGGGTTTTGTATTTGGGAGGAGGAGGATTGGTAAATTACTTAAGGCAATCTATAGGAAATGCTGAGGAAAATCCCTGTCATTTCAGGATTTTGCCATCTTAACTTTGCCCGTAGAGAGGAATTTACTTCCAGTTGTGTAGGAATAGAGAGCAGCATAGGTCTGTTCGACCTTGATGAGATAAAGCTGTGTCCCTGAGAGAGGGCTTGAGAGAACAGAAAAACAAGTAAGAATCAGCAAGAAACAGGACGTGAGAATGAAGTTGTTGCTCCTCGTGAACAGACAGCAGAAACCAATTGGAAGAAGTAGAGAAGCGCGTGGCAGTTGACCTTCAACCTATCAGCAGGACACAACTTGCGCGTGGAGAGTGTGTAAAGCTATAAAACCTGTCAGATTGTTGCAATAAAGGTCTTTGGTCTGTACCCCACCAGAGTCTGTGAATCCATGCTCCACAAATGGTGCCCAAACAGGGACAAAAATCGTAGGAACATACGAGGGACTTGAATCATAGGAATGTACGACCGGTGGAGCAGCCCGGCTGAACGAAAAAAGGCAGTGGTATCGGAGAGCTGCAGTCCAGACAAATAATCACCAGAAAAAGGTGAGGAGCCGGGGACATGTGAAAATGGAATCGAAAATTTCCTCAGAGGAAAAGGCAATTGTATGTATATTAGAAAAGTTTTTAAGTAGAAGGGGTATTCAATACGATGAAGGAACTTTTCAACTTTTACTGGCATGGCTAAAAAGCAAAGGTCTTCCTGCTGATTCTACAATGGCTTTCCAATTATCAAGTTGGGAGCAAACAGGCGAAACTTTATTTGAGACTGCAATAAAAGGGGATGCGACTGCCACAAAGGTCTTGACAACCTGGAGGTTGATTAAAGATACTTTACAGCAGGTAAAATCACAGAATCACAGAATCTTCATGGTTGGAAAGGACCCTTAAGATCATCGAGTCCAACCAAGCAACCTACAATCTCTGCCACTAGAGCATGCCCTGAAGTGCCACATCTAGACGTTTCTTAAATACCTCTAGGGATGGTGACTCAACCACCTCCCTGGGCAGGCTCTTCCAGTGCCTGACCACTCTTTCAGTAAAGTAATTCTCCCTAATATCTAATCTAAGCCTCCCCTGCCGCAACTTCAGACCATTTCCTCTGGTCCTGTCATTATTCACCTGGGAGAAGAGGCCAACACCCACCTCTCTCCAACCTCCTTTCAGGTAGTTGTAGAGGGCAATGAGGTCTCCCCTCAGCCTCCTCTTCTCCAAACTAAACATGCCCAGCTCCCTCAGCCTCTCCTCATATGACCTGGTCTCCAGACCCCTCACCAGCCTGGTAGCTCTCCTCTGGACATGCTCCAGCACTTCAATGTCCCTCTTGTACAGAGGGGCCCAGAACTGAACACAGTACTCGAGGTGAGGCCTCACCAGTGCCGAGTACAGAGGCACCATCACTTCCCTACTCCTGCTGGCCACGCTATTCCTGATACAAGCCAGAATGCTGTTGGCCTTCTTGGCCACCTGGGCACACTGCTGGCTCATGTTAAGCTGGCCGTCCACCAGCACCCCCAGGTCCTTTTCTGCTGGGCAGCTTTCCAGCCACTCTTCCCCAAGCCTGTAGCGTTGCTTGGGGTTGTTGTGACCAAAATGCAGGACCCGGCACTTGGCCTTACTAAACCTCATACAGTTGGCCTTGGCCCATCGATCCAGCCTGTCCAGGTCCCTCTGTAGAGCCTTCCGACCCTCAAGCAGATCAACACTCCCACCTAGCTTGGTGTCGTCTGCAAACTTACTGAGGGTGCACTCAATCCCCTCATCCAGATCATTGATAAAGATATTAAACAAAACTGGCCCCAGAACTGAGCCCTGAGGGACACCACTGGTGACCGGCCGCCAAGAGGATTTCACCCCATTAATCCCAACTCTCTGGGCATGGCCATCCAGCCAGTTTTTAACCCAGTGAAGAGTACACTTGTCTATGCCATGATTTGCCAGCTTCTCCAGGAGAATGCTGTGGGGGACGGTGTCAAAGGCCTTACCAAAGTCCAGACAGACAACGTCCACAGCCTTCCCCGCATCCAGAAGGCGGGTCACATGGTCATAGAAAGAGATCAGGTTGGTCAGGCAGGACCTCCCTTTCCTAAACCCATGCTGGCTGGCCCTGATCCCTTGGCTGCCCTGCACTTGCCCTGAGAGCTCACTCAAGATGATCCTCTCCATGATCTTTCCTGGTACCGAGGTCAGGCTGACAGGCCTGTAGTTCCCCGGACCCTCCTTCTGACCCTTCTTGTAGATGGGCGTCACATTAGCCACCCTCCAGTCATCTGGCACCTCCCCTGTTGACCAGGATTGTTGATAAATGATGGAGAGAGGCTTGGTGAGCTCTCCCTCCAGCTCCCTGAGTACTCTTGGGTGAATCCCATCCGGTCCCATAGACTTATGTGCGTCTAGGTGCAGAAGCAGATCATTGACTACTTCCTCCTGGATTATGGGTGGGTTGTTCTGCTCTCCATCCTTATCTTCCAGCTCAGGAGGCTGAACCCCCTGGGGATAGCTGGTCTGACTATTGAAGATGGAGGCAAAGAAGGCATTAAGTATCTCAGCCTTCTCCTCATCCTTGGTTGCAACTTTCCCCCCGGCATCCAGTAAGGGATGGAGATTCTCCCTGGCTCTCTTTTTGTTGATGTATTTATAAAAGCTTTTTTTGTTGTCCTTAATGTTAGTGGCCAAGTTGAGCTCCAGCTGGGCTTTTGCCTTCCTAATTTTCTCTCTGAATAACCTAACAAGATCTCTGTACTCCTCCTGAGTTGCCTGTCCCTTTTTCCAAATCCGAATGAAATGCCACAGCAGCTGCCGTTGCAGCTATGGCACCGGACAGCCCGATTACCACTCAGACAGAGGGGGGGAAACCTGATCCCCCGAGCTGTCTGGCTGTGCCATTAGCACTCCCGCTAGATATGACGATGATACCGCCGCGGTCTCCTGTGTTACCGGGTTGGGGCAATTCCTTGCCAAATCTGGCACCAAGTCCGCCGGTCACTGCAACTTATAATCCTGATCAACACTGGCAAAATTTACGTAAACAGGCATTACAGGACGGCGATATGGAAGCGGCTACTGCCATCGCCTGTCCGGTACTGCTTAATCAAAACGGGACGAACACCTGGGAACCGATAAGGTGGGAGCTGGTTAGAGAAATGTGGAAAACGATTATGCAGCACGGACTAACCTCCCCTTATGCACAAGGACTATTAAATAACATTATGAAAGGACACATACTAACTCCATTCGATATCAAGCAGCTAGCCGAAGTTATTTCTACCCCAACACAGCGAGATCTTTTTATGGGTAGGCGTATATTACAAGCCTTAAAGAATCCAGGCTTAATAGATATGATAGAAGCTTGCAACCGAGTGGGATCTATCTCTTATCAAACCGATTGGCAGCAAATTCTAGAGATGATATGGAAAAAGGAGGATATCAGACAAGCTGCGAGCAATAACGATGCTGCTCCATCTGGGGCAACTGCCGCACCTCCTAATTTTAAAGCAGATTATTGCCCCCCAGTCTTGCCGAGATCAGAACATGCCGAAGGGAAAGGAGGCACTCAAGTTCACTCTACCCTATTCTGTAATAGCCCTGAGGATGATCCTGGGGACCCCTTTGATACTGGTCCAATAAATCCAGAGACTGAACCTGATTTATATCCACCTTTAACCCCAGTTAAAGCTATGCCTGCATCTGTTCCAACTGCGGAGGAGATTTTACAGCAACAGCGACGAAAGTTGTTATCGTGCTCCTCCATTCTTAACCCTTCTCCATTTGCGCCAGGTACTGCACCTGTTCCTCCTTATCAACCACTTTTATACGTGCACAGCTGGAATAGGGGTATTGTGGTGTATTGTCAGAATGTCAGCAGAGAAGGACAGAGCCGGAGCTGTTTGCTCCTGCCATTGCCCGCCTCGTCCCCTCCCCTCCCCAGTCGTCTCCCTGAGATAGAAGTGCTGTTTTTGTATGTCTGCTGTGTAAGTGTGTGTGGGCGCCAGCTTATACCTGCTGATCAGCATGTGTGCTACTGTTTGCTTTTTGTTGTGTGCAGTGTCGTTAGGTGAATCCCCTTGAGCAGGTGTTCTGCCCGGTGTGGTACTGTTCTCGTATGCATCTAGGGCTGACACTCCGTCAAGTGAAGAAGTTTGTATATACACAATGTTTAGACGTAAGGCGAGCGCACCCCAGGTAGATACACCAGGATGGGCTGTAGAACCGATGGAAGTCCTGAAATATTGGGGGAGTTTTCACCAGCCGACACGTTTACACTCTCGGGAACGGCTCGCCCATGCAGTGCATATGGCTGGTTGTTTGTTGTTTGCCTATAAGATCATGGTTGATTGGGAAAAGGAGTTGAGACAAAGTCTATAGGATGCTCTGTAGGAAAATGAGAAACTTAAGGAAAAATGAGAAACTGAGCTCTTGTTGCAAAGGCAGACTTTTATGTCAGTCGTAAGTGATGGGGGAAAAAAAAAAGAGAGCAAAAAAAAGAGAGCAAAAAAGAAAAAAAAAGAAAAAAAGGAAAAAAAAGATAAAAGAAAAAAACCCAAAAAAACCAACAAACAGGAACAATTAGATGGGAAATGTGCCACGTTAGCACAAAAGTATGCCATACGCGCTACAAGAAAGCATCAGAAAAAGAGAAATAGGACACCTGATTCAAAGCAGTACCATAGAGATATGTTTTTGGTTTTTTTCCTATATGTGTATATGTTATTGCATGCCTTAGTAGATTGCTCTGTGTTATACCCTGCGAGACTAAAATGAACCCCAGCAGAAGCGGTCTCTTGAGCAAGGGGGTGGAATATGGGAAAGCAATGGAAGATCGGTGAGGAGGATTGTAAATACACTCAAGGGACTCGCACCTGGGTGCTGGAAAACACATATATCACACCAATTGTTATTCAGTCTCGGGTGCTGGCAAGAAAAACATTTGGATGACATAAGCCTGTAATGGACTCACAGACACCTTATCTAGCTGCTTGAGAATCTTGGCCTGTTGTGGAAGAAGATCAAAGCACAGTACCAGCAAGAACAGGGAGTCCGCATGCGCTCTTGCTAACAAGGACTCTTTTGCTGCCAAGGATTCTTGATAACAAGGACTCTCTTGCTGCCAAGGATAAGTTTAGCAATGCTACTAGTACAGCTATTTCTGAGTTATTGCTAGATGTAGATAGTATTCGATATGCGATGTTGCAAAACAGAGCTGCTACTGATTTTTTGCTTTCAGCTCACAGACATGGTTGTCAAGATTTTAAAGGACTGTATTGTATGAATCTAAGTGACCACTCCAAATCCATCCATGCCCAGCTGCAGGAACTGCACCGACCGAACCAGCAACTTGTGGAGACCACTGGGTGAAATGTCTTTGCTGGATGGACTTGGGGGTGGGGTTGGTTGAAGCAAATTATACTCATCGCCTGTGTGGAAGGAATTTGTCTGTTATGTTTAGTATGCTGTTTGCCGTGTTTAATAAGCATTATACGATCACCTGTAAATGCTGCTTTGCATCGTACCCTTGTACGAGTTGTAGAATATGTTGCTCTAAAACCTATGTGTGTATCCATGAGAACCTGACCTTCACAGAAGAAGATAACAAGAAGGGATTACAACAATGTAGTCACGTATCAGACAGCCGCTGTTAGCAAAGCTGGATCATGAGTTTGGTGCGACTCGCTGCATACACTGGCCACGTGTGCAGCGACTCTAGCCTGTACTTCTCCACTCAATCCAGTGCAGGATATAAGGAGGCTGTCTCGGGTCAGAGAGGGGGAGAGAGACATGAGCGCACTTTGAAGATACAGGGGATGCCCTGAAGCACTGTGTCTGGCCCCCCCTCCCCCCCCCCATAAGTTCCATGTTCATTAACCCCAACAGCTCAGAAGGCATTACAGCATGTTGAAAGATAAGATATAGTCGACTACTGCTGCAAGACGCACTGAACACCTTCCTACAATAATTTCAACTTTATGCCCTGATAGGACAGTAGGATGATGCACTCACAAAGAGCCTGACTGCGTTAGAGTGGGTATTTTTGCCACATACCTTTTCAGAACCAGTAACTACGATGATTGAAATGTTACCGCGATTGTTTTTCCAGGGTCGTTTGTGCTGTCACCAGCTTTCTGCAATGGATCCAAGCCACATACATGTCCCCATCAAAAAGGATGACCTTGACCCTTGGTTATCACAAAGTCTTAACCTACAAATTGCCTTAGTACATTATATTGGGCAAATAAATTATTCTTTCCCCTAGCACAGACTATTACAGTCACTTTCACAAATTCCTTTACAGCCACACATCCTGCTAGCACCAAAGCCTCTTGCTGGCACCCGTACGGTGTTTGTAGATGGTTCAGGGACACAGTAAAGGCTTTTGACTTATTTCAACAGGAACTGTTATTAAATGTAGGCAGAATCTCAATATGTTACTGGTATTGTTCAAAGACTTGAAGGAGCATTTATAAAACAAGTAGAGAACCAATTGTTATTTAGTCTCTTACTGCAATTAATGTTGCTTTTATGAAAAAGACAGTTTCCTTATTTTATTGTCCACATACGCTCTCATGTTTCAAATTTTCTAAACATGTCTTCTTTGTCATCCACAGCAGTAGAGCGACATTTTGTAAGTACCGTTGAATGGCCTGAACAACCGAAGGTGTACTATAAGCACCTTAAATCGGGGTGCATGCTAACCACAGATAATACTGCAACAAATAGAAGTTGTGAGCAAGAAAATTCTGTAATGATTTGTACTTCTCATCCGTATGTTTGCTTCGGCTCAGAATGCAAGTATCCAAGAATGTAATCAATCTTATTGTGTAAATTTAACGCGAGTAAGGTATAAAACAGCAGTAATATGGATAGGGAATCAGCAAAATGCATTAAAAACACGTCTTTCTCTGGATTGGGATTGGGAGTACAACTCTCGAAGACTTTGTGTTACATCTCTCCCCTGGAATATGTTGCTACATGGCTGAGAAATGGTTAAACACCATCTCCAAGGTGCTTTTGACATGTCATTGCAACAAAACATTCGTCCTTTACATGATCAGCTAAAAGCTCAAATACTAAAGATTCAAGACTTAATGAACCGCAATGTATTTGAAATATTACAAAAGGATTTCTCGTGGGTAAATCCAAAGAAATTGTCTTTCTGGGCTAAATTTAGGAATCTGGGTATTTATTGCCTTAGCAGGGTTCTTTTTGATTCTGTTTTTAATTGTGTTTAGTATATAACCTGCTAAGAGCGTCACAACGAGTAGAAGCACAAGCCGTGGCGACCTTGTTAATAAATGGTCTGGTGTTAAACAAAAAAGGGGGAGATGTGGCAGATCTACAAGCAGAGGCCTGCATACGGCCAAAGACACAGTGAGCAGAGCACACAGTAAACACAGAGCCAAGAGAACAGTTCATACCTTCACTCCATCCTGTGACGACCATATAACATTCCCGAATCTTGGACAAAGAATAGGGCTAAGTAGTCTTCCTTCTCTAGGAACAGCAACGGCATTAAATATGTTGAATAAGACAGGGTGTTGGCTGGCTAAACAGACCAATGCCACATCGTTAGCATAAAGTGGGTTATTAGCAGATGTAGACTCTATTCGGCACGCTACGCTTCAAAATAGAGCTGCCATTGAGTTTTTGCTTTTAGCGCAAGGCCACGGGTGTGAAGATTTTGAGGGTATGTGTTATATGAATCTTTCTGACCACTCTGAGTCTATCCATAAAAGCATCCAGCAATTGAAAGAAGGGTTTAATCAGCTACAGATTGACAATGAATGGGACTGGCTAAACAACCTGCTGCGCAGTTGGGGTATTTCTGGATGGCTATCATCAATTGTAAAAGCTGGATTGTTGTTGCTATTCTTTGTATGTGCCTTAATGCTTGTTGTGCCCTGTATCTTAGGCTGCCTACAGAAAATAATGCAAAGAATGATTAATCAAGCTTTTGTAGTAGAAAAACAAAAAGGGGGAATTGTGGGAATAGAGAGCAGCATAGGTCTGTTCGACCTTGATGAGATAAAGCTGTGTCCCTGAGAGAGGGCTTGAGAGAACAGAAAAACAAGTAAGAATCAGCAAGAAACAGGACGTGAGAATGAAGTTGTTGCCCCTCGTGGACAGACAGCAGAAACCAATCGGAAGAAGTAGAGAAGCGCGTGGCAGTCGACCTTCAACCTATCAGCAGGACACAACTTGCGCGTGGAGAGTGTGTAAAGCTATAAAACCTGTCAGATTGTTGCAATAAAGGTCTTTGGTCTGTACCCCGCCAGAGTCCGTGAATCCATGCTCCACACAGTTGGGATGTTCAATCATAATCCCTCTGTCTCTTCTTTAATGAAAACAAACAAGCAAGCACAGGCAAAAGTCTTTATTTTTTAAAGCTGGAATGAAGCTGAATTAACTGTGTTTATATGACTAATCAAGTCTTAGATATACCTTCTAACATGTGGGGGATCTGAGTTCAGCTCCCTCCTGTGCCTGAGGAGGTTCAAAAGTACACTGCTTATCTCCTGAAGCAGAAAAATGTCAACAGCAGTGATTCAGAAAGTCTCATTTTCAAATACCAAATATGTCTGTGGTGTTGTCACTTTTCTAAAAAAAGCAGGAGAACTGATTTTAAATCCCTGCTTTAAAGCAGGCAGGATGAGCTTTCAGTGACAGATCTCCTCACTCATCTGAGTGCACAGACAGTTTTTCTGTCATTTGCAATGGGAAAGGAGTATCTCTGGTTCCTTTCTATTTGGGATGACTTCTTGCAGGTGTTCATCTCAAGAAGATTAGCTGTTTAGCTAACTATTGATAGTGGGGTTTATTTTCTGATTTTTCCTTGGTATTTCCCACTACAAAGATTGAGTGCATCCTCAGTAAGCTTGCAGACAACACCAAGTTAGGTGGGAGTGTCAACCTGCTAGAGGGTAGAAAGGCTTTGCAGAGGGATCTGGACAGGCTGGATCGATGGGCTGAGACCAATGGTATGAGGTTCAACAAGGCCAAGTGCCGGGTCCTGCACTTGGGTCACAGCAACCCCATGCAGTGCTACAGGCTTGGGGAAGAGTGGCTGGAGAGCTGCCTGGCAGAAAAGGACCTGGGGGTGTTGGTCGACAGCCGTCTGAATATGAGCCAGCAGTGTGCCCAGGTGGCCAAGAAGGCCAACAGCCTCCTGGCCTGTATCAGGAAAAGTGTGGTGAGTAGGACTAGGGAAGTGATCGTCCCCTTGTACTCGGCACTGGTGAGGCCCCACCTCGAGTATTGTGTTCAGTTTTGGGCCCCTCACTACAGGAAAGACAGTGAGATTCTGGAGCGAGTCCAGAGAAGGGGAAATTTTCAAAATGAGTAGTGAGCTATATATCTGTGTTCACATGTATCAGATTTATATTTGGAAATGGATGATACGTTTTGAGACAGTCTTTTCTAGACACAAATCTAATTTCCGCAGATGCCTTTTGATATTTGTACAGATGTATTAGACACATGAAAGAGTGTTTTCCAAGGTTGAAATTCCACCTATCTATTTTGAGCTACTTAAAAATCAAGTATCTGGTCTAAATTAACTCATAAGGTTCTTTCTTTAGTCCTTCTGGAGAGCAACTCATGCTGTGTGTAGATATGTCTGAGATACACAGGATGAACTGACCAATCAAGGTCTTTTCCATGGTGGGAAACTATATTCACCAAACTATTTGTTAAGTAAGTTTCAGATGCATAAAACTTAAAGATGATTTCCACTTTGGAGTGGCACTCCAAAGGCTCTCTTTGAAAATCTAGGCCTAAAAGTCAGCTTGGAACTTGCAATCAACCTTACTTGGAAAAAATAACCTTTTCTGATAAATGCAGAGTTTTCAACAAGACCTGCTATGAGGCTCTTTATCCTTAGAAGTAGCATTCACAAGAAATACTGTGTTCAGTTTTGGGCCCCTTACTGCAAGAAAGACATTGAGGTGCTGGAGCGTGTCCAGAGAAGGGCAAGGACGCTGGTGAGGGATCTGGAGAGCAAGTCTTATGAGGAGCAGCTGAAGGAACTGGGGTTGTTTAGCCTGGAGAAAAGGAGGCTGAGGGGAGACCTTATCACTCTCTACAACTACCTGAAGGGAGGTTGTAGAGAGGCGGGAGTCGGTCTCTTCTCTCAAGTAACAAGTGATAGGACAAGAGGAAATGGCCTCAGTTTGCACCAGGGGAGGTTTAGGATGGATATCAGGAAAAATTTTTACACTGAAAGGGTTATCAAGCATTGGAACAGGCTGCCCAGGGAATTGGTTGAGTTGCCATCCCTGGAGATATTTAAAAGACGGGTAGACGTGGATAGCACACAAAAATAACCTCTCTCTGATACACGTAGTCTTTTAAACAACATCCTCTCTGAGGCACTAAAGCTTTAATATCAACAATATCCCTGAAATGAGGGGAGTGAAAAACCAAAACATGAAGTGCAGAAACTGCTGTCAATTCCATTCACAGTGGCAGAATGACTCTAATAGCAGAGACGTTTATGAGTCATAGATTACCATTTATAAATGCAGTGTTTACCATTTTTTTCAATGGGCAACATATGGTAGCAACATTTCTAAATAGCTTGAACTGATAAATAGGCCAGTGAAGTAGCTCAATTTGTTAAAATGATAACACATTAACTATTGCATGTGGTGGTGGCATGTTTGCATCCCTAATACTGTCTGTCTGCTTGGGCCTTTTGGAAATAGACACTCACCTTGAATTTATGAACTGGCAGAGTCAGTCTATTTTTCATAATGATTTATGAGGAATCACCATTTGCAGACAGGGTGATCCATCTATGACTGTGTTAACCTCAGTCCTACCATGTTATATAGCATGACCACATCCCACACGTCTTAGCCCCTGGTACCCCTGGCTGATTTCTTAGGGATGTTTGAATCTTATATTTTTTTCCTTTTAAAGGAGTTACCTAATGATTTGAACCTGATTATTATTATAGTGAGACTAATTAACACAAACACTTCATCTAAAGACTTACCTGAGGTCATCTCTGCTCATCACAACTGTAGTGTTGCATGCACGGCATTTAGAGCTGCTGCTTCTTTCACCTTATGTAATGACAAAACTAATTTTCAGTAAAAAAAAATAAAAATAAAAATCAGTGCTAGGTCTGAAGAAAATAGGAATGTGCTAACGACTGCAACATTATAGTAATACAAACTTTGACTAATCTTTATCAAAACTTTGGACTGGTTCATTTCTACTCTATCTGTATCTAATTCACTTTCTTTGGTCCTGTCAATGATTTTTGAAAACAGTCTTGACACCTGTATAAAGCCCTCAGGACTACAAAATATAGTGCAGTTTGGTGGGCGCAGAGGCTGTAGCACAGCTGAATAAAAATTACCTGGGAAACTCAACATAGTAATTTTTTTTCTCTTTTTTCTTTTATTTTTTATTTTTATTTTCCTTTCTCTTTTCCTTTATTTTTTTGTTCTTCTTTTTCTCTTTCTTCCTATCTTTTTCTTTCACCATAATTCACAATCACCTTCACTGTATGGCTAGTTATTTTAAAGGAAGAGAATGGTCCTTCATAGTTTCCTTTTCTCGTTGCTGGTCATAGAACTACAAATTCACAGGACTGTTCTGTGACAGCCTAATAATATATATGGTGCAGTTTATGAAATCAGAAACACAGCAGAACAGGTTTCTGCATCCTGATAACACTGTAAAGAACCCCTTGGGTATGTTCGGGGGGTTAAAAAAAGGTGCCTGAGTGTGCTTTGGAAACAGACTCACCTAGAACTGATGGGTGGGATTCCCATTATCCAGCAGAAACATCTACAATGGAGACCTCTGCCTCCAAACTTAATGTTATTTGAAAGTGGATTAATAAACCAGGTCAGGTGAATTTACTTCATCAGCTATAAAGGGAGTCTAAAATTTAGGTCAGACACCAACTAAGCACTTATTCATCCTTTCTTAATAAGATTTTTATGCTGATACCTCTTCTCTTTTGGGATGAGGATGACAATGACAACTGCAACAATAATAATAGAAATTATGTTGATGATGGTGATGATGATGATAATGATGAAGAGAAAGATGCAGTGGTACCTAAAAGTCATAGGTAGACTGGATCCCATTATATTAGCTATCATGGAAACTTTGGGGGTTAATCAAACATGCTAAGCTAAATCAGATATGCAAAAACCACACACACTAAAATGTGAGTTTATTCTTCATATTCAATAATGGCAATAGAAGTGGAGTATATCCTTTCAATCACTCGATAAAGCATCTGGTTCCATTTAGATTTCTAAGTGTGAAACTCTTGGTATCTAATCTCAAGATGAGTCAATCAAAAGACCTCTGCCCATCTCTATAGAGCATCCTTCCCTCTTCTTAGGGAAGTCTGCTGCCTCCCTGGGGCCCGGGTCAGGGACATCACTAGGAAACTTCCTAGCCTGGTTCAGCCCTTGGACTATTAGCCATTGTTGATCTTCCATGTGGGTGGTGATGAAGTGGCAACGTGTAGCCCAAGGGTAATCAAAAGAGACTTCAGGGCCTTGGGAAGGTTAATAAGGGAATCTGGGGTGCAGGTTATCTTCTCTTCTCCCAGTTACAGGCAGTGACTCTGAAAGAAGCAGACGTGCTCAGTCTGTTAATACACAGCTCCGTGGCTGGTGTCACTGCGACAGTTTTGGATTTTTTGACAATGGGATGGCTTGCTGGCATTGGAGGGGTGCATCTTCCTGCAAGGGGGAAGAGGGTGTTCGCTCATGAGCTAGCAGGGCTCGTTGACCGAGCTTTAAACTAGAAGACTTGTTGGAGGAGGGGGATATTATCAGGCTTGCTCGTGACAAGCCAAGGGATGACACTCCAAGGTCTGAGGGAGGGGTCGCTAGCGAAGGCCCTCAACATGTTGCTTTGAGATGTGCTGGGTACGTTGCAGCACACTCGAAGTCTTATGGAGATGAGCCAGGGGCTCCTGAGGCAATAGAAACCAAAGGGGAGTCACAGATAAAACACCTCAAAGGAAGGCCACCTGAAGAGCAGCATGAAGGAAATGCAGCCACTCCAGCCTGTAAGTCACCTTCATCGGGTGCCCAGCTGAGGTGCCTCTATGCAAATACAAATAGCATGGGGAAGAAACAAGAGGAGTTAGAGACACGCACATGCCTCCAGGGCTATGATCTCATTGGCATCACTGAGATGTGGTGGGATGACTCCTATGACTGGAATGTTGGAATGGAGGGATACAGGCTCTTCAGGAAGGACAGGCTGGGAAGACAAGGAAGGGGTGTTGCCCTCTATGTCAATGACCAGCTGGAGTGCATGGAGCTCCACCTGGAGATGGATGAAGAGCCAACAGAGAGCTTATGGCTCAAGATTAAAGGGAACACAGGGGCAGGTGACATTACAGTGGGGGTCTGCTACAGGCCACCTGACCAGGATGACGGAGTGGATGAGGCCCTCTATAGACAGATAGGAGCAGCATTGCGTTCACAGACCCTGGGCCTCATGGGGCACTTGAAACACTCCAATATCTGTTGGAGGGACATCGCAGCGGGGCACAAGAAATCCAGGAAGTTCTTGGAATGTGTTGATGACAACTTTCTTCTTCAAATGGTAGAGGAGCCAACGAGGAGAGGAGCCATGCTGGACCTTGTTCTTACCAACAAGGAGGGGCTGGTGGAGAATGTCAAGCTCAAAGGTAGCCTTGGCTGCAGTGAAATGGTAGAATTCAAGATCCTTAGGCCAGCAAGGAGGGCATGCAGCAAGCTCGCTGCCCTGGACTTCAGGAGAGCAGACTTTGGCCTCTTGAGGGACCTGCTTGGCCAGGGTAACATGGAGAAAAGCACTGGAGGGGAGAGGGGCCCAAAGAAGCTGGTTAATATTCAAGGATCACCTCCTCCAAACTCAGGAGCAGTGTATCCCAACAAAGAAGTAGTCAGGCAAAAAAGCCAGGAGGCCTGCATGGATGAACAAGGAGCTCCTGGACAAGCTCAAAAGCAAAAAGGAGGCCTACAGAGGGTGGAAGCAAGGACAGGTAGACTGGGTGGAATACAGAGAAACTGTCCAAGTAGCCAGGAAGCAGGTTAGGCAAGCTAAAGCCCAGATAGACTTAAATCTGGCCAGGGACATCAAGAATAACAAGAAAAACTTCTATAAGTACGTCAGTGATAAAGGCAAGACTAAGGAAGATGTGGGCCCTCTCCGGAAGGAGACAGGAGACCTGGTCACCCAGGATATGGAGAAGGCTGAGGTACTGAATGACTTTTTCGCCTTGGTCTTCACCGGCAAGGGCTCTAACCAAACCGACCAAGTGGCAGAAGGCAAAAACAGGGGCTATGGGAATGAAGAACAGCCCACTGGAGGAGAAGATCAGGTTCGAGACCACCTGAGGAACCTGAAGGTACATAAGTCCATGGGACTGGATGAAATCCATCCATGGGTCCTGAGGGAGCTGGCAGATGAAGTTTCTAAGCCACTTTCCATTGTATTTGAAAAGTTGTGGCAGTCTGGTGAAGTTCCCGCTGATTGGAAAAGGGGAAACATAACCCCCCTTTTCAAAAAGGGAAAAAAGGAAGACCCAGGGAACTACAGGCCGGTCAGTCTCACCTCTGTGCCCGGCAAGATCATGGAGCAGATCCTCCTGGAATCTCTGCTAAGGCACATGGAAAATAAGGAGGTGATTGGTGACAGCCAACATGGTATCACCAAAGGCAAGTCATGCCTGACAAATTTAGTGTCCTTCTACGATGGTGCTACAGCGTTGGTAGATAAGGGGAGAGCAACAGACGTCATTTACCTGGACTTAGGCAAAGCATTTGACGCTCTCCTGCATGACATCCTGGTCTCTAAATTGGAAAGACATGGATTTGATGGATGGACCACTTGGTGGATAAGGAACTGGCTAGATGGCCGCACTCAAAGGGTTGCGGTCAACGGCTCAATATCCAAGTGGAAACCGGTGACGAGTGGCATTCCTCAGGGGTCAGTACTGGGACCAGTGCTGTTTGACATCTTTGTTGGCGACATGGACAGTGGGACTGAGTGCACCCTCAGCAAGTTTGCTGATGACACCAAGCTGTGTGGCATGGTCGACACGCTGGAGGGAAGGGATGCCATCCAGAGGGACCTGGACAGGCTTGAGAGGTGGGCCCATGCCAACCTCATGAATTTCAACCAGGCCAAGTGCAAGGTCCTGCACTTGGGTCATGGCAATCCCAGGCACAAATACAGGTTGGGTGGAGAATGGATTGAGAGCAGTTGGTGGATGAGAAGCTCAACATGAGCCGGCAATGTGCGCTTGCAGCCCAGAAAGCCAACCACATCCTGGGCTGCATCAAAAGAAGCATGGACAGCAGGTCGAGGGAGGTGATTCTGCCCCTCTACTCTGCTCTGGTGAGACCCCACCTGCAGTACTGCATCTAGCTTTGGAGTCCTCAGTACAGGAAGGACATGGACCTGTTGGAACGGGTCCAGCGGAGGGCCATGAAGATGATCAGAGGGCTGAAGCACCTATGCTATGAGGACAGGCTGAGAGAGTTGGGGTTGTTCAGCCTGGAGAAGAGAAGGCTCCAGGGAGACCTTATAGCAGGCTTCCAGTGCCTAAAGGGGGCCTATAGGAAAGATGGGGAGGGACTCTTTATGAGGGAGTGTAGCGATAGGACGAGGGGTAATGGCTTCAAACTGAAAGAGGGGAGATTTAGATTAGACATTAGAAACCAATTCTTTACTGTGAGGGTGGAGAAGCGCTGGAACAGGTCGCCCAGGGAAGTTGTGGATGCCCCATCCCTGGAAGTGTTCAAGACCAGGTTGGATGGGGCTTTGAGCAACCTGGTCTAGTGGGAGGTGTCCCTGCCCAGGGCAGAGGGGTTGGAACTAGATGATCTTTAAGTTCCCTTCCAACTCTAACCATTCTTTGATTCTATGAAAAGCTGCTCTGGTAAATTTGTCTTTTCAACCTTTTCCCAGGAGAAGCTGAAAGGCTAGGGTTTATTGAGTGTTTACAGTCTCTAAACCTAGGAATATCTAAGGATTGGAAGAGTTATTGATTTTGAAGCTGTAACCATTTGAGAAGCAATGCTGTGCAATAGTTTAAGGAAGTAGTTCAGATAGCTTTTCAATCTCAACCGCTAGAGAGAATAAAATGAGCAAAATTCAACCATTCACACTGAAATTAGTAAAGCAAATAATGAAGATGTCTATTTTGCAGTGCAAGTATCTGAAGACTATTATTTATGGTTTTTCTTATGTTTAAAATAGTTTGTTATGGAAATCCCTAACTTTCATGAGTGGTTACTGCTAAGACAAGCGAATCAGCTGATATTTGAGAAATAAAATTTCCAAGTGAGGAAGGGGAATCTGTGTCTGACTGTGTTCAATTTCAAACATGATCTGAAAACCACTAATCCATGCCAAGGTGCTCCAAAGGAAATACTGTCTTTAAATCCAAGCTTCTCAACAGGCCAGATACCCTTACTGGCTTGATTTACAGAAAAGCTGAGCAACTCTACCTTTAAACAAAGCCTCTAAGAGTAATAGCTGGTCAGGACCTAAAAAATCAGGCACTGAAAAACTGATCTAAAACCTGTCAGAATGAAGGATTTGGAAGTGTACTTTTTATTTAAGGAATCTCTATGCCCCTTTATATTATAGTTATATTTTTTCTTTATGTTTGCCAAACAGTCAAGGTAGGATTTTCTCCGCTGATCGCATATATCTCATGGTGGTATAGAGCTGAGCTCAACTCAAATGCGTGAGCAGGAGCAAATGGCTACAGAAACAGGACTTTTCTTTCTTTTATACTTCATAGATTGCCCTATAGAGTCCTTTCACATTGGCTTATCAGCTTTACCACTATACAGCTCATTAGCTCTTGCTATTTCTTAACTGAACAGCTGGGTAGAACGTTTAATTTATGCTCAGTTTAAGACTGAAATATATTCTCCATAAAACTTTAAAAAGGAAAAAAAAATATAAAAAATGTTCCCTCCAGCATAACCATCACTAACAAATAATGAACTTGTTTATCATTCCTATTTTATGTCTGATACTTCAGGCATTCCAGAGCCCTTTTCAGAGTATTATCTGCTGCCCTTCAAACCCTTCATGTTATCCTCTCTTTTATATCAGTAATAGGTTTTAAGACTCATAGTAATGAATGCAAATATATTACTGTTTTAGGGCAATAAAATTGTTCTTTAGCAGTTAACTACACCCTTTGCAACAGTGAAAAGCATTTTAAATTAGCAGTTGGAGAAAAGTAGGACATTGTAACACAGAGACTATATAAGACTGCAGCAATCTATTCGCTGTTATCTAATGGAAAAGTTAGTTCATTAATTCTCAAGTCACTTGTTGATTACTAAGGGCTGCAATGTGAAGTTTGACTTCTGTTTAATGTCCTGTTCTCAGCTAGAGAGACCTATCTGGAGTTATTCACAAGTTTTAAAGAAAGGATAACAGAAAATGTTTTTTTTTTCCCTTTTTTTTTTTAGTGGCATTGAGAATGTCATTTTTCTAGAAACGCAGCAAGTATTTTTTTCTGTTTCCCAGGAATCCCTATGTGTAGTAACGCCTCAGCCCCAGTTCTAGGAAGCACCTGAGAATGTGCTTATCTCTAAGCAAATATATAGATAAGCCTGATAAAACCAAAGGAACTATCTGTTCAGTTCCTTAGAGACAAATGGTCCATCCATTAGGTTAATAGCATCGGAATCATAAAACTGGATTTAGTCTTGCTGTATGCTGGGGGACTGATGGGTGACCAATGCAAAGATATTTAAATCTACACTGCTTAATGGAGCACAGCACTCTCCAAGCTAGTATTATTCTGAGACGGTGTGCCCATGAAAAAAAAAAACAATGCTGCATGATGCAGGAGCTCTACCTCAGGGCTGGAAGCAACATCGCGGCATTAGGATGGTGCTGTGCCCACGCTAATAAGCCCTGCTTACAAGCAGGCTCAGTTGGCAGTAATTCACATCTCTCTGTACTGTGCTTCATTGCACCATGCAGATCTATAGCCCCAGATCCTCAAAAGAACTGAACTCAGTGGGAATTAGAAACCTACTCTACATGTGTTTAAACTCCCTCCTGTAAATCAGGGATAATATATAGCACTTTCAACTTCATGATGGTGAGAATAAATGCGTTAAAACTTGGGAGCTACTAAGTTACTATCGCACTGAGAGTTATTTAGTTGTGTTTCTGTGATGGATGGATGAAGTTAAGCATATGTTTTAATTCTTTCCTTGACCGTAGACAGTGCTATTGGAAACTCTCCTCATAACTGATCTGTCAGCAGATGATCTGTTTCCCAGATTGTAATGTTCTATAATTTTGTTATTGGGAAGATGCATATGAAGCAGCTTTTGCTTCATTTCCTTTTGAAGACATCATACTGATGGATGGTTTAATTCAAAAGCCAGTTTGTTCTTAAGGAAGAACTCCATATTCAGACTCCAAATCCTGTCACTTATGCCTGTTTAATATCTCCTAAATATGTCTTTGTTTTTCCCTCTACGTCTATTGCTAGAAATAAAACTAGCTTGGTCATCGCTTCCATTGATTACTATTCTGCCTCCCTTGTTGGTCTTTTAGTTCTTTCCCTCATACTACAAAAGCAATCATTCATCTTCCCCTGTGCTCAGACTTAACTCTGCATAACACCACATCTATTCTGTGTATAGTTTCATTTGAAATGTTGCTTTCAGTGGAAAATGTGTTTTTCATTAAGACAGACCTTTCTATAGGAATAAAATATTTCATTTAAATATTATTTTTATTGAAAAAACATTTTGCCCTCTGTTTTGCTCACAAAATTAATAAATAAGGCGGGGAGGAGAGGAGATACATCTTGGCTAAGCAACCCTCTCCAAAGTGTTTAGTAGCTAAATACCTAAGAAAGTTAAGCTTTGTAGCTTTGGGCTTTTCAACAACCAATTCATACAAATTTCTTGGCCCAGGTGGCCAAGAAAGCAAATGCCATCCTGGCTTGTATTAGAAATAGTGTGACCAGCAGAAGTAGGGAGGTGATTGTCCCCCTGTACTCAGCACTGGTGAGGCCACACCTTGAGTATTGTGTCCAGTTCTGGGCACCTCAATACAAGAGAGATATCGAGGTGCTGGAGCGAGTGCAGAGGAGGGCAACGAAGCTGGTGAAGGGCCTGCAGAATAAATCTTATGAGGAGCGATT
Source organism: Larus michahellis (assembly GCF_964199755.1). Classification (NCBI taxonomy): domain Eukaryota; kingdom Metazoa; phylum Chordata; class Aves; order Charadriiformes; family Laridae; genus Larus; species Larus michahellis. The sequence goes on along the minus strand of NC_133929.1, from coordinate 11,723,556 downwards.
GAAGGAGCTGGGACTGTTTAGTTTGAGGAAGAGGAGGCTGAGGGGAGACCTCATCACTCTCTACAACTACTTGAAAGGACACTGTAGAGAGGTTGGTGCTGGTCTCTTCTCACAGGTAATTAGCAATAGAACAAGAGGGAATGGGTTCAAGCTGCAGCAGGGTAGGTTTAGGCTGGACATTAGGAAAAAAATTCTTCACAGAAAGAGTGGTCAGACGCTGGAATAGGCTGCCCAGGGAGGTGGTGGAGTCACCATCCCTGAATGTGTTTAAGACTCGTTTAGATGTGGTGTTAAGGGATATGGTGTAAGGGAGAACTTTGTAGAGTGGAGTTGATGGTTGGACTCGATGATCCCAAGGGTCTTTTCCAACCTAAATGATTCTATGATTCTATGATTCTAAAAATGTCAGCAAAACCGAAACATTATTCATGCTTTTTTTTGGCACATTTTTTGACACATTTATGGTACAATTAATGATCAAGACTTTTCAGAACAAAGTACATGGGGGAGATTTTGGTTTTATCACCTTCAATCTTGGTCAAGTTATTTGTTTGAGCAGTAACATTGCTGGAAAGTATGGAGGAAAACAACCTCCGCAGACTGATTGTTGAGAACTGGGATTTACTGTTGCTGAGGATAGGGGAATGTATTTCATATGAATTAGAATTGTTTTGTAGTGTTTGGGTGGTTTTTTTCCTTGTAAATTTTATCTGTGGATTTCTCGGTTCCCTCAAAAGCTTGATTGAGATGGGGTATCATGGCAGAGAGAATTTCAGGAACCAGATGAAGTTCTCTGGAAAAGGAGGTAGGATTTGCTCTTAGACATCACTCTTAGACATCACATTTGCTCTGGCATCACTGAGAGTTCAACTTGCTCACTTTCAGCACTAAATGATGTACAGGTAAGATGGGAAAGTCATTAGCCCATTAACTACAGAATTGGGAAAGCAAGGTTATGATCACTTCCAGCATGTTTTGCAAGTCTTTAGTCCAGCTAGCAGGCTGTGGACTCTAAGACAGTCATGACACAATCTCAGTAATTTTATTCCAGACCCAAAGGGTCTACTTTAAGTTTTCTTGGGTTCCATGCAGAAAGTAATATGCTGTTTGTGACTAACTGAATTACACATGGTATTTCTTCATATGCAGTGAAGTGGTTGGCTTTCTGGGCTGCGAGCACACATTGCCGGCTCATGTTGAGCTTCTCATCCACCAGCACCCCCAAGTCCTTCTCCTCAGGGCTGATCTCAATCCCTTCATGCCCCAGCCTGTATTTGTGCTTGGGGTTGCCCCAACCCACATGCGTGCAAGACCTTGCACTTGGCCTTGGTGAACTTCATGAGATTTGCACAGGCCCACGTGCGAAAGCAACGGAAAATCAGCAGAAGGATTGTAAATACGCTCAAGTGACTCGCACCTGGGGTAATGGAAAACACATATATCACACTAATTCTTATTCAGTCTTGGGTGCTTACTTAGATAACAGTAAGTCTGTGATGGACTCAGGGACACCTTATCTAGCCCCTTGAGAATCCTGGCCTGTTGTGGAAGAAGATCAAAGCACAGTGGGAAAACTATGCCTGTTTGAACCCTTTAAATACCAGAGAGAACAGGGATTCCGCACGCGCTCTTCCTAACAAGGATTCTCTCGCTGCCAAGGACTCTTGCTAACAAGAACTCTCTCTCACTCCACAGTGCCCACATCCCCTGCTTGCGTGCCTCTGCCCAGGTGATGCTTCAGAGGTTCCTGGTCTGTGAGGTATCGAGATTAAATTTGTTCTTTGCTTTCCATCCGTGGTGTGTGGTTGTTCCTGTGTCCTGCCTGCATCAGCTCACGCAGCCCACCTCTCAACAAGGCCAAGTGCAAGGTCCTGCACTTGGGTCAGGACAATCTTCATTATCAGTACAGGCTGGGGGATGATGTGATAGAGAGCAGCCCTGAGGAAAAGGACTTGCAGGTACTGGTGGATGAAAAGCTGGACATGAGCCAACAATGTGTGCTTGCAGCCCAGAAGGCCAACTGCATCCCGAGCTCCATCAAAAGAAGGGTGGCCAGCAGATCCAGAGAGGTGATTCTCCCCCTCTACTCTGCTCTCGTGAGACCCCACCTGGAGTACTGTGTCCAGCTCTGGAACCCTCAGCACAAGAAGAACATGGACCTGTTGAATGTGTCCAGAGGGCAGTCACGAGGATGATCAGAGGGCTAGAGCACCTATGCTACGAGGACAGGCTGAGAGAGTTGGGGCTATTCAGCCTGGAGAAAAGGCGGCTCTGGGGAGACCTTATAGCAGCCTTACAGTACCTGAAGGGGGCCTACAAGAAAGCTGGGGAGGGTCTGTTTGCAAGGGCATGTAGCGATAGGACAAGGGGCAATGGTTTTAAACTAGAGCAGGGTAGGTTTAGATGAGACATTAGGAAGAAGTTCTTTACAATGAGGGTGGTGAGACACTGGAACAGGTTGCCCAGAGAGGTGGTGGAGGCCCCATCCCTGGAGACATTCAAGGCCAGGCTTGATGAAGCTCTGAGCAATCTGATCTAGTTGAAGATGTCCCTGCTTACTGCAGGGGGGTTGGACTAGATGGCCTTTAAAGGTCCCTTCCAACCCAACACATTCTATGATTCTCAAGCCTGTCTGAAGCCTGGGTGAAGCAGAGCCAACTTTCTGCTCAGTGAGAGAGGCTCTTGCTCTTACTTGTTGCTGTGGCAACCAGGGTCAGATGACTTGGTTGTTTACCCTGTGAAGGGGTTGCACCTGTGAAGAGGCATGGACAGGTCAGGTGACCCAAACTGACCAATAGGGTATTCCATCCCATCTGCCATGCTCAGTATAAAAGCTGAGGGATGAAAGAGTTGGTCTCTTCTTCAGTAGCTTGGCTTCTTCAGTGGCTCTTCTTTTTTCAATGACTGATGTCTGAGGAGGACCCTGTCAGTTCATCTACCTTTGGTCCCCATCAGTGTGTTCCAGAATCCAGTTCCCATTTGTCACTGAGTCCAGTCTGGAGCTTTTCCCAATGCCTGCCAGTGACATCTCCCTGGGAGCTTGATATGGTTTTGTGTATACTGTATCTATTTCATTATTTTCTTTTTGTATTTTATTATTAATATTTCATTTAATTAGTTTATTTTTTCTAAATTCATAACTCTCTTTATCTCTCTTCTTCCTCTCCTTATAGTGAGAGGTGGGGGAGAGCATCTGTTGTCTTGTCATCGGCCAACCCGACCTAAACCACGACACTGTCCAAGTCCCTCTGGATGGCATCCCTTCCCTCCAGAATATCAACCGCACCACTCAGCTTGGTGTCATTGGCAAACTTGCTGAGGGTACACTCGATCGCACTGTCCATGTCACCAACAAAGATCTTAAATCCTTTCCACTATTCAAAAAATAAGACAGAAAAAGAGACTCTAAAGAACATGTACTGCAGCCTTCCTCACTAAACTGTGAGTTCAGGATGTTCTTGTCTCTCTTGTTTCTTGTTCTTCGTGCTGCACGTAGTTAGCACTTTGTTCAACGTGAGACTTGTAAGCTGTATCCCAACTCCTTTCCCTGTATACTCTTCCACTCTTTTTCTACTTGACTTGCTGTTACTGCTTCACTTTTTAATGGAGAATATTGGTACTCTTACAGGCACTTGTTGAACAATGCAAGTAATGGTGCACATCTTCATTCCCGCAGAACGATAAGGCCTGTTTTTTGGAAGGAGCATGGTCTTGACTATAGCAACTCAAGAGTAAGCAATTTGACCTGAGCCTGGCTACAAAACACGAGAACCAATTTTGAAGATATCCCTGCTCATGGCAGGAGGGTTGGACTAGATGACCTTTACAGGTCCCTTCCAACCCAAACCATTCTATGATTCTGTGATTCTATGAATAAAGCAGCAAGTATCATCCTTCAGAGGTATTCTGCATTGTCAGTGAGCACATACATGCAAAGAAAGTGTGATATGTTGGTGAAGGGCTAAATAAAACCATTTTACACCAAAGATAACATCTAAGATCTGATCCTCTTTGCTTTCTTAGGTAAGCACAGGAAGATGCATTTGAAAGTTTGAAAGTGCTAACTACGTGCAGCACGAAGAACAAGAAACAGAGCTATGTAGCTTTGCCATGAAAAATGGAAAAACAATGAGGCACGTGCAATGGGCATTTCCTAGTTTGAGCTGTAACATAACAGGTAGGACATGGAATCAACTAAGAGGAAAAATTTCCAAACATCCAAATATTACCTAAAGAAATGTGGAGGTGTCTAATGTGGGAGATTTTAAGCTAGTCAGATTCATAGACTGTATTTATTTTGTGAAATGACGTGAGAGATTGGATGTTTGGTTTTATTTCACATTTTTCTCTCTTACACAGCTTCCATCTCTCAGTTATATAAAGAGAGAAGCAGTTTTCTCCTATGTGACTGCTCTGCTGACTCCTCTCAGTTACCCCAAACAGTTACACATTGAGTGTGGCTCTCCTGCCATTCACTTGTTTGTGAACTTGGTGACTTCATCTTGGATAGATGCAGGTGCAATGCTCTGTCTGAAGCATTACTTATTGGGGCACCCTTTCTGTTGCTATGGGACATGAAGTACCTGCCTTCTCAGCTGGATCCACAGATTCAGCCCCACACCCTAACAGTAAATTTTCACTCTACAGAAACCTAAATGGTTCCTAGTAACATATACGGGGAAGAACTGGTGCTGCTTACTCTATTCCCACCTGTACATTTGCACACATATCCTTACTGCCTTGCCCTCCAAATAAATGCAAGGTTTCTGTGACATGTCAAGGCTGACCAGCAGAGCGCAGCAACTATTTGAGAAGAAGCACTTGCATATTACTCCTTCTACCCCTTGCCTGAACAAAGAGGAAGCCCTTGGAGGTAGATTTCAAGCTCATATACACACATATGCCAGTTACCAGGACTAGAAATTCCTTAGTGAAGCACTTCCAAAATGCTGCAATAGCAAAGAAACACTCTTCATACCTAATTGTGTGTTAAGCAGCCTAAAACAGAAAAAAGCTGATCAGCTGATTATGCAGAACCTTAAAAAACAATGATTGCACTTTTTTATATACAAATAACAATGAAAAGGGCTAAGTATCCTACTGTGTAGCTCTGTGTCATGGTTTTGGCCAAATTGGCCAATGGCCGACGACAGATGCTCTCCCCCACCTCTCGCTCCAAGGAGAGGAGCAGGAGAGATAAAGAGATTTACGAGTTTAGAAGGAACTAAACTACTTGAATGAAATATTAATAATAAAATAAAAAGGAAATAATGAAATAGATACAGTATATACAAAACCGTATCAAGCTCTCAGGATGACGTCACCAGCAGGCACTGGGGAAGTCCCAGACTAGACTCAGCAACAGATGGGAACTGGATTCTGGATCTGGAGTCAGGAACCCACGGATCGGGATCAAAGGCAGATGAACAGACAGGGTCCTCCTTGGATGTCGGCCATTGAAGAAAGAGGGCTGACCCTTTGATCCCTCAGCTTTTGTACTGAGCATGGGGCAGATGGGATGGAATACCCCACGTTGGTCAGTTTTGGGTCACCTGTCCCATCCGCTCCTCCCTGCGGGTGGGACCCCTCTACACTTTTCCCTTTCCGACCCTCCAATGGGGCAAATAACAAAATTAGCTGACCTTGGTTGTTATAGCAATAAGTATAAGCAAGAGCCTCTCTGCATACCATTCCTTGGCATTAACTGTAAACATTGGTCTTATCACTCTGAGAACGAACAGTTTTCTGCACAATACGCTGTTAATTTCAGAGAGTTAGGAGAGGCCTAGCTAAGAAGTAAAATTACTGAACAGAAAGTTGGTTCTGTTCTATCTCAAACCAGGACACTCGGCATTTTTCATCCATTTGTTTATGATGATGATGATGGTAAGTAACTTTTTACAGTTCCAACATGTAGAGACTCCTACAAGATCAAGGAGGCTCTGCTGCTGGGCTGATGGCACAGGATAGCTCTTGGGTTATGGCTGTTGCATTCCAAGTGAGTTGGACACACCAAGGGTAGAAGGAAAGAAGCATGTTAAAAGCATAAGGGATACCAAGTCATTGATTCCAGCCAATGCATGGTAAACAGCAAGGATAAAGTAACTTAAAATTAAGTAGGATACTGACTCCTTTTTATCTGCCTGAAAATGACTCTGTAAATAATTAATGCAAGCTCACAAAGGCTATATGAAGACTGATAGCGGGTCCCATATTTTTCCTTCCTCACAACAAAAGACAATTCTCCCACCTTTTAAGAAGTCATCTTGTGCAGTTTTTAAGGTGAAGCACAAAGTTAAGCTATGTCAAGGTGGCTGGTTTGAAGGGTGATTCAGATGAATGCACTCAATATGATTTCCCAGATCAGTTGCATGTACTGGGAGAAAAATGGGATTCACTCAGCCCAGTTCCACAGACTTACCTAGAGCATCCTCCAAACTGGAGAGGACATACAGTACTGTAGGCAGCCCATAAAATTAAAAGTACCATCTTCCCTCATATTTGTTTAACAATTGAGCTTGATGCATGTTTAACAACCATAAGGACTATAGATGAGCTTTTCAGTGTATTATGACAAAGCTGAAGCCATTTAGCAATTCCCAGTGCATCTTATAAATCAGTTTGTGTGGGGCTCTTGTGGCGGTGTGCTCTCCCCTTTCCCCCCCACCCCCCGGCTCCTGCTCAAGCCATGGCCATCAGCGGGAGTTGTTACGAGTTGCACTTGAACTGTGGGGGATGGCTGGCAACATAACCAAAACACTGTCTGGAGTGGGAACCTAGGTATCTTGTTCCCATGAGAATATGACTATAGGTCAATTATCTTACTCCATAAATAGTGGACAGCCCAAGAGCCCTTTGAGCTCTCCTGCACGGCAGCAGGCTGCACGACAGGATCTCCCCTTGAGCGGGGACGCTCGCTTAAGGTTCTACTCCTCGAGGTCGAGAGATTCCTTGCCGCAACAGATTCTCGGTAAGTGACTAATAGCTTGCTAAACTTTGAAATCTTAGCTGAGTGATATAAGGATTGATTGCACATATATAATCCTTTAGACATAAACCGTTGACCAAGTCTGGGACTAGGATTGGATCCAGCCGCACCTAGACTCCTCTCTGAGAAGCAGTTTAGAAAGCAAGGGGGTCCTTTCTGAACCTCGTGACTCAATGGGAGGGTCTCCCTGAGAGCTTGTCTGACCGTAGCCTCTATGCAGTAAATAATCAAGTGTACCCTGGCATCGAATCTCGTAAAACACTGTCGCATTCACTACTAACTTTGTTAAATCACTGTTTTATGTTAATAAACATTTCACTACTCTCTTACAAGTGAAGTTATTCACTCTGCCCGTGACAGCTCTGGATGAAAGGGTGGAGAATATTTAGAGTTTCCAGCTCTTAAAATGCAACCTTTGAAATATGAAAGAAAAACAACTGTTTGGTATAAAAGATCTAGTACACATTGTGGTACCCAAGATTTATCTTCTCAGATGTGAGTACTTATTATGGACAAAGTTAATGGGTAGAGAAAGAAGCTCTCAGATCATAAAGCAGCATGTGTGAGAAGAAGAGTTCAAGTCTCTAGACTCTTTATCCAGTCCTTCTCATTAAACTAGATTGTTTCCATTTACTTAATGGTTTAAGTATCAGTTTATCAACTAAATTTGTAGATTAATTTGTCAGAGCCCTTCTGGAGATGTTGATGTTCCAAATCCAAATACTTGGACTGAGGCTTATTCTTGTCTTCCCTATCTAACAGCAGCCTTGTAATTTTTCTTCTTTCTTCTACTGTGAGAAAGCAAGAAGATCGGTGAGGAGGATTGTAAATACGCTCAAGTGACTCGCACCTGGGGTGCTGGGAAACACATATATCACACCAATTGAGTCGCCGAGGAGACCAGCTCCAGTGCAGGTAAGGCCTCACTGGGGAAGGGGATTGCGGCGGATAAGGCCGGCAAAAGGGCTCTTTTGAGGGCTTTCGTAGCCGGGAAAAGCGGCTAGCTCGTGCCAGAACCGGCAGCTCAGGGGTAGGCTGCTGACGCGGCAGGGGCGGAGACAACGTCACACGCGGCAGTTCTAAACGGGCGGTCCCGGAGCCAGCGCGCAGGTAGTCGGTGGGCGTCACCCAGGGTCTCACTGCGGCACCGCAGCGGGAGCGAGCGAACAGGGCGCAGCATTTCGCACGGTAGGTCACTGAAAGCCTTGCGTCTAAGCTGAGCACAGGCTGGGCAAGCGCAAGCAGAGGAACATCGGCGTGCAGGGGCACGGGCTCACGGCGTGCGGGAAGCTGACAGCAGAGATTCATCACCTCCCGGCACAAGAGAAGAACATGGCTGCAAAATGGTCAAAAGCCGCTGCAAGAAAGAATGTGGGAACTCAGACTGAGCCCCCGTGCAAGCATGTGGCTGTGCAGGTCTTGGGCTGCAATGAGTGCCTGAGCCTGGCACTGCTCTCTCAGGGAGCTGGAGACACTGCCTGTATACGGTGTGATCAAGTAAATGATTTGCTCAGGCAGGTGGTTGAACTGAGGGAAGAGGTAGAAAGGTTAAGAAGTATTAGAGACTGTGAAAATGTAATAGATAGGTGGATGATCCCCTTCCCTCCTGTCACCAGGCAGAAGGAGAGGACTTAAGGGATAAGGGGGAGTGGAGTCAGATCCCTCCTCAGAGAGGCAAGCGCAACCCCTCACGGCCCCCCTCACCACCCCAAGTGCCCTTGCATAATGGGTATGGGGCTTTGGAAATTGAGGACCAGGCGATTGAGGATGGAGAGGATGATCCATCCAGTGAGTTGCCCAGTGCTAGTCACTCACCCCCATGCCTCAGGACTTCCTCAACCAAGAAAGAAAGAAAGGTAATTGTAGTAGGTGACTCCCTTCTGAGGGGAACAGAGGGCCCTATTTGTAGACCGGACCCATCCCACAGGGAAGTCAGCTGTCTCCCTGGGGCCAGAATTAAGGACATATGGAGAAAACTCCCTTCCCTGGTCCAGACATCAGATTACTACCCACTACTGATATTTCAGGTAGGTGGTGACGAGGTAGGTACCAAAAGTCTGAGGGCAATGAAGAATGACTTCAGGGCCCTGGGGCGGCTGGTTAAGGGATTGGGAGCACAAATAGTGTTCTCCTCTATCCCACCAGTTGCAGGGGTTGATGAGGTGATAAATAGGAGGAGCCAGCAAATTAACTCCTGGCTCTGAGACTAGTGCATCCGGCAGGACTTTGGCTTTTTTGATCATGGGCTGATCTACAGGAAACCAGGCATGCTGGCAACAGGCGGGGGAAGCCTAACCTGAAGGGGAAGAAAGATCCTGGGACAAGAATTAGCAGGGCTCATTCATAGGGCTTTAAACTAGGTTTGAAGGGGGATGGGGATGAAACCAGGACTACAAAAGTGGTGCCTGGGAGCAGCATACCAGTGCTTCTGGGTACAAGTGTTAGCATTAGGTCTTGTCCCCCCAAGGAAGTAGCAGGACAGTTAGCCCAGCTGAAGTGCATCTACACTAATGCACGCAGCATGGGCAACAAACAGGAGGAGCTGGAGGCCATTGTTCAGCAAGGAAACTATGATATAGGTGCCATCACAGAAACGTGGTGGGAAGACACGCACAAGTGGAGTGCGGTAATCGATGGCTACCAACTTTTCAGAAGGGATAGGCAAGGAAGGAGAGGTGGCGGGGTGGCCCTCTATGTTAGGGACAGTTTTGAATGTCTGGAACTTAACAGTGTGAATGACAGTGTTGAGTGTGTATGGATAAGAATTAAGGGGAAGGCCAACAAGGCAGACATCGTGATGGGAGTTTGTTATAGACCCCCCAACCAGGATGCAGAATCTGATGAAGTATTCTATAAGCAGCTGGCAGAGGTCTCGCAATCATTTGCCCTTGTTCTTGTGGGGGACTTCAACTTCCCAGACGTCTGCTGGAAATATAACACAGCAGAGAGGGAACAGTCCCGGAGGTTCCTGGAGTGTGTGGAAGACAACTTCCTAATGCAGCTGGTGAAGGAACCAACTAGGGGAAGTGCCCTACTGGACCTACTGTTTGTTAACAGAGAAGGTCTTGTGGGGGATGTAAAGGTTGGAGGTCGTCTTGGGCACAGTGACCATGAAATGGTAGAATTTTCAGTTCTTGGAGAGGCAAGGCAGGGAGCCAGCAGAACTGCCACCTTGGATTTCCAAAGGGCAGACTTTAGCCTGTTCAGGAGCATGGTTGAGAGTGTCCCTTGGGAGGCAGTGTTGAAGAGCAAAGGTGCCCAGGAAGGCTGGTCATACTTCAAGCAGGTGCTCTTAGAAGCACGGGAGAAGGCCATCCCCATGTCTCGAAAAATGAGCCGACGGGGAAGTAGACCAGCCTGGCTAAATAGAGAGCTTTGGCTGGACCTCAGGAAAAAAAGGAAAGCTTACATTCTCTGGAAAAGGGGGTTGGCAACTTATGAGGATTATCAAGATATAACGAAGCTGTGTAGGGGGAAGATTAGAAGGGCCAAAGCTCAATCATAACTCAGCTTGGCCACTGCAGTTAAAGACAATAAGAAGAGATTTTTCCAGTATATCAATAGAAAAAGGAAGACTAGGGAAAATGTAGGCCCACTGATGAGAGAGACGGGTGCCCTAGTGGTGGAAGACACAGAGAAGGCAGAGCTACTGAATGCCTTCTTTTCTTCAGACTTCACTGCCAAAGCTGCCTCTCACGAATCCCATACCCTGGAGGCAAGGGGGAAGGTCTGGAGAGAGGAAGATTTTCCTTCAGTTGAGGAGGACCGGGTCAGAGACCACTTGGCCAATCTGGACATTCACAAGTCCATGGGCCCTGATGGGATGCACCCGCGAGTGCTGAGAGAGCTGGCAGATGTTATTGCTAGACCACTCTCCATCGTCTTTGAAAGGTCATGGGGAACAGGAGAGGTGCCTGAGGACTGGAGGAAGGCTGACATCACTCCAATCTTCAAAAAAGGCAAGGAGGAGGACCCAGGGAACTACAGACCAGTTAGCCTCACCTCTGTCCCTGGGAAGGTAATGGAGCGACTCATTCTGGATGTCATCTCCAAACATGTTGAGGAACAGGAAGTCATTGGAAGTGGTCAACATGGATTTACCAAGGGTAAATCAGGCTTGACCAATCTGATAGCTTTCTATGATGTTATAACTGGTTGGCTGGATGAGGGGAGAGCCGTAGATGTCATCTACCTTGACTTTAGCAAGGCTTTTGACACTGTCTCCCATAACATCCTCATTAGGAAGCTGAGGAAGCATGGGCTAGATGAGGTGACAGTGAGGTGGATCGAGAGCTGGCTGAGTGACAGAACTCAGAGGGTTGTGATCAGAGGCACAGAGTCTAGTTGGAGGCCTGTAACCAGTGGTGTCCCTCAGGGGTCAATACTCGGTCCAATTTTGTTCTGTATATTCATTAATGACCTGGATGATGGGACAGAGTGTATCCTCATCAAGTTCGCTGATGATACCAAATTGGGAGGGGTGGCCGACACTCCGGAGGGCCGTGCTGCCATCCAGCGTGACCTGGACAGGCTGGAGAGCTGGGCAGAGAAGAACCTAATGAGGTTCAACAAAAGCAAGTGCAAGGTCCTGCACCTGGGAAGGAAGAATGCTAAGCACCAATATAGGTTAGGGGTGGACCTGCTGGGAAGTAGTTCTGAAGAAAAGGATTTGGGGGTCCTGGTAGACAGTAAATTATCCATGAGCCAGCAGTGTGCCCTTGTTGCCAAAAAGGCCAATGGAATCCTGGGCTGCATAGGGAAGAGTGTGGCCAGTAGGTCGAAGGAGGTCATTCTCCCCCTCTACTCTGCACTGGTGAGGCCACAACTGGAATACTGCATCCAGCTCTGGGCTCCCCAGTTCAAGAGGGACAGGGAACTACTGGAGAGAGTCCAGCATAGGGCAACTAAGATGACTGAGGGACTGGAGCATCTCCCTTATGAGGAAAGGCTGAGAGAGCTGGGACTCTTTAGCCTGGAGAAGAGAAGGCTGAGGGGAGACCTTATTATGGCATACAAGTATCTCAAGGGTGGGTTTAAGGAGGATGGAGCCAGACTCTTTTCATTGGTTCCCAGTGACAGGATGAGGGGCAATGGGCACAAGTTGGAACATAGGAAGTTCCGTTCAAATACATGGAAAAACTTCTTTACGGTGAGGGTGACAGAGCACTGGAACAGGCTGCCCAGGGAGGTTGTGGAGTCCCCTTCTCTGGAGACTTTCAAGACCAGCCTGGATGCAGTCCTGAGTAATGTGCTCTAGGCAATCCTGCTTTAGCAGGGGAGGTGGACTAGATGATCTCTAGAGGTCCCTTCCAACTCTGAAGTTTCTGTGATTCTGTGATTGTTGTTCAGTCTTGGATGCTTGCAAGAAAAACACTTGCAGTTAGATAACAGTAAGTCTGTGATGGACTCAGGGACACCTTATCTAGCCCCTTGAGAATCCTGGCCTGTTGTGGAAGAAGATCAAAGCACAGTGGGAAAACTATGCCTGTTTGAACCCTTTAAATACCAGAGTGTCCTGGTTCCGGTGGGGATAGGGTTAACTTTTCCTGGTATTCCATGCCATGTGAGCCACGCCCACCCTGAGCTGCCGGGGGAGGGGGCAGGAAGTTGCTGCTTAAAAGCGGGCGGGGGGTCCCGGGTCGGGCCGGTCGGCGAGCGGCGGGGAGCGGCGGTTCCGTAATCGCGTTTGTATATTCCCCTATCCGTGTTGTTGTTGTTGTTGTTTGCCTGTTCCCTTTGCTGTTCTGTTAAACTGCCTTTGTCCCAACCCAAGAGTCTTGCCTTTTCTTACGATCCTTCCTGTATTAGGAAGGCACGTGTGAGCGGCACGTGGTTCTTTGTTGCCATCTGAGGCTAAACCACGACAGTCCTTTTTTGGCGCCCAACGTGGGGCTTGAAGGGTTGAGATAACGACAGTGATGTAGGTGAATAAAGGATTGAGATGACATTTCCTCCTTCTTGAGGACCAACACAAAGCTTGGACAATGATTACACGCCCTATCAACCTATTTTGCAAAGCTAAAGCATATTTATGACGTAAAGAGACCTTGTACCAGTTGCCAAACAGGGAGAGTTCCACACACCATAACCAATCAGCGTGTCAAGATCTTTGTTAAAATTGTCTTCTTTTTTAACGTCCAATAATGAAGATCTAGTGATATTCAGTGTTCTGCTTTGCCGCCTGCATTGCAAAATGCAAATGCAACCGATGCTACATGGAGTAAGTGGATTGCACTGATCACGCAGCGAACTCGAATGGGAAACCCCAGTCGCCCAGGAATTCTGGAAGTGATCATGGACTGGCCAGAAGGCAAGGATTTCGGAATGTCACCAGAGGAGGAGGTGACGCGTGCAGAAGAGGCCCCACCATATAATAAACTGCCAGAAAATGAGAAGAAATATGCCCTGTTCACTGATGGGTCCTGCCGTATTGTGGGAAAGCATCGAAAGTGGAAGGCTGCTGTGTGGAGTCCTACACGACGGGTTGCAGAAGCCAGTGAGGGACAGGGTGAATCGAGCCAGTTTGCAGAGGTGAAGGCTATTCAGCTGGCTTTGGACATTGCTGAGCGAGAAAAATGGCCAGTACTTTATCTCTACACTGACTCATGGATGGTGGCAAATGCTCTGTGGGGGTGGTTACAGCAGTGGAAGCAGGGCAACTGGCAGCGCAGAGGCAAACCCATCTGGGCTGCTGACCTATGGCAAGATATTGCTGCCCGGATAGAGAATCTGGTTGTGAAAGTACGCCATGTAGATGCCCACGTACCGAAGAATCGGGCCACGGAGGAACATCAGAACAACCAGCAGGTGGATCGGGCCGCTAGGATTGAAGTGGGTCAGGTGGATCTGGACTGGCAACGTAAGGGTGAACTATTCATAGCTCGGTGGGCCCATGACTCCTCAGGCCATCAAGGGAGAGATGCGACATATAGATGGGCTCGTGACCGAGGGGTGGACTTGACCATGGACACTATTGCACAGGTCATCCATGAATGTGAGACATGCGCTGCGATCAAACAAGCCAAGCGTTTGAAGCCTCTTTGGTATGGAGGGCGATGGCTGAAATACAAATATGGGGAGGCCTGGCAGATTGATTATATCACACTGCCACAAACCCGTCAAGGCAAGCGCTATGTGCTCACAATGGTGGAAGCAACCACCGGATGGCTGGAAACATACCCTGTGCCCCATGCCACTGCCCGGAACACTATCCTGGGCCTTGAAAAGCAAGTCCTGTGGGGACATGGCACCCCAGAGAGAATTGAGTCGGACAACGGGACTCATTTCCGAAACAGCCTCATAGACACCTGGGCCAAAGAGCATGGTATCGAGTGGGTGTATCACATCCCCTATCACGCACCAGCCTCTGGGAAGATAGAACGATACAATGGACTGTTAAAAACTACACTGAGAGCAATGGGTGGTGGGACTTTCAAACACTGGGATACACATTTAGCAAAAGCTACCTGGCTAGTTAACACCAGGGGATCTAACAATCGGGCTGGCCCTGCCCAATCAAAACTTCCACGTACTGTAGAAGGGGATAAAGTCCCCGTAGTGCACATGAAGAATATGCTAGGGAAGACAGTCTGGGTTAGTCCTGCCTCAGGCAAAGGCAAACCCATCCGTGGGATTGCTTTTGCCCAAGGACCTGGGTGCACTTGGTGGGTGATGCGGCAGGATGGGGAAGTCCGATGTGTACCTCATGGGGATCTGATTTTGGGCGAGAATAGCCAATGAATCAGATTGTGTGCTGTTAATTGATAAGTAACACTGTCACTGTATGTCCTCATTGCTATAATTGCTATCAGTTGTACTACAAGTAAGGCACAGGGATGATGGGATAAGAACTGATCTCAGCAGCTGGCGCCCAGCAGTTTCCTCAAGATCTACATCTTCAGCCCACGGACTGCGTGCATGAGCCACACCAGGTGCACCAGTCACAAGCTCCGAAAAATACAGCATGCAACAGACCAGCACCACCCAGCATCTCACCTGCCCTGAGAGACTGTTCTAACAAATGGAGCCCAAAGCCGTGGATTAAAAGAACTCAACGGACACTTTGGAGGGATGACCCATAAACTAAGGGCATTATATGTGTGTATATATATATATAACAGGGGAAAGTGGTGGCAATTCATTGGAACCTGCTGGGCATGGCATAGATGGTATGGAATAAGGGGTGGATAATGTCCTGGTTCCGGTGGGGATAGGGTTAATTTTCCCTGGTATTCCATGCCATGTGAGCCACGCCCACCCTGAGCTGCCGGGGGAGGGGGCAGGAAGTTGCTGCTTAAAAGCGGGCTGGGGCGTCCTGGGTCCGGCCGGTCGGCGAGCGGTGGTTCCGTAATCGCGTTTGTATATTCCCCTATCCGTGTTGTTGTTGTTGTTTGCCTGTTCCCTTTGCTGTCCTGTTAAACTGCCTTTGTCCCAACCCAAGAGTCTTGCCTTTTCTTACGATCCTTCCTGTATTAGGAAGGCACGTGCGAGCGGCACGTGGTTCTTTGTTGCCATCTGAGGCTAAACCACGACACAGAGAGAACAGGGATTCCGCGCCTGCTCTTCCTAACAAGGACTCACTTGCTGCCAAGGACTCTTGCTAACAAGAACTCTCTCTCGTGCCGCGGTGCCTGCGGTCCCTGCTTGCGTGCTTCTGCCCAGGTGTTGCTTCGGAGATTCCCCGGTCTGTGAGGTATCGAGATTAAATTTGTTCTTTGCCTTTCATCTGTGGTGGGTGGTTGTTCCTGTGTCCTGCCTGCATCGGCTCACACACCCTAGTTCTGCATGGGGCCAGCTTGTGCCCGCCATGCTAATTAACTTGCACTCTGAGCACCATGGCTATCTGGTCTTGAAACAACCTTGGAAGCAGTATGCTTTCATGTAGTTCTGTGCCAGAGTCAAAGCTCTGCTGGACCCAGCTGGCTGTCACCATTTCTGTCAGACTTGAGCTGGCTGTGAGAGTGGGATTCATCTTACTTAACATTAACTTAACTCTGCATTAGACATCTGCGTCTCGATTAGTCATCCTTGTCTCCCTTTATAGTCAATGGAAAGAAACAAGCATGATTCACCCCATCCTAAAACCGACATCTCAAATGTGGATGAATCATACCTCTACAGTGTCTGTTTTGCTCAGGCAGTGAGAGGAAATGACGGAAACACAGGACTGGCTTCAGGAAAGAGATTAGAGCTTAAAAGTTACAGAGTGGCAGCACCTTATGGGAAGGGTCCATGTGGGACAAAGGGCTAAACAGAGACAAAAACCATATAAACTATGTATTTATAGTCATATGGCAACTGATTTGGAAACCCAGGACCTAGAGAATTATCTCCCAGTCAGGAATAAAGATGGAAACTTTGGTCTTGATTTCAACACTAATGGTAAAATCACTGTGTTTAATCAGTAAATTGTATGCATTTGCCTCCTCCCGAGGCAGGTCACTAAGTGTGTTGCATCTCTCCAGTATCACAACATTAACTGAGATAAATGAGATGCAGAGAACTTTGTAGGCTTTAGTGATCAACCTTAGCCCCATTTCTTGTTCATTTTTTTCTTTTCTTTCTGGTGATTTATCAAAAACAGTAAAGCCTAGCGGTAGCAGTTACCTATGGCTCCTATGACCTAGGCAAGTTACTTCATCTCTCTGTTCACTGATTTTACAGTCTCAAAAACTGAGATAACTCTCCTTTTTGCACCACAAATTTCCCATTAAAACAACGTTTAGAAGAGAAGGGTATTGTAGAATATTATACTGCAGCTGAACTTTCCCCCCAAATAGTGACAAAGTGCAGCTTTGTCCCATCCAAATGAGAAAACTTATGCAATTAAATTTGGATGTTCACAAGCTTCATGTTTTTGGGCAGCATTTGCTTCTGAACTATGTGGCATCCACAAGAAGCTCAGGGAGTCCTGTGGTCTAAAATAATGAAAATCAATGTGTAATGAAAAAGCATCTAAATGTGGCTTTCTTCTAAAGCTTGAAACATGAGCAGTTAGTCAGGGATACACAATGTGGTGCCCTCATTTTCTCAAACTGTGGCTCTTTAAAGCTTGCATCCCCTGCCTTTGCTGTTGACATTCAAATTGACTTTTTGCATTTCATAATGGTAGTTCCTGTCTTGCTTTCCACTTTATCTGCCAAACCCACTGCTGGGTCTTTCTCAGACGCACAAGAGTTAGGAATAAAGCTGACTGAAAATGGATCACTTATTTCAGTCATTTTGCTAAAGTATATGCCAGCACCAGCAAAACAAGACAGGAAATTATTAAAATTGGACTGCTGTCATCAATTACTTTCTCATCAATTGCTCAGTCTTCTGACAAGCCCCAGTTCTTCTTACCTTTCAGCCATTAAAATAGTAGTAATAATAATAATGATGCTGTGGTACACTCAGAGACAAACAAGGCAACCCCCCAGCCCTTTAGACAGGAAAGTACCATGTTATTGTCAATGAAGGCTATCGTCTCCATGTAACCTACAGAAATGTCCCCAACACACCGCTCCCAAGCTACAGCATTGCCAGGGGCTCTTGTCTGCATGCTCTCCAGTGTCTTCGTTTCTGCAGGATTGGCATGATTTATCTCAGGATCTGTTCTCTAAATTCACTCCAGTCTGTCAGAGAAAGAATCAGACACTGAACAAGAACTTACTTGAGATGGAAGTGATGGGGAGGAAAGGCTGCACTCTCACTCCCCAAACACCAATCCCAAAGAAGCGGATTACTACTTTGCAGCTTGTAGCAAATTTTGTTGCTCTGAAGAAACACCCGCTGGCATTCCAGTTCTTGGCTCTGTGCATCTACCAATCTGCCCTATGGCATGAGTTCTTTGGGCATGAAACATTCCCCCTTGTGTAGCTGGAAAATGTCTAGCCTGCATGGCTCTACAACAAATGTTAAGTAGGTAGATTTGGGAGCAGAAACCACACATATTCTATTTTTGCAGATGAATTGGGTCAAATTGACCTGTCAACACCACCAGCCTGTATCCAAATAATCCCATTGACCTTAGCAGAGTGTAACTAAGAGGAGAATTCTCCCTCAGCGCATATCCCCTATGGCTGTACCACACTACATAATTATTGCTGTTTGTTATTTCTATTGCAGTAGAACCCACAGGATCAAATAAGGATCAGGATGCCCACTGTGCTAGGTGCAATGCAAGCATATAAGCAGTCACGTTGCCTGCACTAAAGAGCTTACAGCCATGTCTCTTAGGAGAACATGTCTTCGTCTAATAGACTTCTCTATTAAGAACTGTTAATTACTTAATTCAGCCTATTTTTTTCTCTGCTTAGTTTCTTCTGTTTCTCCTGCCTAGCCCCTTCTAGACCATCCTTAATAATTTTCCTTCCTTCACAGTATCAACAGCTTTCCACACTGTGCAAGCAATTATTATTCCCCTTTTTGCTTCTTCATTGTCTCATCAAACACTTCTCCCCCAGTCACTTTCTGTTTCTTCAATCAATTTTTTTTGAAAACAATTTATCTTCATTCTTTTCATAGTAACAACATCTTTGGATCTTTATCATTCCAGTTTAGCTGAGTGACACTACAGTTGTGCCTCCTCCCTGGGCCATGATGTCACATTTTCTTACAGGACTCCCCAAAAGCACATGCACACTCTCTGTTGCTCCCTTTGCCTCTCTCTTACTACCAGAGAAATGGCTCATTGTCATCCCACAGGTTTCCTTCACTGTTATTGCAACCTAAATATCACGTCTTCCATTTACTGAATGCTTGTTTCAGATTACCTCTTTGCACACCTCTCTCCAGAGGCATTAGATGATGGTTTTTTTCCACTGTTCCAGACTGAATCGCATTTCACTGTTTCCTGCTCATATTTCTAAAGTCTCTAGGTCCCTTTGTATAATTTCTCCATCTCTGCTGTAATTCACACACAGAAATCTCAGCAGACCTTGACTGGAAGCCTCTCTCTGTGGCCTCCAGAGGCAAAGTGGACCCTCTGCAGTGCAGCTACACCTTCAGAAGATCACAGGCTTGCAGTAGGTTTGACTCCCATAAGTTACATGTAACTGCAATGTTCTGCTCAATGGCTAGCACAGGTCTCCACTCCACTGGTTTACTGCCAGAGCAAGACCCTGCTGCGAGGGGATTTTTTAGAAATGTGATGCTCAGATTGCTTATTTCTTATAAGTTACATACAGTGCTGAAATAGTGGTCACGTTAGTCCATGAACAAGTTAACATTCTGTTAAACTAAAGTTCCCCATAAAAATTTCTTAGAGAAATAATATTATCCAAATGCAACTGCTTTCTGGTCCCACACTTTGTTAGACTATAGAGCATGGCAGGATAGGAATGGTGCTTTTTTCCATTCTTTCTATACATTTTTAAGAGGTTGAAAATTCGTCAGATAACCTTCATCTTGTAGGTCATTAATCATATGTTATTAGACATCTCCTGACCAACCGACTTTTCAAGAGGAAAACATGAACCAACTTATCTGGAGACAGGTGGTTAGACGTCCCAATGGAAACCTCTTGAACTACCTTCAGATGGAAAAAGAAGTTTTCTTACATCTTCACTGCAAGTGGAGTCTCTCCTCAAAAGTCCTTTTCATAACATCAGATAAGGTGCAGTCCCTTTCTCATACCTATTTGAAAATAGGTCATGAAAGGATCAGGTATCAGACACCCTCTTTAGACAAAAAAAGCTATACCAGATTTCAGAGATAATATTGGTTTGACTTCCCTCCACAATTTGCCATATTAAGAAAAGAGTAGATGACAGTATTCCTTTTGATAATGTCTGAACTGAAGACAAGGACATATCACAGCAATGATCTTAGTAAGTGGGAGGTACTGTAACTAACCAGTAACTTTTAATACCAAAATTCATTTGCTAATTGGACTGCTGGTGTGTTTTAGCTGTTTCCTGTGAACCATCAAAAACACCGGGGAAGAATAACTTCAGGAAATATAATCTTTTGTCTCAGACTTTTGAAAAAGTTGCTTCAGTTTAAGGGATCCTCACTCTGTAATTTAAACTTTTCAGCTAAGCAACAGTATCTTCCTATACTCAGACTTTAACATCAGCAATTTTAAAATTCTTCAGCTGGAATTAACCCCTTCCCTTATGTGGTAAATCAAATTGCCTCCTATCTACTGCAGTATAAGAATATGAACATGGATTGTGGCTCAGCTGATGTGTGGTAATAGCTAAGATATAGTAACTTAACCATGAGTCTCATCTCTCAGAGTTTCTTAGATTCCAAAATGCCTGGGACAAATAGCAGAGAAAACCAAATAACTGGTATTAGGCAGGCAAATTTGCTACAGTGCATGGAATTGGCAAAGGATATTTTCTCCTTCTCTGCAACACCACGAGAAAAACACAAAAGCAGTGGCTGAAAGTAAGTCTCACCTTGCCTATCTATCTTCAAACATTTGAAGGACGGCTATTTAAGTCCACTACGTTCTTACTGTCACTGGGGGCAATTGAGCATGTTATTGTGTGGTTGTGCCATTTTAAAAAATGAGATGGATTTGAAAGAAATTGCTTAGTGGATGGATTTGATTTTTATTTCAAGTTAGTAGAGTTAAACTAGTTTATACCTTTGAAAGAACTGTTTGGCATTGTGTAGCTGCCTTGGTCTTTGGGCAAGATAATGTAACTTCTTTTCTCTGAGGTAGATTAATCAGTTCTATATATCATAAGGGTAGTTTGTAATGATCAAAAATAAACATTATTAATAGTGCTTAGTGATAGGATTTCTTCTGTTATCTCCAGACTCTTAAGACATCACTGTAATATTGTGCTGGAAGCAGTTTTGAACATATCACTTCAAGAAAGGTATGGTCTGGGTATAGCAAACTCAGAAAATATAAATAAGAAGGGAGGTCAGCAGAGGTCTAGCAAAATGACCTAAGCAGACAGATTGAATGAATTCAGGTTGTTTAGTCTAGAGAAGATAGCCTAGGGCTGCTGCTGATAGTAGTCTATACGTCTGTAGCAGACTGCTGCTGAAGAAGAGGGAACAATCTGTTCTTGATGTTCCTGGCAGGTAGGGCAACAGATAATTTCAGCAAGAAGTTGTTAAAATGTGAGTTAAGGAAACTTGCATCAATGAAGATAACAAAGCAGTGGAAGTGACTGTCTTAGAAATTTTGGAGTTTCCCATACTAAAAATCTTTAAGAGTGGGTTACTCAGACCACAGGAATGATATATGAATATTCTTACTTTGGCGGGGATGAAAGGGACCACCTGAAGTACCCAATAGCAATATGATGTTACTGGTAAGTATTTAAATCCATAAATAATCTCATAATCTCATAAAAAGCAAGATCATTCACACAATAATGCATCGTATATTGTGAATAACACTTCAGAATCTGTCCCAAAGTTAATTGACTGAATCTATATCTGGCTCTGTGCATTTTTCCCTAATCATAAATATATTTATATTAGTTGCTTATTCGTTTGAATCCACTCATCCACTCACATTAGGCCTGACCACATTTTGCCACAACATTTCTTTTGAGATTTTTTTAACCTCCTTTTCAAACCTTGCATATCTTTTGATTCAGTAGGTGTCACTAGATTTTGCATAAAAGGAAATGCAAAAAATTCTTGTAAATACACTCCTCTCCTATCCAACAATGCAGTCACAGAATCACAGAATGGTAGGAGTTGGAAGGGACCTCTGGAGATCATCTAGTCCAACCCCCCTGCCAGAGCAGGGTCACCTAGAGCAGGTTGCACAGGAACGTGTCCAGGCGGGTTTGGAATGTCTCCAGAGATGGAGACTCCACCACCTCTCTGGGCAGCCTGTTCCAGTGCTCTGCCACCCTCAAAGTAAAGAAGTGCCTCCTCATGTTTAGATGGAACTTTCTATGCTCAAGTTTGTGTCCCTTGTCCTGTCCCCGGGCACCACTGAAAAGAGCCTGGCCCCATCCTCCTGATGCCCACCCTTTAAGTATTTATAAGTGTTGATAAGATCCCCCCTCAGCCATCTTTTTTCCAGACTGAAGAGGCCCAAATCCCTTAGCCTTTCTTCATGAGAGAGGTGTTCCAATCCCCTAATCATCTTGGTAGCCCTTTGCTGTACCCTCTCCAGCAGTTCCCTGTCCTTCTTGAACTGGGGAGCCCAGAACTGGACACAGGACTCCAGATGCGGCCTCACCAAGGCAGAGTAGAGGGGGAGTGTGGAATAATTAGTAAATTGGCCAAGAATACAAAAGTACAGCATTGTTCACACATTAAGGAAAGTCATAAAATCAAGAGGCTTCTGAGGTAGAATACAGCCACGGCTGGCACACAAAGAATGCAACATCTGCGATTCCCTGTACAAGGTCGTTTGCGGAACTACATGAGGGATGGAATGGAACGCAATTGTTCCGTGGCCTTCCCTTGTGACGAATAGCAGATATGGGGATGAGATGGTACTACGGAACAGATAAGCTGCCCTACTCGCTACCCAAGCCAACATTTCGTCAAATTTTCACAGAATGCTGTCCTTTGTGCGAACTTTGCTCATTACAATGTACCAAAACACACCTCCATCCTGGAGGCTATCCGCCCCCAAGGTGTGACCACTCCTCCTTGAGTACACCAATCATAATAAAAGTATTTATGACTAAAGTCACTCAAACTCCACTTTGAAGATAAAAAAATAAAAATAGCCCAAGAGAGGGGGGATATCAGGGAAGACACCATCACGAACAAGTCAGGAGAACTCCATCACTGACTTCCAGGACCAGTCAACGGGCTGAGCCTTTCTTCCCCCTCATAGGGACGCCTTTGGGTAAGACTTAGATTATACTGAGTGCTTCCTCGGGAAACTTAGAAATTTCTCTAGAGAACCTCTATCCTACATTTATAGCCAGGCTGTATCGTTTATAACTTTGTCGCGCATTTTGTATACTTAACAATATCTGCACGTGCTTTGCAGACAGTGTATTTATCACCGGCAATCCTAAGAACCTATATATCTGTTGTTTAAATAAACTGCACTTTTTTAAGTAGCTAGTCGTTTTGGTTTCTCACTGAACGCGACCAAAGACTCGAGAGTGGCCGTGCTAGTTCAGGAGCACGACTAGACTGAAGGTGCAGTCCACTATTAGTGTATCCAAATCGTAATAGTTTAATACATATTAAACGCGATTGGACTGATAGTGCTGAATTGGGCATCACTCAGAATTTAAACCTAGCCGCACCTAGCCTCCCACCTCAGTGAGGAGTGTTAGAACGCAAGGGGGTTTATTTTCTGCCAAAATCGCTTTGCCCCTTTTCACACAACAGGGAGGATGACCTCCCCCAACCTGCTTGCCGCACTCTTCTTGATGCACCCCGGTATGCCATTGGCCTTCTTGGCCACAAGGGCACAGTCCTCCTTGCCCTGGCCCAGTGCGATCATACTCCCATCATCCTGGTTTTTTGAAGATGAAATGTGAAAGGGAGAAACAGTGTGCTGCTAGCCGAAGAGTTGACAGAGAGCAATTGAACCAACAGATCCCCCAACAAGTTGCTTCAGGTTCAAGGTCAATCAGATATTTTCCAGTCAAATAAGATTCTGAATTCCTGTGTACAGACAACCAAATTGCCCAGCTCTTTTTTCTTCCTTCTGCCTCTGCTTTAAACAGCATGTTTCTGGATACCACAGTGGCCCTTTCTACAAGAAAACTCTGGGGAAGAGTGTCCTTCGTCTCAATGTCTCAGGCTCATTTGTTTTGTCAACAAACCAGAGTGGTTTTGAAGCTGCTGTGGAAACCACAGGAAAGATGCTACAAACACAATAATGTATTATCTGGGTGTCCTGGTTCCGGTGGGGATAGGGTTAATTTTTCCTGGTATTCCATGCCATGTGAGCCACGCCCACCCTGAGCTGCCGGGGGAGGGGGCAGGAAGTTGCTGCTTAAAAGCGGGCTGGGGTGTCCCAGGTCCGGTCCGGCCGGCGGCGGGGAGCGGCGGTTCCGTAATCGCGTTTGTATATTCCCCTATCCGTGTTGTTGTTGTTGTTTGCCTGTTCCCTTTGCTGTCCTGTTAAACTGCCTTTGTCTCAACCCAAGAGTCTTGCCTTTTCTTACGATTCTTCCTGTATTAGGAAGGCGCGAGCGAGCGGCACGTGGTTCTTTGTTGCCGTCTGAGGCTAAACCACGACAGTCCTTTTTGGCGCCCAACGTGGGGCTCGAAGGGTTGAGATAACGACAGAATCCAACTAGAACGTGGAAAAAAACGGTTTTGGTTTTTTTTTTGTATGCATTTATTTTATTAGGTAAATAGTCACTGGTCATCATGTTGCTTGCTTTGTTCTCATGGCTGTGTTACATAAATTCCTATATGGCTTATGTACTCCCTGCGATGCTGTTTACCATGTCTGGAAGAGGGATGAGGATTATCATTCTGCTGTCCTGTGCGATATCTGTTTATGATATGATAACATCACTGTTCAGATGGCTATTTTGGGGTGTTTATGTGGTTTTGCTGTCCTGTCCGTACATTGGACACTGTCTCTCAGAATTTGTTAATAATTTCCCCAGCCCTTTTGCCTCCCTTTTCTCCTTTGGGTCAGGTATGACAGCTTTTGAGAATTTTGAATATCCTTGGGATACTCAAACAAGCGTGTTCCTAGTGCTATGTCTCCTGAATACGTTCCAGGTCTTGTTTAGGGTTAAGCGACTATTTAAGACTACCACCTGGAGATCTGCTCCGAGGCTGGATAGTCAGGGATGGCATGGCATGTGGGAGAACATGGGCAGGTACCTAGAGAACTACTCACCTCCAATGGTCTGGGACTTCACCCCTGAACAATTACAGGACCCTGATAAAGTGGTAGAATATTTGAAGGGAAAATGCTGTGCCTATTCTAGAGAGGCACAACTCACCGCGCTGTGCTGGGCCCTGGCCAGTATCTACCAGGCACTGCTCAGAATTATGCATCACCCTCAAGGGGAAGAGATGGAAACCAGACCAGCAGCCCCTGCGGCTGCTGCAGCCCCTGCGGCAGCCCCTGCGGCTACTGCAACCCCTGCGGCAGCCCCTGCGGCTACTGCAACCCCTGTGACGGACACTGCGGCTACTGCAACCCCTGCGGCAGCCACTGTAGCTACTGCAATCCTTGCGACAGACACTGCGGCTACTGCAACCCCTGTGGTAGACACTGCAGTTACTCCAACCCCCATAGCAGCCACTGCCACTGAACCAGGGAACCAACCCGTGCCAGTATCAGTTGCCCCCATACAGAAGAAGAAGTACACAAAGAAATCAGTTCGCTTAGTAAGAGATGATGATGAACCAGGGCCATCACGAGAGCAGGAGGAAGAGGCAGAACCAGAGATAATTACTCGATCCCTATCCTTGAGTGAGCTGCGGGATATGCGAAAAGATTTCAGCCGACTTTCAGGCGAGCACATTGTCACCTGGCTGCTCCGGTGCTGGGATAATGGGGCCAGTAGCCTGGAATTAGAGGGTAGGGAGGCCAGGCAGCTGGGATCCCTGTCTAGGGAAGGCGGCATTGACAAGGCGATTGGGAAAAAGACCCAAGCCCTCAGCCTCTGGAAATGACTCCTGTTAGGCGTGAGGGAGAGGTACCCCTTCAGTGAGGATGTTGTATGTCAGCCAAGCAAGTGGACTACCATGGAAAGAGGTATCCAGTACCTGAGAGAATTAGCCGTGCGGGAGATGATTTATTATGACTTGGACAATGCAGACTTACCCACAGACCCTGATGAGGTGCGATGCACAAGGCCCATGTGGCGGAAGTTTGTACAGAGCGCACCATCGTCATATGCCAACTCCCTGGCAGTAATGGAATGGAAAGGTGAAGAGGGACCAACGGTGGATGAGGTGGCTGGCCGGCTCCGGCGATATGAAGAAAGTCTCTCTTTCCCCCTTGTCTCAGCTGTGGAGAAACTGTCACGGAAGGTCCAGTAACTTGAAGATAATATGTTCTACTCCCCACCTGCACAGGCCAGCATCTCAGCTATTAGAAGCAGGCATTTCCCCACTCAAGAGAGAGAGTACAGAGGGTACACACCACGAGGCACCCTGTGGTTCTACCTGCGGGACCACGGAGAGGACATGAGGAAGTGGGATGGACAACCTACTTCGATCCTGCGGACACGGGTACAGGAGTTGCAAGGAAGGACAACCACAAAAGGGGATCCCTCCAGGAAAAGTGCCGCCCCAGTTTCCAGTGGGCAGTTCCCCAGACAAAGCAGAAGGCCTGATCTTGCTTCTGATCCTCTTGAAGGAACTTCCAAGTCATTTCTGCAAGAAGCGAGTAATGGATACTATGACCAGGATTAGAGGGGCCCTGCCTCCGGCCAGGTGGAGGAAAGGGACAACCGGGTTTATTGGACTGCGTGGATTCGATGGCCTGGCACATCAGACCCACAGGAGTATAAGGCTCTAGTGGACACGGGTGCACAGGGCACCCTAATACCATCAAGCTATAGAGGGGCAGAACCCATGTGTATTTCTGGGGTGACAGGGGGATCCCAAGAGTTGACTGTACTGGAGGCGGAAGTGAGCCTAACTGGGAATGAGTGGCAAAAGCATCCCATTGTGACTGGCCCAGAGGCTCCATGCATCCTTGGTATAGATTACCTCAGGAGAGGGTATTTTAAGGACCCAAAAGTGTACTGGTGGGCCTTTGGCATAGCTGCTTTGGAGACAGAGGAAGTTAAACAGTTGTCTGCCTTGCCTGGTCTCTCGGAGGATTCTTCTGTTGTGGGGTTGTTGAGGGTCAAAGAACAACAGGTGCCGATTGCTACCACAACGGTGCATCGGCGGCAGTATCGCACTAACCGAGACTCTCTGATTCCCATCCATGAGCTGATTCGTCAACTAGAGGTTCAAGGAGTGATCAGCAAGACTCGCTCACCCTTTAACAGTCCCATATGGCCGGTGCGAAAATCTAATGGAGAGTGGAGGCTAACTGTAGACTATCGTGGTCTGAATGAAGTCACGCCACCGCTGAGTGCTGCCGTGCCGGACATGCTAGAACTCCAGTACGAACTGGAGTCCAAGGCAGCCAAGTGGTATGCCACGATTGATATAGCGAATGCATTCTTCTCAATCCCTTTGGCAGCAGAGTGCAGGCCACAGTTTGCTTTCACTTGGAGGGGCGTCCAATACACCTGGAATCGACTGCCCCAGGGGTGGAAACACAGCCCCACCATTTGCCATGGACTGATCCAGACTGCACTGGAACAGGGTGAAGCTCCAGAACATCTGCAGTACATTGATGACATCATCGTATGGGGAAACACATCAGAAGAAGTTTTTGAGAAAGGGAGTAAAATAGTCCGAATCCTTCTGAAAGCTGGTTTTGCTATAAAGCGAAGTAAGGTCAAGGGACCTGCGCAGGAGATCCAGTTTTTAGGAATAAAATGGCAAGATGGACGCCATCAGATCCCAATGGATGTGATCAACAAAATAGCAGCTATGTCTCCACCAACTAGTAAAAAGGAAACACAGGCTTTCTTAGGTATTGTGGGTTTTTGGAGAATGCATATCCCAGATTACAGTCAAATTGCAAGCCCTCTGTATCAAGTAACCCGGAAGAAGAATGATTTTAAATGGGGTCCTGAGCAACGACAAGCTTTTGAACAAATCAAACAGGAAATAGTCCATGCAGTGGCCCTGGGGCCAGTCCGGGCAGGACAAGATGTTAAAAATGTGCTCTACACCGCAGCCGGGGAGAACGGCCCTACCTGGAGCCTCTGGCAGAAAGCACCAGGGGAGACTCGAGGTCGACCCCTAGGGTTTTGGAGTCGGGGACACAGAGGATCCGAAGCCCGCTACACTCCAACAGAAAAAGAGATATTGGCAGCATATGAAGGGGTTCGAGCTGCTTCGGAAGTAGTTGGTACAGAAGCACAGCTCCTCTTAGCACCTCGACTGCCGGTGCTGGGCTGGATGTTCAAAGAAAGGGTCCCCACCACACATCATGCAACCGATGCTACATGGAGTAAGTGGATTGCACTGATCACGCAGCGAACTCGAATGGGAAACCCCAGTCGCCCAGGAATTCTGGAAGTGATCATGGACTGGCCAGAAGGCAAGGATTTCGGAATGTCACCAGAGGAGGAGGTGACGCGTGCAGAAGAGGCCCCACCATATAATAAACTGCCAGAAAATGAGAAGAAATATGCCCTGTTCACTGATGGGTCCTGCCGTATTGTGGGAAAGCATCGAAAGTGGAAGGCTGCTGTGTGGAGTCCTACACGACGGGTTGCAGAAGCCAGTGAGGGACAGGGTGAATCGAGCCAGTTTGCAGAGGTGAAGGCTATTCAGCTGGCTTTGGACATTGCTGAGCGAGAAAAATGGCCAGTCCTTTATCTCTACACTGACTCATGGATGGTGGCAAATGCTCTGTGGGGGTGGTTACAGCAGTGGAAGCAGGGCAACTGGCAGCGCAGAGGCAAACCCATCTGGGCTGCTGACCTATGGCAAGATATTGCTGCCCGGATAGAGAATCTGGTTGTGAAAGTACGCCATGTAGATGCCCACGTACCGAAGAATCGGGCCACGGAGGAACATCAGAACAACCAGCAGGTGGATCGGGCCGCTAGGATTGAAGTGGCTCAGGTGGATCTGGACTGGCAACATAAGGGTGAACTATTCATAGCTCGGTGGGCCCATGACTCCTCAGGCCATCAAGGGAGAGATGCGACATATAGATGGGCTCGTGACCGAGGGGTGGACTTGACCATGGACACTATTGCACAGGTCATCCATGAATGTGAGACATGCGCTGCGATCAAACAAGCCAAGCGTTTGAAGCCTCTTTGGTATGGAGGGCGATGGCTGAAATACAAATATGGGGAGGCCTGGCAGATTGATTATATCACACTGCCACAAACCCGTCAAGGCAAGCGCTATGTGCTCACAATGGTGGAAGCAACCACTGGATGGCTGGAAACATACCCTGTGCCCCATGCCACTGCCCGGAACACTATCCTGGGCCTTGAAAAGCAAGTCCTGTGGCGACATGGTACCCCAGAGAGAATTGAGTCGGACAACGGGACTCATTTCCGAAACAGCCTCATAGACACCTGGGCCAAAGAGCATGGTATCGAGTGGGTGTATCACATCCCCTATCACGCACCAGCCTCTGGGAAGATAGAACGATACAATGGACTGTTAAAAACTACACTGAGAGCAATGGGTGGTGGGACTTTCAAACACTGGGATACACATTTAGCAAAAGCTACCTGGCTAGTTAACACCAGGGGATCTAACAATCGGGCTGGCCCTGCCCAATCAAAACTTCCACGTACTGTAGAAGGGGATAAAGTCCCCGTAGTGCACATGAAGAATATGCTAGGGAAGACAGTCTGGGTTAGTCCTGCCTCAGGCAAAGGCAAACCCATCCGTGGGATTGCTTTTGCCCAAGGACCTGGGTGCACTTGGTGGGTGATGCGGCAGGATGGGGAAGTCCGATGTGTACCTCATGGGGATCTGATTTTGGGCGAGAATAGCCAATGAATCAGATTGTGTGCTGTTAATTGATAAGTAACACTGTCACTGTATGTCCTCATTGCTATAATTGCTATCAGTTGTACTACAAGTAAGGCACAGGGATGATGGGATAAGAACTGATCTCAGCAGCTGGCGCCCAGCAGTTTCCTCAAGATCTACATCTTCAGCCCACGGACTGCATGCATGAGCCACACCAGGTGCACCAGTCACAAGCTCCGAAAAATACAGCATGCAACAGACCAGCACCACCCAGCATCTCACCTGCCCTGAGAGACTGTTCTAACAAATGGAGCCCAAAGCCGTGGATTAAAAGAACTCAACGGACACTTTGGAGGGATGACCCATAAACTAAGGGCATTATATGTGTGTATATATATATATATATAACAGGGGAAAGTGGTGGCAATTCATTGGAACCTGCTGGGCATGGCATAGATGGTATGGAATAAGGGGTGGATAATGTCCTGGTTCCGGTGGGGATAGGGTTAATTTTCCCTGGTATTCCATGCCATGTGAGCCACGCCCACCCTGAGCTGCCGGGGGAGGGGGCAGGAAGTTGCTGCTTAAAAGCGGGCTGGGGCGTCCCGGGTCCAGCTGGCGAGCGGTGGGGAGCGGCGGTTCCGTAATCGCGTTTGTATATTCCCCTATCCGTGTTGTTGTTGTTGTTTGCCTGTTCCCTTTGCTGTCCTGTTAAACTGCCTTTGTCTCAACCCAAGAGTCTTGCCTTTTCTTACGATTCTTCCTGTATTAGGAAGGCGCGAGCGAGCGGCACGTGGTTCTTTGTTGCCGTCTGAGGCTAAACCACGACACTGGGGAAGCATTTAAAGATAGCGAGGGAGTCAGATGTCACTGGAACATGATGCTTCTTGTTTCTATGATGAGGGTGAGCAAAAGGAAATAATCCATGAAAAACACCCAGGTACACTCACTCTTTCCCTTTCATTATTCGATGCATCAGTTATACCAAGAAGGGATTTAAAATAATTATTTAAACCTTACAAGTTTTAAAATGGCTTACTGCTGACAAATAGTGTCATATTTTTACTGTCTGTCTGTCTGCCTGCATTTCTAAAGCTTGTATTTGCACAATATCTATTTTGGCACCTTCATATTGACAGTAATGGAGAATGATAGTTAACTGCAGAGAACGCAGAGGCAGTATGATATTCCTCATTGTCTCAAAAGCCCAGGTAGATCAGACTTGAAATAGGCTTGTCATCTCTGGGTGAAGGGTGAGAGGGTATCTCAATTTTCGCAGCCTTTCTATATTTGGCCTCTTCCCTGCTTTTCCTGATTTTTCACAAGTTATATCTCATTAATGGGCACAGTCAGGGAAAGAATGTAGCACAAAATGCATGTGCCTTCTAGCATCTACCTTCTGGTGTAAAATGTAGATTTTCAAGCAATGATGATACTTTCTTATTTCTGCTCTGCCTTGCAATACCACTGCCATTTTCCAGTTGTGAAAATTCAGAATAATACTTGTTTACAATAACATCTGAACTTCAACCCCAGAAACACTTCTTAATGGACAATTTTATAGACAAAGAAAATCTTTTCAGAGGAATGAACAGCATCATATGAGGCAAAGTTTTATAGTCATAAAAGACTTTTTTACTGGGGCAGATATTCAGCTGAAGTCACCAACACTTTTATAATTCAACAAGTTGAGCATCTGGTCTGTAAAAAATAGTGTTGCTGGGTTTGATGTCTGCTGCATCAAAACACTTTTCCTCCTAATTCTGTGTAGTCATTCTGTGATCTGAACATCACACTTTTTTTTTTAATCACTAACATAGATTTTTCTTGCCCTTGAATCATATCCCAGATCATATTCTGTAAGCCCAGTACTTTTATTTACTTTGCACTGTATAATGAAGGACAAACTATTCAAATTACCAACCACACAATTTTTGATGGTGACAGAGCTAGTAAAAGTCCCAGTGTTGACTCTCACTTATGAGTGTTGGTGTGGCAGAAATGAAAGGAATAAAGAGAGGATCATTCTTCGGTTTTTGCCCAAGAGAAAAAGGTATTTCTGTATATACCTTGAACAAAAACCCCACAGCAATGGATAATATTCAACTCAGTCACTTAAAAATACACATATGCAAAGAAAATCACCCTGGCTTGGAAGCCGGATATGCCAATCATGTCCGCTTGTTTTCATTTGATATTTTTACAGAGTATGTGCTGTTACTTCTGTTGTTTGTAATGGTAATTACATCTCAGCTGAAGTAAATTATTGCAATATGCCCAGTTCTCTCCAGTTTTTTAGGTAATTCCAGTTAGATCAGAATTTAAGAAACTGAGTTCACCACTCCCTGTGTGGGCTTGCCACACAATATGCAAGGCAGTTCAGTGTTTTGATCTTTACCTTTGATGTCTCATGGTCTGACCCTCATGGTTATTTAAGAGTTCAAGTCAGTACTTCACAACATCTTCCTTTGGGTACCAGTTTAACTAATGACGTCTGGAAGACCAATACCCACCTCACCCTCTTTTACTCCACATGCAAAGACTGCTTCTTGGTAGATTTCCTCTCCTCTGAAAAGTTACATGGAAAGGGGTATATTTTAATAAAACGTAAATTAACAACAAATTACTGAAAGTTGTTTTGTGTGATATGGTGAGAAAACAACTTGGATAAATATGTAGATTTCTGACTCAGGCACTACATGATGAATCAGAATAGGATAAGATAAGACAGGGCAGAACAAAACAGAAATCAGATGAACGCCAAGAAGTTTTTTGGCTTCCCATCGGCACAGCCATTTCTATCTCACATCCATTAATTCTTCATGAGCCTCAAAAAATTGAGTTTATTAACCAGGCTGAAGTCAAACCACTCATGGTTTTTCAGCATGCCTGTGATTCAGTTCAGCCTTTTCACATAGCTATGAAAAATGTAAATACCTTGCAATGTCTGTGTAGAAAATTTGTGAAGAAATAGCATTTGCCACTCCCTGGAAAAAATAGAATTAATTTCATGCAAATCAAAGGTTGGTGTTTCATTCTGCTCAGGGTGATAGAAATGATGGACTTGTATAATTTAAAAATAATTTAAAATAAGTTGTCTAATTGGCTTACAAGGACTGAGGTGAAATTTGTCATCGTTTCAATACTAAATATTCATTTAA
Organism: Larus michahellis; assembly: GCF_964199755.1. Lineage (NCBI taxonomy): Eukaryota > Metazoa > Chordata > Aves > Charadriiformes > Laridae > Larus > Larus michahellis. The sequence goes on along the minus strand of NC_133929.1, from coordinate 11,690,979 downwards.
AATTCTCATTGGATTTGTACTTGGTTATTGATGCAATCCTTATCAATGCTAGAACACTGCAGGAGTTAGCCTTTCTTGACTTATTTATGTACTCTAAATATAGCAGTCATGCATTAAATTAGAAGTACATTTATAAATAATTTATGGAGTGTGAATAATGGATTCTTAGATGTCTTAATAAATCATAGAATCATAGAATCGTCTGGGTTGGAAGGGACCTTTCAGATCATCGAGTCCAACCATCAACCTAACACTGCCAAAACTACCACTAAACCATGTCCCTCAGCACCACGTCTGCCTGGCTTTTAAATACCTCCAGGGATGGTGATTCCACCACTTCCCTGGGCAGTCTATTCCAATGCTTAATAACCCTTTCAGTGTATAAATTTTTCCTAATATCCAATCTAAACCTCCCCTGGTGTGACTTGAGGCTGTTTCCTCTTGTCCCATCGCCTGTTACTTGGGAGAAGAGACTGACCCCCGCTTCTCTACAACCTCCAAATCTCTTCTAATGAAGCTGGGACCACTAATCAATCATTACAGAATCCACAGGTCAGAGGTTACTTCTAAACGTGGCAAATAAACCACATGAATAATAAGCTGTCCATAAACCATCATCCTGGAAGGCGCTTGTAACTACACAGATAACCATTCATATCCATAATATGCATATAACTAGACTTGGTGAGTACTACAATAAGAAACAAAATGCAAAACAGAGACAGTTGTTGTGTATGTTCCTGCAAACAATTAATCTGATTCTTCAAGGGGTTCTAAATCTGGAAAGTCAATGGGAGCTTGAAAATTGTCAATGAACATAAGGATACAGGTCTCCTCAAAAGCATAGTCCTATTTTTCAACTGATTTATGGAAGACATTGATAATTTACAAATCTTTTATAAGCAGTTTCTTAGTATGTGATTAGTGTGATAGGTGATACAGGTTATTTTTGCACTGTTACTACTCAGGATTCCTTCAGCAATCTATATATATCTGTAAATAAGGAAACTCAGTTTCCTCATCAGCAATTTCTTATGTTATATGAAACTTATTCTTTAGCATGTATAATTGGTTGATGCACAGACCTGGCACTAATGGACAACATGAAAGACAGCAGAGAACCAAGAACATCCAATAAAGAGTGTTGCAGGATTACAGCCTGACCCCAGAATTGCAAGGCACCTGAGCTGTTGAGTATCTAAGCGATATCTTACATGACCATTCTGTAGAACAATATGATCTTCAGAGTATTCCTGCCCAGCAGAGGAAAGGACCAATATTACGCTCTCTGGTGACCTTCAAAGCCTTTTCCCTGAATGGCAGGTGATATATATTGCATAGCATTGATTAGCTACACTTGAAGGTCTCATAAGAACCCAATAATGAAAAGCCAGACATCTTCAGCAAGCTATACAGTTTTTAGGAAAATGGAAATGTTAAGATTATGGTTGGTTGTTCATTTTTCATCCTAAAAGAGTAAAGTATATATAAGATTAAATTACTTTCATCATGTTTTTTAATAAGATGTCAGAATGAATTCATCGTTCAGTCATCGTCTTGTTTTTCTTAAACCCTGCGCTGTTTCTGAGAGCCTTTAAAAGTCAAGAAGTCTTTAAGACTGTTTCAGCACATTAAATAATCCAAAGGAAAAACCTGAAATACAACTGAATGTATCAGCTAAACAGTTTAAGCTCTCCAGCTTCAGTCTCTATAGGCAGCAATTACATTTCGAAGGAAAATGTTTTACAATTGTAATTACACATAATAGGAGGAACGCATTTTTTCCCTTTATCCTACTCCCATGGTGAGTCAATTTAATTTTTAAATACAAGAGACATAATTTATTTTAGCCCTAGATTAGTACTGAAAATGATCTCATATGTGCTCTCACTAATGGAACAAGAGAATTGGCATTCCTCGGGGACCTTAACCCAACCCCGTTCATGGCAACAATTCTTAGACCCTGACACGTTAGCTACTAGGAAGAGGGGGGCATAGAATACTCTGCTGATTAACAATCTAGTGAAATAATTAATGTTATGCTCTTCTCATTTAATTATGGATTATTCACAAATATATTATTATTAGAGACCACAAAGGGAAGTGGCTGTGCAGTTTTGACTTCATCTGTGCTGCTCAGAAGGCCTTTTGTAAAGGGTTTAGGGAAACCTCTCACTTTAACTTGCTTCTGAGCATATTTTAAACAAATGGGGAGCTTTTACAATTTCATTAGGGCCTGATTCAACACCCTCAGAAATAGAAAGTTTTACACTGATTTCAGTAGGATTATATCAGGCTGAAATGCATAAGATTGTTTTGCAATATCAAGAATACATGTTCACTCGATATATTAGAGTAATGGGTGAACAATCAGCAACAATGCACCTTGTTCAGTCTCTAATATGTTTTTCTCCCTGTGTGTCATAATAGCTTTTATCAATCAAAACATGTCCTTTTACAGGGTGTTATGAGAAACAAGAATAACGAAAGGACTTTACACTCCAAGTGTATTTTTTACAACTGCAATAACCCCAGTCATTTTAGATGTCAAATAGCTTATTTTAAATAAAATGAAAGTGAAGTGAATGGGAAAACGATCGTGGCATCCGGGAAATGCCAGCCCCTGTGGCTCACTGACCAGCCAGATTATTTACAGGTAATTTGACCCACCTTTAATTTCAAATGACATACACACACGGGCGTATAGACTAAACTACCTTGCTTTAATAACAAAAATGTGCTTAGCTCTGCTGAATATTTGTCTGTTTGCTGGAAAATAGGATCTCCCAAATCTCACCTGAGTTGCAGTTCTGTTAGTTTCCAGTTGGATGTTTCCCGGGTTTCAGATTTATTTTATATTCTTCGCCCAATTTGTGCTAAGATTTAGATATGACAGGGCTAGTGAGAAAAACCAGACCAGACTTTCAAGCATGGGAGTTCAGAGACAGACTCATTGCTAATAAGACTCGGTATTTGTAGTGACATACGATTATGCTGTAGATCATAGAAATGCAGAATGGTTAAAGTTGGAAGGGACCTTATAGATCAACTAGTTACAACCACCCCCCCGCCCACTGCCATAGGCAGGGACACCTTCCTCTAGACTAGGTTGCTGAAAGCCCCATCCAACCTGGCCTTGAACACTTACAGGGATGGGGCATCCACAGTTTCTCTGGGTGATCTGTTCCAGTGCCTCACCACCCTCATAGTGAAAGATTTCTTCCTAATATCTAATCTAAATCTACTCTTTTTTTTTTTTAAAAAAAACATTACCCCTCGTCCTATCGCACCACACCCTGATAAAGAGTCCCTCCCCATTTCTCCTATAGACCCCCTTTAGGTACTGGAAGGCTGCTATAAGGTCTCCTCAGAGCCTTCTCTTCTCCAGGCTGAACAACCCCAACTCTCTCAGCCTGTCCTCATAGGAGAGGTGCTCCAGCCTTCTGATCATCTTCGTGGCCCTCCTCTAGACCCACTCCGACAGGTCCATGTCCTTCTTATGTTAGGGGCTTCAGAGCTAGACACAGTACTGCAGGTGTGGTCTCACCAGAGTGGAGTAGAGGGGCAGAATCACCTCCCTCAACCTGCTGGCCACCCTTCTTTTGATGCAGCCCAGGATGTGATTGGCTTTCTGGGCTGCGAGCACACATTGCCGGCTCATGTTGAGCTTCTCATCCACCAGCACCCCCAAGTCCTTCTCCTCAGGGCTGATCTCAATCCCTTCATGCCCCAGCCTGTATTTGTGCTTGGGGTTGCCCCAACCCACATGCGTGCAAGACCTTGCACTTGGCCTTGGTGAACTTCATGAGATTTGCACAGGCCCACGTGCGAAAGCAACGGAAAATCAGCAGAAGGATTGTAAATACGCTCAAGTGACTCGCACCTGGGGTAATGGAAAACACATATATCACACTAATTGTTATTCAGTCTCGGGTGCTTGCAAGAAAAACACTTGCAGTTAGATAACAGAAGTCTGTGATGGACTCAGGGACACCTTATCTAGCCCCTTGAGAATCCTGGCCTGTTGTGGAAGAAGATCAAAGCACAGTGGGAAAACTATGCCTGTTTGAACCCTTTAAATACCAGAGAGAACAGGGATTCCGCACACGCTCTTCCTAACAAGGATTCTCTCGCTGCCAAGGACTCTTGCTAACAAGGACTCTCTCTCACTCCATGGTGCCCGCATCCTCTGCTTGTGTGCCTCTACCCGGGTGTTGCTTCGGAGATTCCCCGGTCTGTGAGGTATCGAGATTAAATTTGTTCTTTGCCTTTCATCTGTGGTTTTGTGGTTGTTCCTGTGTCCTGCCTGCATCAGCTCATACATCTACCTTACTTGATCCTAGCTCCACTGAGGAGTTTCATAGCAGCCATTTCACATTGCCTCTTCTGGAATTAAGCTCCTGTTTCTATAATGTGCACAGCTGGGTACAGCTAATAAGTGAATGCTGAACTGACCTCAAGGTCATGCCTCCAGAAGCACATGCACTACCAGGAACTGCCAAAGGAGGTCCTCTTCCTCTTTTTCCTGTTCTATACACTTGCCTGTCACATTATCACCCTCTTGCATTTTGAGTGAATCCTGGAAGGGTATATTGCCACCTTCAGGCCAAAAATCTCAAAAATTGGTCCACTGTTAATCAGGAATTAGGACACAAAAGCCTTTATCTAAGATTTAGTTAAGTCCTACTTAATTGTGACTCATCAAGTGACTTTCAATTATTCTCTACCTGGTACTATTGGAAATATTTTGTGGTCACATCACTTAACCTAGTGATTATCCATTTAGTTTATTGCTAAGTAGAACTGCATTCTGTTTGCCCATTGATGATTTTTAATTATAATCAAAACTCTGTCACAAGCTCGAATCAATAAAGTGCTGGGAAACCTCAGAGGGTGAAAGAAGGAGAAATAATCATTAGATGTTATTAAAGTGATGGCAAATAGAAGCACAGTTCTTTGTACAATGGCCAATGTTTCAAGTGCTTATTGATTTGCCTTTATAACAACTATACTGCATTCAGGATAGCTGGGAAGGAGGAGGAGGAAGGAGGAAAGTCAAGAAAAAAAAAAGAGAAACAGCAAATCTGCAGCTGCTATTCATGTCGCAGAAGGCACAAGTACAGAATATGCTCACTTAGATGGTAATCTGTTCTCCTAGACCTTTAGAAAGGAGCCATGCATTCTGAATGTTTTCTTTAATCATTCATGTTAAATATTTTATTTTAATACTGCCATCACCTACCGTGGGTTTAGGGAACATAATGCTAGCCATACCATGATATTCCCATTCCATGCAATGTGATAATGCTTCAGACAGCTTTGCTATGGAAAAAAATGTTGTCCATGCATGATTTATAATAGTTTTATAAGGTGAAATAGTTACATTATCTGGTATCCCTGATGTGTTTGAGCAATAAGGCACCTTCATAATAACATACAACACCTTATAATTACCACAAGGCAATTGCACTCCTGGGGAAAGGAGGAGGCCAAGATACGTCTTGCCTATACAGTGGCCCAAGGATGTTATTATCAGGATATGAATAAATAAATACAATGAAAAGAAGAAGGAGGAGGAAAGAGCTGATACTGAATAATGTTGAGATGTGTTATAACGTAATTGAAGATTTATAAGTGTGTGAGACGATGCAGGCAGGACGCAGGAACAACCACACACCACAGATGAAAGGCACATTCATGATTCTTCAAGGTTTCTCCCTCCTCACAAATGTTCTTATAGGCCTGTTAATGGAATCCTGAGCATCTGATAAACCTGCTACAGTTGTGGGGTTTTTTCCTCCCAGAAAGCAATGGGGGAAGAAACTTTTCCTTCATCAGCATCTAGCATGTTATTTGTCTCTGACTGATTGACTTATTTTTCTGCAAACTCTATTTAGAAAGATCTCTGACATCTGTTATACGCAGAGGTCCGTTCAATTATCCTCCATTTCTCTATTTTTATTACTTTTTTTATTTCATGCAAGGCTTCAAAATATTAAGCCAGTGACTAATCTGATGGACAACTATTATATACAGTTTTGGGTTCCTCAGCTAAAGAAGGATGTTGAAAAACTAGAGAAGATCGACTGGGGAGTTAACAAGATGATTAAGGTCCTGGGTTACATGACCTATAACAAGCTGATGGCTGAGAGGGATCCAATAGCAGCCTATTTGACTGGGGTTACAAAGATGATGTTGCTATATACTCTTTCCAGAGGCAACAGATGGTAAGATCACGGGTGGTAAGCCACAGGGTGTGGTGTAGGAAGGCAGTGCAGCACTGGAACAAGTTACCGAGACCTATTTGAATTCTCCAAGGATTCACTTTATTGTCCTCTTCCTCTACCATCCCACAAGTGTCTGGATGAAGTCAAAAGCACAAGACATGGAAAGCAATTTTTGTGCTTGTGTTAGGGACAATAGAGGATAGTCTGAGTGAGACACGACGGAAAATTACTAGTTGAACCAAACCCAGTATACGTGCCGAGAAAAAGGACCTCAGTACTGTTGCTGCAAAAACTATGTGTGTATCTGTGAGAACTTGACCTTCGAAGAAGAAGATAACAAGAAGGGAGGACAACAATGTAGTCAGGTATCAGACAGCCGCTGTTAGCAAAGCTGGATCATGAGTCTGGTGAGGCTCGTTGCATGCACTGGCCACGCGTGCAGCGACTCTAGCCTGTACTTTTCCACTCAATCCAGTGCAGGATATAAGGGGGGCTGTCTCGGGCTGGAGAGAGAGAGAGACATGAGCGCACTTTGAAGATACAGGGGACACCCTGAAAAAGCACTGTGCCTGCCTTCCCTCTGCTGTACCGATGTAGCTCCTCATTATCCTGCTGCTCAGCGATGCTACTACGGTCTATGGGTTGGTAAGACTCTCTTAAGTAACTTTTGGAACATTTGGGAACTGCTTAGCAGGGCTTCGCAATAAAGCTGAATTCACTGCTTTTTTTTCTCTGTAGCAAGGCTTCACAATAAAGCAGAGTTAACCTTTTTTTTTCTTTGTGTGGGCTCCAGTTTGTACATTGGAATCTTTAAAAAAAGAACCAGTTACAGCACTCTTTCCCACACAAAAGTCACTTGGTGTTTTCTCTCAGCTCAAAAGGATTACGTGTCTTATGTATTTGCTTCCATTTTACAATTAAACTCAAGTGCTTAATCAAAATTAATCATGTCTCAGCAGGAAGACAGTAGTGGGCAAATAGGCTGGAGGGGGCAGGGAGAGTCCATAGTGTTACCTAACAGTGTATGTGGTTCAAATATCACCCAAATAATCAGTAATTCAGAGGCTTGTCTGCTGCTGTGAATCATGCAGAGCAGGCCATTAACTTACTCACAATGACAGATGGATTTCGGTTTCAGGTTTCATTCCTGAGGTGCATTTCAAGGCTCTCTCTAGAGCTTCAGAATGTGCTTTGTTTCCTGTCAGAACTTCCCTGAAAAACGCTACTAAATCTATTTGCAGTTGTGGAAACTTAACGTGGAGGGAGTTTTGTCTAGTTCCTGCATGGCATCAGAGCCGTAGGATAATTCATGACCAGTTATGGGTGCCACAGCAAACTCTTAGGGATTTGTGTGAGAACACATGAAACCTGTGTTTGTGTGTCCAGGAGGGCAATTGAGTAGTATCTACTCATGCAGTTCTCATTCCTTTTAGATCCTTCTTTTGCCTTTCCCTCTCCTGTCCCCTATTTTCCTTTCCTCCTTTTTCCATTCCTCCTCTTTTCTCCCTCAGTTCTTCAACTTCTTCCTTTTGGTCCTTGTCAGAAAGTATCCCTACACTTTTTCCTAAAAAAAATATCTTCCCCAAAACAAGATTCTTTTTAGAAATGTCAGCAAAATCCACTTGACCACTGAGTGCAAACTAGCACTGAAATGCTGTCACAGTTTGGGCTGGGCTGGCCAATGACAAGATGACAGATGCTCTCCCCCACCTCTCACTATAAGGAGAGGAAGAAGAGAGATAAAGAGATTTATGAGTTTAGAAAAAAACTAAACTACTTTAATGAAATAATAACAATAAAATAAAAAGGAAATAATGAAATAGATACAGTATATACAAAACCATATCAAGCTCCCAGGGAGATGTCACCAGCAGGCACTGGGAAAGTTCCAGACTGGACTCAGTGAAAAATGGGAACTGGAATCCAGATCTTGATTCAGGAACCCAGAGGTTGGGATCAAATGTAGATGAACAGACAGGGTCGTCCTCCTCCAACAATGCTGGATTCAATATCTGGTCAAGGAGTTATTTATCAAATCAAAACTAACATCTTAACGGGTAGAATGTTCTCATTAAACTCTAATAAAAGCCTCAACCATGATATAAAATCCATGAGACCTTTTTTTATCTTACTAAATCCTGTCAGGAACTTTTGTTATCAGTATCACATGCCATCCACATAACTATTCCAAAAGGAGCCTGAAGTTTCTATGCTTTACATAATTTTTTTCTGTTAAAATTTATTCTTACTATTTGTCCTGGTTTGAGGGAAAACAGAACCAACTTTCTGTTTTGTAATTTTACTTTTTAGCTAAGCCTCTTGTAACTCTCTGAAATTAACAGCATATTATGCAGAAAACAGTTTGTTCTCAGAGTGATAAGACCAATGTTTATAGCTAATGCCAAGGAATGGTATGCAGAGAGGCTCCTACTTATACTTATTGCTATAACAACCAAGGCCAGCTAACTTTGTTATTTTCCCCGTTGGACGGTCGGAAGCGGAAAGTCGTAGAGGGGTTGCACCCGTGGGGAGGAGCGGACAGGACAGGTGACCCCAAACTGACCAACAGGGGTATTCCATCCCATCTGCATCATGCTCATTATAAAAGCTGAGAGATAAAAGGGTCAACCCTTTTTCTTCAATGGCCGATGTCCGAGGAGGACCCTGTCTGTTCATCTGCCTTTGATCCCGTTCTGAGCATTCCTGGCATTCCTGACTCCAGATCCAGAATCCAGCTCACGTCTGTCACTGAGTCCAGTCTGGGACTTTCCCTGTGCTTGCTGATGACACGATCGTCATCCTGGGAGCTTGATACGGTTTTGTATATACTGTATATATTTCCTTTTTATTATTATTGTTATTAATAATAATAATTCATTAATTTATTAATATTATCATTAAAGTAGTTTAGTTTTTTTCTAAACTCATAAATCTCTTTCTCTCTCTCTCCTCTCTTTGGAGAAAGGGGGGGGAGCATCTGTCATTCTCATTGGCCAATCTGGCCCAAACCACAACACTATTATATGAAAATAGTGTTATACAAATAAAATATCTAATAAAAATCCCTTTAAAGAATGTTATGTTACTATTAAACATTGCATAATATTAATATCAATTAGATTCTATTAAATTTAATAGGCTTTGAGTCACTGAGTTTAATTCAATTTCAATAATTAATTCAATTTTCAATAATTCAATTAAGCCAAATTTTTTTCCATTTTTTATTAATTCCAGTCACTATCAATTATCTTCAATTAATTTAATCTACTTGTGCTACATTTTCAGGTAATTCTCCATTACTTTCAATTAGTTTCTATTAATTTCAAGTGGTTTTTCATGACTGTTAACTGATTTCATAAGAAACAAATGTCCTTCTTTAATGTGGGTCTGTACTATCACTACCTGCCCTCCTGCCATAAATGGCTAATTCAAGGCTAGGTCCTCCTATGATGCATACTGGCATAGTCCCAATAGCGTCAGTGTAGAGCTGTTGAGCGAGAACAGTCAGAAAAACGCTGTTTCTTGAGAACTAAAGAATTCCTGAGAACTAAAGTCAGTACCAATTTCACCTTAAGCTACCATTAGGTGAAGATTTCACCCTGATTTTTCCAAAGAAGTATATTAGTTAGCCTGCCTTTTCATTAAAGAATTAAGGTTCTTATTTGTAATAATATTGTGAAACAGAAGGATACTAATTCACTTCAATCCTTTTCAACATGTTAGCTAATGACTCGATTCAATTACCTAAACATGGACATCTAGTGCCATTTGAGATGCCCAGTTGGCTCTCCTGTACAGTGTGGGTCTCCCATAGGTTTTGTATCTGCCAGGCTGTGGTGCTATCTCAGTGGTCATTACAGGCATATGTTTAAGCAATTAATCCAAACCCTTAATCAGTCTGGTCAACAGAATATGACTCATCTCATCTTAAAATAGGATGAGATCACCTGCATTGGTGAAAGTCCAGCGACTATACAGCTCTAAGCCATATTACTATATTGACTGAATCTCCATTGGTTACAATGAGAATCAATACAATTAGTTTGAATGTAGACACTTACACAGTAGAAATATGAAAGTATGTAAGATGAACATCACTTCAAACATATATGCTTTTGGTGGCAAGGAGACTAGCCTGTTTTCTACGTAGGACATAGGAAGGTTAAAGGAATACTCATGTATTCCTTTATGTTGTTTACAGTTCTGCACTCAGTTTAAGCTTGTGATGACTATAATTAAAACTTTCAGTATTCTAAGTACATAGCTATTTTAGGTAAAAACAATGATTAGGAGGGAAAAATTTCATATGGTGGAATAACATATATGTAACAATCTTGGGGAACACAGATAGAGATTCATGATGGAGATTGTACAGATGTATTGATTGATTTACTGTCAAAGTAGCAGTTACCTTCAAGCAAGCTCTGAGCCACTCATCTTGCAACTGAAACAAAATCACCCACAACAAACTTTTAATTTGTGATGTTAAAAATAAATATCCTCTTTAGCATTTCTGCAAACCACGATTCATGAGAGATATCAGCAGGTTTTATACTCTAGAAATGAAATCTCCACAACATTCAAAAGTGAGGGAAAAGTCTAATACAGTTTAGCACCTGGATCACATACCTGTACACTCAGCTGGGTTTGAGTCTCTTCTATCGCTAAGACACCTCTGCTGTAACGTGAGCCAGACGTCAAAATTTGGGGGAAGAGACAAGGCTGGTTGGAGTCATTGGAGGCTTCACATTTTACTTCACTGAATTTTGGAGAAGGTCCTGCAGCACCAGCAGTCCAAGGTTTTGGTGGTCATTCTTCTGTGTTTATTTTAGCCCAATATGATACTTCCAGGAAGCAGAAACCCAAAAGGTCTCTTCAAGCACAAAGTGGCTGATCGTATTGTACAGACTCAGTAACACTTGTGCGGGGAGGGTTGCCTATTTATTCTCACCAGAAACATAAGCCAAGCACTAACATCTGGAGCCAGGAAGAAATTTCTCTATGCAGCCATATAATTACACTGTTTATTGTCACTGACATCAGTTCTCACCTCCTCCAAAATTACCATCAGCTACAGATTTCTTGGTTTGGTGAACCACACCAAAACAGTTCAACCTGAAGTTTTTTCATCTAGTAGCAGAACCTGCAAGGGGTGGACTAATAGAACTCTCTTTTCAGCAGCTAAAAATGTGAACAATAAAAGCACTTTTCTGGATTAGTATATCCAACAAAGATAATAACATTTTTGATTATGCAGATCAATGCTCAAAATAAGCTACCCTATTTTGACCAACTGAGGTAGATCTGGCTCAGTGCCTCTTTTCTGAAAACTCTTCCTTTGGGCAGTTCAATGCCATGCTTATTTCTGAATGCACAGATCCCAAAGATGGAAAGGACTGCAAAATAATTACAGGAAAGTACTGGAAATTTGCCTTTCCTTCCAGATTAAGTTATGACATTGGACTGCTACTGAGAAATAGAAGAGTGAACTTGGAATCACAGGGAAGAATTCTGCTTTTGAAGATGTTGCTGCCAGAAACAAAATAAATCAAACCAAACAAGTTTAGAAAGATGTTCATTAAACATGAAAATGAAAGGAGGAAAGATAGCATGTTATCCACTGGTGTATCAGCTGACAGTCAGGAAGCTGGTGGGTTTTACTGAATATACACTGGTTTGGAAAAAACATATATCCATTTGCATTATAAAAGCCCATATACAAATGTACTTCGGGTTTAAAACCCCATATGTTGGCTGCCGTACTAATATTGATTCAAGCAAATTATGCCTTGGCTTCACTAAATGCACATATCTATTTCAGTTAGACTGTTCTAATTTGGCAACAGATACTGTATTATTTATTCTGTCACATAGATCAGGTTATATAAAATTAATGGTTGAACTTCATTCATATGGACTGAATTAAAATGCATTGGTCTGAATGGAAAAGAAGGAGAGAGAAAGAAAGAGACCTGGGTTTGATTATATTTATGTCTGCTCCAGTATCAGCACAGCACAGTGATGAACAAGTGATGGCTGCAGTTAATAAACATTAATTAAAAAAAAAAAAAGCACTGGCATATTTTTTTCTCATGTAGGTTTTAATTTACAACATATTGATTTTTGCAGATACCAGTTTAATTTCAATTTGTTTTAAAATGTCCAAAAATATTTATGGATTTTTAATATCACTGGTTTGCTTTGTTGTTAAGTATGCAAGTTTCAAGCAAATATTCTGGATGTCCTGCTGCTCCTGCCCATAAAAAATGTCCATGTGTAATCTTGTACATAGTTCAGAAATCTCCTATAGTGCTGTACTAACCAGCTCTGCTCAGTAGTGAAGTTCTTTCCTCACAGACATCCCATGCCATCCTCACCACCATGGCAGAAAATTTACCAGTCAGTCAGGACTCTGGCGGGTTTGGAAGACAGACAGGAATGTCTACAGAAATTAATTGTACCATTGATAAATATTTGCCCCTTCCTATGGCAAGTCATGGATGAGAATCAGTTATTGCACAGCTATGTGAAGCCTGGGACTTATTGCAAGTCGTTGGAGTGACACTGTAGCTGTTGGTGATTGGTATTAGCAATTGTGCTGCAAAGCATGAGGCTTACCATCTGTTCTTCCAAGGACCTGATATGTATACTTACATCGTCTGCACCCCTACATGGCATAGGTGAGCTGAGATTCTGCTGTCTTCCCTTAGATGATGGAAGACCACAACTTGGCCATGCCTCACGCCTTCTCATAACTACTGTTTGTCCCTTTCTTTCCAGACTACATCTGTGCACACTTCCATTTGGGCCCTGCTTTCATCTCCATCCTGTCCAACCTCCCTGTGAAGTGAAGACTATGAGATATCATGAACAAGAATGACAGAAACACGTGAGCAGGTTTTCCCTCTGGATCACCTCATTCAAATATTACCTTTCCTGGAATATACTAAAGATTTTCAGTCTCTTGGCTTCACAGTTAAATTAAGAACAATTTGTTCTGGCCAGAGCTGAGAAAAGTGGAGGCGATGCTTCCTTTCCAGTGGTATTTCACTCCATTTAAGATTACTGCTATTATTTACATTATGTCTAAAGAGAAGGTGCTTTCTCATACTCCCTGTGGGCACCCAAAGTGGGCTGCGTGTCTCAGGCTCAACTGGGGTACTATTGCAATTCATCTTGTGAGTTCTGGCTGCAGCTTGAAAGAGTGACACATCTGCTTGCCCACCCCCGCACCTCCTGGCTTTGGTGACTATATCAAACTGTAGATAGGCAAGCAACTGCCAAGCTTAAAAAAAACAAAACAAAACAAAACACACCCTCCAGCTGATGGAGAGCACAACAGTCCATCTGCTGAACAAGCAACTGCTGAAAGCAAACCAGCATTTGCGATGACACTGATGACTTCTTACATGAAGTCAAGAATTTGCTCCTCAGTTTCCAAGAATCCTGGTTTGATTTATCTGTGTTATCAGAGAGATCGCACAGGAGAGCTCCACTCCTCACGAACAACTGCTAGAAGGAAACTCGCGAAAGCAGGAGACAGGTTTCTTGGCTACTAGTCCACATTTTGATAGTTGCTTCTGGAACACATCAGAGTAACTGTAAACCTCAGCACTTTCAGAACAAAATGTAAAACATTCTTCCATTGACCTCGCTTTCCCACAATAACACCACATAAAATAACAGAGCAAGGAAAAAAATACAGAGAGCTTTATGAGTGCACTTTAATAAATCAATAGGGGGTTTAGATACCACAGTAGCTGCTGTATAAATACCCATATAGGAAGATCCTGTCCTGGAAAATTAGAATAGGCAATTCCTGAACCTGTTATTGTCCAGTTTCACTTGAAGTAGGAGAAAGTCAGTGTTATTTTTTCCCCACTGGCAGAGAAAAGCCTGGTGTCTAACTCTCAACTGGTATATATATCTGCGTCACTGGTGCTAGCTTGATCTATACTGCCTGAGACACTTGCCTGTGTGATCCAGCCAAGAGAAGAACCACAAGTTGCTTGTATTACTGATTATAAACAGATATAGAAAGAGCACAGTAGAGCTGAAATTATCTTTCATGTCTGCATATAAGTAAACAGAGGAAAATAGGCAAATGGTGCAAAAAATAGCCAAGCATTATTTCTGAGTTTCACAGAAACACTCAGAGATATTTTACACTCTTGATGATTTCCCTTCTTTTACTGGTGCTTTTAACATGTTACAGTGATATTCTTCATTATCCTCTTCTGAGAGGATACTGTGTGTATAGCTAAATTAACTGGTTATGGGCTAAGACCTAAGGACTGATTATCACATAAGGCCTACAAAAGCCATCTCTTAGAGCACAGCAAACACACTACATTTCTAATGCATCTCCTCATTACTGTATGATGCCCTTGTTTAACTTTGCAAAGGAGAGGTGAAATGAATGCCATCTACATATGCAGACTCAGGAAAAGCAGCCTTTCCTTCAAAAGAGGGGTTAATAAAATTGCATTTGATTAAGCTGAGGAGCAGGGATTCCAGAAAGGCAATATGTTAAGGAAGACAACATGTGAAGAGAGGGAAATGCAGAATGTGAAACCTGGAGTGTAGAATGGTGTGGAGAAGATCAAGGTTACAAACAGGCAGGGCAGAGCGGTATGGGAAGGTCAAAAGGCAATTAAGAGCATGATGGAATAAGGACCAGGTTTCTTGCAACAAAGTGGGTGATAATATCAGGAAGGCACTAGAAGGATCACATTGGAAAATAGAAGAGCAATAATAGTACATGGCCGTAAAGGAAGCTGTGAAGAATTGAATGTAATTGTAAGTAGAAATAGAGCTGCAATGAATGAAAGGGGGAAAGAGAAATGAAAATTAGACAGAAGATCTCTAGGAAGGGAATAGCCAAAGTCCACCTTTCCAGATTGAAAGATGAAAGGACAGAAAAAGCTAATCTGGGACTTAATTGCCACTGTCATAGCTAATGAATTATTAACAAGTAAATTAAGAAACTGAGTAAATCCTTTCTCTGTCTCAGCCAGCTCCCACTTCTAACAGTCACTAGTGAAATGTAAAGCTCTTTTTTACAATTCCTTTCCCTTCCCTTATGCAATGGCTGGCAGCGCACTGTGGTTTGATTGTTTCCTTTAGATTTGTTAGAACCTCCTCCATGGCTCTTTTTGGGTGAAATTCTCCCACCACAAACTTCCACAATATGAAGAACTCTTGATAAAGCTGTGCTGATGACATATCCACAACAGTTACTCCAGTCCTTCCATGGGCCAGCCCAGGCTTAAAAGTTATCTTCCTTACCATGAATTTATTTGAAGATAGTACCCTAAAGCCAAGCTTAATGATGTCATGAAGTGGGTTCTACCCACAGACTACAATGCTGAATTTTGCTTTCTTGCTCAAAAAAATTCCCATCCCCTATATCTCCAGCCACAACTTAGCCATTAGTCCTACAGGAAATGCATCCTAGCTCAGCAAGAGAGGCTCTTGCTCTTACTTGTTGCTGTGGCAACCAGGGTCAGCTGACTTGATTGTTTACCCTGTGGAGGAGTCGCACCTGTGGGGAGGAGGGGACAGGTCAGGTGACCCAAAACTGACCAGTAGGGTATTCCATCCTATCTGCCATGCTCAGTATAAAAGCTGAGGGATGAAAGGGGCTAGGTTGGCTTTTTGTTTCTGGTTCTTTGTGGTCTGTTTGTCTCTGATGTGTGAGGAGGATCATAGACTTGCTGAGGTTAGAAGGGACCTTTAAGATTATCAAGTCCAACCTTTAACCTACCCTGACAAAAACCATGTTTAAACCATGTCCCTAAGTGCCCCATCTACCCTTTTTTTAAACACCTCCAGGGATAGTGAATCCACCACCTCCCTGGGCAGCCTATTCTAATGTTTAATAACCCTTTCAGTGAAAAAATGTTTCCTAATATCCAATCTAAACCTCCCCTGACGTAACTTGAACCCGTTTCCTCTCATCCTATCACTTGTCACCAGGGAGAAGAGGTCAGCCCCCATCTCTCTACAACCTCCTTTCAGGTAGTTGTAGAGGGTGATATTGTAGAGACTGATCCTGTCAGCTCATCTGCCTTTTGATCCTGGTCAGTGTGTTCCAGTTCCCATTTGTCACTGACTCCAGTCTGGAAATTCCCCAATGCCTGCCAGTGACATCATCCTAGGAACTTGATCTGGTTTTGTATATTTTTACATATATCCATTTCATTATTTCTTTTTTATTTTATTATTAACATTTAATTAAAGTAGTTTAGTTTTTTCTAAACCCATAACTTACTTTATCTCTCTTCTTCCTCTCCTTGGAGTGAGAGGAAGGGGAGAGCATCTGTTGTCTTGTCATTGGTCAAACTGGCCCAAACCATGACAGAATAATTGGTGCCCAGTGTGGGGCGCAAGCTTCCAGGTAGCTCAGGGAATGTTGTTTCTAAGTGAAATGTTGTCTTGTGCCTTTAGAGAGCATTGTTTGAAGTTAATAGATACAATGCTGCTGAAGTTGCTGGATATGTTGCATGGTTTACTTGCTCTTTGTATTTGTATGCAGTGGTTTAAATGTGCTATTTTTGTATGGTTTGGCATTCAGATGTATAATATGGTTACTTGGATAATGACTATGCCTGCATATTTTGGGCATCACATGATAGATTCTATTGCTCTTTACACTTTTAGTTTCATGTGGGAAAGGTTTATCTTGCCCTTTAATGCTTATGTCAAAGAGCTAGGGGATGGAAGTCTTTTGGGCTGCTTAGAAAATGAATGTTACCTTCAAAAGATCATGGTTTTGTTGCTGGTTCTCCTGAATGTGTTGCAGGGGTGGTTTGGTGTTAAAAATTGGTACAGGAGTGGGTATTGTGTGACATGTGCTGTTACTACTCATATCCCATGGGCCAATTCACAGCTGGCACAGACACAAACCACTCCCCAAGCTACTCCCCTATGGGCATGGACCAAGCCTCTGCCCCAACCTGTAACAGGGGAAGATGCAGCGTTGGCCCCAGTGTCACTGACCATGCCAGCCATCTCCCCCACCAGCCACTCAGCAGCATGAAGTAAAAGTTACTCTGCTGCCTACTCAGCATCAGCCACTACTGTCACAACTCCAGCTGCTTCAACAATGAGTACTGCTGGTACTCAAACTCCAACAGAACTGGTACAAGTTGCCCCAGTGACCAGGAAAGAGGAAAAGGAAATCTGCTCATTTCCCTGCCCCTTGTGACAAAGACTAGCTTAAGTCAGACAGCATGGGAGAGAGTTCTTCTGACAAAGATGAAGTTTCTTGATCTGCTAAAGCAGATCCAGGAGAGGGTCTTTCTTGGGAAGTGTCAATGCAGGAGGAGGACTCAGATGCACAGATAATGGTTAAATCCTTCTCTATGAAGGATTTGACAAACATGAGGTAGGACTTAGGCCATCATGAAGGGGAGATGCTTATCTCCTGGTTGCTCTGATGCTGGGACAATGGAGCTGATTCCATAGACTTAGAAGGTAGAGAAGCTAGTCAATTGGGGAAACCTGGCCAAAGATGGAGGTATTGATAAATCAATTGGGAAGAAGGCAAATACTCTCAGTCTCTGGAGGCAACTGCTATCACCTGTAAAAGGCAGGTATCCCTTTAAGGATGATATTAAATGCTGTCCAACTAAGTGGATCATCATGGAAAAAGGTATTGAGTACCTGAGGGAACTGGCTGTGTGAGAGGTGATTTATGGTGACTGGCAAGTAAACATAGACCCTGATGAAATGCTGTGCACGTGATCCTTGCTAAGAAAGTTTGTGCAGAGTGAAACATCAATGTACTCCCATACATTTTCAGCAATGGTTTGGGGAGGATCCGATGCTGATGCACCAACTCTAAATGAAGTGATTAAAAGGGTATGACAATACGAAGACAGTCTCTCTTGTCCCTTCACTGTGGCAGCTGTGGGAAAAAAAAGACTGAAAAAATAGAGGCGATAGCTAAGAAAAACGGCAAACTGTTTGAGAAACTGTCTGGGATGGAGAAAGAACCCTATGCTTCCCCTGAACAGACCCATGTTGCAGTCGTTAAGAAAAAACACCCTCCTATGAAATTGACTCAAGGGAAACAGGACCTGCTCCAAGATTTCCTGTGGCTTTGCCTCTGCAACTATGGAGAGGATATGAGTAAGTGGGATAAAAAAAACTTACTCTGGCTCTGCAGGCATAAGTGCTTGAGTTGCAAGGTAAAGCAGATGGAAGAAAGACTTTTTAGAGGAGGGTGGCTGCTCCAGTCCATGGTAAGCAATGTTATTGAGAATGTTACACAGCTGTCTACCTTACCTGGCCTTTCAGATGACCCTTCTGTGGTGGGACTGCTGAAGGTTAAAGAACAGCAGGTGCCAATTGCTACTGCCACAATGCATCAATGACAGTATCACACCAACTGAGACTCCCTGATTCCCATCCAGAACCTGATTCATTAGCTGGAGACCCAAGGAGTGATCAGCAAGACTCACTCACCCTTTAACAGTCCCATATGGCCAGTGTGGAAGTCTGATGGAGAGTGGAGGCTAACAGTAGGCTATTGTGGCCTGAATGAAGTCACGCCACCGCTGAGTGCTGCTGTGCCAGACATGCTAGAACTGCAGCATGAACTGGAGTCAAAGGCAGCCAAGTGGTATGCTACAATTGACATTGCTCATGCATTCTTCTCTATTCCTTTGGCAGCAGAGTGCAGGCCACAGTTTGCTTTCACCTGGAGAGGCATCCAGTACACCTGGAATGGACTGCCCCAGGGGTGGAAACACAGCCCTGCTATTTGCCATGGGGTGATCCAGACTGCACTGGAGAAGGGTGGAGCTCCAGAACACCTGCAATACATTGATGACATCATTGTGTGGGGTAATACAGCAGAAGTAGTTTTCAAGAAAGAAAAGAATCTTGATTATTTTCTTACGAAAGCAGATATTGCTGTAAAAAGAGGTAAGGTCAAGGGACCTGCAGGAGACATCCAGTTCTTGGGAATTAAGTGGCAAGATGGTTGTTGTCAGATCCCACTGGATGTGATTAACAAAATAACAGCTGTGTCCCCACCTACTAAGAAGAAGGAAACAGAGGCCTTCTTAGGAGTTGTGGGTTTCTGGAGAATGCATATTCCAGGTTGTAGTCAGATTGTGAGCCCTCTCTATGAAGGGACTTGAAAGAAAAATGAGTTTATGTGGGGTACTGAGCACTGACAGGTGACAGGCCTTTGAGCAAATTAAACAAGAGGGG
Source organism: Larus michahellis (assembly GCF_964199755.1). Classification (NCBI taxonomy): domain Eukaryota; kingdom Metazoa; phylum Chordata; class Aves; order Charadriiformes; family Laridae; genus Larus; species Larus michahellis. The sequence goes on along the minus strand of NC_133929.1, from coordinate 11,671,528 downwards.
TAGATTTAACCATGGATGCTATTGTGCAGGCTATCCATGATTGTGAAATGTGCTGAAATCAAGCAAGCTAAAAGTTTAAAACATTTGTGGTATGGGGGGCAAAGGCAAACCCATTTGTGGGACTGGTTTTGCTCAAGGACCTGGATGTACTTGCTGGGTGATGCTGGAGAATGGAGAAACTCAATGTGTACCCCAAGGAGATTTAGCCCTTTGTGAGAATACTCAATCCTGATTCTGCTATAGTAGATGAGACTCTGTAATTATGAACTAAGTGCACTGATCTGCATATATAGATGTACACCTGTATATGTATATATTTTATGGATAAGAAGTATTAGTGATCTGAGCATGGTGCAAATGGTATGGAATAAGGGGTGGAATGTCCTGGTTTGGGGTGCAGCAGAGCCAACTTTCTGTTCAGTGAGAGAGGCTCTTGCTCTTACTTGTTGCTGTAGCAACCAGGGTCAGCTGACTTGATTGTTTACCCCATGGAGGGGTTGCACCTGTGGGGAGGAGGGGACAGGTCAGGTGACCCAAAACTGACCAATAGGGTATTCCATCCCATGTGCCATGCTCAGTATAAAAGCTGAGGGATGAAAGGGGTTAGGTTGGCTGCTTCTCCAGTGGTTCTTTTTTCTTTAATGACTGATATCTGAGGAGGACCATGTCTGTTTGTATATGTTTGATCCCAACCTGTGGGTTCCTGAATCAAGATCTGGATTCTAGTTCCCATTTGTCACTGAGTCCAGTCTGGAACTTTCCTAGTGCCTGCCAGTGCCATCTCCCTGGGAGCTTGATATGGTTTTGTGTATATTTGTGTGTTGTATCTATTTCATTATTTCCTTTTTATTTTATTGTTACTATTTCATTAAAATAGGTTAGCTTTTTCTAAACTCATAAATCTTTCTCTCTTCTTCCTCTCCTTATAGTGAGAGGTGGGGGAGAGCATCTGTTGTCTTGTCATTGGCCAACCTGGAAAAAAAAAAAAAAAACTCAAACCCTCCTTGATTATTTTTTTTTTAGAAGTTTCCAAACAGAACTTTTTTTATCTAAACACAGAAAATATTCAACCAAAATGATATCTTCTGTGTACAGTTCATTTTAGTCAAAACCACTTTTTATTGGTAAGTGTTTTCAACAGACATTTACTGATTATTTTTGGCTTAGCTGTGAGGCTGTATATCCCTGCTGCCATAAGCCTGGTATATACATTATGTGTGTTTGGCAAACTTTTTGTGCTGAAAGAATGCACAGATGTTATTCAACTGGTCCTTGAGGCAATACAGTCAGAGAAGATAAATCTGCAGAGCCTACTGCACAAAGGCAACCAGAATAGATTACAAAAAAGAAGCACAGACAGATTTAGAGAACATGTTAACCATGAGGAGCTTCTGGTAGAGGCATACGTATGGGCCTAATTAACCCAGAGTAAGATCAGCACTCATGGACCACCAAATGGAAGAATCAGAGGATCTGCTGCTGCTCTGTTTAGCCTGCTGGGATCTATTTCAGCTTGCAAATGCTATGTGTTTTCTTCAAAAGGGGATAACAGACCCCTGAAGAAGTTGCTATCTGATTATGTTGACCCAAAACTAAGCATTGCTGTTGTCAGCTGTGTTTTGTATTTTGCATTTCTCCTTGCCAGCTTTGTGAGCAGCTGTTTTCTCTCTTCCCTGGTGTAAATCAGAAGTAGCTTCAGTCAACACAATGCCATTTCTCTGTCCATTATGTGGTGAAGATCTAATATGTTCTTCCTCCTGGGAGAGCAATATGCAGCCAAGAGTATATGTTGGCCTTGTTTTCCTTGCTCTTACATCAGTGTGTGACTGTTAGCATAAGAGAATTATTCTTTTTATGAGTAGCAATGCTTGTCTAGATGAAAATAAGGAAGAATCAACTCCGTGTTGTGCTCTTTTATGTAAGCATGGTAATATGAAAGTAATGTGAGAAATAGTGGGCAGAAATGGATTTAGAAATTCAGAATCTAGGAATACACTTTGGTATCCATGAGACTTTTGATATTGATTGTGGCTATGGGGTTTAGCTTATGGTGGAACTGAGGAGACTTGTGTGCTGAAAGCCAAGTTGGGTTGAGCTGACCGTGCTCTCAGGCCTTCCTGCCAAGGGGCTAATCAGTGGGATCTGCTCACAGTCAACTCAAGCGCCCACATCCTGCAGCCCAGTTAAAGTTCCTTCAGACAATTGACAGTAGTCTGCAGCTCTAGTATGAAATTAATACCATATTAAGCACCTCTACATACTGTCATAAATCATAAAAATGTGTCTTCTGACTTGGAAGGCTTGAAAAATCTGAAGCTTGAAATTCATCCTCACTTAACTGATTTCATGTCAAGGTATCAAGTCCAGCCTGATCCTTATCAGCTAGAAGACAGTACAGCTTCAGAAACTTTCCAGGGGTAACACTCATTTACAGGTATGTGAGGGAGGTCATCTCATCTCCCATGCATTAGCTAGTATATGTATTTATACAACTAATGGTAAGGCTATGGGATGAAAAGACGACTGTTGACCAACCCATATAGTCTTTCTGCCATCCATCCTACTTCAGGGGCAACTGAAGTCCTAGTATGTACCAGCAGACCTAATTGTGGGTGATGCAAACTGTTTCCTGCTCTGTCACAAATATTATATACTTGCACCTGCCTCTTTGTTGACCCCTTCTTGGAGGATGGGTGCTGGTGCCCTGCTGTCTCCATCGTGGGTGGGTTGGCAGCTTGCTGTGTGGAGCAGACATGAGAAGGTAGTGCTGTTCCAGGCACGGGCACTCCTGTACAATGGGCCACTGTGGGCAGCAGGCACTGGTGGAGACCTCAGCTCTCCCTGTATTGGGGACACTTAGTCTGACTGGTAAAGAAAAGTTCTCATCTTAGGAGTGGTTAATAGATAAAGAAACAAGTAGTGGGAGCACATAATGTGTTTTTGTAGTGGAGGGAAGTTAGCAGATGATTTCCCCATGAGCCATGCTGTGACTGCTGTTCTTCATGGGATCCACATGTAATCTGAAAAGGGAACTGCAGGTGCTAAAAATTATTCAGGGTAGTCAAATCTAATACTGACTGTAAAGAGTCACAGGATTATCTTGCAGTATTGTCTGACTGGGTAATAAAAAGGCTGAGAAAATTTAATTTCTGCTAATGCAAAGTAATGCAGATGTGGAAAAATAACCCTAACTATACATGTTCAGTGATGGCTCCAAATAAGCTTTGCATCACTGTACTTCATTTGTGTATTCTGAATAGTATGTTCAATTCTGATCGCACTGTCTTGGAAAGGATATAGTAGAACTGGAAGAGGTAGAGAGAAGGTGACAAAGATGATCAAAGGCATAACACACCCTCTAGAAAAATGAAAATAAATGGTTATGGTGGATATAATAAAGATCTATGGAATCAGGAAAGGTGTGAAGAAAGTGAGGAGGAGAAATAATTCACTTTTTCACAGTACAATATCTGCAAGACACCCAAGGAAATGATCAGACAGGAAATTTAAGATTTTCTTTGTTTTGCTTGTTTTTTGTTTTGTTTTTTTCTATGCTGAGGGATGGACTTTTAATAAATTGTTTCTGTGTTCCCATTCATTCCCTCCCAATGATACCAGATGTGGGGCTGTTGGGATGATTTTTCATTGTTTCAGAGCATGCGCAAGTGTCTCCAGTGAGACATTCCTCCATGAATAAGCAGCTTGTGGAGTATGTACCCAGAGCAGTTTCCCCCTGCGCAGGTATTCAAGCATCAGTACTGAGACATGTGCTGGGGTCCCCTGTAAAAGATGCGCAAGAAAAAAGTCACAGAGTCACCAGAGTGAGACAGGATCCACTTCACAGGCAGCACAAGTGAGGCATGGAGTTAGTGGTCATGCAAGTCTATGCAAATGTAGGAAGCAAATCTGATTTGGCTAATAGCCAGCTGTATATTTTAACCATCAGGCAACCCCTTCTCTCCCATTAGAGGGTACAGTCATCACCTCTGCAAAGCTAGAGTATCACTAGAGACATTAAAAAGAGACCACCTGAGCTTCCCTTCTGTTTCCTTGAGATGTGTAATGCTGTGAAAATACTACAGGCAGTGTGAGCTGGTGCATGAACGGAGCTAACAGTGCCATGAATTAAAACATGGCATTCATTTTATCTCTTGTGCTAAAAGCCATCACATAAAGAGGAAACCCACAACGATAAATGGACTCCCTCTGTGCAAATTACTGTGTCAGGGGAATAGAATATTAAAATGTGGTAGCAGTTTGGGATAGCATGGTCAAAATGGGACAATGTCTGGTCAGGTACAGTACCAGCCATGTCTCATTTTCAGGTTATCTCCAATATGTGCTGCATATCTTCTACGGGGTGTTATTAGTTCATTATGATCACATGCTCTGCAGTTCCTTTACTGCTATTATAAAAATGCTTTTATGTTGGGTAGATGTGTTATTTATTACGTGCTAGGAGGAAATGAAGTTGGTAGTTCTGAATGTTGAACAGCAGCTGGAGCTGAGCTGCACAGTTCCAGGCCCCAAGAACTCTGTCTCCTGTTTCATAATAATAATAGTGATTTATCCCCTGTGCTATTAAGCTGTTTGAATGACTCCATGCAGATCTTGGGGCCAGCGTTTTATTTCTGTCATCTAAACTGAAGCTGTAATAGTAAGGGCTGACTTTCTCTCTCCTTCCTCCCTCCCCCCCCCATGTTAAATGAGACAATATGTCCCATTGTTATATGAAACAATTCACACATTTGCACTTCAGCGAAACCTATCAAGGTGTTATGCTGCCCCTAACCACACTGCTTAGAATTCTTCTTATTTGTATTTATATAAAATATACATGGCAATGACTGTGCGCCCCACTCAATTATTAAGAAAACCAAATCAAATCTTCATTTAAGAGACTTAAATAATGAAAATGTCAAATTTTTGTTTTCCTTTAGTACCTTTCCATTGTCCCAGAGGACAATTTAAAAGCCCTGTTAAGTCCAATTTATGCTACAGCCCACCTATGAAAAATTAAGTAAGCATGGCTGAAGAATCAGTACAGTGTACCATTGCATTCTGGTCCATTTTCTAACCTCTGTAAAACCATGAAAGTGAGGAAGAGATGCAAGTCTCTATTTGTACCTTGTACAAATGGCTGAACCAGCAACATTTCTTGAAGAACTGATTCTGCAAATCTCCAGACTGGATGCACAGAGGCAGCTTAAGTAAGGTTAAAAAAACCCACAAAAATCCATCAGTGTAAATGGACTTGTTACATGCAAACTTCTCAATCTTGCATTTCGGTTATCACAAGCTGCCTGCCTGTTGAACTAGTGGTGTGATTTCAAGCAGCCATAGATTCTCAGGGAAGGATTGAGGACAGATGGTCTCACTCTGATATCATATCTTTTTCATTATAACTTCCCTAAGTTTTCAGAAGTTTGTGGCTTTGTCTCCAGGCCTTTCCCCTCTTCAGCCTTTGACTCAATCATTGGGGAAAAAAATGTCAATATTCCTTAGCACAGCTGAGGTGCCATATCCCTGAGGAATTGGCAAAGCTCCTCATCCCTTGGAGATGAAGAAAGTGACAGCTGGAAGGAACTAGATGTTTTCTGACAAGGTAAAAAGGCACTTCTGTACCAAAAGCTGCTTATTGAAAAAAAGAAAATAACTCCCAAGGTAGGTTCTGTAAAACACATGATACCATGGCTGTGGTTAGATGGCTTCAGGCCAGGCAAAGAGAATAGATGAGAGATGGGTTAGCTCTGCCACTCCAGATGGTGAAGCAGTGGGATGTGTATTATCTAGCCCAGGAGTGGAGTGAACTCTCCCAGACACACATATTCTGGAGAACTACTAGTGATAGCCACTGGAAAGTTGACTGTAGCAAATATGTTCGTACTCAAGAGCACTTACCAACAGTTGGAGGATATTACAGTCAATTAATTTGTCTAGTGTAGACAACACTTGAAAATAGCCCTGTCTGTCTGGAGTGAGTTGTTCTGTATTTGTTAGTTTTGTCTTTAGTTACTGCATCTTTTATATGCCTTTTGTGTATTGTTCACCTGGAAGTTGAGTACTTTCTTCCTTACTCTGTCAGCTTTTTTTTCACTCCATTACAGGGTCACCTATGAAAAGCTTTGAAGGTTTGACTCACAGGCATGGAACAAAATTTGTTTCAGGTGATAATGTTTCCCAGTAGGAGAGTGTTTGGATTGTTGGAAAAGTAGTTTGTTATGGGAATATAAAACCAGTTTCCAGGAACAAGGGAATCATTTTGTTCCTTTGCAGTGCAGAGTTAGTGAACAATAGCCTGAGGGGGTCAACTCTATATCAGGCTGGATAATTCCCTGCTTTCATTTCGATATCCTTTGCCTCCATCCAGCCCAGCTCTACAAAATTATTTTCCTTATTGTATATCTATCTGGGGTCTGGAAAACTAAGATAAATATTGCAAGTGTGTGGCCTGCAGATTTAAAATTGGGTAACCATGTGATACAGGCAATGCATGAAACTCCAAGGGTGGGTCATACAGAGAGAGTACCTCCTCACTGCATGATCAGGACCAAGTGGCAAGGGCATGACAAGCCTCCAAATGAGGGACAGGGAACGGTGACTTTCCATACTTCCCACAGATTAATGTGATAAATATGATCTCTAGGATGGTTCCTTTAACTGGGCACCATGACCCCTCCACAGATATGGGGCTTATGTGAAGTTTATGCCTGCCTATGCAAAAGACTAATGCTAATGTTCTTTTGTTCTAAAAAGAACAAACTGAAGCTGGGGTTATATTCAAATAACTAAAGTTTACCCTCTTCTACTTTGGACATTAGAAATTTAACCTGCTTTTTTAACTGCCTTGCCTGAAACATTAACTTGGCAATCTTACTCATCTTTTAAACTTAGCAACATGTACCTCTGCTTGCCAGGGGGGATGGATTGATTTTTTCCCAACATGCACAGCTCAGATCAAAAGCACACTGTAGTGATAGTTGCTACTAGCCTGTGGACAGACAATGAACTGGGGCCCCTGTGCAGATTCACTTGTACCCCACTCACCTTCAAAGGTCAGGTTTTCAACTCCTCCAGCCCTTGGGATTAAACGCAGAGTCTGACTCTGCAACTAGGCTAAAACTTTATTTAAATCAATAGAATTTATTTGGGATCAATATGTGCAGTGAGCTAGCTAGTCTCTCTGGCATAGATGCCTGAAATTGAGTAATAGTTTAACAGATGTGGTAGTAACTTACTCCTGTGTCCCAGCTGTCTCACTATTATCACCTGGCAGTTCCTTCAGACAGAGTACTTGCAAAGAAAAAATCTGAAATATTGAATTAATTTTACATATTTTTCCAGAAGAGAGTTTGCCCCCTAGATATCGCTCAAAGGAAAATACCCTCGTGTTTAGGAAGGAAAGGTTGACATTGCAGAGACAGCAAGTGATATTGCCTTAAATCACTAGGAGAAATATTCAGTTCACCTAACTTTAGACTTGCATGGTATAACTGTTTATACCATGTTTATAACTCTTTATAACTGTTTATAACTCTTTCCTCGATCTTCATCAGAAGAGTCCTCTCCCCTGCTATCTGGCCTTACTTGGTCTTTGTCACAAGGGACAGAGGAACTTACTGACCTCTTCTTTTTCCTTCTGGTCACTGGGGCAACTTGTACTGGTTCCAAAGGAGTTCGAGTAGTGCATATCGTACAACACCTACTCTTGCACCAAAATTTAAAGAGAAACCACTCCTGCAACCCATTCATGAAAATCGACACCAAAAACATGATTTTAGGAATGTAACTGTCAGTCATGGTACCCAAAGGAGATCCCTCTCCTGGCTCTGATGGTGACAATTTGGCATAGGAAGTAAAGGGCGAAGTAAACATATCCATGGTAAAATTCAAAGTATAATTAGCGTAAGTAGTAACAGAATCCATTACGTAATGCCCAAGGTATGAAGGTAAAGAACCTATACATTCAACCACAGCCTGGATCACAATTAGAAACAGCAGCAAAATAGCACGTTTGAAGCATACAGACAGAAAGAGCAAGCAAGCAATACAGCACATAAGGCAAGCTAAGCATTGTATCAATTAACTTTAAAGTAATCGCTACAAAGAGACGATACAATAATCCATTTAGCAACGACATGATGTGAGCTGTCTGTATCAACCTCTGAGTAAACTGGAATTCAAACTATTCAGACCATCTATCAGAACTCTGGTAGTGCCACAGTTGGGCCACAATCGTGCCCCACGTTGCGCGCCAATAAATCTGTCGTGGTTTTGGCCGGATTGGCCGATCAGAACGACAGATGGCCCTTCCCCCCCATCTCTCCTCAGAGAGGAGAGGAAGAGATAAGGAGATTTACTAATTTAGAAAAAGAACTAAACTACTTTAATGAAAATAATAATAAATAAGGAAATCAGAAATAATAATAGAATAACAGAAATTAAAGAAAAAAAAGTATACAGTATATACAAAACCGTATCCAGCTCCCAGGATGACGATCGTGTCACCAGCAGACACAGGGAAAGTCACAGACTGGAGTCAGTGACGGACAGGAGCTGAATTCTGGAACTAGAATCAGGAATGCTCAGATCAGGATCAAAGGCAGACGAACAGACAGGGTCCTCCTCAGACGTCAGCCATTGAAGAAAGAGCGAGCCAGAGCCCCCTTTGCCCCTTTGATCCCTCAGCTTTTATACTGAGTGTGATGCATATGGGATGGAATACCCTGTTGGTCAGTTTTGGGTCACCTGTCCCGTCTGTTCCTCCCTGCAGGTGGGACCCCTCTACGCTTCTCCGCTTCCGACCCCCTAACGGGGCAAAACAGCGAAGTTGGTTGTTATAGCAATAAGTATAAGCAAGAGCCTCTGTGCATACCATTCCTTGGTATAATCAGGTCTTATCACTCTGAGAGTGAACAGTTTCTGAACAATATGCTGTTAATTTCAGACTTTGGTCAGTTAGAAGAGGCCCAGCTAAAAAGTAAAATTACAAATCTGAAAATTGGTTCTGTTTTACCTCAAACCAGGACGCTAGTCTACTTGGTTCCTTCTGTCACTAGTAGGTGTGCTGAGTTATCCTTCAGAGACACCTAAACTTCACTCCTATCTTGAGAAAGGCAATACCTATACAGTACCATGTCGAAAGAGAGTAAACCTTAAGGCTGGGTACAGATTTGCTGTTCACGAACTACACTGCACTAATAGCTGTATTAAGGGTCAATAAGGATGATTCAAGAAAGGAAGTTCATATCATTCCAAAAGGACATGAACCAAATGTTCATTCTTTTGTCAGGCCCCATTCTTTAGTTAAGGAAGACTGATTTGTGTCGTGAATGTGCAGTCTAGAAGCAAAGCAAAGCACCTTACCTCTAACAAGAACACATCATATTTCCTTTTGTGTGATCTCTCCCTGGTATCCTATGGGAAGATATTTGGCCTCATTCCTGTTTAGATCCATTAGGTATACCAACAGAACATTTGCAAAGACTGTTTTATATTATATACTTTGCACTTCCCACATGCAACTGATAGTGAAAATGGAAATTATGGTAAGGGATGGAAAATCCAGACCAAGGCTTACTACTAGGTAACCTGAAGTGTGTGTCTATGAAAATGCATATATATATACACACACACTGTAAACAAAACCATATATACACACAAAGTATAGACTCACATAATCTATTGACATCAATTCTGCTCCTGAACCATTCTATTGAGGATACTAGTACATCTATGTTTCTTTACTGACTGAACTCATATTTTAGTATAGTTCTGTGTGATACTATATAGACTACCAATTCAGGTGGATGCTAACACAGATTTCAGTAGTATCCATTGTGCCATTTAGATGTGACCTTTTTAACTGTGTGCACTGATAGACTCATTACAGGCCAAGCCCATATTTGTTAATCCTCTGGGGAGATGCAGCTAGAATATCTTCTGTGGAAAGGCATTGGATTGCTAATGTAATATCTGTAGAACATGATCTATCTAAAACTTCTTGAGCCTTGTTCATCATTTCAAGGGGGAAAAATACTAATTAAATCTGACAGCATTTGCATACATAGTCTAGTAATTACGTGAAAGATTTCTCTCTGTAATTCTAGAGGGCAATAGCACAAATTATTAAAGAAATCTGAGAGCTACCTGGAGTAAACAGTCACACAACACAGTGGCAGAGAGATTTTACATGTGTACCATTTTTTGCTTTGAAATCCTCTAAGCCATTAGGAATTCACCAAAGTTCTAGGAGTGTCAAATCAGCAGTAGAATTTACCAAAGAAATTATGAAAATTGTGGTTTTCCTCTTCATAAACAGTTTGGTGAAGTGTTCAGTATATTGCCAATGCCTTTCTAGATATGATTTTATAAAGGTGGTTCTACCATAGAAAGTATACAAGCAGTGAACAAGACAAGATCCTGAGGAGAAATAAATGGACTCCAGATGATCCAATGTGAATCAACAGGAGCCGTTTATTAAGCACAGATCATCATCTTTTATACCCTGTGTTGTAGCCGTACACGCGACTCGCTTATTTCTGATTAGCTAGTTACACTGTCCACACGCTGTCCATGCAGTTCATTCACACATCAGATTGGTTACAAGAATTCACATAGTAAATTGCTTAGTCATTAGCACAACATGTTTTCTACCTTCTCAGTTCCCGTTTTTCCCATGTACTAATTCCATCTTCTGCCACCTGTTTTGCTCTTAATCTAATCTCTCATAGTAGGGAGGCTGGCTCACACGACCATTTTCTCTCAGACACATTCCTACAATACCCCCTTTTTCTTCTTGAGCCAGCCAGACCTTATGCATGGCATTTTCTATCATGTCAGTCACTTTGCGGAGAACACGTGAGGCTACCATAATCAATAATAATATAACCAACAGTAGCATGAGCCCTTGTTTTAGTAAATCTGATAACCATCCCGTTATACCCCATGAGCTTAACCAATCATCGAAACCATTTTTGACCACTTTTAATTTGGACATGTTATCCTTCAGCTCCCGTAACTGCTTATGAATGGATGATGAGTGGTTGGAAAGGTTCATACAACACATACCTTCAAAATCTTCACATCCATGACCCTGAGCTAACAGCAAAAAATCAATAGCTGCTTGATTTTGCAATGTAGCATGCCGAATGCTATCAGCATCAGTAAGCAAGCTAGATATGATTTCAGTTGTAAGGTTTATCTGTTTACTTGCCCAACACCCTATCTTATTCAGCATATTTAATGCTGTTGCTGTTCCTAGCGAAGGGAGACTACTTAGCCCTATTCTTTGTCCGAGATTCGTGAATGTTATATGGTCATCACAGGATGGAGTGAAGGTATGAACTGTTCTCTTGGCTCTGTGTTTACTGTGTGCTCTGCTCACTGTGTCTTTGGCCGTACGCAGGCCTCTGCTCATAGATCTGCCACATCTCCCCCTTTTTTGTTTAACACCAGACCATTTATTAACAAGGTCGCCATGACTTGTGCTTCTACTCATTGTGACGCTCTTAGCAGGTTATATACTAAACGCAATTGAAAACAGAATCAAAAAGAACCCTGCTAAGGCAATAAATACCCAGATTCCTAAATTTAGCCCAGAAAGCCAATTTCTTTGGATTTACCCACGAGAAATCCTTTTGTAATATTTCAAATACATTGCGGTTCATTAAGTCTTGAATCTTTAGTAGTTGAGCTTTTAGTTGATCATGTAAAGGACGAATATTTAGTTGCAACGACATGTCAGTGGATGACAAAGAAGACATGTTTAGAAAATTTAAAACATGAGTTGCTTTATACAATCACTCTTGACGTGTCATACCTATGGGATTCCCCCTTTTTTGTTTAGCAAGCATGGTTTTTAAAGTATGATGCATACGCTCCACAATTGCTTGCCCAGTTGGGGAATGAGGAATACTGGTGACATGCTTAATACCCCATATCCGTAAAAAAAAAGGCCTGTACTTTAGCGGACACATAAGCTGGTCCATTATCAGTTTTTATAGTTTTCGGTACTCCCATGACTGCAATGCATTGCAACCGATGTCGAATAACATCACAAGCCTTCTCTCCTGTATGAGCAGGAGCTACAACAAAGTGAGAAAACAAATCAACTGAAACATGTCCAAATTCCATAATGCGCGTAACATCGGATTGCCAAAGTTCATCAGGTGTAAGCCCTCGCGGGTTAACCCCTGCAAATGATGGCAGAGGAGCCAGCTGCTGACAATCGGCACAAGTTCACACAATATCCTGTGCTTGTTGTTGTGTTAAAGAAAATTGCTTCCTCAATGCCTTCACATTTTGATGAAAAAAATCATGCGACATTTTAGCTTGCTGCATAATGTTCAGAGTTGTTACCAATAGAGTGTGATAATCTGCAACTGTGTTTCCCTCAGTTAAAGGACCAAGTAAACAGCTATGAGAGCGTATGTGGACAATAAAATAAGGAAACTGTCTTTTTCATAAAAGCAACATTAATTGCAGTAAGAGACTAAATAACAATTGGTTCTCTACTTGTTTTATAAATGCTCCTTCAAGTCTTTGAACAATACCAGTAACATATTGAGATTCTGCCTACATTTAACAGTTCCTGTTGAAATAAGTCAAAAGCCTTTACTGTGTCCCTGAACCATCTACAACCCCGTACGGGTGCCAGCAAGAGGCTTTGGTGCTAGCAGGATGTGTGGCTGTAAAGGAATTTGTGAAAGTGACTGTAATAGTCTGTGCTAGGGGAAAGAATAATTTATTTGCCCAATAGAATGTACTAAGGCAATTTGTAGGTTAAGACTTTGTGATAACCAAGGGTCAAGGTCATCCTTTTTGACGGGGACATGTATGTGGCTTGGATCCATTGCAGAAAGCTGGTGACAGCACAAACGACCCTGGAAAAACAATCGCGGTAACATTTCAATCATCGTAGTTACTGGTTCTGAAAAGGTATGTGGCAAAAATACCCACTCTAACGCAGTCAGGCTCTTTGTGAGTGCATCATCCCACTGTCCTATCAGGGCATAAAGTTGAAATTCTTGTAGGAAGGTATTCAATGCGTCTTGCAGCAGTAGTCGACTATATCTTATCTTTCAACATGCTGTAATGCCTTCTGAGCTGTTGGGGTTAATGAACATGGAACTTATGGGGCGGGTGGGTGGGGGCAGACACAGTGCTTCAGGGCATCCCCTGTACCTTCAAAGTGCGCTCATGTCTCTCTCCCCCTCACTCATGTCTCTCTCCCCCTCTCTGACCCGAGACAGCCCCCCTATATCCTGCACTGGATTGAGTGGAGAAGTACAGGCTAGAGTCGCTGCATGCATGGCCAGTGCACGCAGCGAGTCCCACCAGACTCTCCTGCACTGGATTGAGTGGAGAAGTACAGGCTAGAGTCGCTGCACACGTGGCCAGCGTAGGCAGCGAGTCTCACCAAACTCATGATCCAGCTTTGCTAACAGCAGCTGTCTGATACGTGACTACATTGTTGTAATCCCTTCTTGTTATCTTCTTCTGTGAAGGTCAGGTTCTCATGGATACACACATAGTTTTGAGAGCAACATATTCTACAACTCGTACAAGGGTACGATGCAAAGCGGCATCTACAACTGATTGTATAATGCTTATTAGACACGGCAAACAGCATACTAAACAAAACAGACAAATTCCTTCCACACAGGCGATGAGTATAATTTGCTTCAACCAACCCCACCCCCAAGTCCATCCAGCAAAGAGATTTCACCCAGTGGTCTCCACAAGTTGCTGGTTTGGTCTGTGCAGTTCCTGCAACTGGGCGTGGATGGATTTGGAGTGGTCACTTAGATTCATACAACACAGTCCTTTAAAATCTTGACAACCACGTCTGTGAGCTGAAAGCAAAAAATCAATAGCAGCTCTGTTTTGCAACATCGCATATCGAATACTATCTACATCTAGCAATAACTCAGAAATAGCTGGACTAGTAGCATTGCTAAACTTATCCTTGGCAGCAAGAGAGTCCTTGTTATCAAGAGCGCATGCGGACTCCCTGTTCTTGCTGGTACTGTGCTTTGATCTTCTTCCACAACAGGCCAAGATTCTCAAGCAGCTAGATAAGGTGTCTGTGAGTCCATTACAGGCTTACGTCATCCAAATATTTTTCTTGCCAGCACCCGAGACTGAATAACAATTGGTGTGATATATGTGTTTTCCAGCACCCAGGTGCGAGTCCCTTGAGTGTATTTACAGTCCTCCTCACCGATCTTATTTTGCTTTCCCATATTCCACCCCCTTGCTCAAGAGACCGCTTCTGCTGGGGTTCATTTTAGTCTCGCAGGGTATAACACAGAGTAATCTACTAAGGCATGCAATAACATATACACATATAGGAAAAAACCAAAAACATATCTCTATGGTACTGCTTTGAATCAGGTGTCCTATTTCTCTTTTTCTGATGCTTTCTTGTAGCGCGTATGGCATACTTTTGTGCTAACGTGGCACATTTCCCATCTAATTGTTCCTGTTTGGTTTCTTTTTTTTTTTCTTCTTTTTTTTTTCTTTTTCTTCTTTTTTTTCTTTTTTTTCCTTTTTTCTTTTTTCTTTTTTCTTTTTTTTCTTTTTTTCTTTTTTTTTCCCCCATCACTTACGACTGACATAAAAGTCTGCCTTTGCAACAAGAGCTCAGTTTCTCATTTTTCCTTAAGTTTCTCATTTTCCTACAGAGCATCCTATAGACTTTGTCTCAACTCCTTTTCCCAATCAACCATGATCTTATAGACAAACAACAAACAACCAGCCATACGCCCTGCACGGGCGAGCCGTTCCCGAGAGTGTAAACGTGTCGGCTGGTGAAAACTCCCCCAATATTTCAGGACTTCCATTGGTTCTACAGCCCATCCTGGTGTATCTACCTGGGGTGCGCTCGCCTTACGTCTAAACATTGTGTATATACAAACTTCTTCACTTGACGGAGTGTCAGCCCTAGATGCATATGAGAACAGTACCACACCGGGCAGAACACCTTCTCAAGGGGAGTCACCTAACGACACTGCACACAACAAAAAGCAAACAGTAGCACACATGCTGATCAGCAGGTATAAGCTGGCGCCCACACACACTTACACAGCAGACATACAAAACCAGCACTTCTATCTCAGGGAGACGACTGGGGAGGGGAGGGGGCGAGGCAGGCAATGGCAGGAGCAAACAGCTCCGGCTCTGTCCTTCTCTGCTGACATTCTGCCTCCTCCATCGGCCTCAGGTGGAGCAGAGGGGATCAGCAGGGGATCGTCCCAGACCTTCGGACCTGGCCTGTTCGATCCCCCTCCTGTGGGTTGTAATGCTGCAAAAGCCCCGGCTGCCGTGGCTCGCTCCGCCTTCATATCTTGTAAGGTCGATAACACCAACCACCATGTCATCGCTAACTTGTTGCCCCATCTCCTGCCCTGACTGCTCACCTCTCTCTGGGTGTCCGTGGCCACATCATCTGTTTCCTCTATTCCAGATTGCCGCCCAATCCGCCCGGTCTCAGTCCAGCTGAGCCGTCCTCCAGCCGGTGGATCTCCTTCTGGGTATTCTGCTCCTCGTATTGCGTTGCTCAAGCCAAGTGCTGATCGGTATCACCATCTGAGGAGAAATAACTGGACTCCAGATGATCCAATGTGAATCAACAGGAGCCGTTTATTAAGCACAGATCATCATCTTTTATACCCTGTGTTGTAGCCGTACACGCGACTCGCTTATTTCTGATTAGCTAGTTACACTGTCCACGCGCTGTCCATGCAGTTCATTCACACATCAGATTGGTTACAAGAATTCACATAGTAAATTGCTTAGTCATTAGCACAACATGTTTTCTACCTTCTCAGTTCCCGTTTTTCCCACGTACTAATTCCATCTTCTACCAGCTGTTTTGCTCTTAATCTAATCTCTCATAGTAGGGAGGCTGGCTCACATGACCATTTTCTCTCAGACACATTCCTACAAGATCCTAGTTCATCCAGATTAAAATGCTACTTAGTCAGAAACCAGTTGCCAACACGAGTCAGTAATAAATGCATAAAGAAAATGACTAGAAAGAGAGTACTGGAATATCCTCCATTATCTGGCAGTTCTGTTTAAAAGTTCCTTAGTTAGGGAAATAATCAGGACCATGATTCTATTATAAAGGCTGAGTTTGTCTTCTAAAAATTTGTCTAATCTAATTTTATATTCCACAGCATCCTACAACACTGAATTCCAAAATACGATTGCATCCTGTATGAAAAGAAAATATGAATTCTTTTGTTGTTTACACTTATTGCCTGGTATTTCATCATGTTCTTGTGCTGTGATATACAGTAGAAACTCATTCAGTATTTTGCTTCAATAGTCAACGATCGACACTGTTCATGACTTTTTTAAACCCCCTTAATTATCTCCTTTCGAAGAAGACTAGTTCTGGTCTATTTAGTTTCTCATATAGAAGCTGCTACAAGCCTCTTCATTCTTTGACAAAGATACTGCAGTGTATGTGTGTGTGAGAGCTGAGAGATTTTCATTCACGCTAAGGTGTTTTTTTTACCCCCAACTTGGCATTTTATTCTCTCCTTATGTAATAAAGAGTTCCTTGGCTTATTCCTCATCCATATAGTTACAAGTGAAAAAGTATGGGCTCCTGTGGGCGTCCATTATTAGTTATTTAGTTGATATAGGTTTTCAACAGATGAGCAACCCACTGTTGTTCATTATTTTTTAGAGGTGGTCCTTGTTGCTACTATAAACCTCCCCTACAGGTGAAGTATAGGAGGTTGCCCCAAGAATGGCTGTTCAGTGAAAAGGAATGAGCACTGAAGGATGAAAAAAGGAAAGTTCATATAGCCTTGCTCAACATGATTCATCATTTTGAGTGAATCATAGAATCATAGAATTGCCTTGGTTGGAAGGGACCTTTAAGATCATCTAGTCCAACCATCAACCTAACTCTGTGTCCTGGTTCTGGCAGGGATAGCATTAATTTTCTGCAGGCTCTGCAGGGACACAGGTATTCCATCCCATGTGAACCATTCCCACCCTGAGCTGCCGGGGGAGGGGGCAGGAAGTCCCCGCTTGGAGCAGGTGGGGCCATCCCAGGTCTGGGTTGGTGAGAGGCGGGGAGCAGCGGTTCTGTAATCATGTTTGTATATTCCTCTATCCATGTTATTGTTGTTGTTTTCTTGTTCCCTTTGCTGTTCTGTTAAACTGCCTTTGTCTCAACCCAAGAGTTTTGCCTTTTTCTTCTGATTCTTCCCGTATTAGGAAGGCCTGAGCGAGCGGCACGTGGTTCTTTGTTGCCGTCTGAGGCTAAACCACGACAGTCCTTTTTGGCACCCAACGTGGGGCTCGAAGGGTTGAGATAACGACAAAATCCAACTAGAGCTTGGAAAAATGAATTTGTTATATGCATTTATTGTATTAGGTAAATAGTCGCTGGTCACCATGTTGCTTGGTTTGTTCTCATGGCTGTGTTATGTAAATTCCTATATGGCATATGTACTCCCTGCGATGCTGTTTATCGTGTCTGGAAGAGGGATGAGGATTATCATTCTGCTGTCCTGTGCAATATCGGCTTATGATATGATAACATCACTGTTCAGAAAGCTATTTTGGGGTGTTTATGTGGTATTGCTGTCCTGCCCGTACATTGGGCATTGTCTCTCAGAATTTATTAATAATTACACCCAGTCTGTGGGGGAAATGGGGGAGGACACTTTCCCCAGCTCTTTTGCCTCCCTTTTCTCCTTCGGGTCAGGTATGACAGCTTTTGAGAATTTTGAATATCCTTGGGATGCTCAAACCAGCATGTTCCTAGTGTTATGTCTCCCGAATGTGTTCCAGGTCTTGTTTAGGGTTAAATGACTATGTAAGACTACCACCCAGAGATCTGCCCCGAGGCAGGGGTGGCATGGCATGTGGGAGAACATGGGCAGGTACCTAGAGAACTTCTCACCTCCAATGGTCTGGGACTTCACCCCTGAACAATTACAGGACCCTGATAAAGTGGTAGAATATTTGAAAGGAAAATGCTGTGGCTATTCTAGAGAGGCACAACTCACCACACTGTGCTGGGCCCTGGCCAGTATCTACCAGGCACTGCTCCATGTTACACAGCACCCTCAAGGGGAAGAGATGGAGACCAGACCGGCAGACACTGCGGCTACTGCAACCCCTGCAACAGGCACTGCAGCTACTGCAACCCCTGCGACAGACACTGCAGCTACTCCAACCCCCATAGCAGCCACTGCCGCTGAACCAGGGAATCAACCCGTGCCAGTATCAGTTGCCCCCATACAGAAGAAGAAGTACACAAAGAAATCAGTTTGCTTAGTAAGGGGTGACGATGAACCAGGGCCATCACGAGAGCAGGAGGAAGAGGCAGAACCAGAGATAATTACTCGATCCCTATCCTTGAGTGAGCTGCGGGATATGCGAAAAGATTTCAGCTGACTTTCAGGCGAGCACATTGTCACCTGGCTGCTCCGGTGCTGGAATAATGGGGCCAGTAGCCTGGAATTAGAGGATAGGGAGGCCAGGCAGCTGGGATCCCTGTCTAGGGAAGGCGGCATTGACAAGGCGATTGGGAAGAAGACCCAAGCCCTCAGCCTCTGGAAATGACTCCTTCCTGTCAGGCGTGAGGGAAAGGTACCCCTTCAGTGAGGATGTTGTATGTCAGCCAAGCAAGTGGACTACCATGGAAAGAAATATCCAGTACCTGAGAGAATTAGCCATGTGGGAGATGATTTATTATGACTTGGACAATGCCGACTTACCCACAGACCCTGATGAGGTGCAATGCACAAGGCCCATGTGGCGGAAGTTTGTACGGAGCGCACCATCATCATATGCCAACTCACTGGCAGTAATGGAATGGAAAGGCGAAGAGGGACCAACGGTGGATGAGGTGGCTGGCCGGCTCCGGCGATATGAAGAAAGTCTCTCTTTCCCCCTCATCTCAGCTGTGGAGAAACTGTCCCGGAAGGTCCAGCAACTTGAAGAGAATATGTCCTACTCCCCATCTGTATGGGCCAGCATCTCAGCTATTAGAAGCAGGCATTTCCCCACTCAAGAGAGAGAGTACAGAGGGTACACACCACGAGGCACCCTGTGGTTCTACCCGCGTGACCACGGGGAGGACATGAGGGAGTGGGGTGGACAACCTACTTGGATCCTGTGGACACGGGTACAGGAGTTGCAAGGAAGGACAACCACAAAAGGGGATCCCTCCAGGAAAAGTGCCGCCTCGGTTTCCAGTGGGCAGTTCCCCAGACAGAGCAGAAGGCCTGATCTTGCTTCTGATCCTCTTGAAGGAACTTCCAAGTCATTTCTGCAAGAAGCGAGTAATGGATACTATAACCAGGATTAGAGGGGCCCTGCCTCCGGCCAGGTGGAGGAAAGGGACAACCGGGTTTATTGGACTGCGTGGATTCGATGGCCTGGCACATCAGACCCACAGGAGTATAAGGCTCTAGTGGACACGGGTGCACAGGGCACCCTAATACCATCAAGCTATAGAGGGGCAGAACCCATTTGTATTTCTGGGGTGACAGGGGGATCCCAAGAGTTGACTGTACTGGAGGCGGAAGTGAGCCTAACTGGGAATGAGTGGCAAAAGCATCCCATTGTGACTGGCCCAGAGGCTCCATGCATCCTTGGTATAGATTACCTCAAGAGAGGGTATTTTAAGGACCCAAAAGGGTACCGCTGGGCTTTTGGCATAGCTGCCTTGGAGACGGACAAAGTTAAACAGTTGTTTACCTTGCCTGGTCTCTCGGAGGATTCTTCTGTTGTGGGGTTGTTGAGGGTCAAAAAACAGCAGGTGCCAATTGCTACCACAACGGTGCATCAGTGGCAATATCGCACTAACTGAGACTCTCTGATTCATATCCATGTGAAAATCCAGTGAAGATCCAGGTGTGGAAATCCAGTGGAAAGTGGAGGCTAACTGTAGACTGTACACCTGGGATCGACTGCCCCAGGGGTGGAAACACAGCCCCACCAGTTGCCATGGACTGATCCAGACTGCACTGGAACAGGGGGAAGCTCCAGAACATCTGCAATACATTGATGACATCATCGTATGGGGAAAAACAGCAGAAGAAGTTTTTGAGAAAGGGGGTAAAATAGTCCGAATCCTTCTGAAAACTGGTTTTGCCATAAAACGAAGTAAGGTCAAGGGACCTGCGCAGGAGATCCATTTTTTAGGAATAAAATGGCAAGATGGTCGTTGCCAGATCCCAATGGATGTGATCAACAAAATAGCAGCTATGTCTCCACCAACTAGTAAAAAGGAAACACAAGCTTTCTTAGGCATTGTGGGTTTTTGGAGAATGCATATGCCAGATTACAGTCTAATTGTAAGCCCTCTGTATCAAGTAACCCGGAAGAAGAATGACTTTAAATGGGGTCCTGAGCAACGACAAGCTTTTGAACAAATCAAACAGGAAATAGTCCATGCAGTGGCCCTGGGGCCAGTCCGGGCAGGACAAGATGTTAAAAATGTGCTCTATACTGCAGCCGGGGAGAACGGCCCTACCTGGAGCCTCTGGCAGAAAGCACCAGGGGAGACTCGAGGTCGACCCCTAGGGTTTTGGAGTCGAGGATACAGAGGATCCGAAGCCCGCTACACTCCAACAGAAAAAGAGATATTGGCAGCATATGAAGGGGTTCGAGCTGCTTTGGAAGTGGTTGGTACAGAAGCCCAGCTCCTCTTAGCACCTCGACTGCCGGTGCTGGGCTGGATGTTCAAAGAAAGGGTCCCCACCACACATCATGCAACTGATGCTACATGGAGTAAGTGGATTGCACTGATCACGCAGCGAACTCGAATGGGAAACCCCAGTCGCCCAGGAATTCTGGAAGTGATCATGGACTGGCCAGAAGGCAAGGATTTCGGAATGTCACCAGAGGAGGAGGTGACGTGTGCGGAAGAGGCCCCACCATATAATAAACTGCCAGAAAATGAGAAGAAATATGCCCTCTTCGCTGATGGGTCCTGCCGTATTGTGGGAAAGCATCGAAAGTGGAAGGCTGCTGTGTGGAGTCCTACACGACGGGTTGCAGAAGCCAGTGAAGGACAAGGTGAATCGGGCCAGTTTGCAGAGGTGGAAGCCATTCAGCTGGCTTTGGACATTGCTGAGCGAGAAAAATGGCCAGTACTTTTTCTCTACACTGACTCGTGGATGGTGGCAAATGCTCTGTGGGGGTAGTTACAGCAGTGGAAGCAGGGCAACTGGCAGCGCAGAGGCAAACCCATCTGGGCTGCTGACCTATGGCAAGATATTGCTGCCCAGATAGAGAATCTGGTTGTGAAAGTACGCCATGTAGATGCCCACGTACTGAATAAACGGGCCACGGAGGAACATCAGAACAACCAGCAGGTGGATCGGGCTGCTAGGATTGAAGTGGGTCAGGTGGATCTGGACTGGCAACATAAGGGAGAACTATTCATAGCTCGGTGGGCCCACGACACCTCAGGCCATCAAGGAAGAGATGTGACATATAGATGGGCTCGTGACCGAGGGGTGGACTTGACCATGGACACTATTGCACAGGTCATCCATGAATGTGAGGCATGCACTGCAATCCAGCAAGCCAAGCATTTGAAGCCTCTTTGGTATGGAGGACGATGGCTGAAATATAAATATGGGGAGGCCTGGCAGATTGATTATATCACACTGCCACAAACCCGTCAAGGCAAGCGCCATGTGCTCACAATGGTGGAAGCAACCACCGGATGGCTGGAAACATACCCTGTGCCCCATGCCACTGCCTGGAACACTATCCTGGGCCTTGAAAAACAGGTCCTCTGGAGACATGGTACCCCAGAGAGAATTGAGTCGGACAACGGGACTCATTTCCGAAACAGCCTCATAGACACCTGGGCCAAAGAGCATGGCATTGAGTGGGTATACCACATCCCCTATCACGCACCAGCCTCTGGGAAGATAGAACGATACAATGGACTGTTAAAAACTACACTGAGAGCAATGGGTGGTGGGACTTTCAAACACTGGGATACACATTTAGCAAAGGCTACCTGGCTAGTTAACACCAGGGGATCTAACAATCAGGCTGGCCCTGCCCAATCAAAACTTCCACGTACTGTAGAAGGGGATAAAGTCCCCGTAGTGCA
Organism: Larus michahellis; assembly: GCF_964199755.1. Taxonomy (NCBI): domain Eukaryota; kingdom Metazoa; phylum Chordata; class Aves; order Charadriiformes; family Laridae; genus Larus; species Larus michahellis. The sequence goes on along the minus strand of NC_133929.1, from coordinate 11,649,414 downwards.
TATGAAGAATATGCTAGGGAAGACAGTCTGGGTTAGTCCTGCCTCAGGCAAAGGCAAACCCATCCGTGGGATTGCTTTTGCCCTAGGACCTGGGTGCACTTGGTGGGTGATGCGGAAGGATGGGGAAGTCCGATGTGTACCTCATGGGGATCTGATTTTGGGCGAGAATAGCCAATGAATCAAATTGTGTGCTGTTGATTGCTAAGTAACCCTGTCACTGTATGTCCTCGTTACTATAATTGCTATCAGTTGTACTACAGTAAGAATCACCCAAATTAAGGACAAATGGACTTTGATGAAAAACCGAGTAAAGTGCAGTGGTGATGGGATCAGAACTGACCTCAGCAGCTGGCGCCCAGCAACTTCCTCAAGATCTACATCATCAGCCCATGGACTCTGTGTGTGAGCCACACTGGGTACAGCAGCTACAAGCTCCAAAAATGCAGCATGCAACAGACCAGCACCACACAGCATCTCACCTGCCCTGAGAGACTGTTCTAACAGATGGAGCCCAAAGCCATGGATTAAATGAACTCACCAGACACTTTGGAGGGATGGCCCATAGGACAGCCGGAATGGGGGGCATATAAGGAAGCTGTCCGAACAGCAAGAGACCTGGTGAGAAAAGCTAAAGCTCAGTTAGAATTAAATCTAGCCAAGGAGATCAAGGGAATCAGCAAAAATTTCTATAGGTACATTAATGGTAAGAAAAAGACTAGGGAGGGTGTGGGCCCCCTCAGAAAGGAAACAGGGGAGCTGGTGACAAGTGATATGTAGTAGGCCGAGGTTCTCAAGGACTTCTTTTCCTCAGTCTTCACTTGCAAGTGCTCCAGCCACATTCCCAGAGTCACAGAAGACAATGGCAGGGGTTGGAAAGAACTGCCCATCGTAAGTGAAGATCAGGTTCATGACAATCTGATGAACCTGAAAGTGAACAAGTCCATGGGACCTGATGGGATACACCCATGGGTACTGAAGGAACTGGCAGATGAGGTTGCTAAACCGCTCTCTATTATATTCCAAAAGTCATGGCAGTCTGGTGAGGTCCCCACTGACTGGAAAAGGGGAAACATAATCCCCATTTTCAAAAAGGGAAAGAAGGAGGAACCAGGGAACTATAGGCCAGTCAGTCTCACCTCCGTGCCTGGTAAGATTATGGAGCAGATCCTCCTGGAGGCACTGCTGAGGCAGAAGAATAACGAAGAGGCATTTGGGTACAATCAACATGGCTTCACCAAGGGCAAATCGTGCCTGACAAACCTGGTGGCCTTCTATGAGAAGGTCACAACATCAATAGACAATGGGAGAGCAACAGACGTCATTTACCTGGACCTGAGCAAAGCCTTTGACGCTGTCCCGCATGACATCCTGGTCTCCAAGCTGATAAAATATGGCTTTGATGGACTGACAATTCAGTGGATAAAGAACTGGCTTGATGGCCGCACCCAAAGAGTGGCTGTCAATGGGTCCATGTCCAAGTGGCGGCCAGTGACAAGTGGAGTCCCTCAAGGATCAGTACTGGGACGGGTCTCGTTTAACATCTTCGTCAGTGACATGGACAGTGGCATAGAGTGCACCCTCAGCAAGTTTGCCAATGACACCAAGCTGTGTGGGGCAGCTGACACGCTGGAGGGAAGGGATGCCATCCAGAGCGACCTTGACAGGCTGGAGAGGTGGGCCCATGCCAACCTCATGAAGTTCAACAAGGCCAAGTGCAAGGTCCTCCATCTGGGTCGGGGCAATCCCAAGCACTTATATAGGCTGGGCAGTGACTGGCTTGAGAGCAGCCCTGAAGAAAAGGTGTTGGAGTGGGAGACGGACCCGGAGTAACGATGGAGTCTCAATATGAGTATGATCGTTCTCCCTTTATTCAAGTTTTCACAGAGTATATATAGACAGGCAAAAAGAGCACGCGCTAGCGGCAGCTATATGATTGGCTTACAGTCTCTGTTCACGCGCTGTCCATGCAGTTCATTCACAGATCAGGTTGGTTACAAGAATTCACATAGTAAATTACTTAGTCATTAGCACAACATGTTTTCTACCTTCTCAGTTCCCGTTTTTCCCATGTACTAATTCCATCTTCTACCACCTGTTTTGCTCTTAATCTAATCTCTCATAGTAGGGAGGCTGGCTCACATGACCATTTTCTCTCAGACACATTCCTACAATCCGCCCTTTTTCTTCTTGAGACAGCCAGACCTTATGCATGGCATTTTCTATCATGTCAGTCACTTTGCGGAGAACGCATGAGGCTACCATAACCAATAATAATATAACCAACAATAGCATGAGCCCTTGCTTTAGTAAGTCTGATAACCATCCCGTTATACCCCATGAGCTTAACCAATCATCGAAACCATTTTTGACCACTTTTAATTTGGACATGTTATCCTTCAGCTCCCGTAACTGCTTATGAATGGATGATGAGTGGTCGGAAAGGTTCATACAACACGTACCTTCAAAATCTTCACATCCATGACCCTGAGCTAACAGCAAAAAATCAATAGCCGCTCGATTTTGCAACGTAGCATGCCGAATGCTATCAGCATCAGTAAGCAAGCTAGATATGATTTCAGTTGTAAGGTTTATCTGTTTACTTGCCCAACACCCTATCTTATTCAGCATATTTAATGCTGTTGCTGTTCCTAGCGAGGGAAGAATACTTAGCCCTATTCTTTGTCCGAGATTCGGGAATGTTATATGGTCATCACAGGACGGAGTGAAGGTATGAACTGTTCTCTTGGCTCTGTGTTTCCTGTGTGCTCTGCTCACTGTGTCTTTGGCCGCACGCAGGCCTCTGCTCGTAGATCTGCCACATCTCCCCCTTTTTTGTTTAACACCAGACCATTTATTAACAAGGTCGCCATGACTTGTGCTTCTACTCATTGTGACGCTCTTAGCAGGTTATATACTAAACACAATTGAAAACAGAATCAAAAAGAACCCTGCTAAGGCAATAAATACCCAGATTCCTAAATTTAGCCCAGAAAGCCAATTTCTTTGGATTTACCCACGAGAAATCCTTTTGTAATATTTCAAATGAATTGCGGTTCATTAAGTCTTGAATCTTTAGTATTTGAGCTTTTAGCTGATCATGTAAAGGACGAATATTTTTTTTTTTTTTGCAACGATATGTCAAATTCTGATCACCAAGGGTCAAGGTCATCCTTTTTGACGGGGACATGTATGTGGCTTGGATCCATTCCAGAAAGCTGGTGACAGCACAAACGACCCTGGAAAAACAATCGCGGTAACATTTCAATCATCATAGTTACTGGTTCTGAAAAGGTATGTGGCAAAAATACCCACTCTAACGCAGTCAGGCTCTTTGCGAGTGCATCATCCCACTGTCCTATCAGGGCATAAAGTTGAAATTCTTGTAGGAAGGTGTTCAATGTGTCTTGCAGCAGTAGTAGACTATATCTTATCTTTCAACATGCTGTAATGCCTTCTGAGCTGTTGGGGTTAATGAACATGGAACTTATGGGGGGGGTGGGTGGGGGCAGACACAGTGCTTCAGGGCATCCCCTGTACCTTCAAAGTGCGCTCATGTCTCTCTCCCCCTCTCTGACCCGAGACAGCCTCCTTATATCCTGCACTGCATTGAGTGGAGAAGTACAGGCTAGAGTCGCTGCATGCATGGCCAGTGCACGCAGCGAGTCCCACCAGACTCTCCTGCACTGGATCGAGTATAAAAGTACAGGCTAGAGTCACTGCACGCGTGGCCAGTGTATGCAGCGAGTCTCACCAAACTCATGATCCAGCTTTGCTAACAGCAGCTGTCTGATACGTGACTACATTGTTGTAATCCCTTCTTGTTATCTTCTTCTGTGAAGGTCAGGTTCTCATGGATACACACATAGTTTTTAGAGCAACATATTCTACAACTCGTACAAGGGTACGATGCAAAGCGGCATCTACAACTGATTGTATAATGCTTATTAGACACGGCAAACAGCATACTAAACAAAACAGACAAATTCCTTCCACACAGGCGATGAGTATAATTTGCTTCAACCAACCCCACCCCCAAGTCCATCCAGCAAAGAGATTTCACCCAGTGGTCTCCACAAGTTGCCGGTTCGGTCGGTGCAGTTCCTGCAGCTGGGCATGGATGGATTTGGAGTGGTCACTTAGATTCATACAATACAATCCTTTAAAATCTTGACAACCATGTCTGTGAGCTGAAAGCAAAAAATCAGTAGCAGCTCTGTTTTGCAGCGTCGCATATCGAATACTATCTACATCTAGCAATAACTCAGGAATAGCTGGACTAGTAGCATTGTTAAACTTATCCTTGGCAGCAAGAGAGTCCTTGTTATCACGAATCCTTGGCAGCAAAAGAGTCCTTGTTAGCAAGAGCGCATGCGGACTCCCTGCTCTTGCTGGTACTGTGCTTTGATCTTCTTCCACAACAGGCCAAGATTCTCAAGCAGCTAGATAAGGTGTCTGTGAGTCCATTACAGGCTTATGTCATCCAAATGTTTTTCTTGCCAGCACCCGAGACTGAATAACAATTGGTGTGATATATGTGTTTTCCAGCACCCAGGTGCGAGTCCCTTGAGTGTATTTACAATCCTCCTCACTGATCTTCCGTTGCTTTCCCATATTCCACCCCCTTGCTCAAGAGACCGCTTCTGCTGGGGTTCATTTTAGTCTCGCAGGGTATAACACAGAGCAATCTACTAAGGCATGCAATAACATATACACATATAGGAAAAACCCAAAAACATATCTCTATGGTACTGCTTTGAATCAGGTGTCCTATTTCTCTTTTTCTGATGCTTTCTTGTAATGCTTATGGCATACTGTCGTGGTTTAGCCTCAGATGGCAACAAAGAACCACGTGCCGCTCGCACGCGCCTTCCTAATACAGGAAGGATCGTAAGAAAAGGCAAGACTCTTGGGTTGGGACAAAGGCAGTTTAACAGAACAGCAAAGGGAACAGGCAAACAACAACAACAACACGGATGGGGGAATATACAAACACGATGACAGAACCGCCGCTCCCCGCCGCTCGCCGACCAGCCGGACCCAGGACGCCCCAGCCCGCTTTTAAGCAGCAACTTCCTGCCCCCTCCCCCGGCAGCTCAGGGTGGGCGTGGCTCACATGGCATGGAATACCAGGAAAAGTTAACCCTATCCCCACCGGAACCAGGACATTATCCACCCCTTATTCCATACCATCTATGCCATGCCCAGCAGGTTCCAATGAATTGCCACCACTTTCCCCTGTCATATATATATACACACACATATAATGCCCTTAGTTTATGGGTCATCCCTCCAAAGTGTCCGTTGAGTTCTTTTAATCCACGGCTTTGGGCTCCATCTGTTAGAACAGTCTCTCAGGGCAGGTGAGATGCTGGGTGGTGCTGGTCTGTTGCATGCTGTATTTTTTCGGAGCTTGTGACTGGTGCACCCGGTGTGGCTCATGCACGCAGTCCGTGGGCTGAAGATGTAGATCTTGAGGAAACTGCTGGGCGCCAGCTGCTGAGATCAGTTCTTATCCCATCATCCCTGTGCCTTACTTGTAGTACAACTGATAGCAATTATAGCAATGAGGACATACAGTGACAGTGTTACTTATCAATTAACAGCACACAATCTGATTCATTGGCTATTCTCGCCCAAAATCAGATCCCCATGAGGTACACATCGGACTTCCCCATCCTGCCGCATCACCCACCAAGTGCACCCAGGTCCTTGGGCAAAAGCAATCCCACGGATGGGTTTGCCTTTGCCTGAGGCAGGACTAACCCAGACTGTCTTCCCTAGCATATTCTTCATATGCACTACGGGGACTTTATCCCCTTCTACAGTACGTGGAAGTTTTGATTGGGCAGGGCCAGCCTGATTGTTAGATCCCCTGGTGTTAACTAGCCAGGTAGCTTTTGCTAAATGTGTATCCCAGTGTTTGAAAGTCCCACCACCCATTGCTCTCAGTGTAGTTTTTAACAGTCCATTGTATCGTTCTATCTTCCCAGAGGCTGGTGCGTGATAGGGGATGTGGTATACCCACTCAATGCCATGCTCTTTGGCCCAGGTGTCTATGAGGCTGTTTCGGAAATGAGTCCCGTTGTCCGACTCAATTCTCTCTGGGGTACCATGTCGCCGCAGGACTTGCTTTTCAAGGCCCAGGATAGTGTTCCGGGCAGTGGCATGGGGCACAGGGTATGTTTCCAGCCATCCAGTGGTTGCTTCCACCATTGTGAGCACATAGCGCTTGCCTTGACGGGTTTGTGGCAGTGTGATATAATCAATCTGCCAGGCCTCCCCATATTTGTATTTCAGCCATCGCCCTCCATACCAAAGAGGCTTCAAACGCTTGGCTTGTTTGATCGCAGCGCATGTCTCACATTCATGGATGACCTGTGCAATAGTGTCCATGGTTAAGTCCACCCCTCGGTCACGAGCCCATCTATATGTCGCATCTCTCCCTTGATGGCCTGAGGAGTCATGGGCCCACCGAGCTATGAATAGTTCACCCTTATGTTGCCAGTCCAGATCCACCTGAGCCACTTCAATCCTAGCGGCCCGATCCACCTGCTGGTTGTTCTGATGTTCCTCCGTGGCCCGATTCTTCGGTACGTGGGCATCTACATGGCGTACTTTCACAACCAGATTCTCTATCTGGGCAGCAATATCTTGCCATAGGTCAGCAGCCCAGATGGGTTTGCCTCTGCGCTGCCAGTTGCCCTGCTTCCACTGCTGTAACCACCCCCACAGAGCATTTGCCACCATCCATGAGTCAGTGTAGAGATAAAGTACTGGCCATTTTTCTCGCTCAGCAATGTCCAAAGCCAGCTGAATAGCCTTCACCTCTGCAAACTGGCTCAATTCACCCTGTCCCTCACTGGCTTCTGCAACCCGTCGTGTATGACTCCACACAGCAGCCTTCCACTTTCGATGCTTTCCCACAATACGGCAGGACCCATCAGCGAAGAGGGCATATTTCTTCTCATTTTCTGGCAGTTTATTATATGGTGGGGCCTCTTCCGCACACGTCACCTCCTCCTCTGGTGACATTCCGAAATCCTTGCCTTCTGGCCAGTCCATGATCACTTCCAGAATTCCTGGGCGACTGGGGTTTCCCATTCGAGTTCGCTGCGTGATCAGTGCAATCCACTTACTCCATGTAGCATCAGTTGCATGATGTGTGGTGGGGACCCTTTCTTTGAACATCCAGCCCAGCACCGGCAGTCGAGGTGCTAAGAGGAGCTGGGCTTCTGTACCAACTACTTCCGAAGCAGCTCGAACCCCTTCATATGCTGCCAATATCTCTTTTTCTGTTGGAGTGTAGCGGGCTTCGGATCCTCTGTATCCACGACTCCAAAACCCTAGGGGTCGACCTCGAGTCTCCCCTGGTGCTTTCTGCCAGAGGCTCCAGGTAGGGCCGTTCTCCCCGGCTGCAGTATAGAGCACATTTTTAACATCTTGTCCTGCCCGGACTGGCCCCAGGGCCACTGCATGGACTATTTCCTGTTTGATTTGTTCAAAAGCTTGTCGTTGCTCAGGACCCCATTTAAAATCATTCTTCTTCCGGGTCACTTGATACAGAGGGCTTGCAATTTGACTGTAATCTGGGATATGCATTCTCCAAAAACCCACAATACCTAAGAAAGCCTGTGTTTCCTTTTTACTAGTTGGTGGAGACATAGCTGCTATTTTGTTGATCACATCCATTGGGATCTGACGGCGTCCATCTTGCCATTTTATTCCTAAAAACTGGATCTCCTGCGCAGGTCCCTTGACCTTACTTCGCTTTATAGCAAAACCAGCGTTCAGAAGGATTTGGACTATTTTACTCCCTTTCTCAAAAACTTCTTCTGCTGTGTTTCCCCATACGATGATGTCATCAATGTATTGCAGATGTTCTGGAGCTTCACCCTGTTCCAGTGCAGTCTGGATCAGTCCATGGCAAATGGTGGGGCTGTGTTTCCACCCCTGGGGCAGTCGATTCCAGGTGTATTGGACGCCCCTCCAAGTGAAAGCAAACTGTGGCCTGCACTCTGCTGCCAAAGGGATTGAGAAGAATGCATTCGCTATATCAATCGTGGCATACCACTTGGCTGCCTTGGACTCCAGTTCGTACTGGAGTTCTAGCATGTCCGGCACGGCAGCACTCAGCGGTGGCGTGACTTCATTCAGACCACGATAGTCTACAGTTAGCCTCCACTCTCCATTAGATTTTCGCACCGGCCATATGGGACTGTTAAAGGGTGAGCGAGTCTTGCTGATCACTCCTTGAACCTCTAGTTGACGAATCAGCTCATGGATGGGAATCAGAGAGTCTCGGTTAGTGCGATACTGCCGCCGATGCACCGTTGTGGTAGCAATCGGCACCTGTTGTTCTTTGACCCTCAACAACCCCACAACAGAAGAATCCTCCGAGAGACCAGGCAAGGCAGACAACTGTTTAACTTCCTCCGTCTCCAAGGCAGCTATGCCAAAGGCCCAACGGTACCCTTTTGGGTCCTTAAAATACCCTCTCCTGAGGTAATCTATACCAAGGATGCATGGAGCCTCTGGGCCAGTCACAATGGGATGCTTTTGCCACTCATTCCCAGTTAGGCTCACTTCCGCCTCCAGTACAGTCAACTCTTGGGATCCCCCTGTCACCCCAGAAATACACATGGGTTCTGCCCCTCTATAGCTTGATGGTATTAGGGTGCCCTGTGCACCCGTGTCCACTAGAGCCTTATACTCCTGTGGGTCTGATGTGCCAGGCCATCGAATCCACGCAGTCCAATAAACCCGGTTGTCCCTTTCCTCCACCTGGCCGGAGGCAGGGCCTCTCTAATCCTGGTCATAGTATCCATTACTCGCTTCTTGCAGAAATGACTTGGAAGTTCCTTCAAGAGGATCAGAAGCAAGATCAGGCCTTCTGCTTTGTCTGGGGAACGGCCCACTGGAAACTGGGGCGGCACTTTTCCTGGAGGGATCCCCTTTTGTGGTTGTCCTTCCTTGCAACTCCTGTACCCGTGTCCGCAGGATCGAAGTAGGTTGTCCATCCCACTTCCTCATGTCCTCTCCGTGGTCCCGCAGGTAGAACCACAGGGTGCCTCGTGGTGTGTACCCTCTGTACTCTCTCTCTTGAGTGGGGAAATGCCTGCTTCTAATAGCTGAGATGCTGGCCCGTGCAGGTGGGGAGTAGAACATATTCTCTTCAAGTTGCTGGACCTTCCGCGACAGTTTCTCCACAGCTGAGACAAGGGGGGAAGAGAGACTTTCTTCATATCGCCGGAGCCGGCCAGCTACCTCATCCACCGTTGGTCCCTCTTCACCTTTCCATTCCATTACTGCCAGGGAGTTGGCATATGACGATGGTGCGCTCTGTACAAACTTCCGCCACATGGGCCTTGTGCATCGCACCTCATCAGGGTCTGTGGGTAAGTCGGCATTGTCCAAGTCATAATAAATCATCTCCCGCACGGCTAATTCTCTCAGGTACTGGATACCTCTTTCCATGGTAGTCCACTTGCTTGGCTGACATACAACATCCTCACTGAAGGGGTACCTCTCCCTCACGCCTAACAGGAGTCGTTTCCAGAGGCTGAGGGCTTGGGTCTTTTTCCCAATCGCCTTGTCAATGCCGCCTTCCCTAGACAGGGATCCCAGCTGCCTGGCCTCCCTACCCTCTAATTCCAGGCTACTGGCCCCATTATCCCAGCACCGGAGCAGCCAGGTGACAATGTGCTCGCCTGAAAGTCGGCTGAAATCTTTTCGCATATCCCGCAGCTCACTCAAGGATAGGGATCGAGTAATTATCTCTGGTTCTGCCTCTTCCTCCTGCTCTCGTGATGGCCCTGGTTCATCATCATCTCTTACTAAGCGAACTGATTTCTTTGTGTACTTCTTCTTCTGTATGGGGGCAACTGATACCGGCACGGGTTGGTTCTCTGGTTCAGTGGCAGTGGCTACCACGGGGGCTGCAGCAGCCGCAGGGGCCGCCGCAGGGGCCGCCGCAGGGGCTGCAGCAGCCGCAGGGGCCGCCGGTCTGGTTTCCATCTCTTCCCCTTGAGGGTGATGCATAATTCTGAGCAGTGCCTGGTAGATACTGGCCAGGGCCCAGCACAGCGCGGTGAGTTGTGCCTCTCTAGAATAGGCACAGCATTTTCCCTTCAAATATTCTACCACTTTATCAGGGTCCTGTAATTGTTCAGGGGTGAAGTCCCAGACCATTGGAGGTGAGTAGTTCTCTAGGTACCTGCCCATGCTCTCCCACATGCCATGCCACCCCTGACTATCCAGCCTCGGAGCAGATCTCCGGGTGGTAGTCTTAAATAGTTGCTTAACCCTAAACAAGACCTGGAACGTATTCAGGAGACATAGCACTAGGAACACGCTGGTTTGAGTATCCCAAGGATATTCAAAATTCTCAAAAGCTGTCATACCTGACCCGAAGGAGAAAAGGGAGGCAAAAGGGCTGGGGAAATTATTAACAAATTCTGAGAGACGGTGTCCAATGTACGGACAGGACAACAAAACCACATAAACACCCCAAAATAGCCGTCTGAACAGTGATGTTATCATATCATAAACAGATATCGCACAGGACAGCAGAATGATAATCCTCATCCCTCTTCCAGACATGGTAAACAGCATCGCAGGGAGTACATAAGCCATATAGGAATTTATGTAACACAGCCATGAGAACAAACCAAGCAACATGATGACCAGTGACTACTTACATAATAAAATAAATGCATACAAGAAAAAAAAAAAACCAAAACCGTTTTTTCCACGTTCTAGTTGGATTCTGTCGTTATCTCAACCCTTCGAGCCCCACGTTGGGCGCCAAAAAGGACTGTCGTGGTTTAGCCTCAGATGGCAACAAAGAACCACGTGCCGCTCGCACGTGCCTTCCTAATACGGGAAGGATCGTAAGAAAAGGCAAGACTCTTGGGTTGGGACAAAGGCAGTTTAACAGAACAGCAAAGGGAACAGGCAAACAACGACGACGACGACGACGACGACGACGACGACGACGACGACGACGACGACGACGACGACGACGACGACGACGATAGGGGAATATACAAACACGATGACAGAACCGCCGCTCCCCGCCGCTCGCCGACCGGCCAGACCCGGGACGCCCCAGCCCGCTTTTAAGCAGCAACTTCCTGCCCCCTCCCCCGGCAGCTCAGGGTGGGCGTGGCTCACATGGCATGGAATACCAGGAAAAGTTAACCCTATCCCCACCAGAACCACGACACATACTTTTGTGCTAACATGGCACATTTCCCATCTAATTGTTCCTGTTTGGTCTCTTTTTGGCTTTTTTGGGGTTTTTTTTTCCCCTCTTTTTTTTCTTCTTTTTTTGTTTTTTTTTCTTTCTTTTTTTTTCTTTTTTCTTTTTTTTTCTTTTTTTCTTTTTTTTTTCCCCATCACTTACGACTGACATACAAGTCTGCCTTTGCAACAAGAGCTCAGTTTCTCATTTTTCCTTAAGTTTCTCATTTTCCTACAGAGCATCCTATAGACTTTGTCTCAACTCCTTTTCCCAATCAACCATGATCTTATAGACAAACAACAAACAACCAGCCATACGCCCTGCACGGGCGAGCCGTTCCCAAGACCGTAAACGTGTCGGCTGGTGAAAACTCCCCCAATATTTCAGGACTTCCATTGGTTCTACAGCCCATCCTGGTGTATCTACCTGGGGCGCGCTCGCCTTACGTCTAAACATTGTGTATATACAAACTTCTTCACTTGACGGAGTGTCAGCCCTAGATGCATATGAGAACAGTACCACACCGGGCAGAACACCTGCTCAAGGGGAGTCACCTAACGACACTGCACACAACAAAAAGCAAACAGTAGCACACATGCTGATCAGCAGGTATAAGCTGGCGCCCACACACACTTACACAGCAGACATACAAAAACAGCACTTCTATCTCAGGGAGACGACTGGGGAGGGGAGGGGGCGAGGCAGGCAATGGCAGGAGCAAACAGCTCCGGCTCTGTCCTTCTCTGCTGACATTCTGCCTCCTCCATCGGCCTCAGGTGGAGCAGAGGGGCTCAGCAGGGGATCGTCCCAGACCTTCGGACCTGGCCTGTTCGATCCCCCTCCTGTGGGTTGTAATGCTGCAAAAGCCCCGGCTGCCGTGGCTCGCTCCGCCTTCATATCTTGTAAGGTCGATAACACCAACCACCATGTCATCGCTAACGGTGATGCCTCTTTGTCTCCTTTACTTATCACTTCCCACAGTTTTTTCCCAACAGCCTCCCATATTTCTAGTTTAAAAGCTGTCTGGGGCTCTGGTGCAAATCCGTTCTCTCTGCACCAGGTTAACAACCTTCGGAGCATACGCTCATTGTATTTCACCCCTCTCTTAGAGAGGATATGCAGGAGAAGTCTTAATATAGCCCCTTCTTCTTTTGTTACTTGTTGCCCCATCTCCTGCCCCGGCTTAATCAGTTTGAGCAACAGTTCCGCTGGTGTTTCAATCCCTCTCTTAGAGAGGATCCCAGCGAGTAGCGTGGCCGCAGCTTCTGTTTCCATAGCTGCGCCTGGGAGGTGAGGAGCGACCTCACGCCGTTGTCTGCTCCCGCTGATGCGCCCAAGCAGCACGTCTCCCAGCCGAAGTTTCCCACTCCCCTCCTCTAGCTGCTTACCGCAGTCTCGGAGAACTCAGTCGCGCTGAACCATCCTCTGCTACCAGATGTTGGAGTGGGAGACGGACCCAGAGTAACGATGGAGTCTCAATATGAGTATGATCGTTCTCCCTTTATTCAAGTTTTCACAGAGTATATATAGACAGGCAATAAGAGCACGCGCTAGCGGCAGCTATATGATTGGCTTACAGTCTCTGTTCACGCGCTGTCCATGCAGTTCATTCACAGATCAGGTTGGTTACAAGAATTCACATAGTAAATTGCTTAGTCATTAGCACAACATGTTTTCTACCTTCTCAGTTCCCGTTTTTCCCATGTACTAATTCCATCTTCTACCACCTGTTTTGCCCTTAATCTAATCTCTCATAGTAGGGAGGCTGGCTCACGTGACCATTTTCTCTCAGACACATTCCTACAAAAAGGACTTGGGGATGCTGGTGGACGAGAGGCTCAACATGAGCCATCAGTGTGCACTAGCAGCCCAGAAGGACAATCGTATCCTGGGCTGCATCAGGAGAAGCATGGCCAGCAGGTCAAGGGAGGTGATTCTCCCCCTCTACTCTACTCTCGTGAGACCCCACCTGGAGTACTACGTCCAGTTCTGGAGCCCCTACTACAAGAGAGATATGGACGTGCTGGAACATGTCCAGAGAAGGGCCATGAGGATGATCAGAGGGCTGGAGCACCTCTCCTCTGAGGACAGACTGAGAGAGTTGGGGTTGTTCAGTCTGGAGAAAAGAAGGCTCCGAGGAGACGTTATGGTGGCCTACCAGTATCTTAAGGGGGCCTACAAGAAAGCTGGTGAGGGACTTTTTAGGATGTCGGGTAATGGTAGGACTAGAGGGAATGGATTAAAACTAGGGATGGGTCAATTCAGACTGGACGTTAGGAAGAAGTTCTTCACCATGAGGGTGGTGAGACACTGGAACAGGTTGCCCAGAGAGGTGGTGGAAGCCCCATCCCTGGAAGTGTTCAAGGCCAGGCTGGATGGGGCTCTGAGCAGCCTGATCTAGTGGGAGATGTCCCTGCCCATGGCAGGGGGGTTGGAACTAGATGATCTTTAAGGTCCCTTCCAACCCTAACAATTCTATGATTCTATGACAGACAAAGGGCATTATATCTGTATGAGTATGTATGTCCACACACACACACACACATATATATATGACAGGAGAAAGTGGTGGCAATTCATTGGAACCTTTAAGATCTGGGCATGGCATAGATGGTATGGAATAAGGGGTGGATAATGTCCTGGTTCCGGCGGGGATAGGGTTAATTCTCCCCAGGCTCTGGCAGGGACAGAGGTATTCCATCCCATGTGAGCCATGCCCACCCTGAGCTGCTGGGAGAGGGGGCAGGAAGTCCCCGCTTGGAGCAGGCGGGGTTGTCCCGGGTCTGGGTTGGTGAGCGGCGGTTCCGTAATCGTGTTTGTATATTCCTCTATCCATGTTATTGTTGTTGTTTTCTTGTTCCTTTTGCTGTTGTGTTAAACTGTCTTTGTCTCAACCCATGAGTTTTGCCTTTTTCTTCTGATTCTTCCTGTATTGGGAAGGCCCGAGTGAGTGGCACGTGGTTTTTTGTTGCCGTCTGAGGCCAAACCGCGACACTCTGACAAAAACCATCACTAAACTATATTCCTAAGCACTATGTCTACCCGTCTTTTAAATACGTCCAGGGATGGTGATTCAACCACTTCCCTGGGCAGCCTGTTCCAATGCTTCATAACCCTTTCAGTGTAAAAATTTTTCCTAATATGCAGTCTAAACCTCCCCTGGTGCAACTTGAGTCCATTTCCTCTTGTCCTATCGCCTGATACTTGGGAGAAGAGACCGACCCCCACCTCTCTGCAACCTCCTTTCAGGTAGTTGTAAAGAACGATAAGGTCTCCCCTCAGCCTCCTTTTCTCTAGGCTAAACAATCCCAGCTCCCTCAGCTGCTCCTCATAAGGCTTGTTCTCTAGACCCCTCACCAGCTTTGTTGCCCTTCTCTGGACACACTCCAGGACCTCAATGTCTTTTTTGTAGTGAGGGACCCAAAACTGGACACAGTACTCAAGGTGGGGGCCTCACCAGTGCCGAGTATAGGGGAACAATCATTTCCCTAGTCCCACTCACCACACTGTTCCTGATACAGGCCAGGAGGCTGTTGGCCACCTTAGCCACCTGGGCACACTGCTGGCTCATATTCAGCCGGCAGTCGACCAACACCCCCCAGGTCCTTTTCTGCCAGGCAGCTCTGGTCAACAATATCATGAGTTACTACATTGAAAATTCTTTGTAGGCTTCCAAAGCTGTGTGTATAGTTTCTTCCTTTAGAGAGTAACAGATGCTAGGTATTCATTAACTAATCCAGTACCTCCACCTGCCACTGCAGAATTATTCTTTGCAGTATATTTCTGAGGGATCTGGTACCTGCACAGACATGCATTTTGTCCAAAACTCAGGCATAATTTTTCTTGATATGCAGTTAGTTTTACCATGGCTGGAAATTTAAAATGTCCTTACTTTCTCTGGGAGTTCAGTTCCTGATGCTTTTGTGTTACTTTGAAAATGTTAGTTTGCGCTATTCAGTCTATACATTCACCTAAGAAATAAGACTCTGACCTGAGTTCCTTGTGGTTATAGATGCCAATGACTGTACAAGTGCACAAAAATAAGCTTAAAAAAAAGTGTAAACTTGGTCTTCTATATTTTCGTAATAAACAGTAATGATAATAGAGTTCGAAAGACCATCACTTCAGATGATAAAAGACTGAAGGTCTCCTTTTCAATCTGTGAAGCTAATCTGCTGCTCTAGGCATGAAGGTTGAGATTAAACTGATAAAAGATAATTATCTATAGCCTGCCGTGTCTGTTTTTAGCTAGTCACCATAGGGAACTCAATGGGGTGAAGTCATCATATCAGGGATACAATCCATGGAAACATGGAAAAATTTAAGTTTGAAAAGACCTGTGCAAATCACTTAGTCCAATCCTGCCTAAAACCAGGCCAAATCCAAAGAAAGATCTGCTCATTTGTCCAGTCAAGCTTTTTGTGGACTCCTAAGTTTGTGGAGATACCACAGCCTCTCTGGGCTCCTGTCCTAGTGGTGAACCACCCTTGTTGGGAAGCACTTTTTTACTACTCAGTTGAAATCTCTCTTGTTGTAACTGGAGTCTGCCGTCTCTTGTTCTTTCACTGAGCACCTCTAAGAAGCATCTGGCTTGGTCTTTTCTATAGCCTTTCTTAGTAGATGGTGAAGGACTGTAATAAGGTTCTTCCTTAGCTACACTCAATCCTAAAATGAATCTCTTGCATATGTCAAAGTTTCTTGACTTTCATTGGCTATAATGGAAGCATAGAATAACCATATCAATAGTAGACAGATACAGTGTAAACATCTAAAACTGCACAAGATGAATCTCTACCACAGATGATTTGGTTGATGTATCCATAAGCTATCATTGTGTGATAAATTCTGGGAAAATTTACTTTGATTACTGTTTTTATTTGTTCACTAGTTAGAATCTCATGAAAACATGAAACAGTTGCTGGAATCAATGAAACTTTTCAGGCCAAATTTCTTTTGGCTGATGACTGGAGCTGCATGACACTTGAGAAGCATGCACAAGTAATGCTCGTGACTCCAGAATAAAAAAAAAAAACAAAAAAAACCAAAAACCCCCACATTCCATAATTTTACAGAACTGCCCTTTACTAAATTCGTTGTGATATCTTAAGTGATTAGACAGCCAACTCTCATAGTCTACATGTTGCAGTAAAACTCCTAGAAAATGTTCAGCTGTGTGCCAAATGACAGTATCTTGAAATAATTAAGGTAATCAGTGTGCCCAGGTTACTCCAGGAACAGCTGAATGGATGTTTTCCTTGGAATAAATCTGGGAAAATGTGCTATCAAATAGCACATATTTTTAATCGCTGTGGTAGCCTTGTCACCAACCTATTAAGTAACTGTTATAGGTAGTGATGTTCTGAAGTGTCTCTTGGTGTCCATCCATACTACGATGAGAAAATCAGTCCAGATGTGATAAGAATGAGACTTTGTTTTGACCATGGCCCAAAATCCTCAGTTCTAAAACCCCTTTTTTTTCCTATTTGCCCCTTCTGTGAAATCAGGACTAGTTGCTGAAATACTAAAATATCAGGAAACAAGTTTTACTTTTATTTTTTTTCTAGTTTGCACAAAATCAGGAAGCTTGTGAGTCCCAGAAAAAGTGTTTTGTCTTTCCTAAGAGTTTCAATCTACTGTGCTCAACACAGGTATGTATCTGGTTCGTGGTGGAAAAGTGACCAAAACCCCTTGGCACTCATCCTAAAGCAGATGACTATTATAAGGGTCTTCTGGCACTAATCTGTGCATAAATTTCACTTACTTGCTTCATAACAACATGTACTAGTGCAACAATCACATGGTGAGTAACAGAACCAGAGAACAGAGAAATAAGCATTTTCAAGTGTATTAGTACTGGAGTTAATCAAAATCTCGAACTTGTTTAACTGAGCCTAAGTGTTTTGGAATAGATTCGCCTACTGTAGTGTTAATCATTTAAATGTTAGGACTGTAGCCTAAGGCATTTACATGTCGGTTATCCTCTGTGGTGAAGGAAGATAAACAGATGCATCCAGAGATTAACTCATCATACCATAAGGGTCCGAGAGGTCTGTATGTACACCTGTCTCTATCCACTGATGATGGAGAGGAACAAATGAGCTTAGACTAGGTACTGTGGTGCTTAGGGGCATGGTTTAGTGGTGGACGTGGCAGTGTTAGGTTTACGGTTGGACTCGATGATCTTAAGGGTCTTTTCCAACTGAAATGATTCTATGATTCTAACATTTAAATAGCCAACACTAAAGGAGATTAATCTGTTTCAAGTTAAAAAAAAATGCATCCTTATAATTAAGTTTTCACACCCTGTTATTGTCATATTTGTTTCCCTTCTTTCTCCACTGTCAACTTTGTCAATTATCCGATAGTCCCAGAATTAACTGTAACATAAAGCAAAATACATAGTTTTCTCAAATTAAAAAAAAAGGAATAGATTGTAAAGATTCATTTGTCTCTACCACTTTTTAGATGACTACTTTCTCTACTTCTAGCTCCACATTTAAATCGAGCCTTGCTTATAATGGGCATTATCACCAAGCCTGTTTCTCTGGGAGTGCCTGTGTGATGCTCTTCTTTGGTGGCTAGGGCTGCCTGAAGCTTCAGAAGAAGCCTTGTGTGGTCACAGATGGATGGCAACCATGTACAGGGAGATGGTGCTGCCCATAAACAGAATTTAGAAAGATCTGATTTTTGTTCCCACCTTGGACTTACCTTTTATGACAATTTTATTGGACACTTTGAAGTACTTTTATTTCACCGCCATCTTTATCTGCATGGACAGAAGTTTCTTTCATCAAGTTATTCTTTCATCAAAGTTATTATTCATCAAGTTTGTGCAACATCATAGGTCTTGAATAAAATACTGCACTATCACAAATTTTTCAAAGGACAGCAATACATCAATAGATAGCAGTGAATGCAGATGATTTTTAACTTGTTATAAATTAATACTGCTTTCCTAATGCTGTGTATTGAATGGCATATTCTGGAGTTGTCTTACTAATACAGCTGGTACAACGTTAGAATGACTATTTCACAGGACACTGCAGGACTGTTTTTATCCTAAATCATGATTGAAGCTCCAGATGATGACATCCTTTGCAGCAGACTACCAAAAAGCTCTGGAAATACCAAACTAATACCTTTTGGCTCTGTGTGATGTGAGTAGTTCCGGGTGATGTTTTAACACAGTGCCTGATGATAGGTGTATTTCCTCTAACCTTTTCCTACCTCACTTCACAGTGGGCTTGGCAGACGAACTAGACTGTAAGTCCCATGTTGTGTTATGAGGCTCCACTAATGCACTGTAGTTATGTGTTGCAGGAGTTGCTGCCATGGAAAAGAAGAGAGAGGTAATCTATCCACACTACTGCACACTTCAGGTAGATTCATTTCAAATGTTTATAAACATTTTAATCCTTCTCAGCCATTGCGATTTCAATACAGACATATAGAACATACATGTAAAAATGTATGAAAATGAATAGAAAAGAAACATTTTCCTGCCACTTCCCAGAGAGAATATTGAGAACTTCAGCAAAATCAGATTCCTTATAAAAATTTCACCAGAACCTCATAGACTTAGCAAGATAATGCTGAGAAGCAAGGGCAGTAAAATTCTACTACAAGTGTCAACCCAGGTAATAAGACTGCTTCTCTCTATTAGCTGTATAGACAGCAAGGTTTTGGCAGGGTGAGGAGGAGGCAGCCTGTACTGTTCATCACCCTCTTGAACTCAGACATAATAGGCAAAATTTGTCTGCTTAACTTAGGCTGTTACAAGTTAAGTGTTTAGAGTCAGTGAGTAGATCCCTCAGGTCCATTTACATTCGGTGGAGGAAAGTAGGTGTGTTCAGAAAGCAATTCATTGCATCTTATAAGATGAAGCATAAGTCACCCAACTGGGTGTGCCAATTTCTCTCTATTCACTTCAAACAGAGCCTGGAGTAACTGGCTCAGACTTGTATTTCTAATACTCAGACGATCAAATTTAGATAAGGAGTACCCTACCAAGGTAGGCTACGACACCAACACTGTCCAAGTCAAGCACCCGCAGCAGCCAGCCTGGACTGACCTCATAGTCACTAAAAATGTTGCCCTCATTTGAGAATCTTTTTTACCACTCCACAACATCTGAAGTTATTAACAGCCAAAGGTTTTTCAAAAATCACAAGACTTTAAACTTGGATTTTTACTTCATTGCTGGTTGGTTTTAGGACTGTTTCAGATCCTGTTTTTGCATTCCACAGCCAGCAACAGGGTTCTCTATTGTTTTGCTAAGATTCTTTTAAAATTACCTTCCTGGAGGTGAATTTCTCAACCACCACCTTCCCCCCCCCCCCGAAAAAAAAAAAAAAAAAAAAAAAAAAAAAAACAAAAAACCAAAACCCCAAACAAACAAAAAACTTTTCATTTCATACGACACTCAGTGAAATGGTACAAATTAGCAATAAGAAAAATATTCACCTCCAGTATGCATTGAAGATTTCTATTTCCTCATCACTTGTACTTGGTTTATGTGTGTACATCACTATGTAAATCAACAAAGAATCAAGAATTTTATATCCAAAAGGAGATTTCTCAGGAAAAAGATGAGTTTAACAAAAACAAACAAACAAAAAGCAGTGGAGGTTTGCTCAAAGGAGGGTTATTCCCCTTTTCTGAAGACCTTAAGAATTAATGAAGACATAGTCAATGTTTATTTAGGTATTTTGTTTACTATAGTGCATCTAATATCTGCAAATTTTCCTTTAAGAATATGATTACTGTGTTTTAGTGTAATTATAAGTGCTTTGGAAGCACAGTATTTTCACTACTTCATCTCTCTGATCACATACATGTATTTTGGAATGCCTGTCAAGAAAATTTGAGCAATACATTTCAACAGCAATAACCTTTTGAACAAAAAAGCACTCATGAAAAGGCACATAAGATGCCAACTTTCTAAGTACTCAAATCAAAGACAGTTAAAGAATTATGCTGAAGCAGCCTGACAGAGTTTGAATAAAACACCTTATTTGAGGGAACTATTTATTTCTCTGTATTTTTGTACAAGAATAAAATCCTGGATTAAAATTTTACTTAATGAGAAAACAATTACAATTATTCTTAAAAACAGTTCAAACAAGCTTCTGCTTGTTTCAGTTTTTAGGAGTTTTTCTTCTGAAAGTTCTCGAACTGCTGTAAGAATCAAGTATTATTTCAAGGCAGTCACCTCTGTGGTGGCTGCTTATGTTGGTATCATGGTCTTGGTCTGAAGAAGTAAAGATATGTGATGGGGCTCAGGCTCAGGCCCTACCACCCTGAGTTGGAAAGGGTACAAACATTGTGTTGGAAGGCAGCTAATAAATAGTTCTTTAGAGCTCCCCCTTGACCTCTTACCATCATGGCCTATAGATGGAACTTGTTTTCCTGATAATTTTTTCTGTTCTTTTATTGGTATCACAATTTCTGATTTCTGGTTCCATGCAAAGTTAGCTTGGTTCAACAGGATTTATTGTCTGGATTAGTGCCATTTTACCATCCTTGGCTAAACTCATGCGTAAGGAGTGGGATTCAGGTACAGAATCAGAAAAGTAAGTTTTGGTGTCTACTTGTAAAGATAGCTACATCTAAGTTCTATGTCATACCCATAAGTCACAAGTGATTCAGTTGATTAAATATAGGTTTCAAGTGCTATTTGAGATGTCTTATTGTATACTAGATATCTGCAAGATATTGCTAGATATTTCAATATTCGCTCCTAGAAAGTCATTTGGAGGTCATGCAAGACACCCTAGACCTTCTGAAATAGTACAAGATGCCTGCCTATGTGAGCAACTGAGATCATCCCTGGATATCAGTGCAGCCCACTGGACTATTGGCCAGCCATTAGGGATAAGACTAATGCCTAAGCATTAGCGTCCAGCGTCATCTGACTCATTCTCTAAGCTTTATTGACTTTATTGGCTAGATCTCCTTCAACTCTGAGTGCTCAGACATCTAATTAGATGGCACACAAATTTCAGTCATCTAAATCTAGTGTTGAAGCCTGTCTCATGAGTCTCTACAATTCCCTCTGGATTCACCCAATGCAAATGCTAATGAGTTCATGCTCCCATGACTTAGTAGCTCATCCCTGTGAAAGCAGCTAGGCAGCTCCTGAATCTGGGCAAGATTGGAAAGCAAGACAGCTGCATTTACATAGTGTTGCATCTTAGGAAAAATCTTCAATCTGACCACATCTTCACAGAGCCATCTCAGTCTGATTAATGCTCAGTATGAGAAAACAAACCAGGTGGTTCTTTTGAGGTTAATAAAAGGTGGGTATAGGAGTATCAGATATAATGGTCCTTCATATTTTAATTTCTGTACCTATGTTTCTCTCTTACCCCTGTTCTGCAGTTCTGTGTATGTGAATTGTTGCTTCTCACCTGCTTGTATGAGTCTGTATGGATGGCTCAAGTTCCAGTAGTGGGGTCATATTATTAATAAGAAAGAAAGCAAAGGACAAGAGTGACAAAAGGAGACAGATGGAGACTCAGAAAACAGTGTAAAAACTTGGGATCTTTTCTTCTGAAACTCTAGGCCCAGGTTCTAACATCAATTTTCTTTTACATTGCATTTATTATTTTTCTGGAAGTACCTGAAAATAAAATCATATATGTGTGTATATATATATAGTTCCTAAAATAGGGTTAGAGTTGTTGTTTTTAAAGAATGTTTTATACCTTCCAACACTAGTCAAGTAAGAGCCATGGTTCCCCCATGATTCATGGTTAATAGCATACTTTCTTTAGACAGTTTTATTTATCCTACAATAACATACAAAATATGCCCCAACTGGCTTTATTTTTATCCAGGTTTATGTTGGCATTTCTTTAACAGCACATAGAGGGAGGGGTACAGGGGGAGTCAATAAAGAATGTGAAAATATGTCCTTCTATAAAAACCAAGCCTGAAGTAGCATTTGGACTTTGGCACATGTGTGGCCTATTATTGCCTTCTGTTGTAATCAGCCTTCTGGCAGAGCAATAACATCAAGGTGTTGTTTACACACTATAAAATGCTAAAATGGCATTGTAAAGATTATCTGGAAGGTGAGGATTGTTTTGAGGCCTTTTTTTTCCCTTTTGCTTTCTATTCTTACAACAAAGAAATACTGCACATGAAAATTGCTTTCCTCAATACTTTCAATGACTAATGGAAAAACTGTTACCTGCAGAGAAGCAGTATGCCCATGACCTAAAGGGGCTAAGAAGGAAAAGACTTTGCTTGAATCCTCAGTTCTGCCACAAATATGTTTTGTGACCTGGGTTCACGTCACCTCTGTGTGCCTCTTAGCTCAACCAACGTTTGATGCAACTGAGAGTTCAGGCACTGAGAGCCCCTACAGCATTATTAAGTCCCTATGCTACAAACAGTTAAAGGTAAGGAAAGTATCTGCATTGTGGTGTTTCTATTTTGACCTGATTTTTCACCTAAGGGACAGAACCATAAGACCATTAAGTAGTGTCATAAAAGTCATCAGTTTAAATTTTCTAAACCAGAAATGGGTTCAGCATGTCTAAATTCAGTCCCTTGTGTATACAAGGTATATAGGAGGGGTTCTTTACAACAAATTAGTGCTTCCAGTGTGAATGGAAGCGACTGTGTTCAGAACTTTCTTGGACTAACAGACATCCCCATGATCACAGGGACAAGAAGATCATTACACATGAGCATGGAAGAGACATTTACTCTGGGCTTAATTCAGCTGCCCACAGATTAGTTCTATAATGCCACTTGAGATACCTTTGGGAGTTCAGAACATCTTTGCAGAGCTCACAGATATGATGCAGAAACTATGGGAAGTCTTCACCCTCCTGGAGTGACAGCTGGAGGACAACCAGGATACAGACACAAAATAAAATGAAATTAAATGTCTATGAGTCCAGCCCCTCATTTCTTCTCCAGCATTTCACACCTAGTGACTCTTGCCTCTGTCATCAAGAAGACTTCTAGAGATGAAGAGATTAAGCTCATCTCAAACCCAGCATTAAAGGCTTTAAATTGACAGGTTGAAGGGTCTGAGCTATGTCTTCCAGAATGCTTTATCAAAATTCAGAACTCTGAGGAAGAAATAGAGTTGGAAAGTCACAATTTTTAATTTCTAACCACTGAGTACCATTTTCCCTGCTCTCCTCAACATTTTCACTCCTCTGTTAAAAATATCCTGGGTCCCAGCTGGCTTCTGAAGAGTACCAGAGAGTGGGAATGTATTTAACACCTTAGTTGCTTTCCTGGGAGAAGAAATTAGGGATACCTTTAAATAATCCCATGGGAAAAGATGTTTTATTAATTCTGTTATATTAATTGTTATTATTACATTATTTTGTGTCGAACATATCAGATGATTTGTAACACACGGTGCCAAGACAATGGTTTCAAACTCTGTGTGCTTCCCGTGTCTCCAGAAATCCCTAAGCTGCAGACTGCTGAGAGCTGGGAAGATGTACCAGTCAAGTGACCACTCAGCACTTATTCTATTTCTTATATTCTCTCCCAAAACATCTGTTACTGATCACTGTCAGATGCAGGATACTGGGCTAAAATGAGTTTTGGTCTGGCCTAATGATTATGTCCTTGTGTAATAAATAAATATTTCTATGACATGAAGTACATTCACATGATCAGTCTTCATTCTTACCACCTTCTTCTGATCATGTTGGGAAGGAAGGTGGATCTAGGCAAAAGCCATGGGCTGGAAGAAGTCTCAAGAGATTATTTAGTTAGGTCCAATTATTTCTAAACCATTCATGGCAGCTATTTGTCTAACCAGCTCATAACAACCTTCAGCAATGGAGGCCCATAGTCTCTGTGGTGTTCATTGCCCTAACAGCTGGAAACATTTTCCTCATCTCAGAGCTATATCTCCTTTCCTACAATTTAAGACCAGGCTGACTCTGCTATCCTTGATAGACATGGAAAATGGCTTATTCCTGTCTTATTTCCAACTGTTTTTTTCACATTTTAAGGTTCTCACAATTCTTTCTTGTCATTTCCTCCCTGAACTAACACCTCATGTGCATCAATCTTTTCTGATAGGTCATGGTTTCTACCTCAGGCCATAGCTCTCTTACTGATTTTCTCCTGTTGGTCTACTCTTCATTTGAAGTCTAAGGCCCCAAAACGGTGACAATACCATGGCTGAAGATTTACGCTATATGAAAGTGGCAGAGGAAGACATGTTGTTTGTGTGTTTGAGTATGATGCTTGCTTTTTTTGAGTAGGTATGATTGTGACACTAATTTCCACGGGACTCTTTCCTTCAGCATAATCAACTCATGCTAATATTTTCAGAGGAGAGAGCCCAAATAAGCAATGACCAGATCAAAAAAATAGACTCTAAAACATTAAAGAAATTATCAGGCATCGTTTATTTTATTAGCACCATCATCACAGGGCATCATATTTCACTTCACACTTCTGTGTTGCAAAGGGTGAGTTATGTTTTGCAACTTACATGTAGTCCAAGCAGCAAGCACCAAGAGAGATGGCAGCATTTTAATTAAAACTGATAAAGCCTCTCTGAAAATTAGTCTGGGGAAAACACATCTTACAGAATACAGAGCTGCCAAGTTTTGGCTGGAGGCTGAAGCAGGGTTTGCAGGGATTTGAAAGAGCCTGTACAGGGACAACAGGAGACTGGGAGCAGAATCACACTGGTACAATCAGTTCTGCTGAATGAAAAAGTGCTCAAGGAAAGAAAACATCTTTAATTACCAAAATGCCATCATGTGCAAACAAAAAGGCATTGAAGAGCTGGCCTCCCATGTCATATCTAGAAGCTACAAAAATCCTTAGCTCATTTTGCATACATTTGATGATGGAAGATAGCTTGGCTTCCTGTCCCTTCTCTCTTCTGAATTCTGACCAGTGTGTTCTCTAGAGCAGGAATAATTCCCTCTATAATATTAATGTGGCCTAAACTGTAACTTGTGTCTACCTACTCAATGTCCGAATAGTAACTGGTGAGGTTTGAACCTAATGGGGAAGAAAGAGGCGAATGTGGAAAGCTGAAGGACAGGAAGAAACCTATAGCTCTATATGCACTGCCACCCGCTGATGTTCATCAAAACTGGTCCTATAGTTGTATACATCAGGAGACATGTAGGGGCTGGGGTGGGAAGCAAGGCTGCTTTGCCATCCCTGCTGCCTCCCTGTCTCCACTCACGTTAAACATCCCTTTGGAAGCTCACAGTTGCTGTGCAGGAGCATAAGGCAGGAGATGTGTGCAGGAGGCAGAAGATTGGCAGGGCAGAAGCATCATCTGTGCTATAAAAATTATGCTAATGTGCTAAAATTGAATTTATTTGGAAATAACTTCTTCACATTATGGAGGACTGAGTTTCTTGGACTCTTTAGCTTTTTTGGTGTGTGCGCCTTTTTCTCCCACCCAGCTTCATCTTGACCTGGTTCCCCCAGCTTTCTCCTGCAGACATACATAGCCAAGTGCAGAAGATGGGCTTTGCGTTAACAGCAGCCACCAGTTGGCAGGATTAAACTACCTACCCCATTAAAAGCCTGTCATCTCTGCTGACAGCTTTTCAGAAACT
This sequence comes from Larus michahellis, assembly GCF_964199755.1. NCBI lineage: Eukaryota > Metazoa > Chordata > Aves > Charadriiformes > Laridae > Larus > Larus michahellis. The sequence goes on along the minus strand of NC_133929.1, from coordinate 11,623,599 downwards.
TTAAATCCCAGTAAAACGAAACACTAACAGCTGCCTGTTATTGCATATTGTGTCCTGTATTATTCCATCTGTGCTGTAGTGAAGTTTACTGGGTAAAGAAAAAAATAATAATCACACTTTCCCCCTTGCCAGAAGCAAGATCTGCATCTGAAGAAGTTTTCACAGTGAGCAAAAATTGGATATAAAGCCATATTATGAGGAAATTGCATTTTATCTCATGTTTCCCATTCTGCATGAGCAAGTATTTGTGTGGATGTACAGGTTCCTTAGTCTGCATGTGCCTGTGTGTTTGACTGCTTGTGACTTCAGAACAATGCTGGTTTTGTGCAGAATTTGATTGTAGACAAAGACTCCGCATAGATAAATAAATAAATGAAAACACATTCACACAGAAAAACTACACCATCACCAAGAGAAAAGCTGCTTTTGTCATTGCATATGCAGTAACTCGGCAGAGAATAGCCCATTCTTTATTGCCATCCAAAGAGACATTATTTTATTCGACACCCATGGAGCTGTACAAATGAGAGTCAGCAGGCATCAAGCCATCCTTTTGGAAAAAGAGTTGGCATCTCCCTTCCTGGCGTATCTGGTGAGTTTGAATGGCATTCATTGGCATGGCTTTGCAAAATTAATTACATTCCAAAGCCTTGTCACAAACAATAAACCCTTGTGCCAAATGCTGACCTTTTGCTTTCTGCCAAATGTAATGCATCTGCTTCTCTTTATCAGGTTTAATCCTATTTGGCATTGGCAGTGCAGTAAACAATGCTGTGGAAGTTGGAAATGAACAGTGGAAGTATGTGGGAAGGCACTGAACAGAAGTAGAGGCAGAGGTGCCACGTCATTAAGACACTTGACCTGGAACAGTTGGATAATGTGATGGCATGGGACTCAGCCGTGGTGAGAAAGGCCTTCCCTCCTTAACCAGCTTGCATCAAGCAGCAACATGAGGATAGACCCACAGCAAAATGTCAGAAATCCTACTGAATGGGCTTGGTGTTGAGTGTCTTGGTTTACATGCCTAGTTTTCTCAATTATTTCACTGTATAATCTGGCTCAGAAAGACACCTCTCAATGCTATCCCACAAACCCAAGGAGGGCTCAGTCCAGAGGGAGAAATGAGGTGCAGGTAAAGTCCTGTCCCATTTTCTTTCTTCTATGCTTACGGCTACCAGACACTAAAACACCCCTCAGTAGAGCTACAATGGCTCAGGCTGTGCTCAGGCACTTGTCTCAAAGCACTACCAGACCCTAACACCTCCAGTGCTGCTCAGCGGCCAACTGGAATCAGGGTCTCACCTCCAGCACAAACCTTATGTGTCTCATCTTGTCCTCATCCAATAAGATGTCCAAGTGGGACTCCAAGATGGCAAACAAAACGAAAAGTGAAAACCAATTCAAACCCGTATTTTTCCCCATATCAGAACTTAATCGGAGCAATCGTTCAAATTCTTTATTAAACCTAGAGCCAGAACGGAATGGGCTTAAAACCAAATTGAATCCCCCTGCCACCACCTCCAGGCAGTGGTCTTGAAAGGATCTGTGATTCTGCCACACTGAGTGTTGTTGTTACTGTTACTCCCCCACAGCCCACCAGGGCTGCGTGTTGCAGCCTCCCTCTCAGTGAGCCTCATGTACCTCATTATATAGAAATACCCATGTCCTTCTGCTTCTGTGCTAAATATATTTTCAGTGGTGCACATGGCTGAAAGTCTGTGATCCCCTTTGGTCATTAAATTCCATCTCCCGCTCTCTTTACTTTTGCTCTAGTACAACACGGATCTGAGCTCAACTGCTCAGTTTCTCTTAAATTCCTTAAATTAAACAAGCAGGGCTACAGTTGGCACTACTGGGAACACAAACATTGACTGGACTGTGACAGAGGACCAGGAAAAAGTAGCCTGAAGTCCCTTCCTGGTGGGGTCTGTGGTCTCTAGTGATGCCTTCATCATATGGACTTTTCATTTTTTAATGTATTTTTCAAGTGGAATAATTTCTAACTAGTTCAAGGTTAGCAGATTCCGGATGGTATGAATTGGAGCTAAGCCAAACCAGTTTCAGTCACTGATGAGCTGGAACTGAAGTAAAATTTACTGGTTCAGTGGTCTTCCCTCCAGGTGTATTGAAATCAAACCTGTATGACTGAAAAAGCAGAAAGGAGAATGAATGAGGGAGCAGGAGACTGGATTTCAATTTACCTGCCTAATTTGTAATGTTTCCTCTATTTCAGTTCAAGGACATTAATAGCCTCAACTGCCTGATGTATTTAGAGTTCTTGCCCATCTGGGTCAAAACTTTCTGTAGAACTTCAATGTATGGACACCAGTTTGGACTCATAACTGCTATGCAACACCACAATTTTGTCTTTATTTAAGCTTTAACAGTGACAGGACATTTAGGCAGTTGATGACTCCTTGAGACCTCCTCTTTCTCTTCCCGTGACGGAGTTTCAGGGATCGGTCACACCTTGGATATCTTCAGTAGTTGCCGCTGGTGAGCCAATACAGATCTCACCCTGGGAACAACCCAGATTGCACCATGTGCCCCAGAGAAGAAATAGGTCTGAATGAAACAGCTCTGAGGGCCTCCATCGGAAATGTTTGTTGTTAAAAATGCCAGGTTAAGGGACAGCAAGAAATAGGAAAACCAGGATCCAAGAAGAACATAGCAAGAAGTTTCCAGAAGTTGCAAGAAGCAGTTTGTTTTATTCTAAACATCTTAAAAAGGGCATGAGCGTGGGTTTAACTTTTCAAATGTTAGTTTTTGAATATAGATAAAAGTTTGTCAATGATTATTGCAAATTAACTTATTTGCTCATTGTACACAATTCACTGCCACCTGAATCCCCTATACCCTTGACAATTTATGTTTGGTTTGGAGTTAGAGAGTTGGTGGTCTTCAAGCCCCAGTCTAAGACTCCAAAGATCTGATTGCTGCTATCATCTCTGTGACAGAGTCAGCAGGGACAAGTTACTTCATTGCCATGCATTATAGCTTCCCTGTTTGAAACATGTAAATGATAGTAATAGCATCCTCAGTAAATCGATCTGAGATCTACAGGTAAAAAATGTTTTACGACAGTGGCACTGTATGTAACAGCTTTGCTGGTAACACCTGTAGCAGTCATGGTCATGACCTATGAGGGTTACCCAACCCATGGGTGTGTAAAGATCGTGACCATGGGGTTCTCAAGATTCTGCAATAAATACACAGGAACACAGAGGCTGGGTTTCTGAGAATTTCTTTATTACAAATTATGACAGTTACTATTAGTAAAACCAAATATATATATATAAAAAATAAATATGTATGTGTGTCTGTATATGTGTATATTATACTATGAGCCACTACAAATTACCACTAAGAAAACAAGTATTTACATTGCAAGGGTAAAGCAAATATATTACAATTTATTACAGAATTCCAACTAGTGAAGCAAATATATACTTATGAATCTTTACCTGTGTGCGTGACTATAAATATATTATGTGAAGTGTTACCGGCACAACACACATCAAACCACTCCCAGAAGTTGGTCTAATCAACAACAGAAAAGTCTCACTTCAAAGATGACCTTCGTCATGGAGTCTGGAGTCAGACAGGTGTCCCCATGGAGGGTCTGGTCTGTCTGGGAGATCTCATGCAGGGAAGCTCCTGCAGAGAAGCTCATTTTGGGTAGGTAGCAAGTTACTTTTTATACCTTTTTGGTGTAGATACACATGCAGGTGTAGGACATCAGTTGCCAGAATAGTTGTTGCTGAGTCCTGTTTTCCTGGAAGGTGAGTTTGTTATTAGTTTCTTTGTCCTGTACCTATCAAGGTTTCTTTGTCCTGCCAACTACTCCCACATCAAGGAGATTTCTGCTGAGCTTAGCAGGGATGTCTCAGGCTCCCGGCTAAGGAGATATCTTTGTTTGTCAGTATGTCTACCTGCTGGCCTTTGTAGTGGCTCCATCAACACCTTCCTGAGTCTGTGGCACACTGAAAAACATTTTGATATCTTTCCTGTTAAGAAAGTGCTTTCTGGGCCTGTCCCTCTTTCCACTGACTTTTGTGAATTTTGGATACAACCTTTCAAAACCTCATAATGGCTACAGGGCTTTTTGAAAGCCCAGCTCCTTGCTTCAGAGCTCTGTGGTAACTCAGTGTTCAGGGATGATGCGCACAAATAGAATTTTGGGGTGGTTCATGTTCCTTCTCTTACTGGCCTTCCATGAGGAAAGAGCAATCATGAGTTTCTGGAGGGAAGGATAGACTTTTAAGTCTATATTCATACAATATCTACTACAGTGGTCTCATGGACTGTCACCGGAACTGATAAAAGTTATGGTAACATACAGAATAATAATAAAGACTACAACTTCAAAGGGAAATCCTACCCATCTTAATTCCTACTTCTACTAATGTTGTTAAACAGACAGATGAAGAAGTTGCAACCCACTTTGTGTCTTTTTAATTTGATTTGTGTTAATATTTACATGCAATTGCCATAATCAATTTGCACACATGCCGTAACTCACAGTGGGTAATCCTAGAACATCGGGTTCAGATCAGAGCCACAGACACCAGGACATGAAATCTGCTTCCATTGTGTCCTGGTTCCGGCGGGGATAGGGTTAATTTTCTCAAAGATCTGGCACAGAACACAGGTATTCCATACCATGTGACACCTTGCCCAGACTATAGCCGGGAGCTGGCCGGGGGAGGGAGCAGGAAGTCGCTGCTAGGGAGCCGGCTGGGGCTTCTGTGTCAGGTTGGTGGTGGTACAGTAACCGTGTTTTGTATATTCCTCTATCCGTGTTATTGTTGTTGTTTTCCTGTTCCCTTTGCTGTTCTGTTAAACTGCCTTTGTCTCAACCCACGAGTTTTGCCTTTTTCTCCCGATTCTCCCCCACGGCTGTGGGGGGTTGAGAGAGAGGCCGCGTGGTTCTTTGTTGAGGAGTGAGGCTAAACCACGAGTGAGGCTAAACCATGACACAATGAGAGAAAGTGAAACATCTGCATAATCTGAGGAGTCGTAGTCCCAGTTCTTCACACTTCCATTTTTTCTAACACAGTCTGTATCTATTATACATTTTTTAAATAATTGCATCTGTACTGAACTGTGGCCTTTTCCTCTTCATTAACTTTTCCCCAACACTGTCAAGGGCCAGATAATTAAGAAAATCCATCAAGATAATTCCAAATAACTAATATATTCTGTCAGTGACTTTCTTCTGTCTGTCATCCCCTTCATAGGCTCTGTTTACTCTCTGAATGTCCTTATTTATCCACCTGTGTGTCTAGAAGAATGTCGTGTCCTGGATAACCTGTTACACTTGTCAGTTTTGCAAGTTAATGAGGAACATAATAAATAGTTTTTATCTTCTTTTTTTCCAGTTTTGTTGCCTTCCACCTTTATCAAAGATATCCCACTTTTCCATCAGAAGGCAAGAGTTCTGAAGTATTCTTTATTTGTACCCAATTTGTCCCCTTTCCTTCATTTAAGTTTTGATTCAAAATACATTGAAGACCATGAGAAGACAACTAAATCTTGCTGAAGTCAATAGATATTCATACTCTGTAAATTGCAGATTGCAGTAATCTGTATAACACAATATATCAGTAATTGATTTCCCTGTTGTCACTTTCAGACCTCTGTATTTCAGTCAACGTTGTTAGCTATACAATTTTATTGTAATAACTGAATACTTTTAGGATTTGCAAAGTACTTATGAGGTTTTAAGGTTTCCTCTTACACTGCAGAAAAGTTAATTGCACTGGGGCTGTGCTTTGCTGGCACCAATTAACACAGAAGCTGAAACTACAGCTTAACATTCTGGTCATGTGCATGTAGTCTGATTTGTTGACACCTCCTCAAGTACCTGCCCTCCCGCATCCCTTGTTCCTTCCTGAAGCTCTGTAGAGGTTGTTACAACAGTTTGCAAACACCAGAGTTTTGTTTTACTGCTACAAAGTAAAAGCATTGCAAGTAGAAGGAGATTTTAGAGTTTCTATACATGTTTACAATTGAAGAAGCTCCACCTAGTTCAATTATATTTGAGCAGCATGAGAGCCCAACCCCAATTCCCCAGCTTGCTTAAACCTGCAGATGGGTATCAATTACTCTGCCTTGCAGATAACAAAACAAGCTTTTGACATTTGCATCTGTATAATTAAAAGAAGATTTTAAGAAAATCAGACACTTTCTTATTTTAATATCCGATCATCAGTTTCTAAACGGGAGGCTAAAGGAAGTGGGAGGAAGGAAAATGGAAGTGTTGGGATCTCTTATGCTTGATAGTCAAAGTTGAACAGATGGGTTTTCAGCTCTGAAACAAAGAAACCCTTGAAGCAAGCAGCATGGTAAAACCCAACAGCATTGCATCTGACTTGAGCAACCATCAGAATTCATATCCTAGTGGTATGGTCAGATTAGGAGGAGAAATGGACAATGCAATAAGGTAGCTTTGATGGTTTTCTACTTGCTTACCAGAACATATGTTCTGCTTTCCTGAATAGAGCTGAAATCACTTGGGCACTCTCTTACTCACAGAAAAAAGGCTCTTTCAGGCAGCAACTGCATCTTTGTCTTCAAAATGCCTTGGAGAAAGACTCAACAATATTTGCCTTATACTAGAGACAGGGAACTGTTGTATAAAGAAAACTAAGGCTAGATTTACAAGGAAGGCTTAGGTTTCATCACTGTAATAATTATTTTTAAGCCACCCTTAAGTTGTTCCGTCCATCCGCAGGAGCAGAAGTTCACCAAATTAATCTAGTTCACCATGCTATCAGGGTAGGATGCTAGGCAGCTATGTCAGGGAACTGTACTCTCCTACACTCCACGCTTCTGTGTTAGCCCTTATGCCTTGATCCTTCTGTGTTTTGACTTTTTCTGGAAAAATACAAAAACGTGCCTGTGTTTTAAAAAAATCTACATTATCTCTGAAAAATAAATACATATACATATATATTCTTATTACTCTTATTATTGTTATTTATGCAATAAACGCTACTTAACTATCACAACAGCTATAGTCCTAGCCCCAAGAAGAAACATTAGCATTATCACTGACCCCTGTGGGAGTTTCACACATTTTAACCCTTTCAATCTTTTCTTATTGTTTAATTTACATTTTCCTAAGTCCAATATTTATGAAATACCTGCCACAGTCAGCTTCAATTATACTTGTTTAACTCCTTAACTCCTTTAACGCCTTAGTTTCCTAATGTTATGTATCTAATTTTCTTTGTATTCATCATCCAAAATCACTACCAGCTAAACCTCATCTCACCAGTAAACTAAGTGTTATATCTTTCTGAGGAATAGGTTAGTGATGTACCCTACTTCACAGAGCAAATTAAAATGGCATGAAGAATTGGGAAATTTGACTACAGTGTCTTTGCTTAGGCCATGAGACCATTCTTTAGGAAAAGGTGTATAAAATGAATTAGCTCCATGAAATAAGAACACAACCTAAAATGGCTGGAGATAATAAGCACTTAGGAAAATGCAGGACATTGGAAGGACAGGTTAGTACTCAAATGTTGGTAAAACTCAATGGAGTCAAGTTGCTAACTCTCCCTTAAGTTTTCGTAAATATTCTCCAAAACTCCTATGCAAGCAGCAGCATGTGAGATAGCCTGGACACTCCATGGAGGCAAATTCTGGATAATGCCAAGTGGACAATTGCAGGGTTTCAGTAGCATAAACCTGGGGTGAAATATAGAACCAGGTCTTCTGAGCTCATAACAGGATGTAATATTGATGTTTCCACTGAACAAGTCATAGTTTCTCCATTTACACCTAAAAAAGTGAAAGAAAAAAATAAGGCTGCAGAAATAAAGGGATTCTGTGGACAGAGGAGGCATATGGGCTGCTGAGTACTCCTTAATGATTAATGATTGCTGGACAGACCCAAAACCCAAAATGACCAGACAGACCAATGTCTAGTAAGCGACAGACTATATAATTACCAAATTACAGAGCATACAAACCACTGACTGCTTCCAATTATAATGTGAAAGGGCAACTTCACAATTGTGCCACTTAGTAGTGCTGGGGAATGGCAAAGTGTGTTAAATGCCTAATGAGGTGTGTGGGTGGAAGTTACTGCCATAGTTTAGGGCTGTTCAGGTTGTTAGTTCCTACAATGTGTCACTATTTGAGAGAGAGAGGGAAAGGGAAGGAGGCAGAGATGGGAGGCTTTGTGTGGGAAGGCATTTTCTCACTGGGCTAACCACAAGTAAAGATTTGCTTTCTTTTACTTCTTTCTGAACAGATCTGATAATATATTTTAAAAGAGCCATTTAAGATTCACAGACAGATCAGTAATTGATTCAGCATTTTTACAATCCAGGAGACATACTTGTTAATAAACAAGTATGTTTTTAGTAGGCTGGGGAATTGTTCCCTTGAAGCCCTTAAAAAGCACAACAGGGAAAAAAAGAGATAGGGGCCTCAGTATATCAGCAGAAACAGACAACACAGAGGGACTGCTATATAAAATGCCAGATGAAACCCCAACCCCAATGACGAAATATCAGCTGTGGCCTTTCCCAGAATGGACAAATCCTATCCATGCAGCAGGGTACTCACACAACTGACCCTTTGTGAGCTTTCACCTTAAGACAGTATCTCCTGCAACGGAGTGGCTCCAGGACCACACCATCCTCCACTTCATTGCAGACCACACCACCTTGTCACACATAGCTGACATAGACAACTGAGATCATAGAATCATAGAATCATGTAATGGTTTGAGTTGGAAGGGACCTTGAAGATCATACAGTTCCAACCACCTGCCATGGGCAGGGACACCTCCCACTAGACCAGGTTGCTCAAAGCCCCATCCAACCTGGCCTTGAACACTTCCAGGGATGGGGCATCCACAACTTCCCTGGGCAACTTGTTCCAGTGCCTCACCACCCTTACAGTAAAGAATTTCTTCCTGATATCCAATCTAAATCTACCCTCTTTCAGTATAAAACCAAGGGGCACAGAGGTTAGCAGCCTTACTCTGTGCAAAGAGTCTGCACATTCAGTAGAGAAATAGTAATAAATATCCGTTTGCTAGTTTGTGGTGACACCACAGTATCAGCTCCTTGAGACCCCATTCAGACTATTCAGCCCCACATGGTGCTTCCAGGCCTGACATACTGGGAAAGCTCTAAATCCTGAATTATTAAGAAGTATCTGGCACTAAAAGGAAATGGCAACTGGAAAAAGGCACATAGATTTTTTGTTGTTGTTGTTTTCTCTTACTTTTCCAGAAAAATAAGACCCTGCAAACCCATAACTGTATGTTGGATGGGAGGAGGGTGTCTTGCTTTTATTAATGAGCAGTGGTGTTACAGAATTTCTGTTTCTTGGAAAAAAATCACATTTTGGTTTGTTTCTGGTTTGGATTCAAAATACTAAAATTTCTGCAAGATGAGCCAAGAAGAGAACTCTGCAAAGAATTTAGGTGACATTTAAATACAATAGTAATTAAAAAACCTCTCTCGCAGCCAGCTTACAAATTCTATAGCTGACCAACATCTTGCCCTTATGATCCTTACAGACCATGCTGACCCCAGGGATGTTACTCAGCAGGTTTTTAAAGGGAAATCCAGGTGTTAGACCTTCCCTTCCCCTACAACCACCAAACAACAGGATCCAGTAGAATTCTCGAATCAGTGTTAACTCACAGAATCAGAGCCCCAAATTGTGGTCCCTTTTTTCTGAAGAGATGGGAGTGCTCTTTACATGCTTTGTAAATGAGGATTACAGCATTCACATCCCAGCTTCCCTACTGGATTCAAACATGCTTCCACCACTTTACACCAAAGTTTCTTAAATACATGGTTGTAGTGGGCAACCTCTGGCTCTTCTGTTCTCTGCTATCCAGAGAAAAGCACAAAATTCACGGGGTCCCAGATGCCTTGGAGGGGTCTCACCCAGGGAGACTCCAGGGGCCAGTGCCTGCTTCAAAAATACTTATTTCATTTTATCCTGTGAGTACTGAATGTACAATGCATTAAAAATTCCAAAATAAGAAAAGCCAATTCCCCTGTGTAAATCACTGCATTGGAGAACTGTACTCTTACTTATTTTCTCAACAGTGGAACAGCTCCAAATCCTTCCCATGAGCTGTAGGAGGAATCACCGTATAATGCACAGTTCAGGAGTCCACCAAATATGCTCAACTTGCATCTGCCAAGGCCTTTTCTGTGCCTCTCCATCAATTAAGTATATTTTCATTTTCCATTAATATAAAAACCAGCTATTTCCCTAATTACTACACAAACTGTGTATTCCTTTTCTTGTTCAAAGTGTCACAGCTTAATTCCTACACAAGCAAGAGATTTTTTCATCTAGAAAAATTAGATTTTGAGTCAACAATAAGCATGTTAATACAAGCCTTTTCTGCTTATATTATTTCACAGTATGCTATGGCACATCATTTTGTGCACTACGGCTATTGGTATGCCACATTGTGACACTATGAAAGACTCTGTAACTGCTGTTTTCCTACCAAGAAATCATGTCAAAACAAACAAAAAAAGTAAGTGAAAAAGTAAATTAAAGTGAATTTTTCAAGTTCTGTTGTGGTTTCTTTCTCTAGGTTATTGTTGTCCTCATGGAAAACTCTTTTCCATGGAGACAGTGTGAAATGGTTTTTATTCTTACTTAGATGAAGCTGTGCTTGACAAAAATATTAGAAAAAAATAATCTGAGCTTCTCTCAGCATAAGACCATTTCAGCAGAAAGGGGAGCTTGGTCCTGGACTGGGACGCTCAGCAAGGAGCAGGAACCATGCACCAAGGTCAGACAGAGCCCACTGGCATCTCTGGAAGCCAGCTTGGGGATGTATAGAGAAGAGGAGGAATAAGGACTCACAGGATAGTTGCTAAGTATAATCCAGAGAAGCACATGAGCTAAGGGAAATGTTTTGCCCACAGAGTAAATCCTTCAGACATAGCTGAACGTGGGTTGTTTTTAGACCCCAATGAAAAGTAGTCTGAGACTTTTGTTTATCTTGACTTTGGTGGCAGAGGTTAGCTAGACACTTCTTGTTGTGACATACAAGGTTCTGGGAAATGTGTTTCTTCTCCTGTGGAGAGGGTGCTTTGGAAATAGGTTTATGGTAAGTCCAAGTTTCAATTAAAGCAACTATGTAAGATTTTTCTTTTTCTTTGTTTGACTGGCCTCCTTAAAGTACAGGACATTTTTACTGCTTACTCTGCAGCTGGGCAAATGGTGCCATGCCACATATTTGGAGAAAGGATGTTTGAATTGCTTGCATATACTTTCTGAAGAGAGAGGGGGAGATTTTCAGTTGTCTGAAAGTCCTGAAGAGGTATATTCTCTGTTTTGCGAAGTTTTTGATGCAGGCAAGAATTTTAAGGTAAAGACTGAAAAAGCAAAACCCATTACAGCTGCAAAGGAATGATTTTGTCATGAGACTCGAATCACACAGGGATGCAGTATAAGTCACTCTTTCCCCAGTATTTTTCCTTTTTTAAAATGCTGTAATCCCAGAAGAGGGCTGGTGCAGGGGATGGAAGTGTCTCTGCTGTCATGAAAACTGTTTTATTGGATAAAGGAAGAAACTTTTCATAAAGGAGTGTCTTCAAGAGAAATTCTTCAGACCCTTTGAACCACACCAAGCCACTGTATTTTATTTCCCACAGGGAAAGCAAGCAGCTGCATATATGAGTTAATCTGGAGTGACTTTTGCTTCCACAGGAAACTCTCCTGTTGGATGTTTGAAAGGGCTTGTATATGGCAATACTCCACACTAGTACTTCACAGAGGAATACAAGTACTTTCCTCAAACCAAAAATCCAGCAGAAAGGTGGACAGCTAATTTTTTTCGCTCTCTCTTACCAAAACTTCTGAAATCTCACTTTGACCATATAGGTCCACTGGCAGGATGCATTCTGTAATAGATACACCTACGCTGCTTTCACTTCCAGGCAGAAATCCATTTCCTCCTATAAACACTGGGCTCCTTTTGGGGGTGCAATTCCTCTATCTTTCTACATTTTCTTTTCCACACATTATCACTTCTAAAAACACATTAGAAAATGAGGCGGATGGGTAAGATGACAAATAGAGCAAGCTTGCCTCAACACACTCACTCATGCTTGAGTTCCTCATCTCTCTCTAGCTCAATGGTTTCTAGCGTCCTTCCTGACTGTGCAGTATCAGCAAGGGGTTGGTGATTGCCCCCTCTCCGTAGCCTTTTAGTTCAGTCTCCTGGGGTAAAGGAGCTCTCCTCAGCTCACAAACGCAAAACTGTGATCTATTCCTCTCCTGGGAATCTTTGACATCAATATACAGGAGAGCTGTTTGCACCACCTTCTCTAGAAGTCCTGTTTTAAAAGAAAAGCCCTATCCTCACTCAGGTCTTTGGGAGAGACATAAACACTGTCGCGGATGGAGCAATGCACTTCACTTGTAGAGAGAAGTAGCAATACATTTACTGTTATAAAACAGGGATTTGACAAAGTTTGATGGTAAATGCTACAGTGTTTTAACAAGATTCGAGATGGCAAGGTGCACTTGATTATTTACTGCACAGAGGACAGGATCAGACAGAGCTGTCAGGGAGACCCTCCTGTTGCGTCACAAGGTTCAGAAAGGACCCCCTTGCTTTCTAAACTCCTTCTCAGAGAGGAGTCTAGGGGTGGCTGGATCCAATCCTAGTTCCAGACTTGGACAACAGTTTATGTCTAAAGGATTATATATGTGCAATCAATCCTTTATATCACTTAGCTAAGATTTCAAAGTTTAGCATGCTATTAGTCACTTACCGAGGATCTCTTGTGGCAAGGAATCTCTCAATCTCGAGAAGTAAACGTAACCTTGAGCAGGTGTCCCTGCTCAAGGGGAGATACTGTCATGCAGCCCACTGCCATTCAGGAGAGCTCAAAGGGCTCTTGGGCTGTTCACTATTTATGGGAGTAAGATGATTGACCTATAGTCATATTTGCATATTGACCACAGTACCAGCATTGCTTAGGTTAGCCCTTAGCTATTGTGTCTCACCGAAACCATGTTGAGCCCAGTGCAGCCATCACGATTACATGCACCCGTTGCGACCACCATGGGTGGTTATCACTTGGGCAGAGTTACAGGAGATAAAGGTCAGGTTGGCACCTGGGGAGGGGGAGCACGCTGTTACAAACACCCATCCTTGAAGAATGAGTCTGAGCTCTGAACCCAGAGCAGAGAGAGGTAGTCACCTACAAGCCTGAGCCAGGTATCTGGGACCTGCTCCTGGTCCAGCATCGGTGTCAAGTGGAGGCTGCTCCCCTTTTCCTGGGTGCAGTCATTGTATTGATGGACCTAAATCTACCAGGCACCATCTAAGCAACTCATGGCCATGATGCAAATGCTCTGTGTGGTTGGGATCAGGTTGCATGATGCTGATCATGTTAATTTATTGTCTGGATATTGCACCTCTCTTTCAAGTAAATCTGTGTGTAGGGTAGCTACACAGGTCTAATTCCAGGTTTTGAACTTTTCTCCAGTTGACCTGGTGCTGAAATATGAGCCTTGCACAGCATCAAGTGTCTAATTCCACAAAATGGGAATTAGTCTCCTAGAACACTGCAAAGTTCTTGAAAATGTTGTCTTTGGCTTTTGGTTTATACGTAAGATCTATTTCCAAATGCTGGGAAGGTATTTACACTAGAATTACGTTCTCCTTCATGAGTTGCCTAAGGTGTGCTGCTTTTTAAAAAATAAATATTTTTTATTGAAATGAAGATAACTACCAAGATCAAGAAATAGGAAGGGAGACTCTAAAAATGCTTAAAAGTGATCTATTTCTAATGATATGAGGTATGTAAACTTTTACAAAAGTGATTTCACCGAGACATGAATTATTGATACCTGCTGTGTGCAAGGTGAAAAAATCAGATGTGATAACGCAACAACTGTGACAAAGAAGCATTTTATTGTTTGTTATTTTATTGTTTATTATTTCCCCATTTATAAAGATGATTAATATGGAGCAGCCCTTGTCTCTGAACTTCAGTAGAAATCAATCTGAGAAATAATTAAAAGAATTGAATCCTTGCAATGTTTTCTGAAACAATCTGTAGAAAACTGAGCTGAAACCGGGTCTCTGCAACTTACATATATCTCCACCTACTTCTTTTCTAAATTGAAAAGATATCCTTGGGGCATGAATCAGGGGTATGTACTGATAATTAAAATGTAGAAACCTGAATTAGGGTCAAGGCTGTATTCCTGAACATTCTGCAAAAATGTAAATAGTGACAAATCAGGTCTTTGCCTTCATATCCACTCTCCTTTCCTCTTTAACATGAGATTAAGGGGATATCCGTTGAAGGTGGATTTAGAATCTAAAATATGTTAAAGAAAGTGTATTTCCATACAGTGCTCTGAAATCGGTGGCAATAATTCCCTAGTCTATTACTAAAGCCAAGAATTTCAAAGGATTACAAAAAGTCTGGCATGTACTTAGATAAAATATTCAGAGTTCTGGAAGGGACAAAGCTCTCATGCTCCTTGGTGTGCACCAACTTTTAACTACCAAGAATCAAGAAGAAACTTTCCCTGCCCTCTGAGCAGATTTTGCCTTAATTACAAGGTCTCTGGCCTTTCAGAGCAGGTGGCCCTGGTTCCCACTGGATGATCATACAGCTGCTGCTTCTGCTGTGCTTCAGTTTTATTGTCCTTGGAGAAGAAATTGTTTGCTTGATGAGCTTCAGCCTTTTAGACCTGCATGTATAAAAATGCTTGGGTATATGTTCTTCTTTACTGCAGGAATTACACAGACAAATAATCAGCTGGAGCACTAACAAGGTATTTGCATGCATAATTAGATCACTTGCATGCACAGTTTTATATGCAGCTTGAACCTGAGCCTGACAACTATTGAAGCACCAGGTAACACCGTTTTGTTTGAGTTCCTCAGGATTGGTATCAGCCTCTCTCTGTTTCTGAAGATAAGATCACTATCTGCACATCAGCCTTTTTAGGAAAGATCAATAAGGACACAAAGACATATTCAAGCTAACTTCCAGCTACATCCCTGTATCTGGTGCTTTCATTTGATGGGGTCTGGGAGGCTCCTAAATCAGGGATATTAATTAAATCTTTGAATTCTCAGATGTGCCTATATTCTCCTCTGACTAAGCCCAGGGGTTAAAGTGGACATTAAACTGTCTGACTAAGACTCTTTAAAGTATACAATCTTTAGTGTAATGCCCTGATATAGACTGAACAAATGTTTTTGACGCTCTTCTCTCCCACTAACACCCCCCAGAAAAGATTTGTTCTCCGTAGGAAACCTTGTACTTTGCTGCAACGTGAGGTTTTTCCAGTGTGCCTTTCTGGGAACTGGCCCTTTACGTTTGGAAACAGCCTTTTAACAGCTGCTTTGCAAACAGCTACAGCGTCTGCTCAGTTTATTTACTGTAGTCATTTTTATACTTGCTTACCATCGCTTTTTCCTTCTGATTTCTTAAGAAATGGCACATGTTGGCTCAGGGAAGCGATGCAGCCTACAGGATTGAACACTAACTGGATGAAAAGGAAATCTTGATTTTCTTCCAGGGCTTTTGTGTGTTGTGAGTCACTTCACTTCTCTGTTTCTAGCAGTGGAATGGATGATGTTACATCATTTTTAAAGCACTTTTGAGATATCTTGATGAAAAGCGCTGTGTAAGAATTAGGTAATATTTCTGTTTACATCTGCAAGCACTTAATGGTGTAAGATGCAAGTTAATTGTGCATTGTGTTTGGCAAAAGCCATTTTTAGCAGCTCTCTCTCCTCTTGCATTAGGAAAACAATTAAAGCAAGTGATTAACCTCCTCTATGGTATTGATTTGATAATGGGCTCTGATGGCCTCCTTTCTTACTGAGCTGAACTGTCCTAATCATGTTTAATTTCTTTTTATATGCAAACCGTACTTATGGGTCTAAGAATTTGTATTGAACATTTAGAGGTCTGATACAAAACATGTTGAGATTAGTAAAATTCCAAAGATTTCAGTAGGTTTTGGATGAACTCCTCCTTTTTTTTTTTTTTTTTTTTTTTTAAATTTGGGTGTGTGGGGGTGCATGGATTAAATTTAGATAAATGGAGATATATTCATACTGGAAATTATAAGATTTCTTTGGAGACTTTTGTGGACAATATTTGGAATAGGAAACATCCTGCTACTTCACTTTCCATCCATTATTTGAAAACTTTTCAAAAGAATTAAAAATTTCCTCTTACAGATTAACAGACACTGCAATGTAGGAAAGAGGAAAAATCTGTTTTTGTATATAGCATGAGGTATCTATTAAAAAAATTGTATAAATCGCAGTCAGTGCTTCCTTTCCTTAACAGAAGTGCTCAACCAAATTTTAAATCAGTAACTTTCTTCTCAACTGTTTTCTTAATTTTGAATTTTTCATAAAAATAATTAATCCAGTCTGCCTCACTTCAAAATCCCTCCAAATAATCCCTATACCTAGGATTTTTTTGGAGCTCAGTTAGAAGCGTAACTTGACTTAGTTGGATTCAACATTAAACTTCCATTTGCACTGAAAAATATATTTATTTTGTTTACTAATATTTATTAATATTTTTTAGTTTGGGGCAACTTCATTCAATTTCTTAATATCCTAAAGCCACGGTGGCTGAAATATATACAACCTCTACGTGTGGGAATAAAATTTATGGATGTGGTTGGAGAAATGCACAAACACTTACTGTATTTTATATATAAAATCAACAGTCCATTAGAACTTATTATTTATTAAAAGTACATAGAAATTTTCAACAGAGATTATATTAAAGGTGCATGCACTCTTTATGTCAGAGGGTGACAGCAAAAAGCCTGTGAGGGAGATGAAAGGGTCCCTATATCTGAGAGTGTTTTTTTTTCATATGGGTATGTTTCCAGGTTCCTAATAACAACTCACTGTAACAGCTAACCTGGATATAGACACAGGTATTTCAGGGGTTGGTATATTGTAACCTAATCCTCTTCAAGGGCCCCTTTCCTCTTTTATTGCCATTCTCCAATGAAGAAATAGGTATTAGTAATATGAGCATGCATCAGTATTTCTCAGTCATTCTCTGAGCTGGTAGCCTTCCACTCCTATAGAACCATCTCATAATGCTCTGCATCATCTTTTCCCTTGACACTGTCTGATCCCCTGGCTTCTCTAACATCTCTTCTGTATTGTATTTTGGAAACTTCTTTCCCTGTCTTAGAAATTGGTGAAGGTGTGCTCTGTTTCTTTTATACATTTATTGTTTTCTGCTCCCTTCATGAAAGCAAATCTGCAGTCAAGCGGCTGGAAGGTTTTAATTCATGTGATATTCTATCTGTCTGATTTTTACAAGAATGTTCAACTTCCCTATTTTTAACATAAATGAACTCATGACAGAGAACCCCAACTCCAAGTTTTCTCTTTAACAATATTTTAGCTCACAAATGTTTTTGGGATGCTGCCTTGCAATTTAATGGTGTCAAAGAGGGATCAGAACTTGACTCCTAAGCCTTTTAAAGCATCCTTTTAAATCTTTTTAAAATATTTTTCATAATACCATTAGACTGTGGCTAAGACTACAAGTAGGGTTTAATATCGCACCATTTTGCAAAACATTTAAACTCATAGCAATGAAATAATGATCCGTTATTCATCACTACCATGGTTGGTAGCAAATATAGATTTTTATATCTGAGATTACATGTTCAACTGTATTCTCTAACACAGTACTATTTCTGGGTAATAGAAATAATAATCCAGAACCAGTCTGTATTTTTTTTCAGCAGACACAAATAAATCTATGCCAACTGTGTACCATAGATCTAGTTTCACAAAAACATTTAATCTTTCAATGTCAGAAACCTATTCTTCCTTTTTCTTTCCCAGCTTTTTTCATAATATTGTTCTCCTTGATGGAATTTGACTTATTCGCTTGTTTCATCTGTATTTCCTTTAGCTTTGATTTTAACTTACATTTCTCTCTATGTATCTTCGTATCTGTTTGATTATATTTTTGTTCTACCTGAATGTTCATCACATAATGTGAAAAATAGCGAAGGTATTGTTGACTTTCGCCATAATAACAAGGCTATAAATCTTTGACTTATAAGGATAACTAACCTTTAGTAAATTAGGAAACATGAGAAACCTCAAAGATAACAACTAACAGCAACTATGAAGAAAAACATCATGAAGAAAAACATCCGAGAGAAACAAAAGAGAACTTCTCCAAAAGACTCCACAAGTGATTAACAGAAGGAAACAGATGCATGGGAGAAGGGAGTTGATGATAATCGATCCTACCAGAAGGAAACAGATGCATGGGAAAAGGGAGCTGATCCTACCAGAAGGAAACAGATGCATGGGAAAAGGGAACTGAAGATCATCGATCCTCAGAAACAATTGTCAGAAGGAAACACACAAATAGAAGAGAAAAAGGACTAATAATAATCAATCATTACAAACAATTACTCTGTCTAAAAGAGTGAATACGTATGCAATATTGAATGTATATAAGACATGGTTGAAGTGTTAGCTGGTGTGCCTCTGACTTGAGTCATGCACCCAGCGCTGTGCTTTTGCTTTATTGGCTCTGTCCCTATAATAAAATAAGTGCCATTTCTGTTTAAGGGATCTGGCTGTTTATTACAATTTGGGGGCTCGTCTGGGAGAATTCACTTGGTCCCAGTGGGCTCCGAGACCCCGAGCAGGAGGTGCACCCCACCGATTTCGGCGGCCTGCTCGGAGGACTTCCCGGTGCCTGTTGAGGCTCCAAGCTGATAATCCCATGAGAGGAGGGACTCATAAAGCAAAAGGGGTAAGTCTCCCCAGGAAAAACCGCGGTAGCCCATAATTCTTGTGCACAAAGACCCAGGCAAGAAAACAGGACTGTAAGTACTGCTTGGTTGGGCGGGTTTGGGGCTTGATTGCTGTGTGTGTGGAACTTGGACCGGACAGTCCGGATCTGGGGAGCGAGCGTGGAGTCTTTCTAACCGCGGTTCCAATCTCCCGTGAGGGAATTGGCTGGTGAAGAGATGAAGCGTCAGAGACTGAGTGAAAGACAGCCCCAGGAAAATTGGGTGCTTGACTGCTGTGGTGAGCGGAAGACAGCCCCAGGGAAAAGGGGAGCGGGAAAGTGCTGACAGATATACCCCAAGACAGTCCTTTGGGGATAAAATTGGCTAATTGGAATATTGATCCGGATACTAAAAATAAGGATGAAGTTAAAATGATTCAGTATTGTATGATAGAATGGACAAAGGAACCTATACGAGCAGACCATTTGTATTGGCCTAGATATGGGCCCTTTGAAGGGTGGATGTGCCAGGCTTTAAACCTTTATGTAAACTCTAAAGAATCCTTCAGCCCAGAGGAGAGTGAATATGCCTCCTGCTGGAAAGGGGAGATTTGGCCAAAAGGAGTTAGTACCTTTAAAATACCTGAGATCCCAAGGGAAGAAAAGGAGAAGTGGTGGGATCCTCTGGAAGTTTTGCCCCCTCCCTACTGCCTCCCTCCAACAGCCCCCCCTTCTCCTGGAAAAGAGCTGACACCTAGTGCTAGGAGAAGGTCGGACAGGTCTCAGAGGTTAATTGAACAAGCATCACTTACAAACTCTCCTAGGTTACGGAGGAAAACTTCTGTTAAAGTAAAGGAATCGGAAGACCAAGACACGGTGCAGGAAACACCAGGAGTTAGTTTATTCCCCTTAAGGGAAGTACCCCTGGGGGGAGCACAAGGGGGGACAGGATTTGTAAACGTTCCTTTGACTCCCACTGAAGTCAGGAACTTTAAAAAGGAATTAAAAGGGTTACTGGAAGATCCAATAGGCCTATCAGAACAATTAGACCAATTCCTAGGCCCTAATATTTATACCTGGGAGGAAATGCAGTCGATAATAAGTATAATATTTTCTCCCGAGGAACGGCAAATGATTAGAACATCTGGGATGAGAATTTGGGAAAGGGAAAATCAGCAAGGCCCACCTGGGGATCAGAAGATGCCAATAGTACACCCAAATTGGAATCAAAATGATGTAGAGGGTCGTAGGAACAGGAGTGATTATCGAAATTTAATTATTAAAGGTATAAAAGAAGCCGCTCCTAGAGGGCAGAATGTAACCAAAGCATTTGATGGGCAGCAGGGAAGGGAGGAAACCCCGACCGAATGGCCTGAAAGGCTGCGACCTGACATGAGACAGTGCTCAGGAAGAGATTCAGAGAGTCCCGCGGGGCAAACAATACTGAGAGTTCCATTCGTTACACACGCCTGGCCGGACATTCGAAGAAAATTAGAGAAACTAGAGGACTGGCAGGATCGGGGCCTGAACAAATTATTGAGGGAAGCTCAGAAAGTATATGTACGAAGAGATGAGGAGAAGGCTAAAGCAAAAGCTAAAATCATGGTAGCCACCATGAGGGAAGGAAATATTCAGAAAAATCCCAGGGTGAAAGGGGGGATGGGACGGAATCCTGAAAGGTGGGAGGAGACTTTTAGATGGAATCAGATCCCTCCCAGAAGGGGACCATCGGGAACTGAGAAAAGGAATGAAGGAAGTGGATGTTTCTATTGGGGGAAACTTGGGCGTTTTAAGAAGGAATATCCTCAAAGGGATAAAGATCAGAAAGTGTTTAAAGAAATTGAGGATTAGGGGTGTCAGGGGCTCTACCTCCTGGGGGACAGCTATCACCTTGAGCCCTTGATAAACCTAAGAGTGGGCCCCAGGAGGAAGTATTAGAATTTCTAGTAGATACAGGAGCTGAGTGAACTTGTGTTTGTAACATACCTAAAGGATGCGTTATAAGTAAAGAAGTAATTAATGTAATGGGAGCAAAGGGGGAAAGTTTTAAAGCCCCGGTGATCAAGCAGGTGGTTTTTGAAGGTAATGACAAAATAGGTGTAGGGAATATCTTGTTAGTGCCTGGAGCTGGGTGCAACCTGTTGGGAAGAGACTTGCAGATCCAGCTGGGGGTTGGAGTAATCCCCGAAGAGGGGAAAATGATTGCAAAAATACTAAGATTAAGTCAGGAGGATGAATCCAAAATTAGTCAGCAAGTTTGGGCTGCAGCGGACATATAGGTTGGTGCAAGACTTATGGGAGGTGAATAAGAGAACTTTGGCTTGGTACCCTGTTGTACAAAACCCTTATACCCTTCTGAGCAAAGTTCCCCCGGAACACAGCTGGTTTAGTGTAGTGGATTTAAAAGATGCGTTTTGGGCATGTCCCCTGGCTGAGGAAAGTCGAGATATCTTTGCTTTTGAACAGGAGGACCCAAACACCGGACATAAACAGCAGCTCAGATGGACAAAGCTACCTCAAGGGTTTACGGAGTCTCCCAACCTGTTTGGACAGGCTCTGGAGGAGCTGTTACAATCTTTTCACACCCCTCCGAAAACTCAAATCACTCACTTGTGAAGGAGGGGAGGCTAGTATTAAACAATACGTAATGCAGATTGCAAAGAACTTGGAACAACTAAGAAATAAAGGGTTGCTCCCACAAACTACCCTGTTGGATTTTAAGATCCATAACATTAAAATTGGAGAACGGGTTTTAGTAAAAACATGGAGAGAGCAATCTTTAACTCCCCAGTAGGAGGGTCCCTTTCAGGTGCTGTTGACTACGGAAGCTGCAGTACGGACGAAGGAAAAAGGGTGGACTCATGCCAGCAGAATAAAAGGACCAGCAGAAGAACCTAGAGATTGGACTCTGACTTCAACTCCCAGGGACACCAGACTCACCTTAAAACGCCAACCAACGCGGTGATGTATGGGAGAGGAACTGAATAATAACTTAGAAATCACAGAAACTTGGGAAGTGAAACCAGAACTTTATCATTGGTTTCGGGTACGGCCGGGACAAAGCTTAAGGAAAATTAGATATCCTCCTTGGGGAAGAGCACTCCCGTTACAGACAGGAGGGTCAGGGTTGTATAAAAGTGAAAACTCTCTGTTTGCACTTGCATGCGATTTATATAAAGAAGATAGTCGGCTATATCCTAACCTTGAGGAAGAACTACAGCCCCCTCCAGTACCCCGTAGTATACCTTGTCTGATACATCCCTATGCTAGTTGAGTTTGGCTCAAACTCGGATACGATATACCAATATCGTAACATTAATTTGTGGGTGGGAATTGCTAGTGCCGGTTCTGTGGGAAATTCCTGAAGAATGGTGGGAAACAGTGGTCTCTAAGTGTAAAAAATGATTTTGCTTGGAAAAAGATATAAGAACCCTACCTGCTACAAGAGCCAGGGATACCGGATCAAAAGAGGATGGAGGGCAAGACCAGGTTGGCCACCGTACTCGCTGCCAAGAAGAATTATTTCTCGGCTGTTGGAAGCACCCCAATAGGCATGAGAGGTAGGAGTATAAGCCATACTGGACCTCCACTCCTCGTATTGTTGTTAGCGGTATCCTTAGTATCCGGTAACGAATGCATGAAGTGTTACCAGCAGGTCTCCTGGAATAGGAAGAGGATTTCCACGATGACAGTGCATTCGCATATCAACAGCCACTGTTATAACCGCCATGAGTTAACAGTGTGCAAATATGACCAACACGAATATTGGGTTGGGAAGAATTTAGGAATAGGTGGAACAAGACTAGGAGTGCATTGTCCTAGAGGGGAACAATGGCTCTGCTTTACTAAAGCTGGGCATTGGGACATATCAGACGGAGGTGGGGTACAAGATATGATAAAAGCCGAAATAGTGAGGGCTGCTATCTACCAAAACCAATTAGCCTTAGACTACTTACTGGCGGAAGAAGGGGGCATTTGTGGAAAATGGAACACTTCAGATTGTTGTTTAAAGATAGATGATAATGGGGATGCAATATTGGAAATAACAGAAGAAATCCGGAAAATTGCGCATGTACCGGTTCAAAAATGGGAATCTATGTTAAATGATAATTGGTGGAATAATGTTTTGGGGGGATCCTGGTGGAAGACACTAGGCTACATTCTCTTATGTTCAATCGCTGGTTTATTATTTCTTCCTTGCTTAATCCCTTGTTTTATACGCTTAATTACAACAGTAGTCCAAAGCATGCAAGTAGTTACCATACCCAAGAATCCAAAATTGGCAGCCTCAGGCTCAACTAAAAAGATAATGGTATTAAGGAGAATAAGAAATACTCCACAACAATTGGAAGAAGCAGAACTGATCTATGAACAAAACAAATGGATTAAGCAAAATGAAAGTTATGGCTCAAGCCAAATGTAGTATAAAAGACAAAAAGGGGGAATTGTGAAAAATAGTGAAGGTATTGTTGGCTTTCACCATAATAACAAGGCTATAAATCTTTGACTTATAAGGATAACTAACCTTTAGTAAATTAGGAAACATGAGAAACCTCAAAGATAACAACTAACAGCAACTATGAAGAAAAACATCATGAAGAAAAACATCCGAGAGAAACAAAAGAGAACTTCTCCAAAAGACTCCACAAGTCATTAACAGAAGGAAACAGATGCATGGGAGAAGGGAGTTGATGATAATCGATCCTACCAGAAGGAAACACATGGATGGGAAAAGGGAGCTGATCCTACCAGAAGGAAACAGACGCATGGGAAAAGGGAACTGAAGATCATCGATCCTCAGAAACAATTGTCAGAAGGAAACACACAAATAGAAGAGAAAAAGGACTAATGATAATCAATCATTACAAACAATTACTCTGTCTAAAATAGTGAATACGTATGCAATATTGAATGTATATAAGACATGGTTGAAGTGTTAGCTGGTGTGCCTCTGACTTGAGTCATGCACCCAGCGCTGTGCTTTTGCTTTATTGGCTCTGTCCCTATAATAAAATAAGTGCCATTTCTTTTTAAGGGATCTGGCTATTTATTACAACCAAAGCAAAGATTTGATCATTTGCTCTTCTGACAGACTGCAGACTGTATTTGTTTAGATTTCATCCATTCTTGCAAATTTTGCAAACTAGAAATTGCAGTTTTGTGCAAAAAAATATTGATGCCTTGATACTTACAAATGAGCTGGTGTTTGGGTAGTAACAATAGAGTTCTTGTCATGTTGGTTTCATAGATAAAACCTTAACAATTAAATTCTGTAATTACTCCTTCTTATGCTGGTATCCCTACAAGAAGAATTCACTTCTCAGTAAAAGCACTGGATATGTATAACATTCCAGGTTCTGGTATAAAATCCCCCATTAACCTTGGATAATCCCAAATCTGTAATATTTTTTTCTTCTTATAAGTCTTTTGCAAAGCTAAAATCATAAGCGTCGGTTCTATGTCTAGGTAATGCAAGAATTAGGACAACATAATACTAATAGAGGTATTAGACTTCCTACGAAATTTCAAAGCTTTCTTGAAAATGTATTTTTACATTGGATTAAAACCAGCTCAATCTCCCTCTCTCCTGTTGGAGGGCCAATGTTTCACAGAAATAAATCAATACTTTTTGATCCAAACTCTTTCTGCAATGGAGAGGAATTCCCTGAAAAACAAAAAGCAGGAACTTTGGTTTCCTGCACTATAACAGGCTTCAGGCCAATTTGCTATTTTGCAGGGACCTTGATGTGCTCTATCCATCTTTGTAACCAGGGTAATTAGGACAGATAGAGTCTCAGCTGAGATAACCCTGTGGAGCTCCACTGAGCACTGAAATTTGGTCATATGCCAGTTTACATCAACTTGAAGATAGAGCCTTCAGGTGATAAGTTGTTAGTGCCAACTTATTCCCATGGTACAAGGAGTTCTGGCTATTAGCAAAACCTTTACTGCTATTGACTAGTATTATATTTCCAAAATTATATTCCTGTTATAACATTAGTTATTGTAAATCATTTGAAACAGCCATATAAATATGTCTGGCATGGTATGTTCTGGAAACCTAATCGATATAGTGTCACATTAAACAGTGAGGAACAGAGGAATAAAGTGAATCTCTAATTACAAGGAAAAGATAAATAAATCTGTGCAAACATAGAATCATAGAATGGTTTGGGTTGGAAGGGACCTTGAAGATCATCTAGTTCCAACCCCCCTGCCATGGGCAGGGACACCTTCCACTAGACCAGGCTGCTCAAAGCCCCATCCAGTCTGGTCTTGAATGTCTCCAGGGAAGGGGCATCCACAACTTCTCTGGGCAACCTGTTCCAGTATCTCAACACCCTCTCAGTAAAGAATTTCTTCCTAATATCTAATCTAGATTACCCCTCTTTCAGTTTAAAACCATTACCCCTCTTCTCCAGGCTGAACAACCCCAGCCTGTCTTCATAGGAGAGGTGCTCTAGCCCTCTGATCATCTTCGTGGCCCTCCTCTGGACCTGTTCCAGCAGGTCCACGTCCTTCTTATGTTGGGGACTCCAAATGTGGACACAGTACTATGGAAACATGTGGTGGATGTCACATAAATAACCCAATCGTAGGTATAAAATGGCAGTATTTTTTCTTTCCAGTTTTCAAGAGGCTGTGCTGGCCATGGGTCTGGCCTAATTTTCAACCCTCTGCTTGTCTGCCATCTTGTTAGACAGTGTAGGCTATTGCTGTTTCTTTTCTACAAGCCAACAAAATTCCTCATATTTATCAGAGGCCATTCACGAGGCCAGTACCTACTGTAGCTGCCTTTCAGCAGGCATCTCACTTAGGCTGGTTGTCTTGTACCATCTGCAGACAAAGTGACAAGTCTGCGATGGTCAGTTTATCCTACATCACCATCAACTGTAGAAAGCACCAGATGCTCAGTTTATGGTTAGTAAAATCAACTGAACTCAGGTTGCATTCAACTGCTGTGTAAATTTAGGGTGGGAATAGGCTTGGGGATTGTGGAGGAGGACTGCCCCTCATCTGTCCCTTCACTGGATATTTACAACCCCACGTTATGGAAGTATAGCAAAAAGGGAGCCCTGAATTCCCCACCCCTGAATCATCCATGTTACACATGCCCTGACCTCCATGTCTACTAATTTAGCAGATCGCATGTTTCTCCTGTCATACAATCATTTAATTCTTCCCATCAAGTCCCCAGCTGTGTCATTTTTGTGAAACCCACAGTTGTTAAGTACTGCTTTGGTAGGACCTGTTTTCCTGTGACACTAAAGCATCAGGGCTGGGATCAAGGTTTTCCTTTTGTCATGGGCAAGATGGAGCAAGCAACAGCCCGTAGGGATCCGGACCCTAGGATTTACGTAAAAAACAGTGAGATGTGAGTTTGATGTGAATGGATTATCTCACACCCTCGATTGCTCACTCCTTTGACAGAGTTGAGATCACCAGGTCTCAACTGCCCTTCCCCGCAGGGAGGTGGCCAGTGGCCCAGCAAGGTCCATGCTGGTCCACCAGTTACGTCTCGGGTGTCCCCGGCCAGGTCCCTAGGTATCACCCAGCATTCATCCACACACATCTCCCTGATCTGCAGGATCATCCCCCAGTTCCTGGATCTTTCCTCCCACCAGGATCTTCACCTTCTTTCTGAGGCCATTTCTTCCTTTCAGGAAGAAACTTTCCTTTCCTTCCTTCCTTTCCTTTTTTCCTTTTTTTTTTTTTTTATTTTAGCATCACCTCTTCTTTCCAGGCACCCAGCTTTCCCAGTCTAAACAGTCTGTGTGCAGAAGCACACCACATGATCAGCCTCCAAACTGGTGGATCTGTCTCATGTCTCCTTATATACTGGAGGACTCAAAAAGTGCCACTTTTGTTTAGTCTAGATGTTATCAAAATTTACAACTTATCTGTACCAGGTGTAGCTAGCAAGTAATAGTCTTCTGCCTGTGAGCTCAAAAGATAACTTTGGACATTACCCACACATAAATGCAGATATATATACACACACACACTCAATTATCTATCACCTGTTTAAGCCATTTTTTCACCTGTGACACCTGCCAATAGAAAAATAACAGATTTTCATATCAAAGATGGGAAAAAATCCAAGGAGGAACACTGGGAGTTTATTTCTTGGAGGAAGACTGAATGGACACAGGCAAATATAAAGTAAAGTAAAATTAATAGATATTTTAAACCAGAAAGGTGCAATTTCCACCCTGAGTAAAGACACTACAAACAACAAATGGAACAGTTTAAATCTCTGTTAAGAAAAACAGTTAAAAAAAAAAAAGAAAAAGAAAAATAGAGACATGTTTTATTAGCTCATCCAGATGGCTCCTGGTCTCTGGCTTAAGCTGTACCATAACATTACAAACTGGACCCAGATCTGCAAAGGTGCTATATACCAGCAGCATCCTTGGGTGCTAATAAGACCATTTGCTAGTGCATAGATAGGAATATGTGCATACTCACAGATTTGTAGCCATATGCTCTATGCTCAAGTACTTTTTGTTTTGCTTTGTTTTCCCCCAAAGAGCACAATTTTTCCCTCTCTTCTACTCGGCTATTTTTACTGACATAAGTGGCTTATTCTCTGCTCTGATCTCTCCTTCCAGTTTCAGACCCTTTCTTCTTGAGGTGTCACAGCAATGCAAAGGTTAAGTCCACTCCCTAGGCAGAGAGGCACTAGAGATACTTGAAATCTGTCAACAATTTCAATAGGAATCTTCCTTTCACAATGAAGGATCCTGCTTGTCAAAGCAACCTGTTCAGCAGCTTGGATTCAGTCTACTTGATCCAGTCTGTTTACCTCTTAGGATCACCTGCAGGGTGGGTGTTAACTCTGCACTTAATGCTGGCCTCTGCTTAAAATGTTACCAGTCTGGTAGTGCAGCTGCATAATTCGCTTGATTGTTACACTAAAGATAACACCAAAGTGCTCAGTGTAAGTGTGATTCTGTCAGATGAAGATGCCCTGCTTCTTGACATGGCTTATTTTGATTCCTGCGCCAGCCCTTTGCAACCAATTATTGCTACTCCCACTAAGTGGGAGCCCAATTATTGTGGAAACCACTGCATTCTCTCTTTCTCATTTTACTCTCATATTCAATCCAAAGGGGTTTAGAACCTGATCCAGTGAAAGAATATTCCTCAAGTTAAATACGTGAATAATTGTGTTCCATTTTCGGAACTCCTTGGACATCAGCCATTGAAGAAAGAGGGCTGACCCTTTGATCCCTCAGCTTTTGTACTGAGCATGGGGCAGATGGGATGGAATACCCCTGTTGGTCAGTTTTGGGTCACCTGTCCTGTCCACTCCTCCCTGCAGGTGGGACCCCTCTACGCTTTTCCGTTTCCGACCCTCCAATGGGGCAAATAACAAAGTTAGCTGACCTTGGTTGTTATAGCAATAAGTCTAAGCAAGAGCCTCTCTGCATACCATTCCTTGGCATGAACTATAATAAACATTGGTCTTATCACTCTGAGAACCAACAGTTTTCTGCACAATATGCTGTTAATTTCAGAGAGTTAGGAGAGGCTTAGCTCAGAAGTAAAATTACTGAACAGAAAGTTGGTTCTGTTCTATCTCAAACCAGGACATTCCACCCCTTATTCCATACCATTTGCGTCATGCTCAGATCATTAATACTTTTATCTATCACATCTATACACACACACATATATATAGACAGATATATGCAGGTCACTCATTTATGATTTATCTTTATACACAAAAGTTCACTAAGTCTATTTAGTTCATAACTGTAGAATTTCATCTCTCATAGCAGAATCTCAGGGTAGGAAAGATGAATGAAATTCACTGTGGTCCATGCCCATGGGTAGCATGTCCATCTCAAAGAGTTTTGCTGAACACCACTTAATGAAGCTGGTTCAGGTTTCATCACCACTATATTATCCTGAAAAACACTTATAGAAGACTGTTAGTATCATATAACAATTAACATCATGCAGCTCAGAATTAAGTATTCTCACCCAGGGTCAAATTTCCTTGAGGCACACATTAAACTTCTCCATTCTTCAGCATCACCCACCAAGTACATCCAGGGCCTTGAGCAAAAACAGTCCCACCAATGGGTTTGCCTTTGCCTGAGGCAGGAAAAACCCAAACAGTTTTCCCCAGCATATTCCTTTCATGCACCACAGGGACCTTATCCCCTTCTACTGTATGTAAAAGGTCTGATTGAGCAGGACCAGCTCGACTGATGGATCCCCTGGTGTTAACTAACCAGGTAGCCTGCGCTAAATGCTTATCCCAGTTTTTAAAGGACCCACCACCCACTGCCTTCAGGGTGGTATTTAATAGTCTGTTGTATCGCTCAATTTTCCCAGAAGCTGGTGCATGATAGGGGATATGATATACCCACTCAATGCCATGTTCTTTGGCCCAAGTACTTATAAGACTGTTTTTGAAATGAGTCCCATTGTCTGACTCAATTCTTCCTGGAGTACCACGTCGCCACAAGACTTGCCTTTCAAGGCCCAGGATGGTATTCCGGGCAGTGGCATGGGGTACGGCATAGGTTTCCAACCATCCGGTGCTTCCTTTCACCACTGTAAGAACGTAACGCTTACCCTGATGTGTTTGAGGGAGTGTGATGTAGTCAATTTGCCAAGTCTCCCCATACTTATATTTCAACCATCGTCCCCCATACCACAAAGGTTTTAATCTTTTAGCTTGCTTGATTTCAGTGCATGTTTCACAATCATGGATAACTTATGCAATAGTGCCCATGGTTAAATACATCCCTCGGTCACGGGCCCATTTATATGTTGCATCCCTTCCTTCATGACCTGAAGTGTCATGGGCCCACAGAGCTAAAAACAGCACACCTTTATGTTCCCAGTCCAAATCTGCCTGGAAAATCTTAGCAGCCTGATCCACTTGCTGCTTGTTCTGATGTTCCTCAGTGGCCTGACTCATGGGTATGTGGGCATCTACATGGTGTACCTTTACGACTACTTTCCCTAGCCAGTCAGCAATATCTTGCCACAGTTCAGCAGCACAGATGGGTTTACTTTTGCGCTGCCAGTTGCTCTGCTTCCACTGCTTTAACCACCCCCACAAAGCATTTGCCACCATCCATGAGTCAGTATAGAGTATTGGACACTTTTCTCCTTCAGCAATGTCTAAGGCCAGCTGGATGGCTTTTACCTCTGAAAACTGAATCAATTCACCCTGTCCAGCAACTTCTGAAGCTTGTCATGTAGGACTCCACACAGCAGCTTTCCACCTTCAATATTTTCCCACAATACGACAAGACCCATCAGTGAACAAGGCATACTGTTTCTCATTATCTGAGAGTTCATTATACGGTGGGGCTTCCTCAGCAGGAGTCACCACCTCTTCTGGTGGCATTCCAAAGTCTTTGCCTTCGGGCCAGTTTGTGATCACTTCCACAATATCTGGATGATTTGGGTTTCCTATTCGAGTTCGCTGAGTGATTAAGGCAACCCACTTAGTCCAGGTAGCATTGGTGGCATGATGAGTAGAAGGAACTTTACCCGTGAACATCCAGCCCAGCAATGGTAATCAGGGCACCAGGAGGAGCTGTGCTTCAGTACCAATTACCTCTGAAGCAGTTCTAACTCCTTCATATGCTGCCAAGATTTCTTTCTCAGTTGGAGTATAGCTGGCCTCAGAGCCTATATAGCCTCAACTCCAGAGTCCTAGGGGTCGACCTCGAGTCTCCCCTGGTGCTTTCTGCCAGAGGCTCCAAGCAGGGCCATTGTTCCCGGCTGCAGTGTAGAGCACATTTTTGATGTCCTGTCCTGTTCGGACTGGTCCAAGGGCTACTGCATGCACAATCTCTTGTTTCATTTGCTCAAAGGCCTGTCATTGCTCAGGACCCCACGTAAACTCATTTTTCTTTTGATTGACTTCATAGAGAGGTTTCACAATCTGACTATAACATGGAATATGCAGTCTCCAGAAACCCACAACACCTAAGAAAGCTTGTGTTTCCTTCTTCTTAGTAGGTGGGGACATAGCTTTTATTTTGTTAATCAATCACATCCATTGGGATCTGACAACAACCATCTTGCCACTTAATTCCCAAGAACTGGATGTCTCCTGCAGGTCCCTTGACCTTACCTCTTTTTACAGCAAAACCTGCTTTCAAAAGAATCTTGATTATCATCTTACCTTTCTTGAAAACTTTTTCTGCTATATTACCCCACACAATGATGACATCAATGTACTGCAGGTGTTCTGGAGCTCCACCCTTCTCCAGTGCAGTCTGGATCAGTCCATGGCAAATAGCAGGGCTGTGCTTCCACCCCTGGGGCGGTGGACATTCCAGGTGAACTGGATGTACAGGAAATAGTCCATGCAGTGGCCCTGGGGCCAGTCCGGGCAGGACAAGATGTTAAAAATGTGCTCTATACTGCAGCCGGGGAGAGTGGCCCTACCTGGAGCCTCTGGCAGAAAGCACCAGGGGAGACCTGAGGTCGACCCCTAGGGTTTTGGAGTCGGGGATACAGAGGATCTGAAGCCCACTACGCTCCAACAGAAAAAGAGATATTGGCAGCATATGAAGGGGTTCGAGCTGCTTTGGAAGTGGTTGGTACAGAAGCCCAGCTCCTCTTAGCACCTCGACTGCCGGTGCTGGGCTGGATGTTCAGAGCAAGGGTCCCCACCACACATCATGCAACTGATGCTACATGGAGTAAGTGGATTGCACTGATCACACAGCGAACTCGAATGGGAAACCCCAGTCGCCCAGGAATTCTGGAAGTGATCATGGACTGTCCAGAAGGCAAGGATTTCGGAATGTCACCAGAGGAGGAGGTGACGCGTGCAGAAGAGGCCCCACCATATAATAAACTGCCAGAAAATTAGAAGAAATATGCCCTGTTCACTGATGGGTCCTGCCGGATTGTGGGAAAGCATCGAAAGTGGAAGGCTGCTGTGTGGAGTCCTACACGACAAGTTGCAGAAGCCAGTGAAGGACAAGGTGAATCAAGCCAGTTTGCAGAGGTGAAAGCCATTCAGCTGGCTTTGGACATTGCTGAGCGAGAAAAATGGCCAGTACTTTTATCTCTACACTGACTCATGGATGGTGGCAAATGCTCTGTGGGGGTGGTTACAGCAGTGGAAGCAGGGCAACTGGCAGCGCAGAGGCAAACCCATCTGGGCTGCTGACCTATGGCAAGATATTGCTGCCCGGATAGAGAATCTGGTTGTGAAAGTACGCCACGTAGATGCCCATGTGCCCAAGAATCGGGCCACGGAGGAACATCAGAACAACCAGCAGGTGGATCGGGCCGCTAGGATTGAAGTGGGTCAGGTGGATCTGGACTGGCAACATAAGGGTGAACTATTCATAGCTCGGTGGGCCCACGACACCTCAGGCCATCAAGGGAGAGATGCGACATATAGATGGGCTCGTGACCGAGGGGTGGACTTGACCATGGACACTATTGCACAGGTCATCCATGAATGTGAGGCATGCACTGCAATCCAGCAAGCCAAGCATTTGAAGCCTCTTTGGTATGGAGGACGATGGCTGAAGTACAAATATGGGGAGGCCTGGCAGATTGATTATATCACACCGCCACAAACCCGTCAAGGCAAGCGCCATGTGCTCACAATGGTGGAAGCAACCACTGGATGGCTGGAAACATACCCTGTGCCCCATGCCACTGCCCGGAACACTATCCTGGGCCTTGAAAAGCAAGTCCTGTGGCGACATGGTACCCCAGAGAGAATTGAGTCGGACAACAGGACTCATTTCCGAAACAGCCTCATAGACACCTGGGCCAAAGAGCATGGCATTGAGTGGGTATACCACATCCCCTATCACGCACCAGCCTCTGGGAAGATAGAACGATACAATGGACTGTTAAAAACTACACTGAGAGCAATGGGTGGTGGGACTTTCAAACACTGGGATACACATTTAGCAAAAGCTACCTGGCTAGTTAACACCAGGGGATCTAACAATCGGGCTGGCCCTGCCCAATCAAAACTTCCACGTACTGTAGAAGGGGATAAAGTCCCCGTAGTGCACATGAAGAATATGCTAGGGAAGACAGTCTGGGTTAGTCCTGCCTCAGGCAAAGGCAAACCCATCCGTGGGATTGCTTTTGCCCAAGGACCTGGGTGCACTTGGTGGGTGATGCGGCAGGATGGGGAAGTCCGATGTGTACCTCATGGGGATCTGATTTTGGGTGAGAATAGCCAATGAATCGAATGGTATGTCATTAGTTGCTAAGTAACCCTGTCACTGTGTGTCCTCATCACTATAATTGCTATCAGTTGTACTACAAGTAAGGCACAGGGGTGATGGGATCAGAACTGACCTCAGCAGCTGGCACCCAGCAACTTCCTCAAGATCTACATCATCAGCCCATGGACTGTGGGCATGAGCCACACTGGGTACAGCAGCTACAAGCTCCAAAAATACAGCATGCAACAGTCCAGCACCACACAGCATTTCACCTGCCCTGAGAGACTGTTCTAACAGATGAAGCCCAAAGCCATGGATTAAATGAACTCAGCGGACACTTTGGAGGGATGGCCCATAGACAAAGGGCATTATATCTGTATGAATATCTATGTACATATATATATATATGACAGGAGAAAGTGGTGTCAATTCATTGGAACCTGTAAGATCTAGGCATGGCAAAAATGGTATGGAATAAGGGGTGGATAATGTCCTGATTCCGGTGGGGATAGGGTTAATTCTCCCCAGGAGACAGGTATTCCATGCCATGTGAGCCATGCCCACCCTGAGCTGCCGGGGGAGGGGGTAGGAATTCCCCGCTTGGAGCAGGTGGGGCATCCCGGGTCCAGTCGGTGAGCGGCAGGGAGCAGCGGTTCCATAATCGTGTTTCTATATTCCTCTATCCATGTTACTGTTGTTGTTTTCTTGTTCCCTTTGCTGTTCTGTTAAACTGCCTTTGTCTCAACCCAAGAGTTTTGCCTTTTTCTTCTGATTCTTCCCATATTGGGAAGGCCCGAGCGAGCGGCACGTGGTTCTTTGTTGCCGTCTGAGGCTAAACCACGACACTGACGAATGAGGTTCTGGATGGGAATCAGGGAGTCTTGGTTGGTGCGATACTGTCATCAGTGCACCCTGGCAGTAGCAAGTGGCATCTGCTGTTTTTTAACCTTCAGCAGTCCCACCACAGAAGGGTCATCTGAAAGGCCAGGTAAGGCAGACAGCTGTGTAATATCCTCAGTCTCTACAGCTGCTATACCAAAAGTCCACCCATACCCTTTCAGGTCTTTGAAATACCCTCTCTTGAGGAAGTCTATGCCAAGGATGCATGGAGCATTTGGGCCAGTCACAATGGGATGCTTCTCCCATTTCTTCCCATTTAGGCTCACTTCGGCCTCTAATACAGTCAGTTCTTGAGACCCACCTGTCACACCAGAAATAGCAACAGATTCTGTCCCTTTATGATTCCATGGCAATAGGGTACACTGTGCACCAGTGTCCACTAGGGCTTTATACTTCTGTGGCTCTAATATGCCAGACCATCAAATCCACACAGTGCAATAAACTCTGTTGTCCCTCTCCTCCTCCTGGCTGGAGGCAGGGCAACCCTAATGTTGAGAACAACATCTACAATTAACAGATGAGTTCCTATCTGGACTGGAGAATTTCTTACCGTGGACTGGAGCAGCCACCCTCCTGCAAAAATTCTTTCTTCCATCTGCTTTACCTTGCAACTCAGGCACTCGTGCCTGCAGGGCCGGAGTCGGGTTTTTATCCCACTTACTCATGTCCTCTCCATAGTTGCAGAGGCAAAGCCACAGGAAATCTCTGAGCAGGTCCTGTTTCCCTTGAGTTGGTTTTGTAGGAGGGTGTTTTTTCTTAATGACTGCAACCTGGGACTGTTCAGGGCAAGAGTGGGATACTTTCCCCTTCTCAGACAGTTTTTCAAGCAGTTCGTGCAAAAGTTTATAATTTTTCTCATTTTGCTCGGCTATTGTCTTAGTCATTTTCTCTATTGCCTCAGTCATTTTCTCAGTTTTCTGAGCCATTGTCTTGGTTTGCTCATCCATTTTTTCCACAGCTGCCACAGTGAGGGGACCAGAGAGACTGCCTTCATACTGTTGCACCTTGTTAGCCACCTCATTTACAGTTGGTGTAGCGGTATCAGATCCTCCCCAAACCATTGCTGACAAAGTGTGGGAATAATTTGATGGTGCACTCTGCACAAACTTCCTCATCAAAGATCGTTTGCGTAGCATTTCATCAGGGTCTATAATCACCTGACAGTCACCATAAATCACCTCTCACACAGCCAGTTCCCTCAGGTACTTAATACCTTTTTCCATGTTGGTCCATTTACTTGAACAGCATTCGATATCATCCTTTAAGGGATACCTGCCCTTTTTGGCTGCTAGCAGTCGCCTCCAGAGACTGAGGGTGTCTGTCTCCCTCCCAATCGCTTTATCAATACCTCCATCTTTGGACAGGTTTCCCAAATGCCTCTCTACCATCTAATTTTATGCTATCAGCCCCATTGTCCCAGCATCAGAGCAACCAGGAGACAAGTGTCTCCCCTTCATGATGACTAAGGTCCTTCCTTGTATTTCACAAATCCTTCATAGAGAAGGATTTAATGACTATCTCTGCATCTGATTCCTCCTCCTGCATTAACGCTGCCTGAGAAGGACCTTCTCCTGGATCTGATGTAGAAGGACCTTTTCCTTTATCTGCCTGAGAAGGACCCTCTCCTGGATCTTCCTCAGAGGAGCCCTCTCCTACGCTGTCTGGCTTGGGCTGGTCTCTGTCGTCAGAGGCAGGGGAACGAGTTGACTTTCTTTTCTGCTTCCTGGTCACCGGGACAACTTGTGCCGGTTCTGCTGGAGTTTGAGTTGCAGCAGTGCTTGTTGTCGGAGCAGCCGGAGCAGTGTCAGTGCTCCTTGTCACGCTGGAGCAGCTGGTACCGCTGCGGGCGGGGGAGGGGCTGGCGATACAGGTGTGGGGGGTGCAGGCTGCTGAGTGACTGCTGCCGGGATGGGCCAGGGCCAGGGCCGTGGCCGTGGCTGGGGCCGGGGCTTTTGCCGGTGTCGGAACCAGGGCTTTCGTCGGGGCCGGTGGGGGGCGTCCGATGTGGGTCTGGCCGATATCGGGGCCTGTCGGGGGGCAACCGATGCCGCTCGGGCTGGTGTTGGAGCCGGTGGGGGGTTGTTTTTGTCTGTGCTGTGGCTTTTGTTGGGGCGGGGCGGGGAGGGGGGGGGAGTTGTTTGTATTTCTGCTATCTTTGATTTCAGACGTGGGGTTTGAGTAGCAATATCACATGTCACATAATACTCACTCCTGCACTGATATTTAACAATAAACCACCCCCGTGACACATTCAGGAAAACCAACAACAAAATCATGTATGAATGAAAGTAACATTAACTCTCTAAACAGCCCAAAGGTTTTCCATACCCTAATTCTGATAGTGTCACTTTGGCATAATCGTTAAAGGGCAAAGTAAACTTTCCCCAGGTAAAACCAAAAGTGTAATTAGTAAAAGAATCCTTCACGAGATGCCCAAGATATGCAGGTAGAACCATTATCCAAGTAATTATTTTATACATCTGAAGGCCAATTCACACCAACATAGCACGCTTAGACCACCGCATCCAAACAGAAAGAAGAAATAAACCATGCAATATATTTGGCCAGTTAAACACCACTGCATCAATTAACTTCATACAAAGCTCTCTAAAGACACGATATAACATTTCACATAAGAACGACATGATGTGAGCTGTCTGTTCTCCCTGAGCAAGCTGGAATTCAAACTATTCAGGTAATCTATCAGAGTTCCGTTCGTGTCCCACGTTGGATGCCAATAAATCTGTCATGGTTTTGGCCAAATTGGCCAATGATGGATGACAGGTGCTCTCCCCCCACCTCTCGCACATGGAGAGGAGGAGGAGAAATAAAGAGATTTACAAGTTTAGAAGAAACTAAACTACTTTAATGAAATATTAATAATAAAACCAGGACAGTACATGAATAATTGTGTTCCATTTTTGGAACTTAGAGGATAATTATTTTCTTGGATAATAATCCCCATCAAGATAAACACCAAAGGTGCTATTGTTCCATTAGAACTCTGTTGTGCAATAAGGTATTTTTCAACAGCAAGCATCTACTTGCACAAGCAGACTAATGAAATAATTTATTATGCCATTTAAATGTTGCAAAACAATCTTCCTTGAATTATAATGATGCCATCCACCATACTTCATTGTTGTAATACTAACATCTTAACTACCTTCTTTATTACAATCTTATCATCAGCCAATAAACCCATATGAATCATTAATTTAAGCACAACTCATTTTTGCTAGAGGTAGATGGTGGTGTCAAGGTGGGAACCTTCCTTTCTAATACTTTACATCATTTGATGAATCAACAGAGTTTAGATCGTCTTGTGCCATATACTTTCTCTGTTGTTTTGGGCAAGTCACTTGAGTTTGCATTCATGTCCATATTATATGTCAAATTTAAGTATCCAACGTATGTGTCATGTGAGCTAGGAAATAGGTGCTATTACTGTCAGTGGAGACCTGAAGCTCAACTCATTTGCCTCATTTGTCCAGAACCATTTTAGATGTCTTAAAATATCTACCTAAGATGTTTTCATGGGTTTGGTGGATATAGCACAGGTTCAAGGGAGTTAACCTTTCCTGTAACCTTTCCTCAGCAGCAACATAAAGGACGTGATCCTCTTCCCATCTCCATGCATCATCTATTTCATGTGTGCTTTTAAGGTAAATCTTCATTATTAATTGTGGGTACTTAGTGTTTGCTATTAGAATAGTATAGTACATGCTTCCTTGAGTGTCTCTCTCCATCACAGCTCTGGGAGATAAGAAAGTATTAAATGGGAAGGATGAAAGTCAAATTTCCCTTCCGTTGTCTCTTGTCCTCCTCCCCCAACCCTCCCACCCCCTCAAATATCACAGTGTCTGATTTAATTTTCCGCAGGCTGGGATATCGTAGAGTAAGGTCCCAGTGTTCAATGTACAGGGAAGAAGGAGAGTTAAGACACTTTAGAAGGAGATTTAAATCAGACAGCAAGCTGAGCAAAGAGTAGCCAAGAGCTTCCCCATGGTGTTTTTACGCATTGAGCAGGTAAGAAGTCCCAAGTTCTCCCTCTCAGAAGCTTTTCTCTATATTTGAAGGAGACACTTCTGCTCACAGGTAAGCTGCAGTTCAGAGCTTTCCTCTGCAGGTAGATGCCTTTGATCTTTCCTTCAAACAATTGAACAAGATACCCATCTCCTCTTTCAAAGCATTTAGGGGAGAGGGGAACAGAACAGCTCCTGAGTTAGAGACTCTCAAAGTGAGAAGGGGGAGTCCTAGACTCAGTCCCTGCTTCTGCCCGTGTCTAGCCTGCTCTTGGAGTTAGGTGTCCCTGGCAGCTGCTAACTGTTCTGAGCGGAGTCATTTTCCACCCATCAGAAAAAAAATTCTTGGCCCAGAAGGAGCCTAAAGGTTACAGTATTTTCCTTTGAGAGAAAAGAGAAGTTTCTGGCTCTTGTTCCAAGAAATAGTATTTTACATGCAACAGTCATGGGATGAAGACAGACATTTGAGATGTTAGTGCTACAATAAGACTTTCAGACTGTTGCAATTTATGAAGCACTTTAAAATGGGAGAGTTACACACTTGCTAGGAAAAAAGGATGGTCTATCTAGAGGAGCTCTAGATTATGAATTGAGAGACTTGGGTCTGCCCCTAACTCAGGAGAGCCTTAGTAAAGGGGTACTCCATTAGTGATGGTGATGTTCCTGCTTCTGTTCTGCTGAGAAACACAAACATAAAGCCAAGCCATGCTGAATCATGAATTCATATAGTCAGTTCAGTATTCTGACTGAGAAATTGCTAGAATAGAGCACAAATAAGGCTCAATCCCCTATGCAAGCAGTCTCGGTAGCATTTCAGATTGTTTTACTCCCTAGCAATGTGTTTTCTGAACAGGAACAAGAGATGACTCAAGACACATCCCTAGCCTCATACCAGAGCTACCTCAAACAGAATATTTAGAATATTTAGAATATTCATTCACAGTGAACATAGTGATTTTGTTATTGCAGTACATGGTACCCTTCCTTCTACCTAGAAACAGAATTCCTTGGTTGTGTTATATGCTCTATACTGATAACAGATGGTGGTAATTTTTTCTGTAGCCTCAGTTGAATAGTCTCATGTTTTGGAGGAGTTCTGTAGTGTTATTTCTGCAAACCACAAAGTTGTGAAGTGGTTGTTTTTTTCAAGCTGAATGGAAGATATATTTTTTCTGCTTAGGAAATTCTACACTATTTTAATGTAGAACTCAATAAACCATTTCTGACAGCTATTATGATTATTTTTTAACTTAAGCCATCATTTATTAACTGAATGTGTCTGGCCAGCTTAAATTACATTCTTTAGATATTTTTTACATGTGTTCTAGTCTTTTTTTTAATATGCATCCTAGGAGATAATGGTAGTCTATAAGATTTTCAAAAGTCAAATCATGTTATATATATCACATGGGAAACATTTATGATAGATGGCATGATAGAAAATGAACCGTGTTAGAACATCACGTTAGGTAATTACAGTTTGAAATATATACAGTATTATCCCTCATATATGATTAACCCCCTTTTAAGGGGTGATAGGTGTTATTAATTGACCTGTTCTCTGAACTCTAGAAGGTGTTTGGGAACGTGCATATACCACAAATTATGATTCTACATTGTTAATCATCCAAGTCTACTTCATTACTCAGTAGAAGTGGAAATCAAAAGGCAAAAGGCTAACAGACGACCCATTCTTTTACAAGCCCACAGATATATTACAATAAATAAAATTGTTCAGGACACAGTTAAAAAAAAGTGACCTTTCTCTATGTTTCCTGTCAGATTTAACCGTTTCTCCCTTCCCACCTCTGTTTTCTTCTCTGGAGCTGCAGTCTCATACATTGCTTATGTTCCTCACCAACATCCCATCTCTCCATCTCTCCATTTCAGGTCTCTCCTCCCTTTAATCCTTTTCATCCTTCTTTGCGTTGTGTTTTCATTTCATTCCACCCGTAGCATATGCCACATAAAACTGACTGGAGTGGCTGTACCTGGGGCACTGCGCTTTCCAGCCAGTTTCATTTGACAGTTCTCAATGTGCAAAGCAACGAGAGGAAAGGGCAGAAGAGCAAATAGTGTACATACACATACAAGTGGATGGAGGTCTTCGTCAGCTCAAGAAGTTTGGTATAGGGTACCCATATGCTCCTCTGTGTACTGTTACCTTGTTAATGCATATCTTTCCATGTGCACTTTCTCATGGTTTAGGCCAAATTGGCCAATGGCCAGCGACAGATGCTCTCCCCCCATCTCTCGCTCCAAGGAGAGGAGGAGGAGAGATAAAGAGATTTATGAGTTTAGAAGGAACTAAACTACTTGAATGAAATATTAATAATAAAATAAAAAGGAAATAATGATAAAATATAAAGGAAATAATGAAACAGATACAGTATATACAAAACCATATCAATCTCCCAGGATGACATCAGCGGCAGGCACTGGGGAAGTCCCAGACTGGACTCAGCGATGGGTGGGAACTGGATTCCACAGCTGGAGTCAGGAACACACAGATCGGGATCAAAGGCAGATGAACAGACAGGGTCCTCCTCAGACATCGGCCATTGAAGAGAGCTGACCCTTTGATCCATCAGCTTTTATACTGAGCATGAGGCAGATGGGATGGAATACCCCTGTTGGTCAGTTTTGGGTCACCTGTCCTGTCCACTCCTCCCTGCAGGTGGGACCCCTCTACGCTTTTCCGTTTCCGACCCTCCAATGGGGCAAATAACAAAGTTAGCTGGCCTTGGTTGTTATAGCAATAAGTATAAGCAAGAGCCTCTCTGCATACCATTCCTTGGCATTAACTATAAACATTGGTCTTATCACTCTGAGAACGAACAGTTTTCTGCACAATATGCTGTTAATTTCAGAGAGTTAGGAGAGGCCTAGCTAAGAAGTAAAATTACTGAACAGAAAGTTGGTTCTGTTTTACCTCAAACCAGGACACACTTTCAGAAACAAAATATAACCACTCAAATGTATAATAGAAAAGGGAAAGACAGCAGACTGAAACTAATCGAGCTATTCCTCCAACAGAAATGCAAGAGAAGGGGTTATTAATATTCTTCCTAGAGGCTTTGGATGTGCTCCAATATGTGATGAGAGATCTGCACCTGTATCCTTTGTGAATATTTA
The DNA here is from genome assembly GCF_964199755.1 of Larus michahellis. Classification (NCBI taxonomy): domain Eukaryota; kingdom Metazoa; phylum Chordata; class Aves; order Charadriiformes; family Laridae; genus Larus; species Larus michahellis. Next base: position 11,582,562 of record NC_133929.1, on the reverse strand, counting down.
AGTATACCTTATTGTGGTGTCAGGACAAAAACTTTTTTTCTATTTGTTCTGCTAATGGGATTTAGCTTCATCAAGTAATGTTCAGCATGAGTTCTCAACATGTCAAGAACATAGACTACTACCCATTGTTACTCTTTCATGTGGGCATGAATGACACTGCAAGCTGAAACCTGGGCAGAATTATGGAAGACTATAAAGCCCTGGAAGTGCAAATGAAAAAAAATTGGTGCCCAAGTCATCTTTTCCTCCATTTTACCAGTCAGAGGAAAGGATGGACAATGAATCCACCAGAAACGGATGGATAATGCATATCAACTCCTGGCTACATGGCTGGTGCTGTCATGAAGGTTTTGGCTTTTATGACAATGGGACGTTCTTTGATGAATATGGCCTGTTAGAGAGGGATGGGATCCACCTGTCTAGAAGGGGCAAGGGAATCTTTGGCAGCAGGCTGGCCAACTTGGTGAAGCAGGCTTTAAACTGAAGGACTTGGGGGGTGGGGTCCAATGTGGCGATGCTCATGCCAACTTATCCAACCGGGGAATAAGCCAGGCCAACCAGAGCAGTGACAAATGTTCCTTAGCTGACTCCCAAGATGAGATCCAGAAGGCCAACCACCTCAAGGGTGTGAATGGCTGTGGTGGATCCTCTTGATCCCCTCCACGGAAACCCTCACACTTGACTACCTCTGTGAAATGCCTGTGCACCAACGCACACAGCGTGGGGAATAAATACGAAGAACTAGAGATCTGTGTGCGGTCACAGGGCCATGATCTCATTGCAATTACAGAGACATGGTGGGATAGCTCACATGATTGGAATGCTGTCATGGATGGCTACGTACTTTTTAGGAAAGACAGACCAACAGGGGCGTGGTGGTGGAGTTGCTCTCTATGTGAAAGAGCATCTGGAATGTATCGAGCTCTGCCTAGAGGTGGATGAAGGATGTGTTGAGAGCTTATGGGTAAGAATTAAGGGGCGGGCTAATATGGAAGACACTGTTGTGGGTGTTTACTACAGACCACCAGATCAGGAAGATGAGAGTCGATGAGGTCTTCTTACAGACAGCTGGAAACAGCCTCACGATCACAAGCCCTGGTTCTCATGGGGGACTTCAATCACCCTGACATTTGCTGGAAAGGCAACACAGCCAGGCACGCACAGTCCCGGAGATTTCTGCAGAGCGTTGATGATAACTTCTTCACACAGGTGGTGGAGGAACCAACAAGGAGAGGTGCTCTGCTGGACCTTGTGATGACAAACAGAGAAGGTCTGGTTGGGGATGTGAAGGTCAGGTGTAGCCTTGGCTGCAGTGACCATGAGATAGTGGAGTTCAGGATCCTGCATGGAAGAAGCAGGGCAAAAAGTAGAATTAGAGCCCTGAACTTCAGGAGAGCTGGCTTTGGCCTCTACAAAGACCTACTTGGAGGAATCCCATGGGCTAAGGCTCTAGAAGGAAGAGGGGTGCAAGAGAGCTGGTTAATATTTAAGCACCACTTCCTCGAAGCTCAAGATTGGTGCATTCCTAGGAGCAAGAAATCAGGCAAAGGAGGCAGGAAACCTGCATGGATGAGCAAGGAGCTTCTGGAAAAACTCAGATGGAAGAGGGAAGTTTACAGAATGTGGAAAAAGGGACTGGCCACTTGGGAGAAGTATAGGAGCGCTGTCAGAGTATGCAGGGATGCAACGAGGAAGGCTAAGGAATGCTTGGAACTAAACCTGGCAAGGGATGTCAAGGACAATAACAAGGGCTTCTTCAAGTACATCAGCAGTAAAAGGAAGACTAGGGAAAATGTGGGCCCACTGCTGAATGAGGTAGGTGCCCTGGTGACGGAGGATGCAGAGAAGGTGGAGTTACTGAATGCCTTCTTTGCTTCAGTCTTTACTGCTAAGGCTGGCCCTCAGGAATCCCAGACCCTGGAGGTAAGAGAGAGTGCCTGGAGTAAGGAAGACTCTCCCTTGATCGAGGAGGATCTGGTTAGAGATCATTTAAGGAAACTTGACACCCACAAATCCATGGGCCCTGATGGAATGCACCTGTGAGTTCTGAGGGAGCTGGCAGATATTATTGCAAAGCTGCTCTCCATCATCTTTGAAAGGTCCTGGAGAACAGGAGAGGTGCCTGAGGACTGGAGGAAAGCCAATGTCATGCCAGTCTTCAAAAAGGGCAAGAAGGAAAACCCAGGAAACTACAGGCTGGTCAGCCTCACTTCCATCCCTGGAAAGGTGATGGAACAGCTCATCCTGGATGTCATCTCCAAGCATGTGGAAGAAAAGAAGGTCATCGGGAGTGGTCAGCATGGATTCACCAAGGGGAAATCATGCTTGACCAATCTGATAACGTTCTACGATGGAATGACTGGCTGGGTGGATGAGAGGATAGCGGTGGACGTTGTCTGCCTTGACTTCATCAAGGCTTTTGACACAGTCTCCCATAACATCCTCATAGGGAAGCTTAGGAAGTATGGGTTAGATGAGTGGACAGTGAGGTGGATTGAAAACTGGTTGAAAGATAGAGCTCAGAGGGTCGTGATTAGGGGCACAGAGTCTAGTTGGAGGTCAGTGACAAGTGGTGTTCCCCAGGGGTCAGTACTGGGTCCAGTCCTGTTCAATATATTCATCAATGACCTGGATGAGGGGACAGAGTGTACCCTCAGTAGGTTTGCTGATGACACAAAACTGGGAGGAGTGGCTGACACACCAGAAGGCTGTGCCACCATACAGCAAGACCTGGACAGGCTAGAGAGTTGGTCGGAGAGGAACCTAATGAAGTTCAACAAGGGCAAGTGTAGGGTGCTGCACCTGGGGAGGAATAACCCCATGCACCAGTACAGGTTGGGGGCTCACCTGCTGGAGAGCAGCTCTGTGGAAAGAGACCTGGGAGTCCTGGTGGACAGCAGGATGACCATGAGGCAGCAATGTGCCCTTGTGGCCAAGAAGGCCAATGGTCTCCTGGGGTGCATCAAGAAGAGTGTGGCCAGCAGGTCGAGGGACATCATCCTCCCCCTCTACTCTGCCTTGGTGAGGCTGCATCTGGAGTACTGTGTCCAGTTCTGGGCTCCCCAGTTCAAGAGAGACAGGGAACTACTGGAGAGAGTCCAGTGGAGGGTTACAAAGATGATCAAGGGACTGGAGCCCCTCTCTTATGAGAAAAGGCTGAGAGACCTGGGTCTGTTTAGCCTGGAGAAGAGAAGACTCAGGAGGGACCTCATCAATGCTTATATATATCTAAAGGGCAGGTGTCAAGAGGATGGTGTCAGGCTCTTCTCATTGATGCCTGGCGACAGGACAAGGGGCAACGGACACAAACTTGAGCATAGGAAGTTCCATCTCAACATGAGGAGGATCTTCTTTACTTTGAGGGTAGCAGAGCACTGGAACAGGCTGCCCAGAGAGGTGGTGGAGTCTCCGTCTCTGGAGACATTCAAAACCCACCTGGATGCCATCCTGTGCAACCTGCTCTAGGTGACCCTGCTTTGGCAGGGAGGTTGTACTAGATGATCTCCAAAGGTCCCTTCCAACCCCTACCATTCTGTGATTCTGTGATTCTAAAAGATGCCTGTATGGTTAAACTATGGTAACTCGAATGATGGGTTAAAGACTTGACTGAACACTGCGTGTTGCTTATGAAATAACCATGACTTTGAGATGATGGGTAGACTTGATTCCCTGAATTTCCAGCTGAGATTTTTAGCAAGAGCTTCATTAGAGAGACATGGGTTGAGCCTGTTGTAGTCCAGATAGAAATTATTTTGAAAAATTGTTCTAACTTAAAACTTTCAGATCTGAATAATTTAGATTGCCTGATTGCTCACCAAACTAACATCTTCATTCCTGTTCTGATGGCAGAGAGGAGTGGAAGTGTCATATTGTTGTACCAAGTTTAAATAACTTCATGAAATTTTCCCATCTAATCAGGGAAAATCAAATTCATATGCTTTGAAAGTGAGCAAAACTGTATAATTGTGCCAGGAGATTCTTTTCTCCAAACATAGTACAGGGGTTTTAATAGGCAGGATATAAGAGGGGCCTGGCTACTGAACCCTCTGAATTTTTACAGTATACTGAAGACATGCAGAGTCTAAAGTCATTAGCCTGGCTTTAGCTGATATTCTGACGATGAGGGAACCCAAATTCAGGAACCTCTGAGAGATCTAAATTTCAAATATTGCTTAGAAAATTGATACTACTTAAGGTAGTCTTCTGCAGATCCTGAGTCCTCCTATTAACCTTAGCCCCAAACAGTTAAGAATTTAGAAGGCAACAGAGGGTATACAGCCCTGGTAGCTTGTCTCCCCTCCACACTCCACTGCATATTGCTCAGTGCAAGGTTTATCTTGACTCACAAGATGCATTAGTGTGTGCAGCTATGCCTCCCACCACACCATCCTCAGCAACATTTTCACATCTTGCTATAAATGCTATTATTTGTCATAGGTAATTTAAATATACAATTTTTAAAGAAACACTAGTTTAAAGCACAGTCTAATTTAACTATGTGTGTGTATATATATGTGCATGAAAGGACTTGCTTAATAAGCACCACAATATTTTATGCATCAGTTTATAAGCTCATGGCAGAAGTCCTACCAAACGGCTATCTAGAAACATTCCACCTAGCCGGATTCCCTAAGAAGGTAAAATGGAAAACTCATTTGGTTGTCCAAATGTGTGCTGCAGCACAGCTATACACAGAGCTAAAAGAGACCAAGGTCCTTCCTACAAACCATTGCCCTTCTCCATCAGATGAGCCAATCCTGATGGATCCTTGTTTAGCTGCTCTTCAAGACCATCACTGATGAAGACTTAACAGATCCCCTAATGTATACCAGCATTTCACCATCCAGAGCTTAAAAGCTTCCACTTCAAGTCTTCTCTGCATCTTCCTTACTTAAAAACATTTGAAATCTGTTGCTCTGACTTACTCATAACAACCTAGAAAAACTTATTTAAAAACCCAGCTAGAGCAGAAATTATTGACTGTACTAGTGGTAGTATTTTCAGCTCTCAGTTTCTTATTTCACCTTCTTTATCTAATGATTACTTAGTACAAAATAAACAAATTACCCTCACCATCTAGGGCTTCCCTGGGAACCTTCACTTCACCAGCGGGCTGGAGTCAGTCTCTCCCTTACTCACTTTCTTCCTGTCTCTTTTGCAAAGAGAAGAAGAAAGGGGAAAATACCATCTGGTTTCAGTTTTTTACTACCGATGCTATTCTGAGGATAGGTCTGGTGATATTTCATAGCCTTTTGCTGCTCCAGTCTGTATATTTCACTAAGGCAGAATTGATCTGATTTTGAGTTTGGGAAAATATATCAATTCCAAACTTCTGCTCCATTATGGGCAAAAATCATACAATTTAAGATTGACCATTAAACCACTCAGTCAGTCATATATAATACATGCCATAGAATTACATACTACTCATTGAAGAACTCAATGAGTTCTAATTGAAGAACTCAACTAATTGAAGAACTCAATTAATTGTATTTGGTTAAGACACATTTGAAGCCATTCAAACATGGAGAGACCTCTCTTTCAGCTATCAGTTTGTTGAACATAAACTCTGTGGGATATGTACAAGTGTATATGTGTGTCTATCGTATCTAATTTCAAATTCAGCTTGTTTTAACCTCAGCTTTACTTCTACGTTTACACAAGCCAGTATCTTGAGAGGCACCAGACCATGTAATGTAAGCCTTGCAAAGGTTCAAACAAAGCTCTTCTAACAAACTGTAAATCATCACATAGCTCTGACAGTCCAAAAGGAGAAATCTTCCTGATGGGAAGCAGAAACACAAGGAAAAGAAGCCTAAAACCAAAGACATGCTTTGACACTTTGATGGAAAGTATTGCTGTGGTTTTCTGCCTTGTCTCTTCCTTTCATTACATGTAGTTATATAACCTGATTTACTTCACCCACAGATCTCTGAAGCACTCCAAAGGAAATGAGGTCCATAATTTTGCTTATTTTATGTACAGAAAGACTTAGGGAAATGGAAGTGAAATGACACATCGATAAGTTCAATAGCAGGTAGATAGCTACATCTGGAAGAAAACATGCATAAGTTCATAGGATATCCAGTCTGAACCTCTCCTGTTTCAGCTTATGTCTGTTGTCTCTTGTCCTCCTGATCTGCACCACCAAGAGGAGCCCTAATCTTTGAATTTTCAGTAGTTTTAAAATCACATTTTATGGAAATTTCTGTATAATGGATCTGAAGGCACACTGCATTTGAAATCCTAATGTGGGACCTACACAAATACATACAAAGGGCAACAGGGTATACCTAAAAATGCTGTTAAGTGCCTGGTCCTACAGAGGATTTTCAAGGAGAATGAAGCAGATGAGAAAATTAGAGCTGGAACCAGACTTGGATCGAGTCACAGTTAAGGAAATAGCTAAGATGAGTTTGGATCCTCACTCCCTGCAATCATGTGATCACCACATCTCATTATTGAGGGTATATAGAGGAAGGATAACTAAGGGAGCTCCTACTATTGCCTGGCATAGCTGATGCCTAGGAATAAGGGTATTCTGACCCTCCTCCTGACCAGAAAATGGCAGATCCTGTCACACAGCCTGCTTCATGAGACTGGGGGATGCCTATGGATGGGGACAGACAAAAGATAGGTATGGGTCTTTCCAGGGAAAGCCAGAAAGAAACATAGGTTGCAGGTAGTTTTAATAGGATTGTTCTCTATCACCCTTGAGAAGGTGTGAAAATCTGAAAAAGAGCTAAGAGGAAAGAGGAAATTAAAGAAAACTGCAAATGGAAGAGGAAGAAAGGGAGAATTGTGGTGGAGAAATGCAACAGGAAGGCATGCAAAGGCAGGCAAGACTTTCAGCCACCTGAGCCTTTGCCTATTTTGGGCTCTCACTCTGCACCCATTGCCATGGAGTCTAAGCACCAGTCCCAGAAGAAAAGCCCTTCTGATGCTAACTAACTAGAAATTGCTTTCTTTTCTGTCATGCTCTTTGTCTTCCTCTGGTGTCTTTATCCTTTTTTCCACCACCTTCTTCCTCAGCTGACTGACTCTACAAACTGTGTTGCTATGATATTTGTCATCAAGCTGGAGTCAATAAAGAGAATGCATGATGTTATTCATGCAGAATGCCAAACATATAAATCTCATGCCACATAGGAAAGAGCCTTTTATATCTGAACACTTACATTTTGGCCACTTCTCTAACCTATGTATTACATCAAGTCTGGCATTTTTGTCTTATCTTTGTAATAAATTGCACCACTCTGGGTGGTCAGATTTGCTTATGTGAAGTTATACCATGTTAAAGTATGGACATTTTCAGGTTGAATCTAAAAAAGAAGCAAAAGTTTTGATATATTTTGTATCTATTTATTTGTAGAGATCTTTAAATCTAGTTTGATTGAAATTTTGTAATCTAATTTTCCTAAAATGTGTTTGCCTGGAATGGCATAGTCAAAATCTAAACTGGAAATGTTTTTGAAATATAAAGGGTAAATGGCAAAAATCCTGTGCACACTGACATGTAATAATTTCAAGGGATTTAAAAGAACTTTTTGATTTCAGTCTATTTACACTTTCAGTAGAAAAATGACTAATGACAGTGTGTACAATAAGAGCAACAAGATAGGCAGGAAGAAATAATATTTTAGTTGAAGTAATTGATATAGCCAAGAAAAAGTGAGGCATTTTGTAGGCACGCAAGCCCTCTTTCAGAGCTAAAATAAAAGCAGCCCACTTAAGGTTCAGTGATTACTTTCTTGTTCATTTCTAGGCTACCTGACCATTTTTTCATTCCTAAACCCCAAAATCCTAAGCTGGAACCTTTCTGGAATAGTATAGTTCATTTTAATATGTTGTCACAGCTCAGTATATTTCAAAGTCTTGCTTATTTTAATACAAATAATAATTTCTATCTTGCAATTTGTCTCTTTGGTTTGAATCTTAATTAATTCTCATCAAAAGAAAAATAAGGGGGGGATTTGATAACAAATGTACAGGTCAACAAAGGGGAAAAAAGGCAATGAAAAGTTTGTTTACTCTGCTTCTCACAAAGCATTACATTTGCTATTAATTTGAGATAGTGTGTTTAAAAAATACTTACAGGTTAAGAAAAAAAAAAGTTGATAATCCTATCTAAACACCACAGCTATTGTAGTCCACTTTTCATGAGTAAATAGCTGCAACGTTGTTGTGGTTTAAGCTAAATTGGCCAATGACAAGATGACAGATGCTCTCTCCCATCTCTCACTCCAAGGAGAGGAGCAGGAGAGATAAAGAGATTTATGAGTTTAGAAGGAACTAAACTACTTGAATGAAATATTAATAATAAAATAAAAAGGAAATAATGATAAAATATAAAGGAAATAATGAAACAGATACAGTATATACAAAACCATATCAATCTCCCAGGATGACATCACTGGCAGGCACTGGGGAAGTCCCAGACTGGACTCAGCGATGGGTGGGAACTGGATTCCACAGATGGAGTCAGGAACACACAGATCGGGATCAAAGGCAGATGAACAGACAGGGTCCTCCTCGGACATCAGGCATTGAAGAAAGAGGGCTGACCCTTTGACCCCTCAGCTTTTATACTGAGCATGAGGCAGATGGGATGGAATACCCCTGTTGGTCAGTTTTGGGTCACCTGTCCTGTCTGCTCCTCCCTGCAGGTATGACCCCTCTACGCTTTTCTGCTTCCGACCCTCCAACGGGGCAAATAATGAAATTAGCTGACCTTGGTTGTTATAGCAATAAGTCTAAGCAAGAGCCTCTCTACATACCATTCCTTGGCACTAACTGTAAACATAGGTCTTATCGCTCTGAGAACAAAGAGTTTTCTGCACAATATGCTGTTAATTTCAGAGAGTTAGGAGAGGCCTAGCTAAGAAGTAAAATTACTGAACAGAAAGTTGATTCTGTTTTACCTCAAACCAGGACAAACGTATAGGTGTTACCACATCACTTGAAAAGAGTCTTGCATGGTGCATTGAAATCATTAGTACCAAAACAGGCTCCTCAGAGCGATTAGGCAGAAGAATATTTAAGAGCTGTCATTGCCATAAAATGTTAGTGAAATGCGTATACTTGAATGAGTGGATCCCTTTGCTAAACCAGAACTGGAAGCAATTGCTGGAAGCAATTCTGCCAAGTTAATGCTGCATGACACCTGAGATAATCAGATGGGTACCTGATCTTGCAGATCACCGAAGGTGCCTGTCACTGCTGCTGCTGCTGCCCCAAAAGGTCATGCCTTGAATTTTCTTTGTTCCAGGTCTAAATAAGAGAAATACTTTTGTTGCCAATAGAATTGGTAAATCAGAAGATTAAATGAATGGAAGTAAGAAAGAAAAGCAACCAAAACTCTTTTATCTATGATGCAGTTTATAATTGCATTACTTAATAGGAGAACATAATTAGAATTAGTAATACAGACATCAGGGTAGTTTTGCTTCCAGGTTTCAAAGTGCCACATATTCTTACATTCCTCTTTATTACTCTTTAAAACTCAGCCTATAAATCTTAAGTAAACCACTGCACTCCTCTGACTATGGACTTGTTCTGCCCTAGGACATTGGGTTGTGTTGAAAATGTCATCTCATATTGTATGGCTCCACTGAGCATCCAGAAAAACCCAAAACAGAAAGGTCCAATAAATTGGTAGTCTGTCTACACACAATAGGTAGAGTAGTGCTTCCACCATATGTTCCCCGTAGTGCAAGAGTGATAATAGCAGGTCTTAGACCTGTGCAAGAAAGGAAGTAAAAGCAATATCAACTTAAGATATCATTGTAGGAACAAAAAGGAAGGATGGGCTCTCCTGCCATCACCATGAGATTGCTAAGGTGTAGCTTTACCACCCTAGAAGCACTATTGACACAAATATACCTCCCAAAAATCAAGTCTTGAGACCAGTTCTAAAAAGCATCAGCATACTTCCTGCTGAAAACCTTTTCTGAGTAAATAGAACCATTTTGCAAAACTGTGATGATTTCAATGACATTCTTAGTGAGGTAAAGAATCAGAGGATAAAATTTATTTTATTGTGTTTTGATTGGACTTTGGTGACAAAATTTTAACTCAGTATTTAGCAGAGCAGGAGCACCTCTCCTATGAAGAAAGGCTGAGTTGGCCTTGTTGAGCCTGGAGGAGAGAAGGCTCCAGGGAGACCTTATAGCAGCCTTCCAGTACCTAAAGGGGGCCTACAGGAAAGATGGGGAGGGACTCTTTATCAGGGAGTGTAGCGATAGGATGAGGGGTCATGGTTTTAAACTGAAAGAGGGGAGATTTAGATTAGACATTAGGAACCAATTCTTTACTGTGAGGGTGGTGAGGCAATGGAACAGGTTGCCCAGGGAAGTTGTGGATGCCCCCTCCCTGGAGGTGTTCAAGGCCAGGCTGGGGCTTTGAGCAGCCTGGTCTCATGGGAGGTGTCCCTGCCCATGGCAGGTGGTTGGAACTAGATGATCTTCAAGGTCCCTTCTAACCCATTCTATGATTCTATGATTTTCATCTGACAGGAAGAATCACAGCTGGGGTGGAAGATATTGCATGAACAAAATGTTTCTTCTCAGTAGTCTCGATTTTTTTTTCCCCCTCAGAATTTTCAGGGCTTCCCATGAAATAATATTTTGGTTTATTTATTGAGATTGTGCAACAGAAGTAAAATATGAGAATTTAAGAACCAGCTATCTCAATACAAAATACAGCACAGCTAAATTGGTTGATATCTAAATATGGACCATTACCACCCTTCTGAAAGGTATTGATCAGTGTGAGACACTAAGCAAGCCTAAAGATGGATTAAAGAAAATGTGTTCTTCCCATTTTGAAGGACTATAATTTCTTTTCCCAATGCTGTGAGTATATCCTTGCACTGAACCCATATTTATACTTGTTATAAACCAACATTGATGACTCTGCAACAGAATTCAAAATGTTCAAAATCTGTAACAGGTTTATCACAGAAGCTAATAGCCCTGGCCATTGCTAATAAAATATACTTGTAAAGTACTTTGCTCTTCAGGAAAGGGATACACTCAACTGTGTGTTCACATATGTAGTCTCCATATTAAGTGCACAGGGTTTTGAAGTGAAAGAATTATTAAAAATTGAGTGTTTGAATACCCAGCCTGCAAATTGTTTCTCAACTAGCCTGTTCTCCCTACTTAACATATCCCTCTGAACAGCACGTCTTCTGGAGTGATGCATGAGGAGAAAAAGAGGAAAATGGAATAAAGCAAGACTTTCTGTGCTGTGACAGCTCTGCAGGGCTGACTCTGTGTTGTATTTCCTTTTGCTTGGGGATTTTCTGCATACAGCTCCAGCCAGCCCTCTTCCTCTGCTATGCACTCCCACATTCCAGTCCGCATATTTGTGGTGGACATTATCAGTTTGTCTGAAGATTTTGCTAATTTACTACCTGTTTGTGCATGTCTGGGTCTTAGGAAGTTTTGTGCTGGAGACAATTCCCCATCTAGCAATTCTGCTGCAGCCTGTTGTGAGATACCCAGAAGGTGTGCAGCCACGCATAGCCCTGATCACAGAACTACAGAACATTGAGCTTCCTTGCCAGTGGGGCCACCCAACATGTGAAGGTTATATTGAAGGAAGGCCAGTTTCTGATGCCAAGCCCTGCCTCCACAGAACTGGTGTCACCAAACTCATTGCATGCAACTGACAGATCTTTCAATAAACCTATTGTTAAAAATGATCACTGTGTGCAACACAAAGTCTATTCCCATTAGTAATCAACCCAAGAAGATACAGGACTTCAATAGGAGCCATAAAAAAAGACTATAAGAACCTCTTGATTGAGACCTTATCATTTCCTAATTTTGATATCCTTGGCTCTTCCTCCACACTCCCACTAATCAATCATTAAAATGGTGGTGTGTGGAGGTCCCGGTAACCATTTGACCTGTTCTTATCAACTTTGCCCTCTCATGAAACTGCTCACTTCCCTGTGATTTGTGTAGATCAATATAACAGAAAGGTCACAAAAGCACTAAAGAGAGATGCCAATCAGAGAGACGTCAAAAGAAAAAGAAAGTTTGACAACGTCATGATTAATCAGGGGCTGCTCAGGAGAACTTGTCAGCTGTGATTAATGGCACATTGTGTGTTGCTGTCATTTGGAAAACGCTTTAGAACTTTTTAGATCACTGCATGGAGAAATTGAGTTTAGACACTTTTGTCATCTTGAAATTTAGTAGTTACAGGGTCCAGACTGGGCCAGCCAAACTTTTTCTTAACAAACAAAAGCCTGATGGTTTCATGGCTGAGTAAAACTCTCTTAACTGCGTTTGGGTAAGGGACGGGATACAATTCACACAGCTCTAGGGGGACTCTGCTTCCCACCTCCCTCATGCAATGATTGACTGGGGCACTGAAAAAGTGATATTCATGAAGGAATGCTCTGAAATATGGGTACATTGCTATGAAATGGAGAGGTGGTTTCACAAGCAGATGTATTAGTGTTGCTCCCTTTCTTAGCTGGGGCTTCCCAACACCCAAACCCCACAGGAGACTTTGGTGCTGTGATAGTGACCTCTGCAACTTCCAACACCCTCAGAGGAACTCCTCAAGTACAGGTGAAGGTCATGGGAAGAGCTGGACCACTGTAAGTTGGGCTGTCCATAAATCATGCAAGGAGTGTGTCAGCTAGACTGGTAGTTTTACCCTTAGTGTAGTAACAGCTCTCAAACTGGAAGGGAGTTCCTCTGAAAATGCTTTCCAATGGATTTGTTTCTAAAGAACCATCATTAACATGTTGATAACTATTTCACATCATCTTCCCAGCTTTGGCAGTTTATTGGCTTTCTTCATCAGAGTTGCTTGCTCAAATTTACTTCTCTTTCCTCTGAGGGAAACTCATATTACTTACCTCTATAAGAGTATACGTGCACCTGCTGGGAGAGGGGCTTGACAATAACGCTGCACTACTTTGCCCACTTTCCTAGTTAGTGTAAGTTTTCATAGGTTTCTGTTCATTGAGCTAGATCCACAGCAGGTGTAAACTCCATTCATTTCAGTGAAGCTGTGATGTTTTGTGCCAACTGGAGATAGGGTTTCACTGAGTTTGGTGTGCAGATTTTTCCAAATAGGAAAATAAATGTGGAAAGCAAAATGAGCAAAACACTGTTTGCCCTTTTTGCATTGTCTGTTCTTGGTTTTGTTTCATTTCACAAACTCCTTCAGACCTAAACGTCATCAGCTGTAGCAAAAACGTCCTCCAAAACCTAAGATGACAAATTGTTAAAACAGAGCTAAGAGCCATCCCTGTAATTGCTTTTACTCTTGGGTTTAACTCAGTTTTAACCCTGACTGACTGATACATAAATCAGAATAACATGGATCCAGGAATGAAAATGTGAAAATGGATAAATTTGTGTACTTTTCTTAGTGATGCGTTGTAGGAATGTGTCTGAGAGAAAATGGTCATGTGAGCCAGCCTCCCTACTATGAGAGATTAGATTAAGAGCAAAACAGGTGGTAGAAGATGGAATTAGTACATGGGAAAAATGGGAACTGAGAAGGTAGAAAACATGTTGTGCTAATGACTAAGCAATTTACTATGTGAATTCTTGTAACCAATCTGATGTGTGAATGAACTGCATGGACAGCGCGTGGACAGTGTAACTAGCTAATCAGAAATAAGCAAGTCGCGTGTACAGCTACAACGCAGGGTATAAAAGATGATGATCTGTGCTTAATAAATGGCTCCTGTTGATTCACATTGGATCGTCTGGAGTCCAGTTATTTCTCCTCAGATGGTGACCCCGATGTGATCCCGATCAGCGCTTGGCTTGAGCAACGGAACGCGAGGGGCGGAAGACCCAGAAGGAGATCCACCGGCTGGAGGACGGCTCAGCTGGACTGAGACCGGGTGGATTGGGCGGCAATCTGGAATAAACAGACGACGTGGCCAGGGACACCCAGAGAGAGGTGAGCAGCCGGGGCAGGAGATGGGGCAATAAGTAACAAAAGAAGAAAGGGCTGTATTAAGACTTCTCCTGCATATCCTCTTTAAGAGAGGGGTGAAATACGATGAGCGTATGCTCCGAAGGTTGTTAACCTGGTGCAGAGAGAACGGATTCGCACCAGAGCCCCAGACAGCTTTTAGACCAGAAATATGGGAGGCTGTTGGGGAAAAAACTGTGGGAAGTGATAAGTAAAGGAGACAAAGAGGCATCACCGTTAGCGACGACATGGTGGTTGGTGTTATCGACCTTACAAGATATGAAGGTGGAGCGAGCCACGGCAGCCGGGGCTTTTGCAGCATTACAACCCATGGGAGGGGGATCGAACAGGCCAGGTCCGAAGGTCTGGGACGATCCCCTGCTGATCCCCTCTGCTCCACCTGAGGCTGATGGAGGAGGCAGAATGTCAGCAGAGAAGGACAGAGCCGGAGCTGTTTGCTCCTGCCATTGCCCGCCTCGCCCCCTCCCCTCCCCAGTCGTCTCCCTGAGATAGAAGTGCTGTTTTTGTATGTCTGCTGTGTAAGTGTGTGTGGGCGCCAGCTTATACCTGCTGATCAGCATGTGTGCTACTGTTTGTTTTTTGTTGTGTGCAGTGTCGTTAGGTGACTCCACTTGAGCAGGTGTTCTGCCCGGTGTGGTACTGTTCTCATATGCAACTAGGGCTGACACTCCGTCAAGTGAAGAAGTTTGTATATACACAATGTTTAGACATAAGGCGAGCGCACCCCAGGTAGATACACCAGGATGGGCTGTAGAACTGATGGAAGTCCTGAAATATTGGGGGAGTTTTCACCAGCCGACATGTTTACGGTCTCGGGAACGGCTCACTCGTGGAGGGCGTATCGCTGGTTGTTTGTTGTTTGTCTATAAGATCATGGTTGATTGGGAAAAGGAGTTGAGACAAAGTCTATAGGATGCTCTGTAGGAAAATGAGAAACTGAGCTCTTGTTGCAAAGGCAGACTTTTATGTCAGTTGTAAGTGATGGAAGGAAAAAAAAAAAGAAAAAAGAAAAAAAAAGAAAAAAGGAAAAAAGGAAAAAAAAAAAGAAATCAAACAGGAACAATTAGATGGGAAATGTGCCATGTTAGCACAAAAGTATGCCATACGCATTACGAGAAAGCATCAGAAAAAGAGAAATAGGACACCTGATTCAAAGCAGTACCATAGAGATATTTTTTTGGGTTTTTCCTATATGTGTATATGTTATTGCATGCCTTAGTAGATTGCTCTGTGTTATACCCTGCGAGACTAAAATGAACCCCAGCAGAAGCGGTCTCTTGAGCAAGGGGGTGGAATATGGGAAAGCAACGGAAGATCAGTGAGGAGGACTGTAAATACACGCAAGGGACTCGCACCTGGGTGCTGGAAAACACATATATCACACCAATTGTTATTCAGTCTCGGGTGCTGGCAAGAAAAATATTTGGATGACGTAAGCCTGTAATGGACTCACAGACACCTTATCTAGCTGCTTGAGAATCTTGGCCTGTTGTGGAAGAAGATCAAAGCACAGTACCAGCAAGAACAGGGAGTCCGCATGCGCTCTTGCTAACAAGGACTCTTTTGCTGCCAAGGATTCTTGATAACAAGGACTCTCTTGCTGCCAAGGATAAGTTTAACAATGCTACTAGTACAGCTATTCCTGAGGTATTGCTAGATGTAGATAGTATTCGATATGCGATGTTGCAAAACAGAGCTGCTACTGATTTTTTGCTTTCAGCTCACAGACATGGTTGTCAAGATTTTAAAGGACTGTGTTGTATGAATCTAAGTGACCACTCCAAATGCATCCATGCCCAGCTGCAGGAACTGCACCGACCGAACCAGCAACTTGTGGAGACCACTGGGTGAAATGTCTTTGCTGGATGGACTTGGGGGTGGGGTTGGTTGAAGCAAATTATACTCATTGCCTGTGTGGAAGGAATTTGTCTGTTATGTTTAGTATGCTGTTTGCTGTGTTTAATAAGCATTATACAATCAGTTGTAAATGCCGCTTTGCATCGTACCCTTGTACGAGTTGTAGAATATGTTGCTCTAAAAACTATGTGTGTATCCATGAGAACCTGACCTTCACAGAAGAAGATAACAAGAAGGGATTACAACAATGTAGTCACGTATCAGACAGCTGCTGTTAGCAAAGCTGGATCATGAGTTTGGTGAGACTCGCTGCATACACTGGCCACGAGTGCAGCGACTCTGGCCTGTACTTTTCTACTCGATCCAGTGCAGGAGAGTCTGGTGGGACTCACTGCGTGCACTGGCCATGCATGCAGCGACTCTAGCCTGTACTTCTCCACTCAATCCAGTGCAGGATATAGGGGGGCTGTCTCGGGTCAGAGAGGGGGAGAGACACATGAGCGCACTTTGAAGATACAGGGGATGCCCTGAAGCACTGTGTCTGCCCCCGCCCCCCCCATAAGTTCTATGTTCATTAACCCCAACAGCTCAGAAGGCATTACAGCATGTTGCAAGATAAGATATAGTCTACTACTGCTGCAAGACACATTGAACACCTTCCTACAAGAATTTCAACTTTATGCCCTGATAGGACAGTGGGATGATGCACTCGCAAAGAGCCTGACTGCATTAGAGTGGGTATTTTTGCCACATACCTTTTCAGAACCAGTAACTACGATGATTGAAATGTTACCGCGATTGTTTTTCCAGGGTCGTTTGTGCTGTCACCAGCTTTCTGCAATGGATCCAAGCCACATACATGTCCCCATCAAAAAGGATGACCTTGACCCTTGGTTATCACAAAGTCTTAACCTACAAATTGCCTTAGTACATTATATTGGGCAAATAAATTATTCTTTCCCCTAGCACAGACTATTACAGTCACTTTCACAAATTCCTTTACAGCCACACATCCTGCTAGCACCAAAGCCTCTTGCTGGCACCTGTACGGTGTTTGTAGATGGTTCAGGGACACAGTAAAGGCTTTTGACTTATTTCAACAGGAACTGTTAAATGTAGGCAGAATCTCAATATGTTACTGGTATTGTTCAAAGACTTGAAGGAGCATTTATAAAACAAGTAGAGAACCAATTGTTATTTAGTCTCTTACTGCAATTAATATTACTTTTATGAAAAAGACAGTTTCCTTATTTTATTGTCCACATACACTCTCATAGCTGTTTACTTGGTCCTTTAACTGAGGGAACCACAGTTGCGGATTATCACACACTGTTGGTAACAACTCCGAACATTATGCAGCCAGCTGAAATGTCGCGTGATTTCTTTTCATCAAAATGCGAAGGCATTGAGGAAGCAATTTTCTTTAACACAACAACAAGCACATGATATTGTGTGAACTTGTGCTGATTGTCAACCATTTATACCTAACTTCAACCCAGGCGTCAGTCCCCGAGGGCATGGACCTTTGGAGTTCTGGCAGACTGATGTAACCCATGTGTCAGAGTTTGGAAAACTGAAATTTATACACCTGAGCGTAGACTGTTATTCAACTGCAATTTGGGCAACTGCGCAGACTGGTGAATCTAGTAAACATGTACGAAAGCATTTGCGATGCGCGTTTGCAGCCTTACGTGTACCGCGTGTGATAAAGACTGATAATGGCCCAGGGTATGTAGCCCGTTCAACACAGGTATTTCTACAGCTGTGGGGCATTACACATGTGACTGGCACACCACATTCTCCGACGGGTCAAGCCATAGTGGAACGCATGAACCAGTCTTTAAAAAAATTTTTTTTCAAAAACAAAAAGGGGGAGAGCAAGGGCTGAGTCCTGTAGATCGACTGAACAAAGCCGTTTACGTCCTGAACTTCCTATGCCTTCCTCAACACTGCCTTGTACCTCCAATCGTGTGGCACGGCGCAGGCCTGCAGAGAGACCTGGGAGATTTTAGGCAGGAAAATGGCATGGTAGCAGTTAAAAACAGTGTGACGGGGAAGTGGGAAGGACTGTGTAGACTATTAACCTGGGGTCGAGGATATGCCTGTGTCGTTACAGATGCCAGAACCAGATGGGTACCAGCCAAGTGGATAAAGCCCTGGTTTGAGCAGACGGATTCGAATGAGTTACCCCACAATACCAACAACGACGATGAGGGCTGAAGAAGTGCAGTGCCCTAGGTGTGGAACTGTGACCCATAGATCCTTGTGCTTTGTGAGGATTGTTGAGGCTGGTGGTGGTTTGAAAGACCACGTGCTGCGGCCCGGTGTGCTGTGTGTTCTAAATCCGGTGTGCTGTGTATTTTAATTCTAGTGTGCTGTGTATTTTAATAAGGAATTAGGTAAAGTGACGGGGTATGCTGTCTGTTTTTAATCCGGTGTGCTGTGTATTTTAAATCCGGTGTGCTGTGTGTTTTTAATCCGGTGTGCTGTGTGTTTTAATAAAGAACTAAGTAAGGTGGCAGGTTTAATTCATTTAGCTATTGCAATAGAGTATATAGAGTCAGGTTCACCTCAACACGAGCTGGCTGAGCGACAGGAGATTAGGGAAGTCTACCATTCACAAGGATTGGTCAGGGTGTGGCATACAGTGCTGTTACACAGTGCTACTGCCAGAGGTTTGGTCGGTTCCAGAGGACTAGTGGGAACAGGTAGTACGTCACTGTAGCAACAGGTTCGGTCATCTACAGCGCAGAAAGAAGGGCAAGGGTACTGATATTTGAAGATGCCACTGGGAATTAGTGTTGGGCTTATCCTCGTGATTGGAAGTTGCAGCTGAGCACAAAATTGAGAACCCTTGGTATTTTGGCTTCTTTTAATACAGCAGGATTCAATTCAGTTTACCCAACATTTAACACGACCCTAGTGAACTTTTGTGGAGACACCACAGGGATGATGATTGATTTTTGCTGTTGGCTCAGGGTCATGGATGTGAAGATTTTGAAGGTATGTGTTGTATGAACCTTTCCGACCACTCATCATCCATTCATAAGCAGTTACGGGAGCTGAAGGATAACATGTCCAAATTAAAAGCAGTTAAAAACGGTTTCGATGATTGGTTAAGCTCATGGGGTATAACGGGATGGTTATCAGACTTACTAAAACAAGGGCTCATGCTACTGTTGGTTATATTATTATTGATTATGGTAGCCTCGTGTGTTCTCCGCAAAGTGACTGACATGATAGAAAATGCCATGCATAAGGTCTGGCTGTCTCAAGAAGAAAAAGGGGGTATTGTAGGAATGTGTCTGAGAGAAAATGGTCGTGTGAGCCAGCCTCCCTACTATGAGAGATTAGATTAAGAGCAAAACAGGTGGTAGAAGATGGAATTAGTACATGGGAAAAATGGGAACTGAGAAGGTAGAAAACATGTTGTGCTAATGACTAAGCAATTTACTATGTGAATTCTTGTAACCAATCTGATGTGTGAATGAACTGCATGGACAGCGCGTGGACAGTGTAACTAGCTAATCAGAAATAAGCGTCGCGTGTACAGCTACAACGCAGGGTATAAAAGATGATGATCTGTGCTTAATAAACGGCTTCTGTTGATTCACATTGGATCGTCTGGAGTCCAGTTATTTCTCCTCAATTCGTATCTCTGGGAAGTTAGAGCCCTTGTGCATGAAGACTGCACTGGTCAATACAGTGATCTGTGATATAACTAGGGCGCTGCATTCTCAAAACTGAATTGTCATCCCTGGTAGGGCTCCAGGCAGTTCTGCCCCCTGAACAGTGATGGGCCACAAATGTATTTTCTGTTTGGCTTTTTCCTCTCCACCTTGCTCTATTTTGTCTGTTTACGCCGGAAGGTGGAGGATTCTCCCTTGCAAGGCATGTATGAGATCCTAATATCACTTCAGGGTCTGAGACACAGAACAGAATAAGTAATCCTAAATAAATTTAGATAAATCCATTGTGACCCTTCTAATCTCCTCCCCCCCTCCATGTTGCTATAGTTATTTCTTTTACTGCTCACTGTTTGCTTTGCCTACAGATCTCAGAGCGACTCCTTTCTTGACTCACTCAATCCCAGGTCTCACTTCTCTGCAGGTTTCTTCTCTCTATTTTAAGTCAGGGAATGGAGGCTAAGTGGGGGAGGGACAGGAAAATCATACAGTCTAAATTCTATAATTTTATGTTTTTACTGCTTGGAATATATGATTCATGCACTTCCACATTTTGTCCTTCTTTTTTTTTTCCTAGAGAGACTAGCTTTAATGATCATAAACCTCTCCAGATACGGAGGGAGCAGGGCCTTGCCAGCTCTCAGCATTCCCAGCCAAATCTCCCTCTGAATGTTTAGATTTCTTTTCAACTGTATAAAGTTCCTAAGTAGGGTGGAGGGAGGAAAAGGGAGGCCCCATAGTCCAGGTTTCTACAGCAGTCTGGGGGAGGCTTTTTTTTTAAGTGAAATTGCCTTTCCCAAAAGTTTGCCCCTGCCACCATCCATCGTTTTATGGCACAGGAGAGTAAAAATGTTTTCTTCCAAACTTCTAAGACAATTCCTGTCTGGACCAATTGAGCTTTGCTCCAAATGAACTAAATTCTGTGACAGCTGCTTTTAGGGTCTCTCCAACTTTCTGGCTATTCCCAAACAACAAGGTGTTGAAAACCATCCTAAGATTTCCCTGAATCTCTCACTTTAGGATTTAACTTTACTTATCACAAAGGAAGCTGAAACCTAAATCTTCAAACATGTGAGGTTGTCCTCAGTTATTCAGACTATGGACTTAATGAGACTTAATGATGTCCACTGTCATTCTAAGCAGCCTGAGCTGACCTGGTACATAAACACAAATACTTAGAGGTGCCCTTATGCCTGGAGCAAAGAGTCAATACGAAACCACTGGATTCAATAAGGACAGAATGTCATATATTTCTCTCTGAGTCTGCAGTTTTTTGAAAATTCTTTCCTTCTAAATATGCCTTAGAAATCCCTGTGAGCACTCCATATTGCCTGCAATTCTGCTTTAATGTCCTTCCTCAGAATGACAGGAGTCTTGCAAGTATTCTGGCATGCAAGAGGAAAAAAAAAAAGAGGAACAAAAGATCAAGTGCCCTTTCTCTCAGGACTTCTTTTATCCTGCGGCACTCACTTTTCAAAGGGGCATGTGCTTTTATTTTTCTCAGGAAATGTAGGCTATGTTCACATTCTAAGTTTTGTTCTTCCTACTTTCCTGAAGATGTATTTTGCATTAACATCATCAGAATTTTACTCTGTGGACTTCTTGTTTAATATTTCCTGTGAACTATTTGTTCCAAAAAAAGTCACCTGGTTTCAGATTTCTCCTTCCCCTCCCAGACAGTCATGCCCATGAAAATCCTTTTTCCTTCTTTTACTGTTCTGTGGGCTCCCAGCCTGAAGCAGGCTGGAACTGCCCTGTATCTGGGGATATGCTGGTATGCTTTGGTGCTTTGATCTAATTCCACTTGGGTCTTGCCAGGTGCATTCCCCTGCTTACCACTCTGGCCAATCCTTTTAATTCCTCCAGTGTGCCAGATGTTCCCTGCATTGTGTTCTCCCTGGGTGGATTTTAAGGCAGAGCTCTCCTTCCTCCCAGACTTGGCCACAGCTGTGAGCTGATAGAGCTGCCTCTCCCCACTGCTGTGAGCTTTTATCCGGTTCTAAAGTTTCATTATCAGATTGATCCATTCTGGAAGATATTTCACGCTCTCCAAGCCCCAGGCAAGTCCTAACAAACTTTTTTCATATTTTTTTTTTCTTTCCTCCCTTTCCTCATTTTTTTTCCTTTCTCTTTGATGATGTTCTGCAGGTGCTTGAGCAAATACAAGGCTCCAAGGTCTGCATCTCCCAAGACTGCTGCAGTTTTTAGCTCTCAGCCACCATTCCAGGAGCCATTCCCCTTTTCATGGACAACAGCTGGTCTTTTTTAGGAGTTGCTGGCACATAGTCAGGGAACTCTAATCATATGCCTTGTAAGATTCTTAGTGTCTGATATTATTTGCCAAATGCCAGCTTTCCTTGACAGCTTTTTCTGGTCTTTCCAGCTCCACAGATACTTGGCTGACAGGTATAACTCCCCACCATTAAAATATAACTCATCACAAAAGTGTGTGCGTGAGGATATAGATGGAGAGTGTAAAAGAAAATTATTTGAAATTTTCCCTGCGATTTGTGTGCAGATCATCCCCCTGAGATCTCCAATAGCTGGTATATGCTATGCTAATGGCTAGCATGCTAACTAATGAAAATGCAGTGATGAGAACTGTAACTGACCCTATCACTGCAATTACTGTCCATAATAATTAGTTTACAGTTACAGGAATACATTAGGAAGTGTGAATGCTACTACATTTGTCTCAGAAGACAGAAGAAAACCGTAACTCCTGCTTTATATAGTATGGCTTCTAAGAACTTACTGCCAAAGGACACCAGTAGATGGTTGTCTCCTGAATGTATGATGACCCTGTATTAGGCAAAAGTTAAAGTCTCTGTCCTTTCAGAGTTTGAATTAGCAGCCTTTTAGTTAGAAAACAGAGGCCATTTAGCATAGGCAGTGAAGGGTCATTATTTCAAAGATGTCCTAAATTTAGTCCTTGCTGCTGTGATGACTCATCCAGTCATATCGCACTGCAGGAATGAAAAAGCATCAGAATAAAACAAAGTAATTCCCTACTCCTGTAATGTCTTTCTGGCTACATGTTTTCCCCAGCTCCTTGGCTTATACACTCCACCAGCCTGGACTTCCTTATGTTCTTATTGTTGTTTATTTGCACCAAAGTATTCAGGAATGTCCAGTCCAATGCAAGTAGATAGGTAACAACCAGATGTCCTTAGTCCCTCCCCAATGAATCATCATGGTCTAAGCACACAAAGAGAGACAATAACTCAGTATACAAAACACAAGGGGGATGCACAAGAGGTGGTAAATGGTTCATGCTCCCTCTCGAGGGCTTAGAGTTTAATAAGGGGATGCCAGCTTGTCATGGTGGAACATGTTCCCCAAATCAGCACCTACTGGAGCCATGGCATCCATACCATGTGTCCTGGTTCTGGCGGGGATAGGGTTAATTCTCCCCAGGCTCCGTCAGTAACACAGGTATTCCATCCCATGTGAGCCATGACCACTCTGAGCTGCTGGGGGGAGGGAGCAGGAAGTGGCTGCTTGGAGGGGGTGGGGGCGTCCTGGTCCGGTCAGTGAGTGGCGGTTCCATAATTGTGGTTCCATAATTGTGTTTGTATATTCCTCTGTCCGTGTTATTGTTGTTTTCTTGTTCCCTTTGCTGTTCTGTTAAATTGCCTTTGTCTCAACCCACGAGTTTTGCCTTTTTTCTTCCGATTCTTCTCTGTATTGGGGAAGCCTGAGAGAATGGCAGTCCTTTGTTGTGGTCTGAGGCCAAACCATGACACCATGCTACAAAGTGCCACGTGGGCCCTGAAAACTCTCCAGCTATGTTCATGCACCATTGGGCAAACTCTCATCTTGGTATGCGTAAAACAAAACCACAGCCAAACTTGCTAGTTTGGTTAACGCTGTCTTGGGGATCTCTGAATAAGGCTCTGGCTCATTGGAGGATAAAGAGTCAAACTGTGAGTAGCCACCTAGTTTGCAGCAGCTGGCCTGTTTCTTACAGTTTTTGCCAGTAGACTAATTACTGTTGGTCAAAAGCATTCCCTTACTGGAATAAAAATCTTGAAAGTGTTATAATTTTCCAAATGATTGCATTAGGACTGACAAGGAGACCACGCAAGAGTCAGTTGAGTCAATGAGTGAGAAGTTGAGGCCCCCACTCTTACATGCTTTGGCTGGGGAATGTTCTCCATCAAATATTAGTTGTCGAACTTAATTTTCTGACTCAGTAACCAAAGCTGCCTATGTAGATAGTGATTATTCCAGGAGCCCATTTAGGTAGCTCCATTCCTGTGCAGTAAAACACAACAGTGTTCACCAATTTTTTTTGTAGCAATCTGTGAAGGAAGAACAATGGTTCAGAAAATGTTCTTCAGAACAATTACAATTGTAATTGTAACAAGTACAAGAACAATTGTTCTTGAGAATAAAAAACTGAGTATAATTTTCTTATTAAAAAAGAAAAAAAAATCTACATTTTGTTGCTTTAGCCAGCTTTAACTACATCGAGAAAAGACTATTCACTGTTAAAGCTCTAGTATATTCCAGTGCAATTACCTAAAAATAACATCCCCTTCCTGGAAGGGGAACCTGAGCCCTGAGCATCTGTGACCAGTTCTCACCTAAATGTTGCTGAAGACTCCTTAAGACACAAATTCTGGAACAAAAGGGAAATTAGAGTAGCAAATTCAGTCCTAACAATTCTGACATGCCATCTCCTGCTGTGCTGTCACCACCCAGCAAATTCATTACGATGTTCCTTGTTATACTTCAGGTTAAAGTCATGGGTGCATGGCTGACGAGCTTTAAATGAGATGTTGTGTGAGCCAATGCAGGCAGGATGCAGGAACAACCACAAGCCACGGATGAAAAGCAAAGAACAAGTATAATCTCGATACCTCACAGACTGGGGAATCTCCAAAGCAACACCTGGGTAGAGGCACACAAGCAGGGGATGTGGGCATCACGGAGTAAGAGAGAGTCCTTGGCAGTGAGAGAGTCCTTGTTAGCAAGAACGTGCGCGAACTCCCTGTTCTTGCCGGTATTTCAAGGGTTCAAACGGGCATAGTTTTTCCACTGTGCTTTGATCTTCTTCCACAACAGGCCAGGATTCTCAAGGGGCTAGATAAGGTGTCCCTGAGTCCATCGCAGACTTACTGTTATCTAAGTGCAAGTGTTTTTCTTGCAAGCACCCGAGACTGAACAACAATTAGTGTGATATATGTGTTTCCCAGCACCCCAGGTGTGAGTCACTTGAGCGTATTTACAATCCTCCTCGCCAATCTTCCACTGCTTTCCCACAGATGTCCTTGGTTGAATAGGTTTATTTCCTGAGCAAGACAGATTTGGCTTAATGAAAATTATTTATTTCTGCCAAATTCATAAAATCATAGGGTAATTTAGGTTGGAAAGAACCTCAGGAGACCTCTAGTCCAACCTCTTGCTCAAAGTAGGGTCAACATTTAATTCAGCCCAGTTCCTCAGGGCTTTGTTCAGTTTGGTCTTCAAAACCTCCAAGGACAAAGATTGTACAAACTCTCTGGGGAACTTTTTCCAATGCCTTACTGTCCTATTGCCATTAAAAAATTTATTTTTATCAAGTCAGAACCTTCCCTGGTTTAGTTTATGGTCATTGCCTGATAGTCATGCACCATGCATCTCCATAAAGAGCCTGACTTCATCTTGATAAATTCTTCTACGGTTTTGGAATGAGTAGTTCAGTGTGGAAAGTGGTAAACTTCTGCATAAACATTTAATAGTTTCAAACAAAATGTTTTGATACTCTTGTTTCAAAATGGCATATTATCACTAAACAAATGAAAAAGGAAATTGTACAGTTTGGGTCATGTGAAAAAATTAATTTAGACCAAAAGAGTTTGTTTTGTTTGGCTGTTTTTCTATTGGCCAGTAAATTGAAAAAGTATATATTCACAAAACTCTATGGTGATTTAGGAACTGCTGGTGGAAAATTGGTAGAAGTTACTTTCTGATAGCTAAATAGAATAATACAACCTTCAATCTACAACTATAAAGAACTGTATTTTAGAAAACATGACGTGATAGAAATGGATTATGGTGGTATTCAATTCGAATGTACAACTTCACTGTTTCTGTGAGCCTTGCCCTTTTAATGTGGATTTAATAACATCGGGCACCACAAGGAACTAGGTTCTTTTCAAATTGAAGAATGCACAATGTTTCCATAACTGAACCTCTTAATTGCTGAAAAAGGAGCAAAGCCCTTTCCTGGGCTTCCTCAGCCCCCACCCAGCTGGCAAGACTGTTGTCCTGGCCAGGTTTGCGTTTCCACTGACACTGCTCCAGCAGGTATAAATCTGACAGCATACCAGTGCCATCTGCACAGCAGGACCAGTACTTCCTGCTGCGTAGAGCGGTCTGAAATGACTAAAAAACTCTAGATAAGGAAGCAAGGAAGCATTTTGATGGCTGGTATGAAGTGCAAGAGGACACTACTATTTTTTCCCCTTTTTGAGTAAAATGGGAAAATTCAACTTAAATGTTTCTGACTCCTGCAAGATTTTTAATGATTCAACTCAGCAAGGCAGATTTTCTGCCACCTTCAGTCAGCTCTCTAACTCCTCTCTAGGCTTTGAGGGTATTCTGATACTGGTTTACCAAAGAACAGAGAGATCTGTAGTGTCCTTTTACTCTACTATCACCATTTTGTGTGGCATGTACCCTGTGTGCCACAAAAGCTCCTTTCTTTCCTTATCCCCAACCCATTATCACATCAACTTCCAGCCCAGAAAATACTCACTCACATCCTCCCTCTATAAAAAAAGAACTTTGGTTCCAAACAAACAAAAACCAGTCCCTCACTGAATTGTTTGCTTTAGGTAAATGCAGTCTTTATTGAATGGCAGAGGGGCCATGGCACTGATTCCTCAGGTGGGCTCAATCTTGGTCAGGTGAAGGCAATATAGCCATCAGACACTGATATGAATAGTAGAAGAAGCAGGGGAAGTGAAGGGTGAGGGGTACTGCTGGGGTAACTTAGCAGACAGCCTTAGCCTTTTTCCTGAGACTTCTTTTCTCTCTATGGTCACCTCATTATGTGAGGCATTCACCTCCTTGACTTTTTGCTACTTCAGTTGTGGTCATTTAATCAGTTAGACTTTCCCTACATGCAATGAGGAGACAAGATCTAGAGGATAATCTACTGTTTTCAGAAATAAATGTGATAGATCAGCTCACAGAGATCTCTCTGCTCCAGTGATTACAGAGGAAGCTTCAGTGATTGCTTAGACAGGTCAACTCATTTTTAGGTGGATGAAATTAAGACCAACAGCTATTCCTACCATCTCTCCTTTGGTTTCCCAATTACGCAGATGGTGAGAATAGCACAGAGGAGAAATGAGAGAATAAATGTTAAAAATTAAGATAGGTATGTAGGTAAGGGCTTATTGGTGTGGAAAAGACCTATTGTCCCTCTCCAATGCTGGTCTATGGAGCAGGATACAATGTAAGCACTGTTATTCACACTTGCTCTTTAGGGGAAGTGTACTGCTTACTCTCTCTTGTTTAAACGTTACAGCCACAAAATGAGCTAATAAATTTCTGGCTGACAAGCCTGACAGAGCAAGAAGTAAAAACAGGAAAGCATCTATTACATATTACCCTGAATTTATCAGCTCTCCCCTCAAAAGGGGAAATAACACAAGGCAAATTGTGGGAAGTTTTTTTATCTGCCAGAAAAATATGCCCTGTGCCCCAGTCAAAAAACAAACTGTTGTGAAGTAACCACGTTATTTAAAGATACAAGTCAAACAGGAAGAGGAAAACCAAACAAGCATGGCTTGAAAATTTCCCACAAGTGAGCTCTGACAGTCAGAGCAGTGATGGACTTGCTGACAGAGCCTGGGCTGCAGGGAAACCATAGGCTTTTCCAGGGCCAGAGGGCTGAGAAGGGGAACAAAAGGGACTCTCTTCTCTTTTGAATATTTGTCTCTGGCTATATGTTTCTGGTGTTTGCTTTATTACTGTTTTTAAAGCCAAATCAATATGTCAGCAACTGAGATTTCATCTCAGCCTCCAATGCAAGGTCATTTCTAAACATTGAGGTGCGTCTGAGATACCACCAGTTACCAATGCAAGAAACGATGGGCAGGATTTCTTGCTGTGGACGTGCATATTTAAGCCGCACTCCTTTGAAGCACTTCAGTCCATGCCTAACTTTAAACAGACGAGAATTTAAAACTGAGCACAGCATAGGACTAAGGTTTTGGTCGCTGTGAGCCTGACAGCTGGTGAAATGGGCTATGTGGACAACCTGTTGGCTGGAGTCATCAAGCCACATAACATGAACCATGCCCTCTGAGAAATTTAGTGATGGAAAAGGTGCCTGTGTAGCTAATCTGCTATTGGGATGGCACCACTTTTCACTCCACAGTCTGTTTTCAGGGTGACTACAGAGCTCATATTTGAAGTCACAGTCCTTATTGCAATGCTTAGGGTTATTTTTTTCCTTTTCAAAACCCAATCCTCAGAACAGAAACATTTATAAGCATCAAGCTGACAAGTACTAGCACTCTGGATTTTTGTTTGCTTTCTCTTACACAAAGACACCACTTTGTAAATCCCAAAGATTTGCAAACGATTCCTGATAAATCATCCCTATCCAAAAGAATGAGATGTTAAAAGTGTTTTCTACTGCAGCATAGTTGCCAGTTTACTTGCTACACATTTTCCTATATGCACAAGCCTTTTCAAAGGATATATTCTAGCACATTTTATTTAAAGTGAATTAAAATAATAGCTTATGAAATTTCATAGAATCATAGAATCATTTAGGTTGGAAAAGACCCTTGGGATCATCGAGTCCAACCATCAACCCCAGTCTACAAAGTTCTCCCTTACACCATATCCCTTAACACCACATCTAAACGAGTCTTAAACACATTCAGGGATGGTGACTCCACCACCTCCCTGGGCAGCCTATTCCAGTGTCTGACCACTCTTTCTGTGAAGAATTTTTTTCCTAATGTCCAGCCTAAACCTACCCTGCTGCAGCTTGAAGCCATTCCCTCTTGTTCTATTGCTAATTACCTGTGAGAAGAGACCAGCACCAACCTCTCTACAATGGCCTTTCAAGTAGTTGTAGAGAGTGATGAGGTCTCCCCTCAGCCTCCTCTTCCTCAAACTAAACAGTCCCAGCTCCTTCAATCGCTCCTCATAAGATTTATTCTCCAGGCCCTTCACCAGCTTCGTTGCCTTCCTCTGCACTCGCTCCAGCACCTCGATATCTCTCTTGTATTGAGGTGCCCAGAACTGGACACAATACTCAAGGTGTGGCCTCACCAGTGCTGAGTACAGGGGGACAATCACCTCCCTACTTCTGCTGGTCACACTATTTCTAATACAAGCCAGGATGCCATTTGCTTTCTTGTCCACCTGGGCACACTGCTGGCTCATGTTCAGACGCTTGTCAATTAGAACCCCCAGGTCCTTTTCTGCCAGGCAACTCTCCAGTCGCACTTCCCCAAGTCTGTAGCGATGCATGGGAGTTGTTGTGGCCCAAGTGCAGGACCCGGCACTTGGCCCTGTTGAAGCTCATCCCATTAGCATTGGCCCATCGGTCCAATCTATCCAAGTCTCTTTTATAGGCTTTTATAGGCTTTCAGGTCAGAAAGGGCTATTATAATCATCAAGATTAACTTGTGGCATAAATTTATCTAACTACATAACATTACCCAGAGATTCCTGGATTAGATGAGATAAATTCTTCCCACCTGTGAAAAGGAGAGAAAAAAAAAGAAATCAGTAACTTGTCAGTATGGCATATCTTATATAAAAGAACCAGTCTTGATTTTAGAGAGTAAAATGATAGGGTATGAATTAATTCTTGGCAAATTACACTGTTTCAATAATTCAGACTAAACTCCATTCCAAACTGAATGTCAGATTTCAGTCCAAATTCCATTTTGTATTCACATTTTACTTCCAATTTGATATTGTCATAATTTCAGTATCCAGTTCACTGTACCTCTCTTTGTCTGCTAGACATTTATGGACTAATAAAAAAAGCCTTTTCAAACTACTGCAAGGAACACGGTTCCTCCCAATACACATCCTGGCTCTGTAATACAATGAATCTAAACCAAAGATGCAAACAGGTATTTGGCCTGTGAATCGAGGTCTATATATTAATATCACAACATATAATATGAGTACTAGATTATATTTTGAAAAAGACACTGGAAATCTGAGTTTATTTCAAACTGATTTTGCCAACAAATGAT
This sequence comes from Larus michahellis, assembly GCF_964199755.1. Classification (NCBI taxonomy): domain Eukaryota; kingdom Metazoa; phylum Chordata; class Aves; order Charadriiformes; family Laridae; genus Larus; species Larus michahellis. Next base: position 11,552,816 of record NC_133929.1, on the reverse strand, counting down.
TTTACAAGTGTATTAATTTCTAAGGAGCCTTCCTGTGCTTTGCTTCTAAACAGAAGTAAAGCCATGCAACACAGAGCAAAGATCATCAAGCTCCTAACATAAATTATTTTACTGACAGTTCTCTTTTAGTGTATGTTTTCACATTTATCAGACTGCTCTGACAAGATGTATTGTCATGTAGAACCAAAGTAATACACAAAGAGGCTTTTTCATTAAATACAAGCTTATTTCTTTTATTATGACTGGCAAGAGAGCTGCATTTGCAGTATAAACAGCTACAGCATTTCTGAGCTAATATTCCTGTGGTACATGGCTAACTCATAGTAACCTGGATCCTGAAACTGGGCCAATGCATTTATTTAAATCCTCAGGGAAGAAACTGCTTCAAATCCAGGTGCTTAATGGTAGAACCATGTGTAAACTGAAATGCATAACATACATTTGTCCTGCTATTAAAGCAGCACATTAAAAGGAAAGGAATGAGGAAAGAAGATCGTAAGAAACCTCAAGAATTTTCATCTAACTAACAATTCAAATATTGTGGATGATGTTACATATGACCAGAATTTTACCCTTGAATCCAAGCTGACACTAAAACACTTCTTGGAGGGAAAGCTAAACTCAGCTCCCGATGTTAAGAAGGCAGAATAAAACAAACCAGTCCAGTACCTCCGCTCTGACCCTAGCTCAGGAAGAGATGTAAACGCATGCTTCATTCTCCCTGGGTGCACTAAGTGCCCTTGCTGTGTGTTTTCCTGCCAGCTGCTGCAGAGAAACACACAGGCGGAAAGTCAGAAACCACAGCATAATATGCCCAGAGCAGAGCTAGCTTCTCCGCAATCAGATGGGAAGAAAGTAGGTGAATTAATAGTTAAATGCTGTAAGACAACAAGGTGCATCAGTTAGACCCAAATCAAAAAGTGCTGGAATTCTGATTAATCCCAGCTTTGTGAGACTCGCCAAATTTTCCAGCAGCAGTGGAAAAGCACATAAGCATTCGTACAGTTGTTAATGCTGTTTGAATCCCAGCCTCAGTGATTCAGCTGGGATGAGCTGCTTTGCCTAGTGGATATCTTAGATTCAGAAACTTTGGAGAAAAACTGCTGAGACAGATTTGATAACGATGTTATAGTTGAATTTAAAATAAATCAAGTCCAAATTAGATTCAATAAATATTTATTGAGGTAGGAAGGCAAAAGCAGCGCTGGGCGGCCGGGGAGTCGCAGCTCCACCAAAGGCTCGCAAATTCAAGCAAGCTGAGCAGCTCTTTTTATCTTCACGGAGGTCGGTTTCGACATCTTCGGTACACCCCTCTGTAGCTTCTTGCTTGAGGTAGTTTAGATAAAATGTTGGTCACAGAATCAGCTTAAAACAATACATTCTGATAACATTGTGGTTAAGCTTTTTGTCAAACAGGAGTTCCCATGTTGGTGTAGCAAGATAACATTGTGGACATGTCTCTTCTGGTTAAACAGGGAGTTCTCAAGACTGCCACAATGGGTTCGTTCCTCTTGCTTAACTTGTTTGATCAGCAAATCACCTTTAGTTACTTATTACAATCCCCCCCTTCTTTTATTTATAAGTGATTTGCTGAACAAACCTAGACAATACCTCACAAGCTGCATCTAATTCAGGATTTTCGTTTGGTATAATTTTCATTTCCAGTTCTGATTGCTTCATCACCATTAGCTGCACTTTTTCTAACCTGCTTTCAACAAAGGTTACAAATTTATTAATGACACAGGGTCCAAAAGTCAGAGCCAATAGCAACATCATGAGGGGTCCCGCCAAAGTAGAAATTAAGGTAGTCAGCCATGGTGACTGATTAAACCAAGATTCATTTTCTAAAGTCATGGTAATCAATACCATTAATAGGATACCAGCTTTCATTTCCCCACTGTTTAGTACCTCTCTGCCTTCCTCGTCTACTCCTTTGCAGAGAGCAACGGGATATCAAGATCTTCTCGGCAGCAGCAGATAGTCTTCAGGGGAATTATGCTGTTATCCTGTCAATAATTTCCAAGGTCTAAAGAGTTAGTTATCTCTCAAATATATTTCCACCTATGTGGTTGTTGTGCCTGTTTCCAGACGAATCTTATAGCACACTGTCTTAAAACTCTATACCAGTCTGTTTCATGTACTTCCCAAAGTTCAGGTACTGACAGTTCCCATCCACAAAATAATTTACGAATTTCCACTGGATCCTCTGGTCCCCTGGCACGTATCAAATCATTGTGACATTTCATACACTAGGGTTGTCTCTTAAATGAAACACAGGACCAATCTCTATTACAATTTAGACATCGGCAAACAACCCAACATAAATGTCTGGAAGTAGGGTGTTTTAAGCAGGGTATTCCCCAGAGATCTCCTATTCCGGGTGATTCGGGTATCTCCGTCTCTGTTTCGCAACAAAATGGAAAAACCTGGGGAGTTCCTGTTAGTTTGTATAATCCACCCCCCACTGTTTGGTCCGGTATCCTTTCTTCACTCCAAGGTGCAAAATATACCTTTCGTAGAGTATTTCCTGGTGGTATTCAGAACCATCGATATAAACTATCTCTTAGTTCCCTTCTGGAGTGGTTCATTTACCGGTCTCGCTTTTCCTTATTGTCCTGGTTCCGGTGGGGATAGGGTTAATTTTTCCTGGTATTCCATGCCATGTGAGCCACGCCCACCCTGAGCTGCCGGGGGAGGGGGCAGGAAGTTGCTGCTTAAAAGCGGGCTGGGGCGTCCCAGGTCCGGCCAGCGAGCGGCGGGGAGCGGCGGTTCCGTAATCGTGTTTGTATATTCCCCTATCCGTGTTGTTGTTGCTGTTTGCCTGTTCCCTTTGCTGTCCTGTTAAACTGCCTTTGTCTCAACCCAAGAGTCTTGCCTTTTCTTACGATTCTTCCTGTATTAGGAAGGCGCGAGCGAGCGGCACGTGGTTCTTTGTTGCCGTCTGAGGCTAAACCACGACAGTCCTTTTTGGCGCCCAACGTGGGGCTCGAAGGGTTGAGATAATGACAGAATCCAACTAGAACGTGGAAAAAATGGTTTTGGTTTTTTTTTTGTATGCATTTATTTTATTAGGTAAATAGTCACTGGTCATCATGTTGCTTGGTTTGTTCTCATGGCTGTGTTACATAAATTCCTATATGGCTTATGTACTCCCTGCGATGCTGTTTACCATGTCTGGAAGAGGGATGAGGATTATCATTCTGCTGTCCTGTGCGATATCTGTTTATGATATGATAACATCACTGTTCAGACGGTTATTTTGGGGTGTTTATGTGGTTTTGCTGTCCTGTCCGTACATTGGACACCGTCTCTCAGAATTTGTTAATAATTTCCCCAGCCCTTTTGCCTCCCTTTTCTCCTTCGGGTCAGGTATGACAGCTTTTGAGAATTTTGAATATCCTTGGGATACTCAAACCAGCGTGTTCCTAGTGCTATGTCTCCTGAATACGTTCCAGGTCTTGTTTAGGGTTAAGCGACTATGTAAGACTACCACCCAGAGATCTGCTCCGAGGCTGGATAGTCAGGGGTGGCATGGCATGTGGGAGAGCATGGGCAGGTACCTAGAGAACTACTCACCTCCAATGGTCTGGGACTTCACCCCCGAACAATTACAGGACCCTGATAAAGTGGTAGAATATTTGAAGGGAAAATGCTGTGGCTATTCTAGAGAGGCACAACTCACCGCGCTGTGCTGGGCCCTGGCCAGTATCTACCAGGCACTGCTCAGAATTATGCATCACCCTCAAGGGGAAGAGATGGAAACCAGACCGGCGGCCCCTGCGGCTGCTGCAACCCCCGCGGCGGACACTGCAGCTGAACCAGGGAACCAACCCGTGCCAGTATCAGTTGCCCCCATACAGAAGAAGAAGTACACAAAGAAATCAGTTCGCTTAGTAAGAGATGATGATGAACCAGGGTCATCACGAGAGCAGGAGAAAGAGGCAGAACCAGAGATAATTACTCGATCCCTATCCTTGAGTGAGCTGCGGGATATGCGAAAAGATTTCAGCCGACTTTCAGGCGAGCACACTGTCACCTGACTGCCGGTGCTGGGTTGGATGTTCAAAGAAAGGGTCCCCACCACACATCATGCAACTGATGCTACATGGAGTAAGTGGATTGCACTGATCACGCAGCAAACTCGAATGGGAAACCCCAGTCGCCCAGGAATTCTGGAAGTGATCATGGACTGGCCAGAAGGCAAGGATTTCGGAATGTCACCAGAGGAGGAGGTGACGCGTGCAGAAGAGGCCCCACCATATAATAAACTGCCAGAAAATGAGAAGAAATATGCCCTGTTCACTGATGGGTCCTGCCGGATTGTGGGAAAGCATCGAAAGTGGAAGGCTGCTGTGTGGAGTCCTACACGACGGGTTGCAGAAGCCAGTGAGGGACAGGGTGAATCGAGCCAGTTTGCAGAGGTGAAAGCCATTCAGCTGGCTTTGGACATTGCTGAGCGAGAAAAATGGCCGGTACTTTATCTCTACACTGACTCATGGATGGTGGCAAATGCTCTGTGGGGGTGGTTACAGCAGTGGAAGCAGGGCAACTGGCAGCGCAGAGGCAAACCCATCTGGGCTGCTGACCTATGGCAAGATATTGCTGCCCGGATAGAGAATCTGGTTGTGAAAGTACGCCATGTAGATGCCCACGTACCGAAGAATCGGGCCACGGAGGAACATCAGAACAACCAGCAGGTGGATCGGGCCGCTAGGATTGAAGTGGCTCAGGTGGATCTGGACTGGCAACATAAGGGTGAACTATTCATAGCTCGGTGGGCCCATGACTCCTCAGGCCATCAAGGGAGAGATGCGACATATAGATGGGCTCGTGACCGAGGGGTGGACTTGACCATGGACACTATTGCACAGGTCATCCATGAATGTGAGGCATGCACTGCAATCAAACAAGCCAAGCGTTTGAAGCCTCTTTGGTATGGAGGGCGATGGCTGAAATATAAATATGGGGAGGCCTGGCAGATTGATTATATCACACTGCCACAAACCCGTCAAGGCAAGCGCCATGTGCTCACAATGGTGGAAGCAACCACTGGATGGCTGGAAACATACCCTGTGCCCCATGCCACTGCCCGGAACACTATCCTGGGCCTTGAAAAGCAAGTCCTGTGGCGACATGGCACCCCAGAGAGAATTGAGTCGGACAACGGGACTCATTTCTGAAACAGCCTCATAGACACCTGGGCCAAAGAGCATGGTATCGAGTGGGTGTATCACATCCCCTATCACGCACCAGCCTCTGGGAAGATAGAACGATACAATGGACTGTTAAAAACTACACTGAGAGCAATGGGTGGTGGGACTTTCAAACACTGGGATACACATTTAGCAAAAGCTACCTGGCTAGTTAACACCAGGGGATCTAACAATCGGGCTGGCCCTGCCCAATCAAAACTTCCACGTACTGTAGAAGGGGATAAAGTCCCTGTAGTGCACATGAAGAATATGCTAGGGAAGACAGTCTGGGTTAGTCCTGCCTCAGGCAAAGGCAAACCCATCCGTGGGATTGCTTTTGCCCAAGGACCTGGGTGCACTTGGTGGGTGATGCGGCAGGATGGGGAAGTATGATGTGTACCTCATGGGGATCTGATTTTGGGCGAGAATAGCCAATGAATCAGATTGTGTGCTGTTAATTGCTAAGTAACACTGTCACTGTATGTCCTCATTGCTATAATTGCTATCAGTTGTACTACAAGTAAGGCACAGGGATGATGGGATAAGAACTGATCTCAGCAGCTGGCGCCCAGCAGTTTCCTCAAGATCTACATCTTCAGCCCACGGACTGCATGCATGAGCCACACCAGGTGCACCAGTCACAAGCTCCGAAAAATACAGCATGCAACAGACCAGCACCACCCAGCATCTCACCTGCCCTGAGAGACTGTTCTAACAGATGGAGCCCAAAGCCGTGGATTAAAAGAACTCAACGGACACTTTGGAGGGATGGCCCATAAACTAAGGGCATTATATGTGTGTATATATATATAAAACAGGGGAAAGTGGTGGCAATTCATTGGAACCTGCTGGGCATGGCATAGATGGTATGGAATAAGGGGTGGATAATGTCCTGGTTCCGGTGGGGATAGGGTTAATTTTTCCTGGTATTCCATGCCATGTGAGCCACGCCCACCCTGAGCTGCCGGGGGAGGGGGCAGGAAGTTGCTGCTTAAAAGCGGGCTGGGGCGTCCCGGGTCCAGCTGGCGAGCGGTGGGGAGCGGCGGTTCTGTCATCGTGTTTGTATATTCCCCTATCCGTGTTGTTGTTGTTGTTTGCCTGTTCCCTTTGCTGTCCTGTTAAACTGCCTTTGTCTCAACCCAAGAGTCTTGCCTTTTCTTACGATTCTTCCTGTATTAGGAGGCCGGCGACCGAGCGGCACGTGGTTCTTTGTTGCCGTCTGAGGCTAAACCATGACACTTATCTTTATTCGAAGATCTCCCGGTTCCGACGTCATAGTCCACTTCTCTGGGAAGATAGGTCCCTTAATTCTACTAGCGTGAGTCCATCCCTCTTCTGTTGTCCATACAGCCGTATCTGTGGTAAGTAAAACAACAAAGGGTCCTTCCCAACGGGGTGTTAGGGAGGTTTCTTTCCAGGTTTTGATTAGTACCTGGTCTCCGGGCTGGATTCGGTGTATGGAAATGTCCAAGGGAGGTCTTTGTACTACCAAGCCCTTCTTTCTTAGTTCCTGTCTTCTTTTTGTAAGTTCTAAAATATATTCTGTTAAAAGTTTATCCTCGACTTTTGGGTCTTCCACTAATAACCCAAAGTCATAAGGCATTCCATACAACATTTCAAAGGGGGATATACCAGTATCTGTTCTTGGCTGAGTTCTAATGTAAAGCAAAGCCAATGGTAAACATTTAACCCAATTCATTTTTGTTTCCACCATAAGTTTGGTTAGGTGTTTCTTTATCTCCCCATTCATTCTTTCTACTTTCCCAGAACTCTGTGGGTGCCAGGGAGTATGGTATTCCCATTTTGTACCAAACAATTCAGTTGTCTCTTTAATTACTTTGGATGTGAAATGTGGACCTCGGTCTGAGTCAATTACCACAACAGTCCCATATCTTGGAATAATTTCTTCCAAGAGAATCTTAATAACTGTCTTTGCAGTAGCTCTTACCACTGGAAAGGCTTCTACAAAGTGCGTAAGGTGATCAACCAAGACCAATAAATACTGATATCTCCCCACCTTTGGCAATTCGGTAAAATCCACCTGTATTTTCTCAAAGGGTCCTTTAGCCAATTCACGACCTCCTTGAACCTTTTCCCTAAGTTGTCGTTTATTCACTTTGTGACAGGTTAAACATCCCTCTAAAGTCCTTTTAGCTAGACCGTATATTCCGACACAGGCATAGTTTGTCTCAAACTGATCCACTAAAGCTTGAATTCCCCAATGAGTTTTATGGTGTAATTTATTCAGTATTCCCCGAGCTAATCCTTTTGGAAGAATTTCCCTGCCGTCTGGTAGCAGCCATTTATCACCATCTCTTTTTGCTCCAATTTGTTTTAGCTTATCCAATTCTTGGAGAGTGAAAGTTTTATCTAATTTTAGCCTTTCAGGTTCCTCTCTCAAGGTCTGAACCATTAATAATGCAGCCCGTTTTGCCTCCGCGTCAGCTAGATTGTTTCCTCTTACAGTATGGGTTAGTCCCTTCTGATGTCCTTTTACATGGACTATGGCTATCTTTAGTGGACCTCTTAATGCCTTTAAAACTTCTAAGATTAGCTTTTCATGGACTAATCCTTTTCCCTGGGTGTTAAGTAAGCCTCTCTCTTCCCAAATTTTTCCAAAAGTATGTACCACCCCAAAGGTATACTTTGAATCTGTATAAATAGTTCCAACTTTATTTTCTAAGAGCTTTAATGCCCTTAGCATAGCATATAACTCACACGCTTGCACGGACCAGGCTTTACTTAATGGTCCTGATTCTTTTATCTTAAAAGTATACCCATCCACAATAGCATATCCTGATTTCCGTTGTCCTTCAACCACTCGTGAGGAGCCGTCCACAAATAATTTTTCTCCTTTGTCTAATTCATCGTCTTCTAAGGCCTCCCTTATTTTAGTCTGCAAATTTATTAGTTGGAGGCAGTCATGTGTCAAATCTTCTTTAGGTTCTCCGTATAAAAATTGGGCAGGATTCTGAATAGAAGTGGTTTCCATTTCTAGTCGAGGGGAGTTAATTAAAATTCCCTCATATTTTAGCAATCGACTATCTGTAAGCCACTTATCAGCCTGTTGTTGCAATACTCCTCGAATGTTATGGGGGGTGTATGCTTTTAGTTCACCTCCTAAGGTGACTTTTCCAACTTCTTCCACTACTAATGCAGTGGCCACTATTGCTTGCAAGCAGGTGGGCCACCCGCGGCTTACAGGATCCAGTATTTTAGAATAATATCCTACAGGCTTTCTCTGCCCTGCCCATCCTTGGGTCAGAACCCCATAAGCTGTCCCGTTATCTACATTGATAAAGAGTTGAAAGGGTTCACGGATATCGGGTAAACTGAGGACAGGTGCTTCTACCAGATCTCTTTTTATATTTTCCCAACGATTCTCATCTTCAGGGGACCATTTTACCAACCCGTTTTTAGTTAATTTTTCGTACAAGAATTTTACTTTACTGCTGTAATTTTCTATCCACTGTCGACAATACCCTAATAATCCCAATAACTGTCTTATCTGTCTTTTATTAGTGGGCGCTGTTAGAGACAAAATTCCTTTTACTCTTTCGGGATCTAATTTCTTGTGTCCCTTTATGAGCCAATGCCCCAAATATTTTACCTCTTCTTCAGTAAACTGTAATTTGGACTTAGAAACCTTTAATCCCTTGAGGCCTAAAAAGTTCAATAATTTGATGCTCTCATTTCTGACTCCTTCTTGAGTTCTTCCAGCGATCAATAAATCATCCACGTATTGTATTAGAATTAGTCCCTGACTTAATTCATAAGATTCCAGTAACTGTTCCAGAGCTTGTCCAAACAAGTTCAGAGACTCTGTAAATCCCTGGGGCAAAACGGTCCACCGTAATTGTTGTTTTCTATGGGTCTTGGGGTTCTCCCACTCGAAAGCAAAATAGTCCCTACATTTTCCTTTAAGGGACAAGCCCAAAAAGCATCTTTTAAATCTATAACACTATACCATTTATAATCTGGACTTAACTGATTAAGTATAGTGTGCGGGTTAGCCACCACAGGGAACCGGGTAATGGTTCGTTCATTTATGGCTCTCAGATCTTGTACTAAACGATAGGACCCATCCGGCTTCTTTACGGGCAATATGGGAGTATTGTGGGGAGACATACAGGGTTCCAAAAGCCCTTGGGCCAAAAGTCTCTCAATTACTGGCTGCAACCCTTCTCTCCCCTCTCTAGAGATGGGGTACTGTTTTATCCTAATTGGCTGGTCTGGGTCTCTTATGGAGACCGTGATCGGTTTGATATTTAATTTTCCCACTGACCCTGGGCTATACCAAGTTTCTGGATTAATCTTGGCTTCATCTTCTGCAGTTAATAAGCATAATCTTACTTTTAATTTCTCTTGCTCTACTTCCAAATTGATTCCTAATTCCACCATCAGGTCTCGTCCCAAGAGGTTATACTCAGCTTCTGGGACCAATAAAAATGTTCCCACTCCATATTTATTTGGGGCTTCTATTGTTACATTCCTTATCAGGGGCACCTTAAAAGGTTCCCCCTTTGCACCAATTACTTGGAGTTTATCCTTTGATTCAACACATCCAGATGGTAACTTTTGGACTGTTGATCTTTCGGCACCCGAGTCCACAAGGAACTCGAACACTTCGTGCTGAGGACCCAATTTCAATTTTATCAAGGGCTCGGTAACCTTAGGGGTCCCCAGCAAATAGAGCCCCTGACCCCCCCAATCTTCCTTAAAAATCTCCTCATCCTGCATTCTTTTCTGACAATTTCTCTGTAGATGTCCCTTCTTGCGACAATAAAAACATTCTATGTCCTGCGAACTAAATCTTCTTCTTCTCGGTTCTACTGGGCCCTTCCGGGGACTTTCTCCTCTCCTGCCCTGATTTTGTCCTTCCCTTACAGCTGCCATCAGGATTCTGGCTTGTTTCTTCTGATTTTCTTCTTCCCTTCTCACATACACCTTCTGAGCTTCTCGTAATAATTCATCTAACCCCCTTCCCTGCCAGTCTTCTACTTTCTCTAACTTTTTCCTTATATCTGTCCAAGATTTAGCTACAAATTGAGTTTTCAGCAGGGCTTGACCCACTTGGCTATCGGGGTCTAACCCAGAATATAGCTGTAAACTTTTTCTCAATCTTTCCAGCCATTCGGTGGGGGTTTCACCTTTCTTTTGTTGTTCATTAAAGGCCTTATTAATATTTTGCCCTCTGGGTACAGAATCTCTAATCCCCTGAATTATCATATCCCGGAGATCAATCATGTTATTTCTATGTGCGGGGTCTTGATTGTCCCAATTGGGCCGCTGTAAGGGCCATTTTACATCTCCGGCGGGACCATGCTGATGCCTCTGATCCCAATGCCTCATGCCTGCCGTTCTGATCATTCCTCGTTCTTCGTTTGTGAACAAGATCTTTAAAATAGACTCCATCTCGTCCCAAGTATAAATGTTAGGCCCGAGGAATTGATCAAAACGTTCTGCTACCCCTGATGGGTCCTCTAACAAGTGTCCCATTTCTTTCTTAAATTCCCTCACATCCCCGGAGCTGAGGGGTACAGATACAAATCCAACTCCGGGTTGTGGTCCCCCCATAGCAGTCTCCCTTAAGGGATACAACAAGTTTTCCTCCCTCCTTTCTCTAGTTTGACTTCTAGTTATTCTTCGATTAGAAGGAGGTGCCTCTTCCCCAGGTTCTGTGGGGGCTGTTGGAGGGAGATCTTGCTCAGGACCTTGCGGAGGGGGGACATAGGGTGGGGGAGATGCTGGAGGTTCGTCTACATCCCACCTTTTCTTTCTATCATTTTTCTTTTCTTTTAATGGAAACAAATTAGCGGCCTGAGCCGTGCCCAGGATCCATAAAAAGGCGTATTCACTCTCCTCCTTATTAAATGGTCGTTTGTTGTTAACATATATGTTTAATTGTTGGCATATCCAATCCTCTAAGGATCCATGAATTGGCCAATATAAATCTTTTCTTATCTGTTTTCTTCCCCATACCTCCATACAATAATAGACCAATTTCTCCTTGGACTTCCCTTTTCGAGAAGGGGAACTATCCCAATATCGAATCATTAGGCCTAACGGGCTATCTTGGGGTATATCGGGGAGCCCACCCCCACCCCGTATCTCCTGCATGGAACCAGAAGTCCTACTTTTCTTCTGTCCCATCTTCCGAAAGTGCCTTCTTTCACTCAAAATTCACTCACTTCCCTCCATTCGTGGCCCACGCCCTCGCGGACAATGGGAACCGCACTATTAGGAGGTCCACACTCACTTCGTCCGGTGGGCTACTAAGCCCAGTGGACGTCTCAGTCACTCGCACCCAGGTACCCAATCCCCGACCGAACGGAACCGCAATATACTTACTCACTCCCGAGTCTTTGTCCGGCTCTTCGTGCACAAAAATTACGGGGAACTGCAGTATCTCCTTTCTCTTTTCTTTTTGCTTTCCTATCTCAGTTCGGAAAATCCAGGTGAGCTAAGTCGGAATCTCCTCCGGGACCATCCGAAGATGGGGCGCCCTCCCAGAGTTGAATTCCGAGTCGGCTGTCTGGATCCGAGTCACGGCACCAAATTTGTTATAGTTGAATTTAAAATAAATCGAGTCCGAAATAGATTCAATAAATATTTATTGAGGTAGGAAGGCAAAAGCAGCGCTGGGCGGCCGGGGAGTCGCAGCTCCACCAAAGGCTCGCAAATTCAAGCAAGCTGAGCAGCTCTTTTTATCTTCACGGAGGTCAGTTTCGACATCTTCCGTACGCCCCTCTGTAGCTTCTTGCTTGAGGTAGTTTAGATAAAATGTTGGTCACAGAATCAGCTCAAAACAATACATTCTGATAACATTGTGGTTAAGCTTTTTGTCAAACAGGAGTTCCCATGTTGGTGTAGCAAGATAACATTGTGGACATGTCTCTTCTGGTTAAACAGGGAGTTCTCAAGACTGCCACAATGGGTTCGTTCCTCTTGCTTAACTTGTTCGATCAGCAAATCACCTTTAGTTACTTATTACAACGATAACAGGAGATTAGTTTAAATTATGCCTCTGCAGACTGATTAGAGGTGAAGCTGTGTCCAGACTGAGCAAATCTCTCGTTTCTTTTTCACTAGTTTCATTGCTTTCTTCTCCTTCTGAGGGAAGAAAAACAAGACAAAAATATTTTTCATGGTATTTTGGCAGTTGTGTTTCCTGTTGTGGCCAGAACCTAGAAGTTAAGAAACTTGTGACTGAAACAATTGAAGTAACACTGGAAAATTCAAACAGGAAGCAAGATGTAATTTTTTAAACAGCAAGGGCAATTAATCAATGGAACAGCTTTGCCAATGGATGTGGTGGATTTACCATCATGCAAGTCTTTAAATCTAATCTGTCTTTCCTTCTAAGTGTGATTGCTCTAATTTAAGGTATTGGTTTAAACACAGGAAACACTGGGTAAAATATTCTGGTTTAACTAGATTGTTACAATGATTCTCTCCTGGTCTTAATGCTATGAAAATCTTTACAAGATGCGTTTTAGGACACATTCTTTTGCAGACTGGGGCGAATGTGTGGGATGTGAAGAAGAGAGGTGGATATGCCCCAGACTTGCAGTATCTTCATGGGTAGGGCATTCCACTGAGATGAAGACCGTCAGGTTTCAAGTCTTTGCTTCAGCTCAGTTACAGGTAGGGACTGAAAAGAGTTCAGTTGCTAAACGAGCATCCTCACCCATGTTCAGTTTACTGGATTTAAGGGCACCTTTGTCCAGGTGCCCAGGCTGGCACTCTGACTTCAGGAGAGACTCATGTTAGGAAATGCTGAATAAAAACAGATTTTGCTTTCAGATTCATAGTTAGGTGCCTGTATGATTACCTGTCCTTAAAGGCAGTCATAACTCCTGGGCATAACTCATAACTCCAGTCACAACTCCAGTGAATGCCTGGGCATTCACTGTGGCAAGTTGAGGCAACTCCTTGCTGGTGGCCACAGCAGCTTTCATAGGCATCTCTTTCTTCAGTACCTGTGTCATGGTTCGGTCTCAGACGGCAACAAAGAACCACGCGGACCACACAGCCGCTTTCTCACACACACACACACACACACACACCCACCCGCCGTGGAGAGAATCGGAAGAAAAAGGCAAAACTTGTGAGTTGAGACCAAGGCAGTTTAACAGAACAGCAAAGGGATCAGGAAAGCAACAATAATGCTGATAGAGGAATGTACAAGCACGATTACGGTACCACCGCTCACCAACCGGACCCAGAACTCCCCAGCCCGCTCCCAAGCGGCGACTTCCTGCCCCCTCCCCCGGCCAGCTCACAGCGATAGACTGGGCATGGTGTCACATGGTATGGAATACCTGTGTCCTTGCCGGAGCCTGGGGAGAATTAACCCTGTCCCCGAAAGAACCAGAACAAACTGATAGCAGGATCCTGAGCTTCTAAGCCATGGCTGGATGTCCCACAGGGGCTTGAATAAATGTTGCAGTTTTGGACATTTAGGTCAATAATCACTAGAACTACCCTTTTGCAGGTACTTAAAAGCCAATTATTTCAATAGCAGTTAGGTGTCCCGACACCTTTAACACTCTGTGTTAAAAAAATGTACCTTCTGGCCTACAAAATATTGACTTTTTATCTTGTAATAATCTTATTTCTTTGAGCAGGGAGCAATCTGTTCAAGCTAAATATCTGCAAACGCATGTAAGGTTTGCATGAATTGAAAATCTATAGCTAGTTCATTGTGAATCAAAGATAGGTTTGGACAGAAAGCCTCCCCAGGTCTTGAAGACAGTTCCAGTAAAGAAAAGTACACCTGCATAAAAGCACCCCCCCACACAGAGAGTAATAGAGGAAGGAAAGACTTTCAGTTTCACTAGAAACAGAAATGCCTGTTTCTACTATCAGTAAAAAAAAAAAAAAAAAAAAGAAAAAGTTTTGTGCTACTTCATGGAAACATCTGTGTGAAAGAGAACAGGAGATGTCAACAGAAGTCAAAATAACAACTTGTATCACATAGTTTTGATGTGAATGGTTTTGACACATTTATCATACTTGCCATTCTGGAAGACCAGGGTTAGATGTATGCCAGGTAAAAAAAGAAGCAGTGAGAGACCTCTCTTTTTAGAAAGACACAGCCTCACTTAAAGAATCTAAATTGCATTTCTGAGCATAGCAAATTAGCTGTAAATGCAATTTTATGGTTGTTCTAGGGAGAAAATGTGGGTGGAGCAGGCTGTAAGAAGAGAGAAAACAGGCAAATGGAGAAATAAAGACACGACTAGTTGTAATAGGAGTTGAAGAGCTCTAAAGTAAAAGTTTCCTCTCATCTCGCTAATCTTGTATAAAAGGCACAACATTTATTTTCCACCAAGACTTTCTTTGTGGCTGAACAATTTTTTTCTATCAGCTTTGAAGCTCAACATTTTTGTGAACACTTAGATGAAAAATATGAGACAAATGCTTGCAGAAGTGCAAACTTTTCTAAAATTATTTGCATACAAATCTATATAGTACCTATCTCTGCAGTTTCCAAACAGCAGCCTAAAAGCAGAAATAACAGTATATCAGGGACACATGTGGGAAAAGGTGTTTTCTGACTTATTATGGTGACCAATGGACAGGACTGTAACCAAGTGTTGTTCATCTATCTATAATCTAGGTTTAAAAATCCATGGTATTTTTCATAGCTTTACAGATGGCTTGAGTAAGAGACACAGGATCCACCTTTACCATGAAATAAATAAAAAAGAAAGTGTAAGAACTAAAGCCACCTAACTGATAGCTCTCTTTTGGCTCAGCTTTCAACCAAGACAACTCTCTCCAAGACAATTCTGCAAGATCTCTAAGCAGGAATGTGGATGTGAGCCAGTCACTGTCACATAGCCCCTGGGCCAGAAATTGGTCCTTAACTTCTTTTGTTCAGCGGTATAGACATATCAATGACTCACTCAGGCATGAATAGCTCTCAGCATCTTTATTAACTACATTTTCTGGCATGCTTTCTGTTTAGAGCTGCCTTTTCATTACCAAGAAGAAAAATGAATTCCAAAAGAATTTTCATTTCCAAGAAGAAAAATGATCTCCAAACAAGCTGAAAGTTAGCATGATAAAAAGGCTTGGGTTGGAAGGGACCTTTAAAGGTCATCTAGTCCAACCCCCCTGCACTAAGCAGGGACATCTTTAACTAGATCAGATTGCTCAGAGACTCATCAAGCCTGGCCTTGAATGTCTCCAGGCATGGGGCCTCCACCACCTCTCTGGGCAACCTGTTCCAGTGTCTCACCACCCTCATTGTAAAGAAGTTCTTCCTAATGTCTAATCTAAACCTACCCTGCTCTAGTTTATAACCATTGCCCCTCGTCCTATCACTACATGCCCTTACAAACAGACCCTCCCCAGCTTTCTTGTAGGCCCCCTCCAGGTACTGGAAGGCTGCTATAAGGTCTCCCTGGAGCCTTCTCTTCTCCAGGCTGAACGACCCCAACTCTCTCAGCCTGTCTTCATAGGAGAGGTGCTCCAGCCCTCTGATCATCTTTGTGGCCCTCCTCTGGACCCCCTCCAACAGGTCCATGTCCTTCTTGTGCTGAGGGCTCCAGAGCTGGACACAGTACTCCAGGTGGGGTCTCATGAGAGCAGAGTAGAGGGGTAGAATCACCTCTCTGGATCTGCTGGCCATGCTTCTTTTGATGCAGCCCAGGATGCGATTGGCCGCCTGGGCTGCGAGTGCGCATCGTTGGCTCATGTCCAGCTTTTCATCCACCAGTGCCCCCAAGTCCTTTTCCGCAGGTGTGGAATAAATACTAAATTGGCTAAAAATACAAAAGTACAGCATTGTTCACACATTAAGGAAAGGTATAAAATCAAGAGGCTTCTGAGGTAGAAAATAGCCGCAGCTGGCATGAAGGGGACAACACCTGTGGTTCCCTGATAAGCTACATGAGGTACGGGACGGGATGCAATTATTCCGTGGCTTTACCTTATGATGTATAGCGGATACGGGAATGGGATGATACCATGAAACAGATAAGCTGCCAATTAGCTGCCCGCTTGATACTCAGAGCCAACATTTTGTCAAATTTTGATGAAATGCTGTCCTTTGTGTGAACTTTGCTCATTATAATGTCATTATAATACCAAAACACACCTCCATCCCGAAGGCTACCCGCCTCCAAGGTGCGACCACTCCTTCTTGAGTCTGCGCCCTGAATTTCTCGTAAACTATACCTTTAATTGTGAAGCGAGAAAAATTTACACCAATCATGATAAAAGTATGTATGACTAAAGTCACTCAAACTCCACCTTGAAGATAACAAATAGTATAAAAATAGTCCAAGAGAGGGGGGATACCCAGGGAAGACACCATCTCAAAGAATTACATCACTGACTTCTGGGATCAGTCGACGGGCTGAGCCTCTCTTCCCCCCCATAGGGACGCCTTTGGGTAAGACTTAGATTATACCGAGTGCTTCCTCGGGAAACTTAGAAATTTCTCTAGAGACTCTCTTTCCTACATTTAGAGCCAGGCTGTATCGTTTATAACTTTGTCGCGCGTTTTGTATCTGTAACAATACTTTCATTTGCACGTGCTTTGCAGACAGTGTATTTATCACCGGCAATCCTAAGAACCTATATATCTGTTGTTTAAATAAACTGCACTTTTTTTTAAGTAGCTAGTCGTTTTGGTTTCTCACTGAACGCGACCAAAGACTCGAGAGTGGCCGTGCTAGTTCATGAGCACGACTGGACTGAAGGTGCAGTCCACTATTAGTGTATCCAAATCGTAATAGTTTAATACATATTAAACGCGATTGGACTGATAGTGCTGAATTGGGCATCACTCAGAATTTAAACCTAGCTGCACCTAGCCTCCCACCTCGGTGAGGAGTGTTAGAACGCAAGGGGGTTTATTTTCTGCCAAAACCGCTTTGCCCCTTTTCACGCAACACGCAGGGCTGCTCTCTATCACATCATCCCCCAGCCTGTAATGATAATGAGGATCGTCCCGACCCAAGTGCAGGACCTTGCACTTGGCCTTGTTGAACTTCATGAGGTTTGCTCGGGCCCACTTCTCTAACTTGTCCAGGTCCCTCTGGATGACATCCCGTCCCTCTGGCATGTCAACCACACCACTCAGCTTGGTGTCATCTGCACACTTGCTGAGGGTGCACTTGATCCCACTGTCTATATCATTGATGAAGATATTGAACAGCACCGGTCCAAGTACGGATCCCTGAGGGACACCACTTGTCACCCCTCTCCGTCTGGACATCGAGCCATTGACCACTACCCTCTGGATGTGACCATCCAGCCAGTTCCTTATCCACCGAACAGTCCACCATATCTCTCCAACTTAGAGAGAAGGATGTTGTGGGGGACCATGTCAAAGGCCTTGCAGAAGTCCAGATAGATGATATCCGTTGCTCTCCCCTTGTCCACTGATGCAGTCACTCCATTGTAGAAAAGCCACTAGGTTGGTCAGGCAGGACTTGTCCTTAGTAAAGCCATGCTGGCTGTCCCGAATCACCTCCCTGTCCTCCATGTGCCTTAGCATAGCTTCCAGGAGGATCTGTTCCATGATCTTCCCAGGCACAGAGGTGAGGCTGACAGGTCGGTAATTCCCAGGGTCCTCCTTTCTACCCTTTTTAAAAATGGGTGTGATGTTTCCCTTCTTCCAGTCACCAGGGACTTCACCTGACTGCCATGACTTTTTAAATATCATGGAGAGTGGCTTGGCAACTACATCAGCCAATTCCCTCAGGACTCTGGGGTGCATCTCATCAGGTCCCATGGACTTCTGTAGGTTCAGGTTCCTCAGGTGGTCATGAACCTTGTCTTCACTTACAGTGGGAGGGACTTTGTCCCACAGGTCCCTGTCTTGCAGTCCTTCAACCCGGGAGGCATGAGGAGAGAGGCTGGCAGTGAAGACCAAGACAAAAATGTTGTTGAAAACCTCAGCCTTCTCCTCGTCTCTTGTTACCAGTTTGCCATTCTTGGTCATCAGGGAGGGTACGCTTTCTTTGACCTTCCTTTTCTGGTTGACATACCTGTAGAAGCCCTTCTTGTTATTCTTAGCATCCCTTGCCAAGTTCAGCTCCAGCCACGCCTTGGCCTTCCTGACCTCATCCCTACATAACCGGGCAGCATCCCTATACTCTTCCCAGGATACCTGATCCTGCTTGAACTGCCTGTGCAGTTCCTTCTTGCCTTTTAGTTGGACCAGCAGGTGCCAGCTCAGCCATGCTGGTCTCTTCCCTTTCTTGCTTGATTTCTTACACCTGGGGATCGAGAGCTCTTGTGCTCTATGGAAAGCATCCTTGAAGATCTGCCAGCTCTGTTCTGCCCCCTTGTCCCTGAGGACCATTTTCCAGGGGGTCCTATTGACTAAATCCTTGAAGAGCCGGAGGTTTGCTTTCCTAAAATTCAGGGTCCTGACTAGGCTCCTTGTCTGGCATGTATCCCTCAGGACTGGGAACTCCACCAGTGCGTGGTCACTGCAGCCCAGGCTGCCTCCAATCTTGACATCCCTGATGAGCTCACTCGCATTGGTGACTATGAGGTCCAGTATGGCATCCCCTCGGGTAGGGCTGTCTATTTCCTGTCTTAGGAAGTTATCATCGAGGCACTCCAGGAACCTCCTGGATTGTCTACAGCTCACCGTGTTACTTTTCCAGCACATGTCAGGGTGGTTGAAATCCCCCAGCAGGACAAGAGCCTTCGAGCGTGATGCCTCCTGTAGCTGGAGGAAGAAGGCTTCATCAGTAGGCTCCCCTTGATCAGGTGGCCTGTAGTAGACACCAACCACAAGGTTCCCCTTGTTGCCTTGGTCTCTAATTCCTACCCATAAGCTCTTAACTTCCTCTTGGCTATTCTTTAGGGACATCTCTTCACACTCTATCTGTTCCTTAACATAGAGGGCAACACCTCTACCCCTCCTTCCTCGCCTGTCCCTTCTGAACAGCCTGTACCCATCGATAGCTACATTTCAGTCATAGGATTCGTCCCACCAGGTTTCAGTAATGGCCACTATGTTATAGTTTTCCAGCAGCGTGGTAGCTTCCAGCTCCTCCAGTTTGTTGCCCATGCTGCGTGCATTGCTGTAGAGGCACTTCAGCCGGGCTGTTGGCTGTGTCGCCTTCTTAGAGGAGCACCCCTTGGGGTGTTTCATGGGTGTTTCCCTGTTGACTCCGACTACCTCAGGAGCCCCTGGCTTGTCTCCGTAAGACTTTGACTGTGATGCAGCATCCCCAGCATGCCTTGGGGCAACAGGTCAAAGGCCCTTACTAGCGCCCCGTCCCTCTAACCCTGATGTGTTATCCCACAGCTTGTCACAGACAAGCCTGATGTTATTATCCCCCTCCTCCTTCACATCTAGTTTAAAGCCCTGTCGATCAGCCCTGCAATCTCTTGGGCAAAGACCCTCTTCCCCCTTTGAGAAAGGTGTTTCCCATTTGATGCCAATAAGCCCGGTGCCACGTAGGCCATCCCATTGTCAAAAAACCCAAAATTGTGGTGGTGACACCAGCCACGGAGCCATGTATTAATAGATTGGATCCGTCTGTTCCTTCCAATGTCACTGCCTGCAACTGGAAGGAGTGAGGAGAAAATAACCTGTGCCCCAGGCTCCCTCAGCAACCTTCCCAAGGCCCTGAAGTCCCCTTTGATTGATCTTGGTCTACGAGTCGCAGCTTTCACTCCACCTACATGGAAGATCAGTAATGGGTAATAGTCCAAGGACTGTATCAAGCTAGGGAGTTTCCTGGTGATGTCCTTAACCCGGGCTCCAGGAAGACAGCAGACTTCCCTGTGAGGAGGGTCTACCCGGCATATTGGACCCTCTGTTCCCCTCAGGAGGGAGTCACCAACGACTATCACCCTTCTTTTCTTCCTTGTGGATGTGGTGATGATATGGGTGGTACACCTTTCTGACTGTGGAGATGTCTCTGGTGTAGATTGCCCATCATCCACATCCTCATTTGACTGGCCTTCCTCATCCAGAGCCTCATATCTGTTGTTCAGAGGTACTGGGGGGGGGGGGGCGAGGTGGGCAAGGAGGGGGTTTGCCCACTGCCCCAACTGTGAACTTCCCTCCATTCTCTCCTTTCATTTAAGCGTCTGCCTTCGTCCTGACAGGGGCAGGGTACGGAGGCCCCTTGATCCCGGTTACTTTCTGCTAGGTGCTCCTGTTTCTGTTTCAAGGAGGGCAGAGCCTGGCTCCACCAGTCTATTTCTTGTTCAGCCTCCCTAATGCTCCTTAACCTTCGACTTCCTCTCTCAGCTCTGCCACCAGGCTGAGCAGATCATTTACCTGTTCACAGCGCACACAGCAGTTCTCATAGCTG
Organism: Larus michahellis; assembly: GCF_964199755.1. Lineage (NCBI taxonomy): Eukaryota > Metazoa > Chordata > Aves > Charadriiformes > Laridae > Larus > Larus michahellis. Next base: position 11,532,319 of record NC_133929.1, on the reverse strand, counting down.
CCCGCAGTTACCAATGAAAGGCTCTGGCACTCCCTGCAGCCTGTGACCTGGAAAGCTGTATGTTCCTGTGATAGCTCTGTCTGGGTTCCCACATCCATTCTGGCTAAGCTTGAGAGCACAACCTTCTGCTGGGTGGAGACCATAGCTAAGCTCCTTGGAGAGTGGGATGACTGCCCTTGTCGTGGTGTTCCCAGGTGACGCCCTGGGTGATGCCCACTCGCTGCTTGCTCACTCAGTGCACAGTGACCTGGTCGCTGTTCTCCCAAATGGCTTCTTTTATGGGGGAGGAGAGTTTACGCTTTGTTTAGATCTGCTGCTGGGGGTGCTGGCTCCGCATTAAACTTCCTTTACTTCATTATTACAGTATCCAGTGAAGAACTATACTTTTCTCCTGATCAAAGCAGGAGCTTGACTGTTGTTTCTTTCAAGCTCTTTTGTGAAAAATACTTCCCTTTTACTCTGCCTTCCCCTTTTTTTTCTTCTACTAAAACTGGAAAAAAGGATAAATTTGAAAACCGAATGGGTTGGGGTTTGTTTTCCTTTTTTTAAAATTATTTTTAATTTCATTTAAAGAAGTGGAGTTTAAAAGAAATTCATGACAACGAGTTCTACTTTGCAAAAAATTACATTTGGGATCTGGGAGCTTTTTGTCAGATTCTTCTCTCCCACCTCAGGTGTCTACATTGTAGGTATTCACATCCAAGTCAGTTGCCCTAGAGAGGTAGTCCATGCAGTCAATGGAGCTTGCAGTGTCCTTCACGTGACCAGAGGTTTTTTATGTATTTCATAAGATGAATAATGACTCCATTGACTATATTGACAAGCCTTCTTCTAAATATTGGTGCAACCTAGCCCAGATGTAAATACCTACAGGTGACAGGTATCTGAAGCTAAGCCAGCTGAGTGCAACCCCTCCTTTTCTTAGGCTTCCCTCATGAATCAAGGAGGAGCGAGAAAGATATTTGGAGTGTTATAATTTGACTCATACTCTGGAGAGGCTTATCTCTCTTTATTGCATGTATGGTGGTCCTGCGGTGAATATTCTCCGGCCTTTGGAGCTATCCTTTAATGAGGTGAATGGTACCATTTTTTCCATTTCTGGGAGGAAATCTGCAGTAGGTTTGTTCAGATGGGGATTAAGAGCATATTTATTTATCTGCAGAGCATAATTATTTAGAGCATATTTATTTAACTGCAGAGCAAGGGCCTTGATTCACTTTGTTTAAACATATTAGACATAGTTATTCTAGATGTCAGCAGAGAGAAACGTATATTTCTGAAAAGTAACTCAGGTCACAGGTGGGTTTGTGCATGGTGTAAGCATTTGGGGGGGCCTAAAGAAAGGTGTACACCAGGGAAAGAAGTGCCCAGCAGTGTCTGAAATGCTCCCCTGAAGCCCAAGTTCAGGTGTGTCATGTGCAGAATAGGGCTGCATAGCATGTCACTGGAGCAAAACACCCTGTCCAAAGATTGTTTTTAACAGCAGCCAGAAGAGGAAACAAAACTCCCAGACAACTCCATCTTACTTCATAACAGATAACAAAACAGCAAGGAGGCATGTTTCCAGTTTCTGACTTTCAGTACGATGGTGCCTCTCCGTACCTGAGATGTAATCCAGAAAAAACAGAAGGAAAAAAATTGCTCTATTACACTTAAAAAGGTGTCTTGGAAATATTAATCATTAAATAAATAGCAGCAAGCATTGGATTTTACTAGTGAAGGGAAAGCAGTCCCACCTGTAGCTAGTTAGTTCCCAAGCTCAGTATTTTTTCTGTGGAAAATGTTGCAAATGTATATGTGTGCATGTGTGGTTATATATGTGAGTGTGTATAAATATATCTTTAAAAATTAGTAAAATAATCTATAGAAATGCATACTGCATACATAATGATACTTTATAATATATGATATTATTATATGATTACTTTATTATATTATTATATGTTAAAACTATATTAATATATCTCATAATATATTAAAAATGTTTCAGCAATAGCTGCCTATTTTAAAGTCAAGGTTGGATTGCCAAAAGAAAATAGACCAGCAATGCCAAACAATTCAAAATACTGAAAAACGGAAGATTCATTCTCCTCGTGATACTTGGGATCCTTACGACCTTGGTTACGGTCAAGTGAGCAAAAAGACAATGAGTCTCTTGACCTTTCTTTGCAAAAGAAGTCAAAGTTGTGTTTTCCAGTGAAAGAAATATAGAACAAATGACAAATTAAAATTATAAATTATCAAGAGGTGGCAGAACCGGAGTCTGGAGATATCTATTCCATCTCACAATGTGATGCAGACCTATTTTCTGTGCCCATTTATGTGTCAGCTGAATCTTCATATTGCTATGGCCACCCTGTCCGAGCTCAGGGTGGCACCTATGCTCTATCTCGCAAACTTCCTTCGCTCTCAACAGAGCAGACAACAAGCATCAGGCAGACATAAAAGTTATAGGGTGTTGCTCTGTTTATAAAGGTGTTAATTACTGGGTCAATCCAAGAGGGAAAGATATTCCCAAACTGGAAGTTTCTCTGTGAGATCAATAATTCTGCATTTAAACATCCAGAACTCTTGTTTCCTGAATCTCTTAAGCATCAGATAACGAGAGTGACAAGTTATACAAAGCCTTTTGGTTCCCTTCTCTTCCTATAGGAGTAAAACCTGCTAAGAAATAATCATTGAGACTACTACAAAGGGCTTTAGTTTACTACTGATCTCCCGTGAAACAAGTAAGTTGAAGTTTTGGGGCTCCCTGTCTGGTAGAAAGTGTGGCAAGGTTGTGGTAACTCTCCAGGGTGAGCTTTGTAGCTCAGGGCCAGATGACTCTGGTGAGGCCCTCATTTCCAACATGTTCATGCCTTTCCAATGGATCTGTTTTGGGGTGTATCTCTGTAATATCTGTGATCTTTCAGGATGGTAGCTAGAAACGTACAAACTCCAGCCATGAATATGTCTACCTAGGGCAATCTTCTAGCCTTTCAAAAATTAAGTTAAGTATCTGCCACTACTGTGGTCTTCAGCATTCCAAATAAGCCCCATACAGCCCCACCACTACTCAATGGGAAGATGCCCTCAGGGTTTTTCTGTGAAGAACTGTTTCCACAGAGCATCTTTTTGCCTTTGTCAATCAACATCTGTATTAACTCACTGAAACCTTTTTCAGGCATTCCCAGATAAGATTCTTGCTTCAAACGGGTTAGAGATGAGAGACATCTAACTTAGCTTTAGTCTTCTAAGAGTGAGCTATCCATGACAATTTAACCAAGGCTTCTAGCTGGCTTCCTGAGATATTCAAGCCATTTTGAGTAGGCCTACACACTGTTGTGAACACGATCTTCCTGTTCTAGGTTAATAAAGAAAAATATTTAATGCTAGGGACTAAAGGTAAACATAGGTTCCTTTCTAGGGCTGAAAAATAAGAGCTATTTCCTTGCTAAAACGTATTAGCGAACCTTTGCACCTATGGATGGGGAGAATCTTGTTTAGAAAAAAACAAGTGAGGTATTATCCAGTTAGAGAGCAAAACCTATTTTTTCATAATTACTTGATGCTCCAGTAAAACTGCTTCTTTCCAAGGAGACACTCAGCCGTGCAGGGGTTAATGTCTCTTCTTGCCACCTTCTTTTACAACTTAACTTAAAACTTAGGAACGTGTGCACACTTATGCATGCAGCAAACAAAGCCACCGCTTGCATTATAATCTCCTCAGGGACAGCCAACTGGGAAAGATAAATTTAGCAGTGTACTTCTGGCTTTTTTACATAGTGTAATACCATGAAACTTGACATCATGTAGACAATGCACATTACAACAAAATACTGATGCTGTTTATTAGCTGCCTGACTTTTTTTGAGAGGAAGCACGTCACATTTGTTTCAGACAACCGCATCAGGATCCCACAGCTCTGATTAAATATGTAGCCTTTGTTCAGCTGCATCAGAGTCAGTTTTGGCCTACATACACATTTTGTTAATATTTTAATTAGGAAAAACAACAAAGAGAGAAGAAATTAACAGTTGCTGAACTTCTCCAATTACCACTAATCACGTTTACACCCTGGGGTTTGCAGAATTAGAAATCAATTGGTGGCTTCCCCTTTCTACAGCAGGCAGTAAATGTGACAATTTAGAAAAAAAACCTAGAAGACATCTCAATTCATCCTGGATACCCTTGTAAATATCCCCCAGTGAATTTATTGCTTTGGTGTTTTATGTGACACAAAGATTATGGGGCATCATTTACTAAAATGATAAAGCATTCTGTGTGATTAATACCAAAAAAATGTAGTATCGTTCCCTTTTATATATAAATATATTTTTCTTTCCATTGAACCTGAGGCATTTGGAAATTACATCCCAAGCAAAACTCTGCAGTGAAATCTTGCTGGAACATCCAATGGTAAACCAATTTTTCCTTTCAAGGTTATGAAAAAAGAGTTCTAAGAAAGAACTGCTCTAAATATGATGCTCTCTGATTTGTTTGTGAAGGGAAGAGCACTCTTCCCAGCATCTGATAGTGATTTAGCCACATCATATTGGTAAGAGAGTTACTGTCAGTGTCACTTAGCATGATCTTTAATTGAAGTGTTTCTTCTTAAGTGTTCAGATAAACTCAAATCGGCCATGTATGTGTTTTGAACACCATAAATGATGAGCCATCAGAGTCAAGAAGTCCAAAGCTGCTTATGATTCCTTAATCTGGGAAAAGTCTTAGTGGGGGGCTGTCAAAGCACATTTTGTGATGAGCGCATGTAAATGCACATGCACTTATAAACACATGGCTGCAGTGCTAAGCTCATATCCATTGTTTCTAATTGAAGATGGAAAGAAAGGAGATCATCTGAACAGAAAGCAGTATTTGGGGAGAGAGAATAACCCTGTGAATAGTTCCTTGAACACAAAAGCAGGAGATAGAACAAATGAATGTGACTGGCAAAAGGCTGATATAGAGGAAAACCATCATCTAGCTGAGCCAGTAGCTATATGAAATATTGCTTATAGGCTGGGACTCATCTCACCTAAGTTTGAATTCAGCATCAAATTGTCTAATTCAGAGTCTGACACATAAGCTCCCTCTGTCATCATGGAGGAAAATACATCCAAAGTCTCATGGGCATCTTCCTGGGATGGAATAAACTGCTCTATAAATGTGTCTATATAGATCACAGAATGACAGGGGTTGGAAGGGACTTCTGGAGATCATCTAGTCCAACTCCCCTGCCAAAGCAGGGTCACCTAGAGCAGGTTGCACAGGAATGCATCCAGGCGGGTTTTGAATGTCTCCAGAAAAGGAGACTCCACCACCTCCCTGGGAAGCCTGTTTCAGTGCTCTGCTACCCTCAAAGTAAAGAAGTGCCTCCTCACGTTTAGGTGGAACTTCCTATACTCAAGTTTGTCCCCGTTACCTCTTGTCCTGTTGCCAGGCACCACTGAAAAGAGCCTGGCCCCATCCTCCTGACACCCACCCTTTAAGTATTTATAAGCATTGATAAGATCCCCCCTCAGCCGTCTTTTTTCCAGACTGAAGAGACCCAAGTCCCTCAGCCTTTCTTCATAAGAGAGGTGTTCCAGTCCCCTAATCATCTTGGTAGCCCTTTGCTGTACCCTCTCCAGCAGTTCCCTGTCCTTCTTGAACTGGGGAGCCCAGAACTGGACACAGTACTCCAGATGCAGCCTCACCAGGGCAGAGTAGAGGGGTAGGATGACCTCCCTCAACCTGCTGGCCACACTCTTCTTGATGCACCCCAGGATGCCATTGGCCTTCTTGGCCACAAGGGCACACTGCTGCCTCATGGTCAACTTGTTGTCCACCAGGACTCCCAGGTCTCTCTCTGCAGAGCTGCTCTCCAGCAGTTCAGCCCCCAACTTGTACTGGTGCATGGGGTTCTTCCTCCCCAGGTGCAGGACCCTACCTTGCCCTTATTGAATTTCATAAGGTTCCTCTCCGACCAACTCTCTAGCCTGTCCAGGTCTCTCTGTATGGTGGCACAGCCTTCTGGTGTGTCAGCCACTCCTCCCAGTTTTGTGTCATCAGCAAACATGCTGAGGGTACACTCTGTCCCTTCATCCAGGTCATTGATGAATATATGGAACAGGACTGGGCCCAGTAATGACCCCTGGGGAACACCACTCATCACTGACCTCCAACTAGACTCTGTGCCCCTAATCACGACTCTCTGAGCTCTATCTTTCAACCAGTTTTCAATCCACCCCACTGTCCATTCATCTAACCCACACTTCCTAAGCTTCCCGATGAGGATGCTGTGGGAGATGGTGGCAAAAGCCTCGCTGAAGTCAAGGCAGACCACATCCACTGCCCTCCCCTCATCTATCCATCCAGTCATGCCATCATAGAAGGCTATCAGATTAGTCAGACATGATTTCCCCTTGGTGAATCCACGTTGAGTACTTCTGATAGCATTCTTTTCCTCCACATGCCTTGAGATGATGCCCAGAACGAGCTGTTTCATCATCTTTCCAGGGATGGAGGTGAGGCTGACCAGCCTGTAGTTTCCTGGGTCTTCCTTCTTGCCCTTTTTGAAGGCTGGAGTGACATTGGCTTTCCTCCAGTCCTCAGGCACCTCGCCTGTTCTCCAGGACCTTTCAAAGATGATGGAGAGTGGCCCAGCAATGACTTCTGCCAGCTCCCTCAACACTCTCAGGTGCATCCCATTGGGACCCATGGACTTGTGAATATCTAATTGACCTAATTGATCTCTCACTTGATCCTCCTCAACCAAGGGGAAGTCTTTGTTCATCCAGACTTTCCCCTGTTACTTACAAAGTCTGGGACTCCTGAGGGCTGGCCTGAAGACTGAAGCAAAGAAGGCATTCAGTAACTCTGCCTTCTCTGCATCCTCTGTCACCATGGCTCTTGTCTCATTCAACAGTGGGCCCACATTTTCTCTAGTTTTCCTTTTGCCTCCAATATACTTGAAGAAGCCCTTCCTGTTGAGCTTGACATCCCTTGCCAGGTTTAATTCCAAGGAGGCCCTGGCTTTCCTCATTTCATCCCTGCATGCTCTGACAGCATTCTTTTAATCTTCCCAAGTGGTCAGTCCCTTCTTCCACGTGCTGTAAACTCCCTTCTTCCACTTGAGCTTTTTCAGAACCTCCCTGCTCAGCCATGCAGGTCTCCTGCATCCCTTGCCTGATTTCTTTCTCTCAGGGATGCACCGATCCTGAGCTTGGAGAAAGAGGTCTTTGAATACCAACCAGCTCTCTTGATCCCCCTTACCTTCCAGAGCCCTAGCCCACGGGATCTCTCCAAGCAGTTTCTTGAAGAGGTCAAAGTTAGCCCTCCTGAAGTCCAAGGCTGCAATCCTGCTTGTTGTTTTGTGCATACTGCCCATGATCCTGAACTCTATCTTCTCATGATCACTACAGCCAAGGCTGCCCCCAACTTCAAAAAAATTTTTTATAAATATATCAACAAAAAGGGAGCCAGGGAGAATCTCCATCCCTTACTGGATGCGGGGGGGGAAGTTGCAACCAAGGACGAGGAGAAGGCTGAGATACTTAATGCTTCTTTGCCTCCGATACTTCTTTGCCTCTGTCTTCAATAGTCAGACCAGCTATCCCCAGGGGGTTCAGCCTCCTGAGCTGGAAGATAAGGACGGAGAGCAGAACAACCCACCCATAATCCAGGAGGAAGTAGTCAATGATCTGCTTCTGCACCTAGACGCACATAAGTCTATGGGGCCAGATGGGATTCACCCAAGAGTACTCAGGGAGCTGGTGGGAGAGCTCACCAAGCCTCTCTCCATCATTTATCAACAATCCTGGTCAACAGGGGAGGTGCCAGATGACTGGAGGGTGGCTAATGTGACGCCCATCTACAAGAAGGGTCAGAAGGAGGGTCCGGGGAACTACAGGCCTGTCAGCCTGACCTCGGTACCAGGAAAGATCATGGAGAGGATCATCTTGAGTGAGCTCTCACGGCAAGTGCAGGGCGGCCAAGGGATCAGGGCCAGCCAGCATGGGTTTAGGAAAGGGAGGTCCTGCTTAACCAACCTGATCTCTTTCTATGACCATGTGACCCGCCTTCTGGATGCAGGGAAGGCTGTGGACGTTGTCTGTCTGGACTTTGGTAAGGCCTTTGACACCGTCCCCCACAGCATTCTCCTGGAGAAGCTGGCAAATCATGGCATAGACAAGTGTACTCTTCACTGGGTTAAAAATTGGCTGGATGGCCATGCCCAGAGAGTTGGGATTAATGGGGTGAAATCCTCTTGGTGGCCGGTCACCAGTGGTGTCCCTCAGGGCTCAGTTTTGGGGCCAGTTTTGTTTAATATCTTTATCAATGATCTGGATGAGGGGATTGAGTGCACCCTCAGTAAGTTTGCAGACGACACCAAGCTAGGTGGGAGTGTTGATCTGCTTGAGGGTAGGAAGGCTCTACAGAGGGACCTGGACAGGCTGGATCGATGGGCCAAGGCCAACTGTATGAGGTTTAGTAAGGCCAAGTGCCGGGTCCTGCATTTCGGTCACAACAACCCCAAGCAACGCTACAGGCTTGGGGAAGAGTGGCTGGAAAGCTGCCCAGCAGAAAGGGACCTGGGGTGCTGGTGGACGGCCAGCTTAACATGAGCCAGCAGTGTGCCCAGGTGGCCAAGAAGGCCAACAGCATTCTGGCTTGTATTGGGAATAGCGTGGCCAGCAGGAGTAGGGAAGTGATGGTGCCTCTGTACTTGGCACTGGTGAGGCCTCACCTCGAGTACTGTGTTCAGTTCTGGGCCCCTCTGTACAAGAGGGACATTGAAGTGCTGGAGCATGTCCAGAGGAGAGCTACCAGGCTGGTGAGGGGTCTGGAGACCAGGTCATATGAGGAGAGGCTGAGGGAGCTGGGCATGTTTAGTTTGGAGAAGAGGAGGCTGAGGGGAGACCTCATTGCCCTCTACAGCTACCTGAAAGGAGGTTGGAGAGAGGTGGGTGTTGGCCTCTTCTCCCAGGTGAATAATGACAGGACCAGAGGAAATGGTCTGAAGTTGTGGCAGGGGAGGTTTAGATTAGATATTAGGAAGAATTACTTTACTGAAAGAGTGGTCAGGCACTGGAACAGCCTGCCCAGGGAGGTGGTTGAGTCACCATCCCTAGAGGTGTTTAAGAAACGTCTAGATGTGGCACTTCAGGGCATGCTCTAGTGGCAGAGATTGTAGGTTGTTTTTTTTGGTGCGTTTTTTTTTGTGTGTGTGTGTATGGTTGGACTCAATGATCTCAAAGGTCCTTTCCAACCATGAAGATTCTATGATTCTATGATTCATGTCCTCCACCAGTCCTTCTTTGTTTGTCAATACTGGGTCCAGTAGTACACCTCTCCTTGTTGGCTCCTCCACCACCTGAGTCAAAAAGTTATCATCAATACACTGGAGGAACCTCCTGGACTGTACATGCCTGGCTGTGCAGCCTTCCCAGCAGATATTGGGGTGATTGAAGTCCCCCATGAGAAGCAAGGCCTGTGATTGGGAGGCCACTTTCAGCTGTCTGTAGAAGGCCTCATCAGCTTCCCCATCCTGATCAGGTGGCCTGTAATTAACACCCACACCAGTGTCTCCCATAGTAGCCTGCCCCTTAATCCTTACCCACAAGCTCTCAACTCTCTTCATCTGCCCCCAGGGAGAGCTCAATACATTCCAGATGCTCTCTCACATAAAGAGGAACTCCACCACCTTGTCTTGCTGGTCTGTCTTTCCTGAAAAGGACATAGCCATCCATGACAGTGTTCCAGTCATGTGAGCTGTCCCACCACATCTCAGTAATTGCAATGAGATCATGGCCCTGGGACCACACACAGATCTCCAGCTCTTCTTGCTTATTCCCCATGCTGCGTGCATTGGTGTATAAGCATTTCAGAGAGGGAGTTGAGCATGTAGTTTTCACCCTTGAGGGGTGGTAGGCCTTCTGGCTCTCAAAAAATACTGGCACACTCCCCTACAAGTGCTGAGGTACTACACCCAGGCACCTCACTGGCAAGCCCAGTACCATCCCCACCCCCCTTAAAATCTAGTTTAAAGCTCTCTCAATGAGCCCAGATAACTCTTGTCCTAGAACCCTTTTCCCCCTGCAAGATAAGCTATTCCCACCTATTACCAGCAGGCTTGTAAATCAGACCATGGTCAAAGAACCCGAAGTCCTTCCGGTAGCACCAGGCTCAGAGCCAGGCGTTGATCTGCTGGCTCTTCCTGTTTACCCCCTCATCATTCTCCACAACTGGGGGGATAGAGGAGAACACAACTTGTGCTCCCGAAGCCTTGACCAGTTGTCCCAGGGTCCTGAAATTTCTCTTCATTGCCCTCGGACTTCTTCTCACTACCTCGTCACTGCCTACCTGAAAGATCAAAAGTGGATAGTAGTCTGAGGGGCATACCATGGAAGGAAGCTTCCTCTTCACATCCTTGACCTGGGCCCCAGGGAGGCAGTAGACCTCCCTGTGTAGCGGGTCCAGTCTGCATATTGGGCCTTCTGCTCCCTTCAGTAGCGAGTCATCTATGACAATGACCCATCTTTTGTTCTTTACTGCAGAGGTTTTAAGGCGGGGGGTAGTCCGACTAGACCTCGATGACACCTCCAAGCAGGAAGAACTATCATCCTCATCACTGTCCAGGTTCTCTTGCAGAGCACTGTACCTGTTACACAATGGCATCTGGGAAGGTGGGGTAGTCACTGGGCAGTCGTGACTGTGGCACCTGTTGTGCCAGGCAGGAACTTCTTGCCATTGCCCCCTGTCCTCCAAGTCACCACATTCAGTCAGGCAGAGAGAGGACAGGGAGTTCTCTGCTGCAGGGGTTCTGTCTGCCTGCTTGGTTTCTATCATGGGAGGCAGGGTGTGACTCCAAGCATCTATCTCTTGCATTTCTTGATGGCCCTTAACCTGCTTACCTCCTCCCCGAGCACCATCACTAGGAGCTCCTCTACCTGGGCACATCTCCCACAGGCGTGCCCACCATTGCCATCCGACACCAACATAAGAGCAGGGCACACCCTGCAGCCGGACATCTGGGTGGCAGCATGTTCCCACAGGAGCTCTGTCTGGGAAGCTGCATCAGAGCTGGTGGGTGCAGAGCTCATGGATGCCATGGTCTTCTTCCGAGTGGATACCATCACTTCCTGACCGAGTTGGCAGTCTTTCAGCGCTCTCCAGTGCGAACTGCTGCCACCTGTTTGCCCGGTCTGTTCGCCCACCCCGGAAGCCCACCCTTGTCGTGGTGCTCCCAGGTAACGCCCACTCACTGCTCACTTGCTCAGTGCGCAGCGACCTGGTTGCTGTTCTCCTGAAGGGCTTCTTTTATGAGGGGGGAAGTGGTCCCATCCCTGCCTCGTTTAGAAATGCCGCTGGAGGGTGCTGGCTCCGTCCTCGGCTCCGCCCCCCATAACTGCCGGGTACCGGCCCGGTCTTGCTGCTTTTCCCGGCTTCGAAAAGCCCCCCAAACAAGCCCCTTGCCAGCCATTTTTGCCGCGATTCCTTTCCCCAGTGCGGACTTACCTGCACTGGAGCCAGTCTCCTCAGCGAGTATGTCAAAAGTTTGGGTGAAATGAATCAATGCCATGTAGGTATAGGAGTTTGGGTTTTTTCTTGCATTTTTTCTCTTATGGGACATTATTAGTATTGATTCTGGAAGTGTATCGTGTATTGTGTCTGAGAGCAGCGAGACGTTTGGCTGTTTGTACCTAGGAACAGGAGTACTGGAATTGGCAGCCAATTGTCAAGACAAATCCTTTGAACTCATGGGTTTGATCCTGGAAACTGTCAGAAATATGAATGTGCTCACAACCCCTGTGGGATGCCATAGAGGACCATAGATGTGATGACTGTGTTTTGTTAATGACCCTACTATTCTCTCAGGAGCAATATTAGTGAGTATTATGAGTCAATGCTTTTTAGTAGCAGCCTTATTATTTATGTTTGGAATTACAGGAATGAAATGGTCAAAACTTTAAACTTCAGCTAAGAAAATAGAGAGCTGGGGAAAAGTTTTAACCAAAAATAAACTTTTATTTTTAATTGCATTTATATCAATACAAGATGGTGTGTTGTTCACAATGAGTGTGTCTTTAATACTGCATTTTCGGTTTATGATAGAGTCCCTGATCAGAGCTGACACTTTGGCAGGATTCTCCTGCTCTTTTTGTAGGAGGTTCCAGAATGTCCAATAAACAAAACTAACTATTCTCTAGACATATTAAACTAGCAGATTTTACAGGGAGTAACTTCACACACAATCAGAGCTAGGTCACTGCATGGAGTACCAGTGATTCTTCTTTTCTCTTCAAATATTTTGAGCCAAGTTTCCATTGTTGTGGTACACACACACACAGAGAATCATACAGAATGATAGGGGTTGGAAGGGACCTCTGGAGATCATCTAGTCCAACTCCCCTGCCAGAGCAGGTCCACATAGAGCAGGTTGCACAGGAACGCGTCCAGGCGGGTTTTGAATGTCTCCAGAGTTGGAGACTCCACCACCTCTCTGGGCAGCCTGTTCCAGTGCTCTGCTACCCTCAAAGTAAAGAAGTTCCTCCTCATGTCCCTCTCCTCCTTTTTGCAGCTTTTTCTAGTACTACCTACCTTGAGGGAGTGCCTGGAGGCACAGAGCGTGTATGCACACTAAGTGATGGAGTGAAAAACAGATATATCCGCACCAGTGCCAACCTTCACAAACACCCAGAACTGCCTAATTGAGTGATTACAGATATATTTTAACATTTCCAATTTAAATGCGGCCAACTTCTGTGTTTGTTCTGCCTTGCCTGAGTTAGATGGCACATTAAAAGGTACAATCCATATCCTAATCATCTCATAGCCCAAACAAATAGGTCACTTGCAGGATAATTCAGTACCTTGCCCTCTTCCTTTTATTTAGCCAACCTCTTTTCCTCTAGTAAACTGGGAACAGATTTCTTGCTTGGCGAATTAGCTCTAAACTGCCTTCTACCATCACATCTTCAAGCTTGCCCCTTAAATATTATGTGCATGTTAGTGAGATAACGAGCACAGATTTCAGATTCTCTGCATTTTCCAGGTGGAAGAACTGAGACAGAGAAATGTTAAGGTTAGAATTTGCCTTACCTAGCTTTAAAAGTCTCAGTTAGATCCCTGAGCTAGTAATTTCAGGCCACCTTTATATTCATAAAGCAGCTGCAGAAGGCAATTATTTGACCTACCTTATAGTTAGATGAATTGTCTTCCCTCACTTTTATTAACTATAAAAATCTATTATTATCAGAGTGTAAATACACACCTATACTGTGTGTAGATAAAAATGTCATCAAAGCAAGTGTGTAACTAAAACAGTAGGTTTTATTCCTTGACAGTATTTCAAAGTAGGCACTTTTCATCTAAAGTCTTTCTGTCAAATTTTACCCATCATCATTCTTTGGGTGCCAAAGTATACTTCTGAAATACATCTTAAAGTGGGTGTAGCTTAATCCACTAGAATTAAGACAAGCCAAGTTATAAAGTAGGTGGGATATTTTTAGATGTTATTATTATTATTAGCCATTACAAAGGAACAGAAATGTTGGTAGGTGCCTTGTAGAAGACATGGAGAAAGCCAAGTGCTTGTATGAAGGCACCTGCACTATAAATGACAACAACACAAGTACTGTGGGATTCACCTGTACTAGAAAATTAATCACAATCTGGACCATACTCTGTCAAGGAGGGAGGATGTCATGAAGAGCTGACATACTTATTATTAAGGTCTTTTACCCTCCAAACTAGGAAGACCACCAGCTTTCTTTTAAGAATTGCCCCATAATATTTAAATTCCCAAATTCTTCAGAGGAAGTGCTTGGGATAGTTATTTGCCAATAGCCAATACCACATCAGGGAAAATTCTAGCAGTGTGCCAGTATAGATTTCACTTGATTGATCCTGAATTAGCAGTAGCGTATTAACGAGAAAGCAAAGCCAAAATGCAAGCAGGATTTTGGAAGGATTTGCCTTATCTAAGCAAACTATTCTTTTATCTTTTCGCTATCAATTTAAATTCTTACATTACATCTCCAACATAGTATTATTGTTTGTGATATACTTCTTGGAGACGAGGAACTGATCACAAAGACATGATACAACCTCAAAATGAAGTCTGGAATTGAAATCATATCTCTTTCAACACAAAACATATTTTAAACCATATGACTTCCCTTTCATCTGTAGGGTTTTATTCATTATCAGAAATTTGTCACTTTTGAGGCACAGCATACCATACTGCTGGTCTAATAATGCATGAAACAAAAGGAAATAAGCGAACAAAAATATGGGAACTGGAGAACTGGTTACTAGAAAGTGAGTAGTGTGATGGACCAAAAGGCTAAAAAAAATAATTAAAAAATCAGAAAGCTGAGAAAGTAATTGATTCAATGAGAAAGACAAGATTAGGAAGTTCAGGCAAAGAAACAAGTGATAAAATACTACTACAAGTAGCTACAAACATACTTAGGGTTAGTCAAGTTGTTGGAAGAAGAGACTAGTATATAGGCAAGTAAATAGCATCATTGAGGGAAAGGAGTAAAAAGAGAAGGAGGGAGAAAAAAAAGATGTGAAGAAGCCACTGATTGTAATCCTTGATGATAATATTAACTGAAAATGAGAGGTCATTATTCATTTGGAGGTTAAAGTAGCTGACTTCGGAGATTCACAGTCTTGGTTTTCTACGTACAAGTGTTAACTGGCAAAAAGACTTTCTAAAACAATACCTTTAAAGTAAAAGATATAAAATATTCACAAGACACTAGTAGAAAATTCCAGGAGGTGCTGTCTTTGTAAAGGAAACGTAGACAAAAAAGTCACAGCATTCTGATATGTGGGGACAGAACTACAACATGTATTAGAGATACATATTAAAGCACAACTTCTCTGAGACTGGATGATGTTAGGAATGGCTTCTCATGAATAAATTACAAGGCCAACATTATTCAATAATATATAATTTGTGTCTTAATCCAGAATGCATTGATTTCCTTCCATTAACTACAGAGATCTTTGGATTATGTCCTGGATGGAATAATTTCACTCCCTTTGCAAGTAACTTCTGAACAAAGAAATGAGATGCAATTCATGAGATCACTTATTACAAATTATTTATCCAAACCTACTTAAAATCTAATAAGACACTCTTAAATCAACACTAGATGTGTATAGCTTGAGACCTGAATTTAGATGACTTTCAAGTTTCTCTAATGTTCAGCTTCATTAGAAACCAGGGATGAAAATGAAAATGAACTGGTGATGGAAACTCCCATGTTTTTTTTTCCCCTCAGCTCAGTTCTCTGTTGGATAAAATGTGCTCTGATTGCTTTGAATAATTAAATGAAAAACAGGGAGCTGGGAAATAGTTTGCTGAATGTGAAGTTGTGAGAGTCTGGTAATTTTTCTTTTGACCAACTGTCTCAAACTGTGAGCAGTGGAAGCAAGATGCAACCAAGGTTCACTGGGTATGCTCCAAACAGGGGTCAAACACCAGTCAGATATGTTATGGGGATAGCGGCCACCAGAGGCCCCTAAGAACTTTCGAGAACACCTTACAAGGCACGCGCAAGGGTTCCCTAATGTAACCGCCCAGTGGGAATTTCCCAAACACCTGGGCTAGAATAAAAGGAAGTGAGACCTGCTCTAGGTGTGCACCTGCTGTCGGAGGAACCAGCCCACTACCACTGAGACTCATCACGCGTGAGACTCATTGCTGGATCCAAGGGTGGTGATACTTACCTTTTCTCTATTTCTCTCTCTCCCTCCTTTCTTCCTCTTACCTCGTTGTTAGTTGTTAAGCTTTTGATTTGAAATATCTGCTACACCAAAATTAGCCATGTATGTATTTTAAGTCAAACATCGAATAAAACATATTTTGACCATTTAGGAGCCATTGTCATGACTCCCACCTCGGGACTCGCTGAGCAAAACAGGGTGTTAAAATTCTCTGTCCCTCCTGAGTCATTGTCATGACTCCCGAGTACTGCACAGACTGTCTAAAAGATCACCTTCCCTGAACCCACCGAGTGGGATGGGACAGAAGTATAGAGGCAAACCATGTGTCAGATCTGCAGAGGTTGAAATGACCACAAAGGGCACTCACCTTGAACCTTTATCAAAGTCTTGTAATATTTAGAGATGCAGGTAAAGGAGCTTTGAAGCAGGCTACGGAGGAGGAAAGTATTGTTATCTAACACACCGGAGACAGGGGAAATGAGAGACCAAATGGATTTTTAAATGTTACTGTGAAAAAACAGAAATACAGCAGTATCAAAATTGCATATTTTTTTTCTAAAAAAAAAAAGCAATCTTCAAGTTAATTCAAATAAAATCTAACCTAGATCTGGACTGAGGAGAGTAACTTGTAAGTTAGGTCCTTGGTGTCTTCACTCAGTTCAGCAGTATGTTTTCTATGCATGAGCATTTGTAAAGGGACAGAAGGAGTACTCACTGGCTGGAGGCTTGCTTGAAATGGCTTAGAGGCAATTGTAAAAGTTTCCCTAAAAATTAATATTTGAGCTTCCAGCTCCCATAGCTCCTTTCTGCATGCTTGTTCAAGGATTGTGCCAGAAAACCAACTGCACTGTCCCCTTCAGAAGCAGGTGCAACAGCCCGACAATAATTCAATCAAAATACTATTAGCTGTGTCTCCATTACACTCCTGGTATCCATGGGACCCACAATCTTTAATGCAGACAATAAATCCAGACCAATCCTCCTTCGATTGCTCCCAATATGGCTCCACTCCTAGCACTCTTCAGCTAACCTTTTGTTGCCACATTTTCTCATGAATGCTGAATCACTCTCTAATCTTTACAATGAAACAAGTGGAGTCCTCACTAAGTGAAACACATCAGTCAGGTTTAGTTATCCAAGCACAATTGCATCCAGGTGCATTGCTGTGGATTACAACCAGCAGAGACTCAGCACTGACTGTAAAAATATCAATTCCATGTCTGCAAAGTTTGGGGAAGGGTTTGTGGCAATTACTGTCTGACCAAAACATCCCAGATTAACCCCAAAGTGGACAGAGCAGAGAGTACATCACTAGGTTAAAAGGGTGTCTGTGTGTGGATAGAAGACATAGTGACTTAAACCAAAATGATGTAAAACTGAAGCCAGGAGAACAGCTTAACCAAAAATGCAAACAAAAGCAAAGCAAGGACAAATGCAGGAAGGTGAACTGACAATACATTGTCTTCTGGGACCCCTCAGGAGCTATGGATGCTCATAGAGGGTTGCCGAATTACTGCTTTGTTAATCACAGTAGCTGAATCCAACCCAAGAGTTAAGTACTTGTGAGAGGATGTGGGACAGTTTGGCATTGCTAAATGAAAGGGAAATGTATTGTTTGAACCTACTCCTGCCAGTATCCCCCTGTGGCAATTCTCAAGGTAAGACTCACCTCTGTTGCTAACAGAGGAGCCCCAGTGAGCAGCACCCATGCACATCAAGTAGTTCAACACACCGCTGGCTGCCTTCATTACTAAGTCCGCAGGTTATCTGCATGGCATCCGTATGGCCAGGAGATGGATGAGAGGCAGAGCCTGGAGTACTTAGAGACCATTTCAGATGCTGCTCTTTCAGATTAGCAAATTATTATCCTTCATCCCTGTGGGTCCTGAAGACCCAGTGCCTGGCAATAGATTTGCTGGTATGGAAAGTCAAGTTGCAGCTCAGTTATTTGCAGTCTCCTCCCATCCTCTCAGAAAGTTTAAAGTGAAAAGTTTGGGGAGAATGGATTTGATCTCTGTGTTTATATGAACACTTACTCTGTAGAAGAGGCAAGTTTTAATATGTAGTTAAAAGAACCAAGTGATTGTGAATGACAGCTAAAGGACAGGAATACACATAGACAGGCTATTTAAAATTCTGTGCACTTTGTTGTGATTTAGACTACCTCTTTAATTACTTTTTACGACTGGCTGCTTAGAATTGCACATTGTTTATAGACCTATTTCCATACAGGTTTTGTTATACAATCCAGTTTTGAGGGTAACTAAATAACTTTTGTGTTCTCATTCCAGTACAGGCTCAGCAGCAGAAGCTCAGTGTGAGAACAACCACCTGTGAATGAAGAGAGGGTGGAATTCCTCCTGGGGCAGAGGTATGTTCCCCTAGGAACCTCCTGGGTGTAATAAACTATATATGATCAATGAAATTGTCTCTGTGACTGCAGGCACACAAGCAGTGAATACTTGTCCATTGAGGCTGCCTTGTGGTGCTCCCTATCCTGCTGTCACCTAAACCAGAAAGAAGAACCAGCAGCAAGAAGGTCGTGAGGCTGCTTGAAAATGAGTGGAGGGCTGGCCCTGTGGGCTGCTCATATTCTCTATTTGAACACAAACATGTGTGCACAGAGCAAATTGCAGCTCAGTGCAGAAAACCAAGTTTTCCCAAGTTCAGAAAGGAAACATGATGTCCTGGTTCCGGCAGGGACAGAGTTAATTTTTCCTGGTATTCCATGCCATGTGAGCCATGCCCACCCTGAGCTGCCGGGGGAGGGGGCAGGAAGTCGCTGTTTGGAGCGGGCTGGGGCGTCCCGGGCTGGGGCGTCCCAGGCTGGGGCATCCCAGGCTGGGTCGGTGAGCAGCGGGGAGTGGTGGTTCCGTCATCGTGTTTGTATATTCCTCTATCCGTATTATTGTTGTTGTTTTCTTGTTCCCTTTGCTGTTCTGTTAAACTGCCTTTGTCTCAACCCAAGAGTCTTGCCTTTTTCTTCCGATTCTTCCCGTATTGGGAAGGCCCGAGCGAGCGGCACGTGGTTCTTTGTTGCCGTCTGAGGCCAAACCACGACACATGATTATTGGCATCTGCCAAGTCCATGTATAAAATGGAGCAACTCGCTGTTTTAGTGAACTGATTTTTTTTTTAAAAAAAGAGCATGAGGACTTATAATTTAAAACTTAAAAGTCATTTTCAGAGGAAGTCAGATTTATGGCCACATGGAAAACTTAAGCTCTGGTTCTCTACTAAGTTCAGTGTAATGATCTTTATAGTATTAACAGTAGTCTTTTAATGTAGTACCTAAAGCAAGAGTAACTAACAGACTAGGTGCTGGCTAAGCATCTAAGGGGACAGTCTCAATTCCAAAGACCTTTACAAGCTGGGACAGACAGTCAGAGGGACTGAAGAGGAAGAGAGATGCCAGCAGTGAAACTGGTTTAAGTAGATGCACAGTGCCTACATTGCTAAAGTGCTAGATGACCACCTCCGTGGATCAGAAGACCACATCAGACATTCTTGGTCATGAAGACCCCAATTCTCATATTGCCAGCAATCACTACAGCAAGTCCTTTCTAAGGGTGTGAGGGCCCCATCCTTCTCCTGTTAGAGGGTACTCCTGAACTCCTTTTCTTATCTGTAGTTCCTGTTGTTTCCAGCCAAAATTTATATGTGGCCAGCTCACACACATTTCCTATGTAGCTGTTGTCCTTTCAGTTCTCTTTGCTCCTTAGAGACTGCAGTCATTTCCCTGGCATCTTTGTTTTCACTGGGCTGAGCAAGCCCATGAGATTTCATCTCTGCTCGTTCAGTAGTTCCTCTTTCTGAGAGCTCCTCCAGTCCCTTTGCTAGTCCTGAAGCCCTCCTCTGCATCACTTTTGGACTTGAATCACCTCCCTTGGTCACAGATAACCAGAAGTACACACCACTCCAAGTCCAGGCTACACTGACATCTTGAATTTACTGTAATCCGTAGCTTTTTCGGGATTCATCTCAGCTTTTAGGAAAGCAGTCTCCACCATCCTCTAGCTACAGCATGTGCTCCATGCATCAGGGAGGCGAGAAGAAAATTAAGGAATTTGTATTAGAAGATAGGCTAATCAGATGTCAAATAGTTCCACTTTTTATAAACTTTACAGATAATGACACATTATTAATGAAACCTAGAAGAAAAGTGAGGAGGCAAGAGGCAAAGCCTCTTCCTGGCAGCCAGATGAGTGGTGCAGTTGGGCATCTTCATACTGAAAGAAGAAAGGATTCAGTGTTTCTTCCTTCTTTGCATGTGTGCGTGTGCATGTGTGTCAATGATCTCTTATTGGATGCATTGACAAAACATGTTTGCTTTGTTCTACCTTTTTTTGGTTTGCTGAGCTGTGGGGGTACTCACCGTTCTGCCATTTCTGCTAAGGGGATGGTAATCTTGGCACCCAGTGGGTTCAAAAGTCATGAGCAGTAACAGTGTAAATATTTTTCATGTAAGAGCTCCACGTGTCAGTCAGTCAGTCCCTTCACAAGAGCATAGTGTTTGCACAGGGTTTGTGCAATATGGGCCATTTTCATGACACCTTAATAGTATACAGGGACATACATGGATGCATGTGGCAGGATTTCCAAACACACACACAGTTACTGTGTGACATTCTTTGAGAAACTTGAGAATGAAAAATACTGATTTGTTGTAAAATATTACCACTTATCTAACATGCAGAATGCACATGTGCAAAATTTAATTCCTTTTATATCTTCCCGTCCTGCACAAAGATCAGCAATACCTTAGTGCTGACATCTTTAATACAGTGTTTACCTAGGTACACATTTAAAAATAAAATGTTCTTTGTTTATAGAGCTTTGCAAACACTGTAAGATAATAATAAAAAATCTGTTTCTGAAACTTTACATTCCCAGTGTCATCCATCCTGATGAACTTTTAAATTCACAGTTCTTTCCCTTTCATAGCTGGCTTCTCTCAGTCCCATCTTTTCCCTCCCAGATATACCAGAAATGGATATCTCCAGCAAGATATTTCTTCAAACACCCTGCCAAATATTCTTCTATATCACGTTTTTTATTATTGGGCATTCCCTTAGGCTTAATACAATCTTAGGATTCACCATTTCCTGAGCCAAAGGTGCATTTTGTCACTAACCCCCTCTCTCTGATATAGTTCACATCTACCAAATGCTTTCTGGCATTCCAACAACAAAATTTTTATGCTCTTCTGCTCTGCTTGCACTGAAATGCTGTTTCCCATGGCTGTTTTTATCTGTACTTGAATGACAGAAAGATGAAAAGCAACTAAATTAGTAAACACAATCAAAGGATACGGGGGATCAAATATTTTTAACTGCTGCATAAAAAGAGTATGACATAATCTAATCAGAGTAGGCCAGATGTTTAATTGTTCAACTATTCTCATTAAGTCTTGACTTGTCAGGGAAGGCCAGGCTCCTTAAAATCTGTAGTTAGCACCTTTGGGTACTCAACAAAATTACAAAATGCTTTGGGATTGGGCTCCACCAAAAGAGGGTGGACAGATTTATTCAAAATATCTCCAGAGAAGTGGTGTACCTTCCAAACCATATTAATTATTTAAGGACTCACTTTAGATTGGAAAAAAGATTGGTGGGTTGTCTTCTCTGACTGAGAACATGAAAACACATAGAAGTAATGAAAATAACTTCTGAGAGAAATATTATTTTCCTTTTTGTTTGCTCAGGGTGTTCCTGCTGACTCTCTTCCTCAGTCAAATACATTTTGGTCACTTTTACCACTGTATTACGCACATTCCTTTACAACCATCTAACAACTAAATCCTACCACATCCACCCTGCTACATAATACAGGTTCTTATGGATTGGTATATACACACAGTCAGGTCTGGGATATCTTCGTAGCCCTTAAGCCCTAAGCCCTTCATAGCCTTAGCCTCTCCATCTTGCCTGACCCATCTGACTCAGAAAGTGTCTTACAATAGGGCCCTCACAAATAAAAGCCAACTTGCAACTAGAAGCTGTAAGAAATCAGGCATGAAAGACTCAAGTGAAAGATTTCATCTGGCAGAGCAAAAAATGAAACATGTGCCCCCTCCTGGAACAGGCACATCGTGCCTTGTGTACTCACAGGTAACTCTCTGTTGCGCACCTGAAATATGAAAAGCTATCACATAAAATGCTGTATTTTTGTCAGCCATCCCTGTACCTTGCAAACCATTTTATATAGGAAAACAACTTTACACTGCACGAAGTTCTGGCCATCCAGATGATGTTGTCATTCACATGGTAACTAAAGTACCTCAAAGGCAAAAGAACAGATGGTGACTGAAAAAAAATAATCTAAGGACCAAAAGTGAACATATGTAGTGCAAGAAAAAATATTAAGCTGTGGGCAGCTATTAGGTTTATTATCACTTGCAAAGGGAGACCTTGATAAACTCAGTCACATCTCTGTGGTAAGGAGTGGCACTGTAATAAATAGCCAGATCCCTTAAACAGAAATGGCACTTATTTTATTATAGGGACAGAGCCAATAAAGCAAAAGCACAGCGCTGGGTGCATGACTCAAGTCAGAGGCACACCAGCTAACACTTCACCCATGTCTTATATACATTCAATATTGCATACATATTCACTCTTTTAGACAGAGTAATTGTTTATAATGATTGATTATTATTAGTCCTTTTTCTCTTCTATTTGTGTGTTTCCTTCTGAATTGTTTCTGAGGATCGATGATCTTCAGTTCCCTTTTCCCATGCATCTGTTTCCTTCTGGTAGGATCGATTATCATCAACTCCCTTCTCCTATGCATCTGTTTCCTTCTGTTAATCACTTGTGGAGTCTTTTGGAGAAGTTCTCTTTTGTTTCTCTCGAATGTTTTTCTTCATGATGTTTTTCTTCATAGTTGCTGTTAGTTGTTATCTTTGAGGTTTCTCATGTTTCCTAATTTACTAAAGGTTAGTTATCCTTATAAGTCAAAGATTTATAGCCTTGTTATTATGGCGAAAGCCAACAATACCTTCACTATTTTTCACAATTCCCCCTTTTTGTCTTTTATACTACATTTGGCTTGAGCCATAACTTTCATTTTGCTTAATCCATTTGTTTTGTTCATAGATCGATTCTGCTTCTTCCAATTGTTGTGGAGTATTTCTTATTCTCCTTAATACCATTATCTTTTTAGTTGAGCCTGAGGCTGCCAATTTTGGATTCTTGGGTATGGTAACTACTTGCATGCTTTGGACTACTGTTGTAATTAAGCGTATAAAACAAGGGATTAAGCAAGGAAGAAATAATAAACCAGTGATTGAACATAAGAGAATGTAGCCTAGTTTCTTCCACCAGGTTCCCCCCAAAACATTATTCCACCAATTATCGTTTAACATGGATTCCCATTTTTGAACCGGTACATGCGCAATTTTCCGGATTTCTTCTTTTATTTCCAATATTGCATCCCCATTATCATCTATCTTTAAACAACAATCTGAAGTGTTCCATTTTCCACAAACGCCTCCTTCTTCCGCCAGTAAGTAGTCTAAGGCTAATTGGTTTTGGTAGATAGCAGCCCTCATTTGTTTTTGCTGTTTCGTTATTAGATTTATTGCTCGAGCTGTTCTATTAGGTATTATTTCTACAACCGCCTGTAGTCGGACAATGCGGTTTAACATATAAATGGGAGTCCGGTAACCCCAGCTGCCATCTTGAGCCCAAGCGGCTGGTCCGTATACTTGGATTATCCGTTCAGGAGGCCAATCCTCTTCACCCCACCTCTGAGATCCTCCTATAATATCTCTTTTAGTTCTTTTTAAGGACTCATATACCGGTACTCCTAAATCATCCCCTTTTGGTCCAGGCAATAAGAAAAATCCCGGCTGGATAATGCCAAGGGTAGAGCTACCCTTCCACTTAGAAGGTAGTTCTGAATAAGCTCTTTTTCCGCATATCCAGAATAACCCTTCAGGGGCTTTCCAAAACTCTGTCTGCATCTCCGCTATATTTTCCCAAAACTTGGATATTTCTGGAATGTTTTGATAAGGGTTTAGGACCCTTTTTTACATTTAAAAAGCCTGGTCATACTGTCATATTCACAATTTCCTGTATTATTATTTAGGGCCCATACCCATTTTGGCTTTTCTGGATACCACCAGGTGGAAGTCCCATTGCTGATTTTAAGTCTTTTACAAGGAGAATGTCCCACACTCTTTAAATAATTTTTACCCTCTCTCCGTAGGCATTCTTCCCCTATTGTGATAGAACTCAAAATCCATCCCTCAGGTCGGTCTTCTCGTGTGCTACTGGTACGATTCCATTTAAGGAGTTCCACTGGCCCTAAACTGCTCCCTTTCCAAGGCCACTCTTCCGTCATTAAAGGCCCTCCGCAAATCCAGCAATTTGTTACATTTAATTCCCTGCTTATTCTTTCCCCCAAATCTACAAACAAATTCTTTCCTAATGTTGGGAGTCCTATTTCTTCCTCCAACTGCTTTCT
Source organism: Larus michahellis (assembly GCF_964199755.1). Classification (NCBI taxonomy): domain Eukaryota; kingdom Metazoa; phylum Chordata; class Aves; order Charadriiformes; family Laridae; genus Larus; species Larus michahellis. The sequence goes on along the minus strand of NC_133929.1, from coordinate 11,508,145 downwards.
GATTTTTGCATACAATTCTCCATCAAATTTTGGAGTTATTTTTTTCTTAATTTGTTCTATTTTATTTTTCACTATTTCGGCTTTTGTCATATCTTGTACCCCACCTCCGTCTGATATGTCCCAATGCCCAGCTTTAGTAAAGCAGAGCCATTGTTCCCCTCTAGGACAATGCACTCCTAGTCTTGTTCCGCCTATTCCTAAATTCTTCCCAACCCAATATTCGTGTTGGTCATATTTGCACACTGTTAACTCATGGCGGTTATAACAGTGGCTGTTGATATGCGAATGCACTGTCATCGTGGAAACCCTCTTCCTATTCCAGGAGACCTGCTGGTAACACTTCATGCATTCGTTACTGGATACTAAGGATACCGCTAACAACAATACGAGGAGTGGAGGTCCAGTATGGCTTATACTCCTACCTCTCATGCCTATTGGGGTGCTTCCAACAGCCGAGAAATAATTCTTCTTGGCAGCGAGTACGGTGGCCAACCTGGTCTTGCCCTCCATCCTCTTTTCATTCGGTATCCCTGGCTCTTGTAGCAGGTAGGGTTCTTCTATCTTTTCCAAGCAAAATCGGTTTTTACACTTAGAGACCACTGTTTCCCACCATTCTTCAGGAATTTCCCACAGAACCGGCACTAGCAATTCCCACCCACAAATTAATGTTACGATATTGATATATCGTATCCGAGTTTGAGCCAAACTCAAATTTTGCTTCCGGCAATTTAAACAGAAGGGATGTCTTCAGGATAAATGGTAATACCAATTTTGCTTACAACCTAAGCATTCGCACTTCACTCAACTATGATGTCTAGCATAGGGATGTATCAGACAAGGTATACTACGGGGTACTGGAGGGGGCTGTAGTTCTTCCTCAAGGTTAGGATATAGCCGACTATCTTCTTTATATAAATCGCATGCAAGTGCAAACAGAGAGTTTTCACTTTTATACAACCCTGACCCTCCTGTCTGTAACGGGAGTGCTCTTCCCCAAGGAGGATATCTAATTTTCCTTAAGGTTTGTCCCGGCCGTACCCGAAACCAATGATAAAGTTCTGGTTTCACTTCCCAAGTTTCTGTGATTTCTAAGTTATTATTCAGTTCCTCTCCCATACATCACCGCGTTGGTTGGCGTTTTAAGGTGAGTCTGGTGTCCCTGGGAGTTGAAGTCAGAGTCCAATCTCTAGGTTCTTCTGCTGGTCCTTTTATTCTGCTGGCGTGAGTCCACCCTTTTTCCTTCGTCCGTACTGCAGCTTCCGTAGTCAACAGCACCTGAAAGGGACCCTCCTACTGGGGAGTTAAAGATTGCTCTCTCCATGTTTTTACTAAAACCCGTTCTCCAATTTTAATGTTATGGATCTTAAAATCCAACAGGGTAGTTTGTGGGAGCAACCCTTTATTTCTTAGTTGTTCCAAGTTCTTTGCAATCTGCATTACGTATTGTTTAATACTAGCCTCCCCTCCTTCATAAGTAGCCATTTCCTGCTGTGAAGCCAAGAAGGGCAAACCAAACATCATTTCATATGGAGAGACTCCGAGATCCGTTCTGGGTTGAGTTCGAACCCTGAGTAATGCTAAAGGGAGGCACTTGACCCGTGACAGTTGAGTTTCTATCATTAATTTGGTTAAAGCCCTTTTCAAAGTCTGATTCATTCGTTCAACCCTTCCTGAGCTTTGGGGATGCCATGGAGTGTGTAACTCCCATTGAGTACCTAAGGCTTGAGTTATCTGGGTGATTATTTTGGAGGTGAAATGCGTTCCTCTGTCAGAGTCTATTCTATGAACCATTCCGTATCTAGGAATAATTTGTTCTAGCAGGATCTTTGTTACTACATTAGCCGATGTTCTGGTGACTGGAATTGCCTCCACCCAATGGGTAAGATGGTCTACTAATACCAAGAGGAACTTCCACCTTTGGACTTGTGGGAGTTCTGTAAAATCCACTTGTATATTTTGAAAGGAGCGTAAGGCCAACTCCCGCCCTCCATGGATGGGTTTTCTCATTACCTTTTTATTCACCTTTTGGCAAGTTATACACCTATCGGTGATTTGTTTAGCTACTCCAAACACCCCTATGCATCCAAATTTTCTAAGAAAGTGATCGCAAATGGCCTGTGTTCCCCAGTGGGTTTCTCTATGCAATTCCTCCAATATTTTTCTTGCTAATGTTTTATTTACTATCTGACGCCCATCAGGTAACACCCATTTTCCTTCCGGAGTCTTTTCTCCTCCTATTCTAGTCAATTCCTTTTCTTCAGCTTCAGTGAATTGAGGAATATTATCTCGCTCCTCTTTTCTCTGTTGAACAACTAATAATTTCTCTTCCCCATTTTCAGCAGCCTCTTTCGCCTCTTGGTCGGCTAGATTATTTCCCCTTATTTCTGGTGTTAATCCTTTCTGATGCCCCTTTACATGGACTACTGCAATTTCCTTAGGTAGAGTTAAAGCTTCTAATACCTCCAATATTAACTCCTCGTGAACTAGTCCTTTTCCTTTTGAAGTTAGTAATCCTCTTTCTTCCCAGATTTTTCCAAAAGTATGTACCACCCCAAATGCATATTTGGAATCTGTAGAAATAGTTCCTTCCTTATGTGCTAGAAATTCTAATGCTCTTTTTAAGGCGTATAACTCACAGCTTTGAGCAGACCAATCAGATGGCAGTTTTCCTTTTTCTATAATCGTCATGTTACTCCCATCTATTATTGCATATCCAGACATTCTTTTCCCTTGTATACACCTAGATGATCCATCTATGTATATCTTTTCTCCTACTGATAAGGCTTGGTCGGTCAAATCTTCTCTGATTTTTGTCTGATAATTTATTACTTCTAAACAATCGTGTACTAGTTCCTCTTTAGGTTCCCCATATAGAAACTGGGCAGGATTTTGATTCTTATCTGTTACCAAGGTTAGGTCTTCGTTGTCTAGTAAAATGGCCTCATATTTCAACATCCTAGAATCCGTCAACCATTTATCTGCTTTCTGATTTAAGATATTCCTTACAGAGTGTGGAGTGTGAACTATTAGCTTACCCCTGAAAGTGAGTTTTCGACTTTCTTCCACTAGTATCGAGGTAGCGGCTACCACTTGGATGCATATTGGCCAACCTCGGCTGACTGGATCTAATAATTTTGGTAAGTACGCTACCGGTTTCCTCACCCCTCCCCATTCCTGGGCCAAAATTCCATGGGCTATCCCATTTTCCACATTGACAAACAAATAGAAGGGTTTCTCTAATGATGGTAGGCTCAGAACCGGAGCTTTTATCAGTTTTGACTTTAGTTCTTCTAGTTTTTCTTTGTCATTCTGTGTCCACTCTATCTTATCTTCCCCTGTCAATTTTTCGTATAAAAATTTCACCGCCTGGGTATACCCCTCGATCCATAATCTACAGTACCCTAGTAGTCCTAATAACTTCCTTACTTCTCTTCTTGTAGTTGGGGGTGGGAGGGATATTATTCCGGCAGTCCTCTCGGGGTTTAATTTGTGGCTTCCCTGACTTATTATATGCCCTAAGTATCGTACTTCAGGTTCTACAAATTGTAACTTTCCCTTGGAAACCCTTAAACCTTTCTCTCCTAAAAAGGTTAATAACTGAATTGTTACTTCTCTGACTAATTTTTCCTCTTCCCCTGATATTAATAAGTCATCTACATACTGAGTGATTTGAGTTTTCAGAGGGGTGTGAAAAGATTGTAACAGCTCCTCCAGAGCCTGTCCAAACAGGTTGGGAGACTCTGTAAACCCTTGAGGTAGCTTTGTCCATCTGAGCTGCCGTTTACGTCCGGTGTTTGGGTCCTCCCGTTCAAAAGCAAAGATATCTCGACTTTCCTCAGCCAGGGGACATGCCCAAAACGCATCTTTTAAATCCACTACACTAAACCAGCTGTGTTCCGGGGGAACTTTGCTCAGAAGGGTATAAGGGTTTGGTACAACAGGGTACCGGGTCAAAGTTCTCTTATTCACCTCCCATAAGTCTTGCACCAACCTATACGTCCCGTCAGGTTTCTTTACAGGTAGGATAGGAGTGTTATGAGGAGACATACAGGGTTCGAGGGTCCAGATGAGTCTGGACGTCTCTCGGAGATGAGTCCTTCAATTACCAGCTGGAGGCCTTTTTTTCCCTCCATTGAAATGGGGTACTGCCTGACTCGTATGGGGTGATTTTCCCTTTCTATAGAGACTTTGATTGGTTGGAAATTCAGTCCTCCTCTGTTACCAGCCACAGCCCAAACTTGCTGATTAATTTTGGATTCATCCTCCTGACTTAATCTTAGTATTTTTGCAATCATTTTCCCCTCTTCGGGGATTACTCCAACCCCCAGCTGGATCTGCAAGTCTCTTCCCAACAGGTTGCACCCAGCTCCAGGCACTAACAAGATATTCCCTACACCTATTTTGTCATTACCTTCAAAAACCACCTGCTTGATCACCGGGGCTTTAAAACTTTCCCCCTTTGCTCCCATTACATTAATTACTTCTTTACTTATAACGCATCCTTTAGGTATGTTACAAACACAAGTTCACTCAGCTCCTGTATCTACTAGAAATTCTAATACTTCCTCCTGGGGGCCTACTTTTAGGTTTATCAAGGGCTCAAGGTGATAACTATCCCCCAGGAGGTAGAGCCCCTGACACCCCTAATCCTCAATTTCTTTAAACACTTTCTGATCTTTATCCCTTTGAGGATATTCCTTCTTAAAATGCCCAAGTTTCCCACAATAGAAACATCCACTTCCTTCATTCGTTTTCTCAGTTCCCGATGGTCCCCTTCTGGGAGGGATCTGATTCTGTCTAAAAGTCTCCTCCCACCTCTCAGGATTCCATCTAAAAGTCTCCTCCCACCTTTCAGGATTCCGTCCCATCCCCCCTTTCACCCTGGGATTTTTCTGAATATTTCCTTCCCTCATGGTGGCTACCATGATTTTAGCTTTTGCTTTAGCCTTCTCCTCATCTCTTCGTACATATACTTTCTGAGCTTCCCTCAATAATTTGTTCAGGCCCCGATCCTGCCAGTCCTCTAGTTTCTCTAATTTTCTTCGAATGTCCGGCCAGGCGTGTGTAACGAATGGAACTCTCAGTATTGTTTGCCCCGCGGGACTCTCTGAATCTCTTCCTGAGTACTGTCTCATGTCAGGTCGCAGCCTTTCAGGCCATTCGGTTGGGGTTTCCTCCCTTCCCTGCTGCCCATCAAATGCTTTGGTTACATTCTGCCCTCTAGGAGCGGCTTCTTTTATACCTTTAATAATTAAATTTCGATAATCACTCCTGTTCCTACGACCCTCTACATCATTTTGATTCCAATTTGGGTGTACTATTGGCATCTTCTGATCCCCAGGTGGGCCTTGCTGATTTTCCCTTTCCCAAATTCTCATCCCAGATGTTCTAATCATTTGCCGTTCCTCGGGAGAAAATATTATACTTATTATTGACTGCATTTCCTCCCAGGTATAAATATTAGGGCCTAGGAATTGGTCTAATTGTTCTGATAGGCCTATTGGATCTTCCAGTAACCCTTTTAATTCCTTTTTAAAGTTCCTGACTTCAGTGGGAGTCAAAGGAACGTTTACAAATCCTGTCCCCCCTTGTGCTCCCCCCAGGGGTACTTCCCTTAAGGGGAATAAACTAACTCCTGGTGTTTCCTGCACCGTGTCTTGGTCTTCCGATTCCTTTACTTTAACAGAAGTTTTCTGCCGTAACCTAGGAGAGTTTGTAAGTGATGCTTGTTCAATTAACCTCTGAGACCTGTCCGACCTTCTCCTAGCACTAGGTGTCAGCTCTTTTCCAGGAGAAGGGGGGGCTGTTGGAGGGAGGCGGTAGGGAGGGGGCAGAATTTCCAGAGGATCCCACCACTTCTCCTTTTCTTCCCTTGAGATCTCAGGTATTTTAAAGGTACTAACTCCTTTTGGCCAAATCTCCCCTTTCCAGCAGGAGGCATATTCACTCTCCTCTGGGCTGAAGGATTCTTTAGAGTTTACATAAAGGTTTAAAGCCTGGCATATCCACCCTTCAAAGGGCCCATATCTAGGCCAATACAAATGGTCTGCTCGTATAGGTTCCTTTGTCCATTCTATCATACAATACTGAATCATTTTAACTTTATCCTTATTTTTAGTATCCGGATCGATATTCCAATTAGCCAATTTTATCCCCAAAGGACTGTCTTGGGGTATATCTGTCAGCACTTTCCCGCTCCCCTTTTCCCTGGGGCTGTCTTCCGCTCACCACAGCAGTCAAGCACCCAATTTTCCTGGGGCTGTCTTTCACTCAATCTCTGACGCTTCGTCTCTTCACCAGCCAATTCCCTCACAGGAGACTGGAACCGCGGTTAGAAAGACTCCACGCTCGCTCCCCAGATCCGGACTGTCCGGTCCGAGTTCCACATACACAGCAATCAAGCCCCAAACCCGCCCAACCAGGCAGTACTTACAGTCCTGTTTTCCTGCCTGGGTCTTCGTGCACAAGAATTATGGGCTACTGCGGTTTTTTCCTGGGGAGACTTACCCCTTTTGCTTTATGAGTCCCTCCTCTCGTGGGATTATCAGCTTGGAGTCTCAACAGGCACCGGGAAGTCCTTCAAGCAGGCCGCCGAAATCGGTGGGGTGCACCTCCTGCTCGGGGTCTCGGAGCCCACTGGGACCAAGTGAATTCTCCCAGACGAGCCCCCAAATTGTAATAAATAGCCAGATCCCTTAAACAGAAATGGCACTTATTTTATTATAGGGACAGAGCCAATAAAGCAAAAGTACAGCGCTGGGTGCATGACTCAAGTCAGAGGCACACCAGCTAACACTTCACCCATGTCTTATATACATTCAATATTGCATACGTATTCACTCTTTTAGACAGAGTAATTGTTTATAATGATTGATTATTATTAGTCCCTTTTCTCTTCTATTTGTGTGTTTCCTTCTGACGATTGTTTCTGAGGATCGATGATCTTCAGTTCCCTTTTCCCATGGATCTGTTTCCTTCTGGTAGGATCAGCTCCCTTTTCCCATGCATCTGTTTCCTTCTGGTAGGATCGATTATCATCAACTCCCTTCTCCTATGCATCTGTTTCCTTCTGTTAATGACTTGTGGAGTCTTTTGGAGAAGTTCTCTTTTGTTTCTCTTGGATGTCTTTCTTCATGATGTTTTTCTTCATAGTTGCTGTTAGTTGTTATCTTTGAGGTTTCTCATGTTTCCTAATTTACTAAAGGTTAGTTATCCTTATAAGTCAAAGATTTATAGCCTTGTTATTATGGCGAAAGCCAACAATACCTTCACTATTTTTTACATAAGACAAAACAGATTCAATGCCCTATCTCTATGTCGTGGTTTAGCCTCAGACGGCAACAAAGAACCATGTGACGCTCGCTTGGGTCTTCCCAATACAGGAAGAATCAGAAGAAAAAGGCAAAACTCTTGGGTTAAGACAAAGGCAGTTTAACAGAACAGCAAAGGGAACAAGAAAACAACAACAATAACACAGACAGAGGAATATACAAAGACGATTATGGAACCATCACTCCCCGCCGCTCACTGACTGGACCCCGATGCCCCAGCCCACTCCAAGAGGCCACTTCCTGCCCCCTCCTCCGGCAGCTCAGGGTGGGCATGGCTCACATGGCATGGAATACCTGTGTCCTGGGGAGAATTAACCCTACCCCCGCCGGAATCAGGACATTATCCACCCATTATTCCATACCATCTATGCCATGCCCAGATCTTACAGGTTCCAATGAATTGCCACCATTTTCCCCTGTCATGTATATATATACATGGTCCTTGGGCAAAAGCAATCCCACAGATGGGTTTGCCTTTGCCTGAGGCAGGACTAACCCAGACTGTCTTCCCTAGCATATTCTTCATGTGCACTATGGGGACTTTATCCCCTTCTACAGTACGTGGAAGTTTTGATTGGGCAGGGCCAGCCCGATTGTTAGATCCCCTGGTGATAACTAGCCAGGTAGCTTTTGCTAAATGTGTATCCCAATGATACATGGGTGCAACATGGCCCCTTGTATTCTTTTGGGTTTTGTCTACTGGAGCCTTCTTTGTCCAATAAAACACAATTTGGCATCCAGTGGGGAAGAGGAGTTGCAAGGCACCCTCCACTTCACAGGTGATTGTTGTTATTCCTGATGCAGTGCTATTGTGTTTGGGGGGTTTTGTTAGGGTTTTTTGTTGGTTTTGGTTTGCTGTTGTATTTTTTTTTAATGCATCTGTATTATGGTAAGGCTGGACATCATCGTTCTTTTGTGCTGGATGCTGCAAAATTCTTCCACAGCTATTGTGGTTCTCACTGGGGTTTCTCCTTGCATGTAAATAAATGGTCAACAGGTCATTAGAGATAGGAAGAACACAAAGAAACTGTGAGAAGTACCAGTATCACTGAATTAAAGTTGGTTTGTGGTAAGCATCCCAAATGAAAATAGGACTTCTCCGTATATTTATGAAAGGGACAAAAGAAAGAGATGATATAAAGAATTCAAGAGAATTTCACCAGTTAACTGCATGCAGAAAGCCTGTGTTGACAAGTACATGTCTTTTAAGTCCTCAGGTCCCTGGAAAACTGGGTTAAACTGGTTTTCCATGACACACCAGTACCTTACAGAGGAGAATTTCTCTAGGTAAAAAAAAATTGCAAACACTTTATTTTGTAGAAACCATTTTTGAAGATTTTGGAAGCCATTCTGCACCAGGAGGCTTATAGTTGACTTCAGTTGGGAGCAGAGGTAGGCATGTGCTGAAAGCAAACCAAAACTGTCTAAATGTTTTATAGCCAACACATTACTTAACTCACACTGCAGGTTTCTTATAATATTGAAACAATTACTTTCTAATGTTGAACTTATATTTTATAACTTATGCTGCTTGATTACTTTTGGCATCTCATTCAGTGAGAACGACGAGAAGGACAGTCAATTCTATGTTTGTTTCTATTGATTGCTATTATTTATTCATTACAGAGAATCACGGAATTTCAGAGTTGGAAGGGACCTCTAGAGATCATCTAGTCCACTCTGGGGTGTCAGCCACCCCACCCAGTTTGGTATCATCAGTGAACTTGCTGAGGATGCACTCTGTCCCCTCGTCCAGGTCGTTGATGAATATGTTAAACAATACTGGTCCAAGTATTGACCCCTGGGCGACACCACTGGTTACAGGCCTCCAACTCGACCCTGCTCCATCTTCCTCTACTGGGGGAAACTCATCCTCTCTCCAGACCTTCCCCCTTGCCTCCAGGGCCTGGGATTCATGAGGGACAGCTTTAGCATTGAAGACTGAAGCAAAGGCGGCATTCAGTAGCTCTGTCTTCTCTGTGTCTTCCACCACTAGGGTGCATCATTTATTTGCGTCATGCCGGCAATATGTATGATGCTATAGAGACAGATAACAAAACATTGACAATCAACATGCAAATGCAGAAAGGAAGCTGAAATTCAACATGAGTGACCTGACTAAGACAGTCTTGCTAACTGCATTATTTTTAAGAATTCTGGGGTTTGGCAATTTTTTTCCATCCTTTTTCTGACTGATGTCAGCGAGACACAGCTGGAGTTTCTGCATGAGATGACTCAGTGACAACCTACGGGAAACTGGGGAGACTTATGGTTTAACAGGGGTATTATGAAAAAAGGTTTGATGTGCTGGAAAGGGGAAGCAAATACAGAATCTTCTCAGTCCCTTGAGGACTGGTAAAACAAGCAAGCAGTACAATGAATGTAAAATTTTATAGAACTATAATAAATATTTAATATTTAGACACTGGGAGTACCTTAAAGTCCTGTTTGTGAGTCACTGCTGTCATAACTAGATGTTTGGGAATAATTTCTTATTATTTGCTTCAGCCACAGCAAAAAATGTGATTAAGTAAAATGCCGTGACATTGCTTTTGATCACCCTATAAATATGACTTTTTTCCCTTTTTTTCCCTTTTTTTTTTTTAATTGGTCACTCTTAACGTATTTAACATTTGGAAGGGAGCACTAAAATCACCAGAGGACTGGGTTCACAAACCTGGCCTTGTGCAACCTTTCCAGATTCCCCAGCCCGTTGTTTAAGACATAATTTTCCAGGGGTGTTGGAAACTTAAATTCAAGCTCATACTTTCAAGCAAAGAGGAAATTTAAACTCCAATCTCCTTCTTCCCAGATGATTATCCTGCTCATTTGGACTGAGATGGAAAAGTACAAATTTCTTTGAAACTTCTTTCTTAGACATTGTCATGGCATCTAAATTCCTTTGTGGGTCTATCTCCCCAAATTTAAAATATTGTATTTAGTAATGTGTATTTGGGGCATCTCCAGTTGTCCTTCAACACTGCTTCCCAACTGACTCACTAAGTGTGGTGATGTGCTCTCCCCTTTTCTCCCCTGTCCCCCCTCCCCGGTTCCTGCTCAAGCCATGGCCATCAGCAGGAGTTGCTACGAGTTGCACTTGAACTGTGGGAGATGGCTGGCAACATAACCAAAACACTGTCTGGAGTGGGAACCTAGGTATCTTGTTCCCATGAGAATATGACCATAGGTCAATTATCTTACTCCATAAATAGTGGACAGCCCAAGAGCCCTTTGAGCTCTCCTGCACGACAGCAGGCTGCATGACAGGATCTCCCCTTGAGTGGGGACGCTCGCTTAAGGTTCTTCTCCTCGAGGTTGAGAGATTCCTTGCCGCAACAGAGTCTCGGTAAGTGACTAATAGCTTGCTAAACTTTGAAATCTTAGCTGAGTGATATAAGGATTGATTGCACATATATAATCCTTTAGACATAAACCGTTGACCAAGTCTGGGACTAGGATTGGATCCAGCCGCACCTAGACTCCTCTCTGAGAAGCAGTTTAGAAAGCAAGGGGGTCCTTTCTGAACCTCGTGACTCAACGGGAGGGTCTCCCTGACAGCCTGTCTGACCATAGCCTCTATGCAGTAAATAATCAAGTGTACCCTGGCATCGAAAACACTGTCGCATTCACTACTAACTTTGTTAAATCACTGTTTTATGTTAATAAACCTTTCACTACTTCTCTCTTACAAGTGAAGTTAATCACTCCACTCGCGACACTAAGTATAACACAAATATGTGAAAACTTTAAGCTGAAATGGTGCCTTCAGGAAATAAATGCTTTCCTGAAAAGAAACTATTCACTACACTGTACTCCAGGCTCAGTCCTGCAATGATTTATGTCTACACTTAATTTTGCACCGGGGGTAGCTATACTGAAATATGTGGGACTGCTCAGAGTTCAGGAAGTTAAGCACATACATAAGATTTTGTGGGATTGAGCCAATGAAGAAAGATTCTGCCATTAACAGGCAATACAAAGAGATGAGCAGTTTGAGGAGGAGCCTGTTGAGTATATACAGTCGTATAGCATCCTTTAGTCTAGCCATTAAACTGTGGCTATTTCTTGCATTTCTTGAGAGCCATAACAGAAGCAGTCCTTAAAGGATATGAAGTCCTTGAGATGCTTGTGGTTTCTGATTGACTGGATTTATGTTACAGCTGCTCTTTCCCTCCAAGTTACCTACGTGCATGCTCTGTGTTTGCATGTCCATCCTGACATAGTGGAGAGAGCCTGCACAGATGGAGAGGCTGAGCAGCTAATTTCTGGGAATTATTACTTGGTCCTAGTATCACAAAAAGGACAGGTGGCTCCAAAGCCATGAACTTCAAAACTTTCCCAAGATTGCTAGATGTTTTCCAAAGGGCATCCATGAGAAAATATATGTGGTTACATTGGTGCTAGGAATACATGAAATAAATGAAAATGAAACAATTTCTGTTGCTCCTTAATCACAGAATCATAGAAGCATAGAATGGTTTGGGTTGGAAGGCACCTTAAAGATCATTTAGTTCCAACCCCCCTGCCCTGGGCAGGGACACCTCCCACTAGACCAGGTTGCTCAAAGCCCCATCCAGCCCGGCCTTGAATGTCTCCAGGGATGGGACATCCACAACTTCTCTGGGCAACCTGTTCCAGTGTCTCACCACCCTCAGAGTAAAGAATTACTTCCTAATATCTAATCTAAATCTCCCCTCTTTCAGTTTAAAACCATTACCCCTCATCTTATCGCTATAGTCCCTGATAATGAGTCCCTCCCCGTCTTTCCTGCAGGACCCCAGGCCTGCAATAATCCTGCAGATTACTTTTGTGATACTTTTCACTGAAGAGCAAGGACCTAAGTCTGGAAGCAAACTCATAGCCCAAGAAAAACAATGCCTTCTGTTGCCTTCAGTCACAACCATCCACAAACTCCTCCTCTATGCATTAAAAGGAGACCTGAAAGAATCTGAACAATGTTTGATATTTACCTTTTCCATTCCTGAACTTCCAAATCAAAGGTATATGACTATTCCTCACTTTTAGAAAAAAAAAAAAAAGTACTTCCCTCCATTGTGATTTTGGTCCTTGGAGAAAAGGATTATTCAACAGTCAGGAAAAGGATCATCCTGAGGTTAGGAAATGGTTACAAATCTAAGGTGGCTACACTTCAGCTGCTTCCCTTCCACACATTTCCTCTATGACTGCACAAATCACCTGGATGTAACTCCTCAACCTTCTAAGATTTTCCTTGAAATCTAAGGGTTTTAACTATCAAAATGGTCTTGAGGATCTGACTTTCAACCTGTTTGAGGTTTTGTTTTGTACAGATATAAATAGGGAGAATTCTTCAATACTCTTTAGAGGTGGTATCAGATTAGAAAAGCGTACACTTAATGACTGTAAGAAGCTTAGGGTAGGAAATAGTGATAGCAATGGTAAAAGTCCTTTATATATCTAAAAAGATGAAAATTTAATTTGGGCATTTGAATGTGGCTGGGACAAACTGGTCACATTTAATTACATAAAAGTCTTCCTTAAAACCAGCTGACAAAATACTATTTGGACACTTGCCTATTAACAATATGCTTAACAGTATGGTTAAATTACTACCTAGTGTTTGTTTCCTAATGTATTGTATCAAGTGAAGGGCAAAGATGGAAATCCATAATATGAAATCAATTCTGTTCAAAGCCAGTAAGCCCAAACAGCATTTGGAGATTTGATTTCCCCCTTCCCCCCACCATCTTATTTTTATGAAATAGAAATCAAACTGAGGCTTTATAGAATCTTTTGGGAATAAAAATGATCTGATGATTTTTCTTAGCAAACAGTAACACCTAGAAATTTGATTTCTGGATGAATCTTGTGTTTGGCAGGAATCTTTGTCAGGGAGCACTGCTTGCAGACTGATTCGTTATAAGCTTTGATTTCACAGGTAAGAAATTAAAGCATTATGTTTCCCACAAAACCAACTTTCTGTGCTTTGCGGATGAACCAGCTGATGGGAGGAGGATGTCAGGGAAGGAGGATGAAGGAAAGAAACCATTGCAAACAGATGTGTGTTTGTAGAGAACAGCTTTGATTTCTAACTGGTGGTTGTGTGGTTTATCTCAAAGTACTTATATAGTACTTTGTAGAAGCAGAGTATCATTAGAGCTACTAAACCCCACTCCCCAAGAAACAGAAAGCACAGTAGAGAGGTGATGCAAGACCTGAATTTCTAAAATGTATCTATGGTAAATCTAGAGAAACTGTTGTACCTGCAGTAATGTTACCCTAATAATGAACGTATAACCCAAGGGAAGGGTTTACTGACTGTGGACTGATAGTGAAGTATCCTTAAAGTAGTAAGCTTTGAATACAGAGAACAGGTAATACAACCTCTATAAAACCTCCAAAGAAGTTCTCCTCTTGCAGTTCTAAACCATATAATTTTTCTTGACTTGCTGATTTCAATTATTGCATGCATTGCTATTAACTTCTAGTTAGTAGCCACAGTCCACCTAATGTATGGCTACATTTCAGGAGTAGAGAACTCTCTCTACTAGTTCTTTCTTTCACATACATGCCTATAAATATATAGATGCTTTTTTAAAAAAGTTTGTTTTCCCTGTATTTGTTGCAAGGGAACATAAAGCATGGGAACACAAAACCCATGAAAAAACACAAAAAGTCGTCTTCAGGCATCTCTGAAAGTCAGTCTCATCTTCCCAAGAGAATCAGTAGGTATGGTGATATGATGTGCTATTCATGGGCAAAAAGAGATCAGTATGGGACGTCCAGTAATGACTAGTGATTTGTACTGCTGAAGAAATCTTTGAAACTTTTGAGCGTGCTTCTGACAGTGAAATCCTGCAAGCCCTTACATCCATAGAATCATAGAATCATAGAATCATAGGGTTGGAAGGGACCTCTGGAGATCATCTAGTCCAACCCTCCTGCCAGAGCAGGGTCACCTAGAGCAGGTTGCACAGGAACGTGTCCAGGTGGGTTTTGAATGTCTCCAGAGATGGAGACTCCACCACCTCTCTGGGCAGCCTGTTCCAGTGCTCTGCCACCCTCAAAGTAAAGAAGATCCTCCTCATGTCTAGGTGGAACTTCCTATGCTCAAGTTTGTGCCCATTACCTCTTGTCCTGTCCCCAGGCACCACTGAAAAGAGCCTGGCTCCATCCTCCTGACACCCACCCTTTAAGTATTTATAAGTGTTGATAAGGTTCCCCCTCAGCCGCCTTTTTTCCAGACTGAAGAGACCCAAATCCCTCAGCCTTTCTTCATAAGAGAGGTGTTCCAGTCCCCTAATCATCTTGGTAGCCCTCTGCTGCACCCTCTCCACTAGTTTCCTGTCCCTCTTGAACTGGGGAGCCCAGAACTGGACACAGGACTCCAGATGCGGCCTCACCAGGGCAGAGTAGAGGGGGAGGATGACCTCCCTCGACCTGATGGCCACACTCTTCTTGATGCACCCCAGGATGCCATTGGCCTTCTTGGCCACAAGGGCACATTGCTGCCTCATGGTCATCCTGCTGTCCACCAGGACTCCCAGGTCTCTTTCCACAGAGCTGCTCTCCAGCAGGTGAGCCCCCAACCTGTACTGGTGCATGGGGTTATTCCTCCCCAGGTGAATTCCTCCCCATGATGAAACTCTTGGCTAAAGTTCTTTTAAATTTGCCCATTTCAGTTCCCATTTAGAGACTTCAGCTACCATTTGGACATGCAAACATAGCCTTTATGTACTACTGTTATTAATCATTCCTGTCCATACCATGGCCTTTAAAACCCTTTGGGCATTTATGAGAAGAGAACCATTTATGAGAAGAGAACCAAGCACTACATGAAGGGAGTAGATAAGCAGCAGTTCTCTTCTAAAGAGGCTGTGTAGCCATCTAGCTGTGCATACATCATGTCCTGCAGTCTCCCTGCCCTACAATAACCAGTCTTAGCAAGGGTACTTCTTTACACCTATGTCTACACTGCAATAAAACCACACACAAGACTGTTGGCCTTCTTGGTCACCTGAGCACACTGCTGACTCATATTCAGCCAGCAATCAACCAACACACCCAGGTACTTTTCTGTCAGGCAGCTCTCTAGGCACTCTTCCCAGAGCTTGTAACACTGCATGGGGTTGTTGTGACCCAAGTGCAGGACCTGGCTTGTTGAACCTCATATCATTGGCCTTGGCCCATTGATCCAGCCTGTCCAGATCCCTCTGCAGAGCCTTTCTACCCTCTAGCAGGTCGACACTCCCACCTAACTTGTTGTCGTCTGCAAGCTTACTGAGGGTGCACTCAATCCCCTCATCCAGGTCGTTGATAAAGATATTAAAAAGAGAACCGGCTCCAGTACTGAGCCCTGGGGAACACCACTCGTGACCGGCCGCCAACTGGATTTAACTCCATTCACCAACACTCTCTGGGCCCGGCCCTCCAGCCAGTTTTTTACTCAGCAAAGAGTACTCCCGTCTAAGCCATGGGCAGCCAGTTTCCTCCTTCCGGCCCTTCTTGTGGATGGGTGTCACATTTGCTAGCCTCCAGTCAACTGGGGCCTCCCCGTTTTTCCAGGACTGCTGGTAAATGATGGAATGTGGCTTGGTGAGCACTTCTGCCAGATCCCTCAGTACCCTCGGGTGGATCCCATCCGTCCCCATAGACTTGTGTATGTCTAGGTGCTGCAGCAGGTCCCTCACCATTTCCCCTTGGATTATGGGGGCTTCATTCTGCTCCCTGCCCTTATCTACTAGCTCAGGGGTCTGGGTACTCAGGGAACAACTGATTCTTCTACTAAAGACTGAGGAAAAGGCGGCATTAAGTATCTCAGCCTTCTCCTCATCCTTTGTCACCATGTTACTGCCCCTATCTAATAAAGGATGGAGATTCTCCTTAGTCCTCCTTTTATTACTAATGTATTTATAGAAACTTTTTTTATTGTCCTTAACATCCAAAGCCAGGTTAACTTCTAGTTGGGCTTTGGCCCTTCTAATTTTCTCCCTACATAGCCTTACCACATCTTTGTAGTCTTCCTGAGTGGCCTGCCCTTTCTTCCAAAGGCCATAAACTCTCCTTTTTTCCACGAGTTGCAACCATATAGAATCATAGAATCATAGAATTGTTGAGGTTGGAAGGGACCTTTAAGATCATCGAGTCCAACCTTTAACCTACCCTGACAAAAACCACTTCTAAACCATGTCCCTCAGTGCCCCATCTACCCTTTTTTTAAACACCTCCAGGGATGGTGAATCCACCACCTCCCTGGGCAGCCTATTCCAATGTTTAATAACCCTTTCAGTGAAAAAATGTTTCCTAATATCTAATCTAAACCTCCCCTGACGTAACTTGAACCCGTTTCCTCTCGTCCTATCACTTGTCACCAGGGAGAAGAGGTCAGCCCCCATCTCTCTACAACCTCCTTTCAGGTAGTTGTAGAGGGTGATAAGGTCTCCCCTCAGCCTCCTCTTCTCCAGGCTAAACAACCCCAGCTCCCTCAGTCGTTCTTCATAAGGTTTGTCCTCCAGACCCCTCACCAGCTTTGTAGCCCTTCTCTGGACACGCTCCAACACCTCAATGTCCCTCTTGTAGCGAGGGGCCCAAAACTGAACGCAGTACTCGAGGTGGGGCCTCACCAGTGCCGAGTACAGGGGGATGATCACTTCCCTAGTCCGGCTCACCACACTATTCCTGATACAGGCTAGGATGCTGTTGGCCTTCTTGGCCACCTGGGCACACTGCTGGCTCATATTCAGCCGGCTGTCCACCAACACCCCCAGGTCCTTTTCTGCCGGGCTGCTTTCGAGCCACTCCGCCCCAATCCTGTAGCGCTGCATGGGGTTGTTGTGACCCAAGTGCAGGACCCGGCACTTGGCCTTGTTGAACCTCATACCATTGGTCTCAGCCCATCGGTCCAGCCTGTCCAGATCCCTCTGCAGAGCCAACCTACCCTCAAGCAGATCAACACGCCCGCCCAGCTTAGTGTCATCTGCGAACTTACTGAGGGTGCATTCGATCCCTTCATCCAGATCATTGATAAAGATATTAAAGAGAACCGGCCCCAGCACCGAGCCCTGGGGGACACCACTTGTGACCGGACACCAACTGGATTTAACTCCATTTACCACCACTCTCTGGGCACGGCCATCCAGCCAGTTTTTTACCCAGCGAAGAGTACACCTGTCCAGGCCATGAGCAGCCAGTTTCTCCAGGAGAATGCTGTGGGAAACGGTGTCAAAAGCTTTGCAAAAATCCAAGTAGATAACATCCACAGCTTTTCCCTCATCCACTAAGTGGGTCACCTTATCATAGAAGGATATTAGGTTTGATAGGCATGACCTGCCCTTCACAAACCCATGCTGACTGGGCCTGATCACCCTGTTCTCCTGCATGTGCCGTGTAATGGCACTGAGGAGGATCTGTTCCATGACCTTCCCAGGCACCGAGGTCAGACTGACTGGCCTGTAGTTCCCCGGATCCTCCTTCCGGCCCTTCTTGTGGATGGGTGTCACATTTGCTAACCTCCAGTCAGCTGGGACCTCCCCGGTTGTCCAGGACTGTTCATAAATGATACCAAGTGGCCTGGCGAGCACCTCCGCCAGCTCTTCCAATACCCTTGGGTGGATCCCATCCGGCCCCATAGATTTGTGCACCTCCAGGTGCTGAAGCAGGTCCCTCACCGTTTCCCTTTGGATTATGGGGGCTTCATTCTGCTCCCCATCCCTGTCTTCTAGCTCAGGGGTCTGGGTACTCAGGGAACAACTGGTCCTACTGCTGAAGACTGAGGCAAAGACTGCATTAAGTACCTCAGCCTTTTCCTCATCCTTGGTCACTATGTTGCCGGCCCCATCTACTAGAGGACAGAGATAATCCTTAGTCCTCTTCTTATTGCTAATATATTTATAGAAACTTTTTTTGTTGTCCTTGACAACAGAAGCCAGGTTTAGCTCTAGCTGGGCTTTGGCCCTCCTGATTTTTTCCCTACATAGCTTCACTACCTCTTTGTAGTCGTCTTGAGTGGCCTGCCCTTCCTTCCAAAGGCCATAGACCCTCTTTTTTTTCCCTAAGTTGCAACACTAGCTCCCTGTTTAGCCAGGCCGGTCTTTTTCCCCAATGACTTGTCTTCCCGCACATGGGGACAGCCTGCTCCTGCACCTTTAAGACTTCCTTCTTGAAAATCATCCAGGCTTCCTGGGCTCCTTTGCCCTGGAGGACTGCCTCCCAGGGGACTTTGTCAACCAGGCTCCTGAAAAGCTCAAAGTCCAACCTCCGGAAGTCCAAGGTAGCAGTTCTGCTGACCCCTCTCCTTGCTTCTCGCAGAATCGAAAACTCTATCATTTCATGGTCACTGTTCCCAAGACAGCCTCCAACCTTCACATCCCCCACAAGACCTTCCCTGTTTACAAACAACAGATCCAGCAGGGCACCTTCCCTAGTTGGCTCTCTCACCAGCTGTGTCAGGAAGTTATCCCCAGTACATTCCAGGAACCTTCTAGACTGTTCCCTCCCTGCTGTATTGTATTCCCAGCAGATGTCCGGCAAATTGAAGTCCCCCACGAGGACAAGAGCTCACGATCTTGAGACTTCTCCCAGCCATTTATAGAATATTTCATCTGCCTCCTCATCCTGATTGGGCAGTCTATAACAGACTCCTACTACGATATCTGCCTTGTTAGCCCTGCCCCTGATTCTTACCCATAAACACTCAGTCTCATTATCACCATCATTTAGTTCAAAGCATTCATAACACTCCTTAACATACAGGGCCACACCCCCACCTCTCCTTGCTTGCCTATCCTTCCTGAAGAGCCTATAGGCATCCATGGCAGCACTATAGCTATGTGAGTCATCCCACCACGTTTCTGTGATGGCGACTACATCATAATTATCCTGCTGCACAATGGCTTCCAGCTCCTCCTGTTTGTTGCCCATGCTGCGTGCATTAGTGTATAAGCACTTCAGCTGGGCTATAGGTCCTTTCTCCTTTTTACTGGCGGGAGCCGAAATTCTGCCACCCCCAGACTTATTCCTAAGGAGCCTGGTTACGCCCCCTATCTTTTCCAAGTCTAGTGCCAGCATGCCACCTTCAGGCTTTTTGCTAGCAAGCTTGGATCTATCCCCATCCCCCTTCGAATCTAGTTTAAAGCCCTGTCAATGAGCCCCGCCAACTCCTGCCCTAAAACCCTTTTCCCCCTCTGAGACAGGCTTTTGCCGTCTGTTGCCAGCAGGCCTGGCGTCCTGAAAAGCAGCCCATAATCAAAGAACCCCAAGTCCTGCCGATGACACCAGTCTCTGAGCCAGGCATTGAACAGCTGGCATTTCCTATTAATCTTCTCATCAATCCTTGCAACCGTTGGGATAGAAGCAAACACTATTTGTGCTCCTGATCCCCTAACCATACGTCCCAGGGCCCTGAAGTCTTTCTTCATTGCCCTCAGGCTTCTTCCTGAAATTTCATCATTGCCTAACTGAAAAATCAATAAAGGGTAGTAGTCAGCAGGCTTAACTAGGGTAGGGAGTTTCTTCTGGACATCCTTAACTTTGGCCCCAGGGAGACAGCAGACCTCCCTACAGATTGGGTCTGGTCTACATATGGGACCTTCTACTCCCTTCAGAATCGAGTCCCCTACTACAAGTGTAGGTAGTTAGGGTCTGGCGGCCAGAAGATATCGCGCTGTACGGAAAGATAGAGCCCCTCCCCCAATAGTGGTTAGTTGATGATGTGAGCAGACGGAAGTGACGTTGTAAACTCGAGCTATATAAGGCTGTGTCACGTGCTAATAAACGCCATTTGCCGTCCACCACATTGGTGTCTGCGAGCTGATGGACCGAGCGGCCTGTGATTGGTCACCGTGCCGTTCCTGAACCAGGTCGCCACGCCAACCCCAGGCAACAAGTGGTGCCGAAACCCGGGAATCGTCATCTGGATTCGGGTGAACGGCGGCCGGAGCGGCTGGACCAGCCCGGCGGGGGAGGTCAGGGGAGGATGCTCCCAGACCAGGACCAACAAGGAGGATGGAAGCCCTTGTGAAGGTCGTATCCCAAGTATATAAGCAGTGGGGGATTGATTGTAAGCCCAAAGATTTTACCCTTGCAGTTGCGAGGCTTTTACAAATTGGGGTCATTGACCAGCCGGTGGATATTCTCCACCCAGAAGTGTGGGACAAATGTACTAAAGTGTTAGCTGAGGAGACGATGTCTTCGGGTTGTGGGAAAAATCTTAAGTCATGGGAAAAAGTTGTACAGGCTTTGCAGAAGGCCATACAGGAGCAGGATACCTGGAGGGCGGCAAGGGACTGTTTGTTGGTTACCCCAAAATTGGGAGTCAGGGCAGCCACACAGACTCCGCGCCCCCCGGACGACGGTAATCCTGCTGAGCCCACGGACTCGCGGGAGGGCGGTGCGCCCCCCCAATCCCCGAACCCCGTCCCGCTCGCGGAGGGACAAAATCAAACAAAATCCTTCTGGGGCAAATTAGCCGAGGAGGCCAGGGGTGCCGCAGGGAAATCAGAGTCTGAGGACCCCTGGGCGAGACCACCCCCCTATGCGCCCCAAGATGGCCCCGACCAAAAAGGGGAAGGGCGGGGCGAAGATGCCCCCGGCGGGAACAGGGAGGAAGCACTAAAACCTATAGGTGCTCACAGACAAAGAAAGGGGGAGAAGGAGAAAGAGACAAGTGGCGGGGGTGATCGGGGGGAGGAGGGGAGCGTGAGCGAGGGGCGGAAAGCCAATCAGAGTGGTCATCTGCAAAAATGCCCTCACAGAGCAAACACCCCGCCGGACAGAAGGCGGGGCGAGCTAAGGGGGAGGGAATGGTCCGCCCGCAAGGTAAGTGGGCGGGGCCAGAGCCCAACTAAAAAGCACTGGAACCCGGAAGTGAGCAGTCAGTCGAGTTCCGACTCCGGGTCAGACACTACCTGGAACAAGTGGCGCGCAATCGATTTAAGTTCGGAGGAGGAGGAAATAGGGGTAGACACAGTCAAAAGCCAAAATATCCCAGTTCGCAATGAAGAGAAAATGCGAGGGGGAAAAATTCCCCTCACGGATTGGAGAAGAATAAAGATCGCATGCGCCAATTGGGCCCCATCGGCCACGCTAGCGTTCCCGGTCCGGGTGACGGACGGGGGACAAAGGGTCCACTCGCCAATAAATCCTAAGGATATACAAGCGATTGTTAAAGCAATCGCAGACAAAGGGCTTAATTCTGCCATGGTTTCCACCCTCATAGACGGAGTTTTCGGGGGAGACGACATGCTCCCGTTCGATATAAAACAAGCTTGTAGATTGATCTTTGACGGAGCAGGGATGATTGTTTTTAAACAAGAATGGGAGGACAACTGTACGAAGCAACTAGCCCAAATAACCGGAGCGGACCACCCGCTACACGGCTCCAGCCTGCAGCGGCTAATGGGTACAGACCCTACAATGGTTACCCCCCAGGCGCAAGCTCAAGGCATGCGGGCCCATGAAGTTATGACAACCACTCGTGCGGCCAGAGAAGCTATTCGTGTAGTCTCTAGAATTGTCACCAAGCCATCGCCATGGTCCACAATAAAACAAAATGAAAGTGAGAGCTTTACGCAATTTGTAGATCACCTTCAGGCAGCGGTCGACTCCTCGACCCTGCCCGTGGAAGCGAAAGGCCCGGTCGTTGCAGACTGCTTACGTCAGCAGTGTAATTCGAAAACCAAAGACATCTTACGATCTCTACCACCGGGGTCAACTATCGCAGACATGATTAAGCATGTCGTGAATGAAGAGCATTTAGCCCTGATTCAAGTGGCTGTTCGCACCGCAATAACTAATCTGATGGCATGTTTTAAATGTGGCCAAGCGGGCCACGTTGTGGCAAACTGCCCTCGATTGGGGGACCCGCCAACAGCGCTCCCCCCACGCCAGAATCGATCTAGAGGGCCGTGTTGGTCTTGTGGAAAGAAAGGACATTTCGTTAAGGAATGCAGAACTAAAATTCAGGGAAACGGGAGGGGGAGAGGGCACCTGGGCCGCACACAGCCTTCTCCCACACAGCTCCCGTGGCCCAGCCATACCAACCCCAAGTGGGGCGAGGCGCTTTCGAACCCGTTGCCCCCTCGAGAAGCGACCAGCTTTATGGCCCAACCGATAGTCCAACTGAGTCAGCCCTTATCTCAGGGACAGCAAGGACCACCCCTTGGGGGCGAGACCTTGGGGTGGCCCTGGCAATAAAGTGTGACAACCCACCAGTGGTGTGGGGGATCTGTTCTCTCTATAATATCCCCAATGGCACCACCATTAAGGTCCCCTTTTTGATTGACACCAGAGCAGATGTTACAGTTCTTCCCGAGTCGAACTGGCCCCCATGTTGGAAATTGGAAGACGCCCCCATGGTGGGCGGAGTTGGGGGATTAACCCAAGCTCGGAAGAGCACCCAATTAATAGCAATTACGCTTCACACTGAAAAGGGACCGGAGAAAACCATCAACCTTTTCCCATATGTCATGTCAGGAGTCCCACCACTATTGGGAAGGGACGCTCTAGCCCTATTAAATGCCAGGGTGACAAATTTACCTTAAGGGCCACTGCCGTACACCCACTTCCACCAATTAGACTGACGTGGAAATCGTCCAACCCAGTGTGGGTCGAGCAGTGGCCCCTGTCGAAGCCTCGAATGGATGCTCTTCTCGAGCTAGTCGATCGCGAGCTACAACGAGGTCACATAGAGTCTTCTACTAGCCCATGGAACACCCCAGTTTTTGTAATACCCAAGCAGAACAGTGAGGGGTTTTGCCTCCTCCATGATCTACGTGAAGTAAACAAAAGAATCCAACCAATGGGTCCTGTCCAAACGCTGTTGCCCATGAACTCTATGATACCGGAAGGGCAACCTTGCGCTGTCCTCGATATTAAAGACTGTTTCTTTTCAATACCCCTGCATGAGGAGGATAAGGAACGGTTTGCCTTTTCCGTCGTGTTTCCAAATAGCCAACACCCCAACTTACGCTTCCAGTGGAAAGTGCTGCCACAAGGAATGATTAACTCACCTACTATCTGTCAAATCACAGTGGATCAGGCGTTGGCACCGGTCCGACGCAGCGACCCGACTGCGACTATCATTCAATATATGGATGATATTTTGATCGCCGTGCCATCAGGGAGTCAAGTGGACCAGCTGG
The DNA here is from genome assembly GCF_964199755.1 of Larus michahellis. Lineage (NCBI taxonomy): Eukaryota > Metazoa > Chordata > Aves > Charadriiformes > Laridae > Larus > Larus michahellis. Next base: position 11,484,696 of record NC_133929.1, on the reverse strand, counting down.
TGCTAACGGTTTCAGAGACTCTCAAAACAAGCGGGTTTGAGATCGCAAGCGCAAAAATTAAAAAAGGACCATGTGTTAGTTTTTTGGGAGTGGGGATCACAAGCTCCTACGTGACCCCCCCCCAAATGAAAATCCGTCAAAACATCAAAACGCTTCATGATATACAACAGCTAGTAGGGTCCTTGCAATGGCTCCGCAATATCGTCCTGATCCCTCCAGAAACCATGGCCCCCCTATACGATCTTTTAAAAGGACAACACCCGTGGGAACCAAAAACTCTAACGCCGGAAGCACTGACTTCTCTTGACTTTATCAAGCGTCAGGTATCGTCAAGCTCACTCGCCAGATGTACCACTCGATCTGTACGTGCATTTCACAGAAGGGGGGGGAGTAGGGGCACTGGCCCAGGGCCCCCCTGAAAAAGCTCAACCAATACAATGGGTAGTCCTGGGAAAACCGTCACGTGCATTCTCCCCAGGAGTCAAGTGCCTTGGTAACCTCATCATGAAAGGCAGAAAACTCGCCCTAAGACATCTAGGCATTGAACCTGCCAGAATATACCTACCCTTCTGCAAACGGCTCCCAACGCAATCAGTGGCAATGTCAGAGTATCTAGCTATAGCCCTCATCGGATTTGGTGGAGAAGTCCAGTATGCCACAAAGCCCCCTTGGACTCAAATGCTGGCAATTGTCGATATCGACCTTCCACAGAAGACCATGGACTGGCCCCAGTCGGGACCAACGGCCTTCATAGACGCATCCTCAGCGACCTCAACCGCGGCAGCAGTATGGCAATCGAGAGGAGAATGGCACTGCATTAAAATGACCGATTGTGCGCTTTCAGTCCAACAGCTGGAAGCGGCGGCCATAGTACTAGCGTGCGGACTGTTTCCAACAGAACATCTCAATATAGTAACTGATTCAATGTTCGTGGCCAAGCTTTGCTTAGCCATGTCAGGGCCCGGTGTGTCAACATCTACAGTAGCTCTAATACTAGAAGAAGTGCTTTTTTCCCGAAAAGGTACCATATTGGTCATCCACGTCAACAGCCACACCCCAGTTAAAGGGTTTTTCCAAACCGGTAACGACAAAGCAGATGCTGCTGCTAAAGGATTATGGACACTAAGAGATGCCCGCCAACTACACGAATCTCTCCACATTGGAGCTAAAGCGCTAGCAAAGAGATGTGGGATTTCAGCCACTGACGCGAAACACATAGTAGCTACGTGTCCCCACTGCCAAAAAGTACCACTGTGGTCCAGTGGAGTTAACCCCAGAGGTCTCAAAGCCTCCGAGGTGTGGCAGACGGATTTTACGCTCTGTCAGTTGCTGAAACCTCGAGCGTGGCTAGCGGTAACCGTAGACACATATAGCGGGGTGATCGTAGCTACACAACACCTTAAGACTGACTCCAAAGCAACCACCCAACATTGGCTGACAGCCATGGCGTGGCTCGGCGTCCCTAATCAAATCAAAACAGACAATGGTCCGAACTTTGTATCTAAGTCAGTCCAAGCATTCGCTCTGAAATGGGGTATTACTCTAATACGTGGCATCCCGTATAATAGCACAGGACAAGCCATAGTAGAACGAGCAAACCAAACTCTGAAATCTAAATTGGAGGTACTAGCAAAAACAGAAGGTTTTACCAACACTGTTCCCTCAGGAGACCAGGCACGCTTGCTAGCGACTGCGTTATTAGCACTAAACCAGTTCCCCAGAGGAGAGGAGATGAACAGCCCTGCCCAAAAACATTGGGCCACTCGAGCGCTAGAAGAAGGCCCGTCGGTCATAGTTAGAAATGAGCTGGGAGACTGGGAACAAGGGTGGAAGTTAGTCCTGACAGGCTGAGGGTATGCTGCGGTCAGAAAAGATGGCAGAATTAAATGGTGTCCGCTTAAGTCTATTAAACCGGACCTTCAGAATAAGACTAACGAAATTAATGAAAACTGTGAGTTTCTGTTTACAGGACCGGATCATCGGACACCCCCGTAACCCGTATACCCCAGTGGCAAAAGAAGTTGACAAGCCAGCAGGCGCCCTATCCAAGCCTGGGAGCCCCGCATTGGCAGAAACCAAGTGACGACTGCGATGCCTTTGTGTGCTTTTGATTTTAGGCCTTGTCACCATAGGCCGATCGCAATGATCATAATGGCACTGATCTTTGGACCCTGTATACTAAATAGGCTCGTGTCGTTTGTCAAAAGCCGGCTAGGGAAGGTTAACATTCTGTTAGTAGAACGCCGACAACTGCTTTAAGAATGTGTTTACTTTGTGTTACTCCCAATTATCCCTAGTTACCCCAAGTTACACCCCGTTATTACCAGTTACCCCCTAATTTCCACCTGTTCACTGTGCCTTATGTTTTTTATTCAAGTTTTCTATTTTTCTATTTTAGCTAGTTTGGTTATCCATAGGGAGGGGGGAAATGTAGGTAGTTAGGCTCTGGCGGCCAGAAGATATCGCGCTGTACGGAAAGATAGAGCCCCTCCCCCAATAGTGGTTAGTTGATGATGTGAGCAGACGGAAGTGACGTTGTAAACTCGAGCTATATAAGGCTGTGTCACGTGCTAATAAACGCCATTTGCCGTCCACCACATTGGTGTCTGCGAGCTGATGGACCGAGCGGCCTGTGATTGGTCACCGTGCCGTTCCTGAACCAGGTCGCCACGCCTACCCCAGGCAACAACAAGGACCCATCTTTCTTTCCTAACCGAACATGTTGTTATACGAGGCTTAATCCATCTCGGCCTCAGTGACAACTCCAAGTTCAGTAAGCTGTTGTCCTTCTCATCCTCCGGTTCCCTTTGCAGAACATCATATCCGTTCTGCAAGGGCACCTTGGATGGTGTGGGGGGTCTGTTCAGCCAGGCTGGTCTTTTCCCCCGACGGCTCATTTTTTGGCCCATGGGGACAGCCTGCTCCTGTGTCTTTAAGACTTCCTTCTTGAAAAACATCCAGCCTTCCTGGACACGTTTGGCCTTCAGGAGCGCCTCCCAAGGGACTCTGTCAAGGAGCCTCCTGAAAAGACCAAAGTCTGCCCTCCGGAAGTCCAAGGTGGCAGTTCTGCTGACCCCCTTCCTTGCTTCTCTAATTATCGAAAACTCTATCATTTTGTGATCACTACACCCAAGTTGGCCTCCAACTGTCACATCCCCCGCAAGTCCTTCTCTGTTCACAAACAACAGGTCCAGCAGGGCTCCTTCCCTAGTCAGTTCCCTCACCAGCTGTGTCAAGAATTTATCCTCAACACACTCCAGGAACCTCCTAGACTGTTCCCTTCCAGCTGTATTGTAATCTGGTAGGTTGAAGTCCCCCACAAGGACAAGGGCTAGTGATCTTGAGACTTCTCCCAGCTGCTTGTAGAATATTTCATCTGCCTCTACATCCTGGTTGGGCAGTCTATAACAGACTCCTACCATGATATCTGCCTTGTTGGCCCTCCTCCTGATTCTTACCCATAAACACATTCTCACCATCATTAAGTTCTTGACGTTCATAACACTCCCTAACATACAGAGTCACCCCACCTCCTCTCCTTCCTTGCCTATCCCTTCTGAAGAGTTTGTAGCCATCTAATGCAGCATCCCAGTTGTGTGAGTCGTTCCACCATGTTTCCATGATGGCAACTACATCAACTACATCATAGTTTTTCTGCTGCACAATGGCTTCCAGCTCCTCCTGTTTGTTGCCCATGCCATTAGTGTAGAAGCACTTCAGTTGGGCTATTGGTCCTGCCACCTTTTTGCTGGGAGAAGCCTTAACTCCTACCTGACCATTCCCAGGCGCAGCCATAGTTTCTAACCCATCAATGACCCTTGTGTCTCTGCTGCTGCATGAATCTCCATCCCCTGCCTTCACTGAGTCAGCAGACCAAGGGACCTCACTAGCATCCCATCCCCCAGACATTGGCACACCACCCCCAGGCTTACCTCTGAAGAGCCTAGTTTCATCCCCTTCCCCCTTCAAATCTAGTTTAAATCCTGTTTGATGAGCCCTGCCAACTCCTGTGCCAAAACCCTTTGAGACAGATGTACCCCATCCATCTCCAGCAGGCCTGTTGTTTAAACCATCCTGTGATCAAAAAAACCAAAGTCCTGCCTCTGACACCAGGGTCGGAGCCAGGTATTGATCTTCTAGCTATGTCCTTTTATCAGTGTCTATTCCTTGTTATTGAAGAGGTAACAAACCTTGGTTTGCAGCCCAAAGGTGAGGCAGGATAAATCCTGGGTTTATTGTCAATGGATGAGAGTTACAGAAGCCATCAAACAGGGCATGAGATAGCTCTTAGGAAAGGTGAGGATAAGTTGTGAAGATGAATGGCCCATGCAGGTGTGGATTACCTTGGTGGGAAAGGAAATGTTGATCTTCTCTCTTCCCCATTAGCTCATATGTATATGTTTATATAGCAAAACTGGAATCCTGTATCAAGATCAAACACCTATATTTTAAAGCGAAAAACTGCCTGTTGAAAAGCTACAATTGCAGAAGTCACATAGTTATTTAAGAGCTGGCAAAAATGCCTCCTAGTCAGATACTTCGGGAATACAATCTGCTTAATTTATCAAAAAGAATACTGAGAGTTAATTGACTACCTTCAGAGGAAGAAAAAACCCCAAACTTTAAAAAATCAATTAGAAAGGTTTAACAAGCCTAGAAGCTGATGCCAGACAAATTCAAATGAAAAATTAGGCACAGAGTTGGTGTTGGGTTTTTTTAAACTCTCATTTACTTGTTTATTTTCTGTTTTTTCAACCAGGAAAGTCAAACTAACAAATGAAGCACTGACTCCACCAGCTCTTAGCCTGTAGTTCACAACTGGATGCATTTCTGGAAGGCATGTGTTCATCAAACACAAATTATGAGGAGAAATAACTGGACTCCAGACAATCCAATGTGAATCAACAGGAGCCATTTATTAAGCACAGATCATCATCTTTTATACCCTGTGTTGTAGCCGTACACGCGACTTGCTTGTTTCTGATTAGCTAGTTACACTGTCCACGCGCTGTCCATGCAGTTCATTCACACATCAGATTGGTTACAAGAATTCACATAGTAAATTGCTTAGTCATTAGCACAACATGTTTTCTACCTTCTCAGTTCCCGTTTTTCCCATGTACTAATTCCATCTTCTACCACCTGTTTTGCTCTTAATCTAATCTCTCATAGTAGGGAGGCTGGCTCACATGACCATTTTCTCTCAGACACATTCCTACAATACCCCCTTTTTCTTCTTGAGACAGCCAGACCTTATGCATGGCATTTTCTATCATGTCAGTCACTTTGCGGAGAACACACGAAGCTACCATAAGCAATAATAATATAACCAACAATAGCATGAGCCCTTGCTTTAGTAAGTCTGATAACCATCCCGTTATACCCCATGAGCTTAACCAATCATCGAAACCATTTTTGACCACTTTTAATTTGGACATGTTATCCTTCAGATCCCGTAACTGCTTATGAATGGATGATGAGTGGTCGGAAAGGTTCATACAACACACCTTCAAAATCTTCACATCCATGACCCTGAGCTAACAGCAAAAAATCAATAGCCGCTCGATTTTGCAACGTAGCATGCCGAATGCTATCAGCATCAGTAAGCAAGCTAGATATGATTTCAGTTGTAAGGTTTATCTGTTTACTTGCCCAACACCCTATCTTATTCAACATATTTAATGCCGTTGCTGTTCCTAGCGAGGGAAGAATACTTAGCCCTATTCTTTGTCCGAGATTCGGGAATGTTATATGGTCGTCACAGGATGGAGTGAAGGTATGAACTGTTCTCTTGGCTCTGTGGTTACTGTGTGCTCTGCTCACTGTGTCTTTGGCCGTACGCAGGCCTCTGCTTGTAGATCTGCCACATCTCCCCCTTTTTTGTTTAACACCAGACCATTTATTAACAAGGTCGCCACGGCTTGTGCTTCTACTCGTTGTGACGCTCTTAGCAGGTTATATACTAAACACAATTAAAAACAGAATCAAAAAGAACCCTGCTAAGGCAATAAATACCCAGATTCCTAAATTTAGCCCAGAAAGCCAATTTCTTTGGATTTACCCACGAGAAATCCTTTTGTAATATTTCAAATGCATTGCGGTTCATTAAGTCTTGAATCTTTAGTATTTGAGCTTTTAGCTGATCATGTAAAGGACGAATATTTTGTTGCAATGACATGTCAAAAGCACCTTGGAGATGATGTTTAACCATTTCTCAGCCATGTAGCAACGTATTCCAGGGGAGAGATGTAATACAAAGTCTTCGAGAGTTGTACTCCCAATCACAATCCAGAGAAAGACGTGTTTTTAATGCATTTTGCTGATTCCCTATCCATATTACTGCTGTTTTATACCTTACTCGCGTTAAATTTACACAATAAGATTGATTACATTCTTGTATACTTGCATTTTGAGCCAAAGCAAACATACGGATGAGAAGTACAAATCATTACAGAATTTTCTTGCTCACAACTTCTATTTGTTGCAGTATTATCTGTGGTTAGCATGCACCCCGACTTAAGGTGCTTATAATACACCTTCGGTTGTTCAGGCCATTCAACAGTTCTTAGGAAATGTCGCTCTACTGCTGTGGATGACAAAGAAGACATGTTTAGAAAATTTAAAACATGAGATGCTTTATACAATCACTCTTGAGGTGTCATACCTATGGGATTCCCCCTTTTTTGTTTAGCAAGCGTGAGTTTTAAAGTATGATGCATACGCTCCACAATTGCTTGCCCAGTCGGGGAATGAGGAATACTGGTGACATGCTTAATACCCCATATCTGTAAAAAAAAAAAAAGACCTGTACTTTAGCGGACACATAAGCTGGTCCATTATCAGTTTTTATAGTTTTCGGTACTCCCATGACTGCAATGCATTGCAACCGATGTCGAATAACATCACAAGCCTTCTCTCCTGTATGAGCAGGAGCTACAACAAAGTGAGAAAACAAATCAACTGAAACATGTCCAAATTCCATAATGCGCGTAACATCGGATTGCCAAAGTTCATCAGGTGTAAGCCCTTGCGGGTTAACCCCTGCAAATGATGGCAGAGGAGCCAGCTGCTGACAATCGGCACAAGTTCACACAATATCCTGTGCTTGTTGTTGTGTTAAAGAAAATTGCTTCCTCAATGCCTTCACATTTTGATGAAAAAAATCATGCGACATTTTAGCTTGCTGCATAATGTTCAGAGTTGTTACCAACAGTGTGATAATCTGCAACTGTGTTTCCCTCAGTTAAAGGACCAAGTAAACAGCTATGAGAGCGTATGTGGACAATAAAATAAGGAAACTGTCTTTTTCATAAAAGTAATATTAATTGCAGTAAGAGACTAAATAACAATTGGTTCTCTACTTGTTTTATAAATGCTCCTTCAAGTCTTTGAACAATACCAGTAACATATTGAGATTCTGCCTACATTTAACAACAGTTCCTGTTGAAATAAGTCAAAAGCCTTTACTGTGTCCCTGAACCATCTACAAACACTGTACAGGTGCCATCAAGAGGCTTTGGTGCTAGCAGGATGTGTGGCTGTAAAGGAATTTGTGAAAGTGACTGTAATAGTCTGTGCTAGGGGAAAGAATAATTTATTTGCCCAATAGAATGTACTAAGAAGGTTAAGACTTTGTGATAACCAAGGGTCAAGGTCATCCTTTTTGATGGGGGCATGTATGTGGCTTGGATCCATTGCAGAAAGCTGGTGACAGCACAAACGACTCTGGAAAAACAATCGCGGTAACATTTCAATCATCGTAGTTACTGGTTCTGAAAAGGTATGTGGCAAAAATACCCACTCTAATGCAGTCAGGCTCTTTGGGAGTGCATCATCCCATTGTCCTAACAGGGCATAAAGTTGAAATTCTTGTAGGAAGGTGTTCAATGTGTCTTGCAGCAGTAGTCGACTATATCTTATCTTTCAACATGCTGTAATGCCTTCGGAGCTGTTGGGGTTAATGAACATAGAACTTATGGGGGGGGCGGGGGCAGACACAGTGCTTCAGGGCATCCCCTGTACCTTCAAAGTGCGCTCATGTCTCTCTCCCCCTCTCTGACCTGAGACAGCCTCCTTATATCCTGCACTGGATTGAGTGGAGAAGTACAGGCTAGAGTCGCTGCACGCATGGCCAGTGCACGCAGCGAGTCCCACCAGACTCTCCTGCACTGGATTGAGTAGAAAAGTACAGGCTAGAGTCGCTGCACGCGTGGCCAGCGTATGCAGCGAGTCTCACCAAACTCATGATCCAGCTTTGCTAACAGCGGCTGTCTGATACGTGACTACATTGTTGTAATCCCTTCTTGTTATCTTCTTCTGTGAAAGTCAGGTTCTCATGGATACACACATAGTTTTTAGAGCAACATATTCTACAACTCGTACAAGGGTACGATGCAAAGCGGCATTTACAGCTGATCGTATAATGCTTATTAAACACGGCAAACAGCATACTAAACATAACAGACAAATTCCTTCCGCACAGGCAATGAGTATAATTTGCTTCAACCAACCCCACCCCCAAGTCCATCCAGCAAAGACATTTCACCCAGTGGTCTCCACAAGTTGCTGGTTCGGTCGGTGCAGTTCCTGCAGCTGGGCATGGATGGATGTGGAGTGGTCACTTAGATTCACACAATACAGTCCTTCAAAATCTTGACAACCATGTCTGTGAGCTGAAAGCAAAAAATCAGTAGCAGCTCTGTTTTGCAACATCGCATATCGAATACTACCTACATCTAGCAATAACTCAGAAATAGCTGGACTAGTCGCATTGTTAAACTTATCCTTGGCAGCAAGAGAGTCCTTGTTATCAAGAATCCTTGGCAGCAAAAGAGTCCTTGTTAGCAAGAGCGCATGCGGACTCCCTGCTCTTGCTGGTACTGTGCTTTGATCTTCTTCCACAACAGGCCAAGATTCTCAAGCAGCTGGATAAGGTGTCTGTGAGTCCATTACAGGCTTATGTCATCCAAATGTTTTTCTTGCCAGCACCCGAGACTGAATAACAATTGGTGTGATATATGTGTTTTCCAGCACCCAGGTGCGAGTCCCTTGAGTGTATTTACAATCCTCCTCACCGATCTTCCATTGCTTTCCCATATTCCACCCCCTTTCTCAAGAGACCGCTTCTGCTGGGTTCATTTTAGTCTCGCAGGGTATAACACAGAGCAATCTACTAAGGCATGCAATAACATATACACATATAGGAAAAACCCAAAAACATATCTCTATGGTACTGCTTTGAATCAGGTGCCCTATTTCTCTTTTTCTGATGCTTTCTTGTAGCGCGTATGGCATACTTTTGTGCTAACGTGGCACATTTCCCATCTAATTGTTCCTGTTTGGTTTCTTTTTTTTTCTTTATTTTTCTTTTCTTTTTTTTTTTTTTCCTTTTTTCTTTTCTTTTCTTTTTTTGTTCTTTTCTTTTTTTGTTCTTTTCTTTTTCTTTCCCCCCCCCATCACTTATGACTGACATACAAGTCTGCCTTTGCAACAAGAGCTCAGTTTCTCATTTTTCCTTAAGTTTCTCATTTTCCTACAGAGCATCCTATAGACTTTGTCTCAACTCCTTTTCCCAATCAACCATGATCTTATAGACAAACAACAAACAACCAGCGATACGCCCTCCACGAGTGAGCCGTTCCCGAGACCGTAAACGTGTCAGCTGGTGAAAACTCCCCCAATATTTCAGGACTTCCATTGGTTCTACAGCCCATCCTGGTCTATCTACCTGGGGTGCGCTCGCCTTACGTCTAAACACTGTGTATATACGAACTTCTTCACTTGACGGAGTGTCAGCCCTAGTTGCATACGAGAACAGTACCACACCGGGCAGAACACCTGCTCAAGGGGAGTCACCTAACGACACTGCACACAACAAAAAACAAACAGTAGCACACATGCTGATCAGCAGGTATAAGCTGGCGCCCACACACACTTACACAGCAGACATACAAAACCAGCACTTCTATCTCAGGGAGACGACTGGGGAGGGGAGGGGGCGAGGCGGGCAATGGCAGGAGCAAACAGCTCTGGCTCTGTCCTTCTCTGCTGACATTCTGCCTCCTCCATCAGCCTCAGGTGGAGCAGAGGGGATCAGCAGGGGATCGTCCCAGACCTTCGGACCTGGCCTGTTCCATCGCCCTCCCGTGGGTTGTAATGCTGCAAAAGCCCCGGCTGCCGTGGCTCGCTCCGCCTTCATATCTTGTAAGGTTGATAACACCAACCACCATGTCGTTGCTAACGGTGATGCCTCTTTGTCTCCTTTACTTATCACTTCCCACAGTCTTTTCCCAACAGCCTCCCATATTTCTGATTTAGAAGCTGTCTGGGGCTCTGGTGCGAATCCGTTCTCTCTGCACCATATTAACAACCTTCGGAGCATACGCTCATCGTATTTCACCCCTCTCTTAGAGAGGATATGCAGGAGAAGTCTTAACATAGCCCCTTCTTCTTTTGTTACTTGTTGCCCCATCTCCTGCCCCGGCTGCTCACCTCTCTCTGGGTGTCCGTGGCCACGTCGTCTGTTTATTCCGGATTGCCGCCTAATCCACCCGGTCTCAGTCCAGCTGAGCCGTCCTCCAGCCGGTGGATCTCCTTCTGGGTCTTCCGCCCCTCACGTTCCGTTGCTCAAGCCAAGCGCCGATCGGGATCACATCGGGGTCACCATCTGAGGAGAAATAACTGGACTCCAGATGATCCAATGTGAATCAACAGAAGCCGTTTATTAAGCACAGATCATCATCTTTTATACCCTGCGTTGTAGCTGTACACGCGACGCTTATTTCTGATTAGCTAGTTACACTGTCCACGCGCTGTCCATGCAGTTCATTCACAGATCAGGTTGGTTACAAGAATTCACATAGTAAATTGCTTAGTCATTAGCACAACATGTTTTCTACCTTCTCAGTTCCCGTTTTTCCCATGTACTAATTCCATCTTCTACCAGCTGTTTTGCCCTTAATCTAATCTCTCATAGTAGGGAGGCTGGCTCACGTGACCATTTTCTCTCAGATACATTCCTACAAAATTATGCATTAGGCCAAACACCAGTTACACAGTTCAGCTCAGTTATCTCACTGAAGTGCGTGGTGAGCTGGTGGAGGTCAGCAGCTGTGTTTGTTAGGGATAATAGAGGATGGTCCGAGTGAGACACGACGGAAAATTACTAGTTGAACCAAACCCAGTATACATGCCGAGAAAAAGGACCTCAGTACTGTTGCTGCAAAAACTATGTGTCTATTTGTGAGAACCTGACCTTCGAAGAAGAAGATAACAAGAAGGGAGTACAACAATGTAGTCAGGTATCAGACAGCCGCTGTTAGCAAAGCTGGATCACGAGTCTGGTGAGGCTCGCTCCATGCGCTGGCCACGCCTGCAGCGACTCTAGCCTGTACTTTTCCACTCAATCCAGTGCAAGATATAAGGGGGCTGTCTCGGGCCGGAGAGGGAGAGAGAGACATGAGCGCACTTTGAAGATACAGGGGACACCCTGAACAAGCACTGTGCCTGCCTTCCCTCTGCCATACTAATGTAGCTCCTCATTATCCTGCTGCCCAGCGGTGCTACTATGGTCTATGGGGTGGTAAGACTCTCTGAAGTAACTTTTGGGACATTTGGGAACTGCTTAGCAAGGCTTCGCAATAAATCTGAATTCGCTGCTTTTTTTTTTCCTGTAGCAAGGCTTCACAATAAAGCAGAGTTAACCTTTTTTTTCCTTTGTATGGGCTCTGGTTTGTACGTTGGAATCTTTAAAAAAGAACTGGTTACAGCAGCAGTGATCTTCTGCTGGCTCCAGCAGACAGGCTCTGGCTTGTCCAGCAGCCCTTTTCCATCTGTGATAGCCCCAGCACAGTCCGAATCCAGATGAATGGGAGCAATGTTTTTTAGAGGTAGCTATGCTGGATGTATACTACCTGAGGGAATCTCCTGAGACTTGGTAAATCTTTGGCCAGCCATCCAGGGACCAAATAATTAGGCCAAGATCTTGGGGAAAAAATATTCTAAAAGAAAGGTGTCCCAGTTCGAGGTAAAACAGAACCAACTTTCTGTTCAGTAATTTTATTTCTTAGCTAGGCCTCTTCTAACTCTCTGAAATTAACAGCACGTTGTGTCTGAAACAGTTCGTTCAGAGTGATAAGACAGTTTGTGCCAAGGAATGGTATGCAGAGAAGCTCTTGCTTAGACTTATTGCTATAACAACCAAGGTCAGCTAACTTTGTTATTTGCCCCGCAGGAGGGTCAGAAATGGAAAAGCGTAGAGGGGTCACACCTGCAGGGAGGAGTGGACAGGACAGGTGACCCAAAATTGACCAACAGGGATATTCCATCCCATCTGCCCCATGCTCAGTATAAAAGCTGAGGGATCAAAGGGTCAGCCCTCTTTCTTCAATGGCTGACGTCCGAAGAGGACTCTGTCTGTTCATCTGCCTTTGATCCCGATCCGTGTGTTCCTGACTCCATCTGTGGAATCCAGTTCCCACCCATTACTGAGTTCAGTTTGGGACTTCCCCAGTGCCTGCTGGTGACATCATCCTGGGAGCTTAATACGGTTTTGTATATATTGTATCTATTTCATTATTTTCCTTTTTATTTTATTCTTAATATTTTATTAAAGTAGTTTAGTTTCTTCTAAACTCATAAATCTCTCTTTATCTCTCCTCCTCCTCCCCATGCATGAGAGGCTGGGGGGGAGCATCTGTTGCCAGCCATTGGCCAATTTGGCCAAAACCACGACAAAAGGGAAGAAAATTCTACAGAGATCAGGAAAAATGCTTCTCAAAGCGGAAGTCAGAGGAGGAGCGACATTAAATGCAGGAGCAATACTTCAGGAGTGAAGCTGGGGAGTCAGTATGGAAAGAAGAGCTGGAGGGAAGTGAAAACCAAGAAAATAATTTTACAAAACATGCTGGAGTCACTGGTTCCTACAGCGGGGTAATCAAGGCCAGGCATACATTATAGCTGGGGAAAGTAAATAATGGCAATAATGTCATAATTCCTGCAGTAATTGGAAGTGGTGCACAGGAACTTATTTTCAATTTGGTGACTATGTGAGACTTTCGATAGCTATTAGGAGGATAATTAGGGGTGAAATGAACATTGAATCAATATTTGCAAGCTAAAGCTTTATGTGTGTGTGTATGAGCCTGTCTATTTTTGCTTTCACTCAAAAACAGGACAAAATTTTCCCCTCCAAATCATTTTTTTTCCTGAAAAGGACATTTTCTGCACGAAAAGCACATTATTTCCCTTTCAAAGCATTTATCTTATTTCCCTTAATTCCTTATGGCTACATTTGTGTAGGAAAGGAGCTCTGCTACATGACAAAAGGAGACTAGGTCACACTGGCAAGCTGAAATCACTTACTGATGCAAATCAGAAACCTCCCAGGTCCAGACTGGAGCAAAGAGGGGCTTGGAGGCAAGGAACCACACATATGCATGAGTCTGCTTAAAATCAGCTGTGGCCATACTGCACTTCTGGATAGACTTGTCTTTTACTGGGTGATCCTTTACTAATAATGACCCTACGCTCACTGAGTTTTCAAAACCCCCTTTCAGAGGGCACCATCATCTGCTGCATACATTTCAATACTACCTCCTCACAGCGCACATTTAAAAGAAATCACCTTATTATAACAAGCAGAGAAACTGGGTAACACAGAGGTGCTTGGCTAAATGGAGCAGCTGCTTTTGGCCTGAACAGCTATTCAGTGTAAATAAGCCGTGGCAGTTTTTCAATTGGGTTTGGAGCCGATGCAATAAGGCAAGAGAAGAACAAAACTAACTGTCTAATTAAGAAAAAACATAAAATTTTAAAAAATCAGGGAGGGGAGAAAGAGCTGTGATCTGTGAAATATAAAATAAAACAAAAAGTCCCTCCTGGGTGTTCATTTGAGCAGGGTGGAGTGTATTTCCCCCCTCAAACCAATGATCTAAAGATGTCTGTGCTTGTCAGGGCCTGATGAAGTGCTTCCAAGTCACAGGGCTGGGCTTCATGCTGTCTTCACATGGGGAAAGTTTTCTGTGCTTGTCTATGCAGCAACACACATTCTCTCAGATTAATTCCAGCTGTGCAGTGCCTTGCTGGCAGAGTCATTATGTATTAGTAATGCTATCCGATTTGAGCAAATGGTCTCCCCTTGCAAAGCAGTCTCTCTCTCACTGATGCTTTCTCTTGCACATACATAGATACACAAGCCTTGATTATATTCTTCCATCTTTTTTTTAACAAAAAAAAAGTTTATAAAAAGATTTTATAAAAAAATTAGAATTTTTTTTTTTTATAAAAAAAAAAGAGGCCAGATTTTTCCCTAGCTGCTTTCTTCAAGAAAAGGGTTGAAAACTCAGCTACATTTCTTATTGATACAAAATCCTTACTAGCTTCTCCTGGAAATAGTGCTGGGCAAGGCTCTGTTGACAGCTTTGTCATTTACAGGTGTGAGACTGCAAGCACCGTCCTAATGGTGTAAATCAGGAGTAACTCCACTGTCAGGGACTCTCCTGGGTGGAAATCCAGATGAGATGAGAATTGTGCCAAGAGCACATAGCTGCAAAGCTTCAGGATGTTCAACCCTGATCCTTAATTTGCCAGCCTGCTTGGCCCAAACATCAATTTACACAGAGCTGGTATCCTCAAACATCTACCCTTTGCATTTCTTAGCCATGTGTCCTGGTTTCAGCTGGGATAGAGTTATTTTTCTTTCTAGTAGCTGCTGTCTTTTGGATTTAGTATGAGAATAATGTTGATAACACATATTGGTTTAGTTGTTGCTAAGTAATGCTTACATTAATCAAGGAGTTTTTCAGCTTCCCATAGAAGCTGAGAGGGAGGCAAGCTACGCAGCAGCAGACGTGGTAAGTCCTGTGACTGGGCGCTAGATTGAGGTAGATAGGGGGTTCCCAGAGCTGGGGAAACCAGAGGAAGAGCAGAGCGCCCCACCAGGAGCTGGCAGCTCTCATGAGCGAGGCTGATGTCACGAAGCAGGCGTTGCCGGAAGCAACCACGGGAGATTTAAATGGAGATTTAAATGGTGCTGGAGAGCTCTAGCGACAAGGGTGTGGCGCAGCAGTTTGCACGGAAGGGTGCGCAGGAAGGGTGCTGCACCCTGCTTGTTGGTCTACAGCCCAGGGAAGTGCTCAAGGTCTCTGACAAAATGGTTGGCGCTCGCCTTAGAGCTAAAACCAGTGCTCCTACAAAGAAGGCCCCTCGGATGTGTGATGCATCCACCCAGACGGAATTGGTAAGGAGGAAGACTTCAGTACAGGTGGTAGGGTGCAGTGAGTGCCCAGACTCTTCTTTCCTTCTCCTGGCAGTAAGGTAAGTACTTGCACATGGTGTGCACAGGTCAATGATTTGTTACGTCAGGTGGCTGAGTTGCAAGAAACAATTAAAAGGCTGTGTAGTATCAGAGGAGCTGAAACATAGATAGGTGGTTTCATAACCATGTTCCTGCAGTGGATACTACCGAGAATGAGGCACCTTGGGCCCCGGTGACCCACAACAGCAGGACTATGCTTCAGCCCCCACCATCTGGCATCAAAACAAAAAACAGATATGAAGCTTTAACAGCTAAAGACAACCAGGAGCAAGGTCTGCCAGGAGGACCTGCACCAGCAGCACACAGTAGACATGAAAAAAAACAATGACGACTGCTAATAGTGGGTGACTCCCCATTCAAGGGCACTGAGGTGCCTATCTGCCATCCTTACAGGGAGTCATGTGAGGTATGTTGCCTCCTGGGAGCTAAGGTTCAAGATGTTGTCGAGAGGGTGACACAACTTGTCAAGAACGTGGACTACTACCCATTGTTACTCTTTCATGTGGGCATGAATGACACTGCAAGCTGAAACCTGGGCAGAATTAAGGAAGACCATAAAGCCCTGTGAGTGCAAGTGAAAAAAATTGGTGCCCAAGTCATCTTTTCCTCCATTTTACCAGTCAGAGGAAAGGGAGCAGCCAGAAACGGATGGATAATGCATATCATCTCCTGGCTACGTGGCTGGTGCTGTTGTGAGGGTTTTGGCTTTTATGACAATGGGACGTTCTTTGATGAATATGGCCTGTTAGAGAGGGATGGGATCCACCTGTCTAGAAGGGCAAGGGAATCTTTGGCAGCAGGCTGGCCAACTTGGTGAAGCGGGCTTTAAACTGAAGGGCTTGGGGGTAGGGTCCAGGGTGGCAATGCTCACGCCAACTTAGCCAACCGGGGAATAAGCCAGGCCAACCAGAGCAGTGACAAATGTTCCTTAGCTGACTCCCAAGATGAGATCCAGAAGGCCAACCACCTCAAGGGTGTGAATGGCTGCGGTGGATCCTCTTGCTTCCCTCCAGGGAAACCCTCACACTTGACTGCCTCTGTGAAATGCCTGTGCACCAACGCACACAGCATGGGGAATAAATACGAAGAACTAGAGATCTGTGTGCGGTCACAGGGCCATGATCTCATTGCAATTACAGAGACATGGTGGGATAGCTCACATGATTGGAATGCTGTCATGGATGGCTACGTACTTTTTAGGAAAGACAGACCAACAGGGGCGTGGTGGTGGAGTTGCTCTCTATGTGAAAGAGCATCTGGAATGTATCGAGCTCTGCCTAGAGGTGGATGAAGGATGTGTTGAGAGCTTATGGGTAAGAATTAAGGGGCGGGCTAATATGGAAGACACTGTTGTGGGTGTTTACTACAGACCACCAGATCAGGAAGATGAGAGTCGATGAGGTCTTCTTACAGACAGCTGGAAATAGCCTCACAACCACAGGCCTTGGTTCTCATGGGGGACTTCAATCACCCTGACATTTGCTGGAAAGGCAACACAGCCAGGCACGCACAGTCCCGGAGATTTCTGCAGAGCGTTGATGATAACTTCTTCACACAGGTGGTGGAGGAACCAACAAGGAGAGGTGCTCTGCTGGACCTTGTACTGACAAACAAAGAAGGTCTGGTAGAGGATGTGAAGGTCATGGGTAGCCTTGGCTGCAGTGACCATGAGATAGTGGAGTTCAGGATCTTGCGTGGAAGAAGCAGGGCAAAAAGTAGAATTAGAGCCCTGAACTTCAGGAGAGCTGGCTTTGGCCTCTTCAAAGACCTACTTGGAGGAATCCCATGGGCTAAGGCTCTAGAAGGAAGAGGGATGCAAGAGAGCTGGTTAATATTTAAGCACCACTTCCTCGAAGCTCAAGATCGGTGCATTCCTAGGAGCAAGAAATCAGGCAAAGGAGGCAGGAAACCTGCATGGATGAGCAAGGAGCTTCTGGAAAAACTCAGATGGAAGAGGGAAGTTTACAGAATGTGGAAAAAGGGACTGGCCACTTGGGAGAAGTATAGGAGCGCTGTCAGAGTATGCAGAGATGTAACAAGGAAAGCCAAGGCCCGCTTGGAACTAAACCTGGCAAGGGATGTCAAGGACAATAACAAGGGCTTCTTCAAGTACACCAGCAGTAAAAGGAAGACTAGGGAAAAAGTAGGCCCACTGCTGAATGAGGTAGGTGCCCTGCTAATGGAGGATGCAGAGAAGGCGGAGTTACTGAATGCCTTCAGTATGAGGGAGCTGGCAGATGTTATTGCAAAGCCACTCTCCATCATCTTTGAAAGGTGTCACGTCCCACTCTCAGGAAAGAGGGGGGGTAAGTGATTCAGATTCGTAAATCACAGAATCACAGAATCTTAGTGGTTGGAAGGGACCTTTGAGATCATCGAGTCCAACCACATAAAAAAAAAAAAACCACAAAAAAAAAAAAGCACCCACCAACTAAACTCCACACCCACAACCCCACACACAACACCCCACCACAAACCAATAATCTTGGGCACTAGAGCATGCCCTGAAGAGCCATGTCTACACGTTTCTTAAATACCTCCAGGGATGGTGACTCAACCACCTCCCTGGGCAGGCTGTTCCAGTGCCTGACCACTCTTTCAGTAAAGTAATTCTCCCTAATATCTAATCTAAATCTCCCTTGACGCAGCTTCATACCATTTCCTCTGGTCCTGTCATTATTCACTTGGGAGAAGAGGCCAACCCCTGCCTCTCTACAGTTTCCTTTCAGGTAGCTGTAGAGGGCAATGAGGTCTCCCCTCAGCCTCCTCTTCTCCAAACTAAACATGCCCAGCTCCCTCAGCCTCTCCTCATATGACCTGGTCTCCAGACCCCTCACCAGCTTGGTGGCTCTCCTCTGGACACGCTCCAGCACTTCAATGTCCCTCCTGTAGTGAGGGGCCCAAAACTGAACACAGTACTCGAGGTGAGGCCTCACCAGTGCCGAGTACAGAGGCACGATGACTTCTCTACTCCTGCTGGCCACGCTATTCCTGATACAAGCCAGGATGCTGTTGGCCTTCTTAGCCACATGGGCACACTGCTGGCTCATGTTAAGCTGGCCGTCCACCAGCACCCCCAGGTCCTTTTCTGCCGGGCAGCTTTCCAGCCACTCTTCCCCAAGCCTGTAGTGTTGCTTGGGATTGTTGTGACCAAAATGCAGGACCCGGCACTTGGCCTTATTAAACCTCATCCCATTGGCCTTGGCCCATTGATCCAACCTGTCTAGATCCCTCTGTAAAGCCTTCCTACCCTCAAGCAGATCAACACTCCCACCTAGTTTGGTGTCATCCGCAAACTTACTGAGGGTGCATTCAATCCCCTTGTCTAGATCATCAATAAAGATATTGAACAAGACTGGCCCCAGAACTGAGCCCTGAGGGACACCACTGGTGACCGGCCGCCAACCAGATTTTGCTCCATTAATCACAACTCTCTGGGCATGGCCATCCAGCCAGTTTTTTATCCAGCGGAGGGTACACTTGTCTATGCCATGATTCTCCAGTTTCTCCAGGAGAATGCCGTGGGGGATGGTGTCAAAGGCCTTACCAAAGTCCAGATAGACAACGTCCACAGCCTTCCCTGCATCCAGAAGGCGGGTCACATGGTCATAGAAAGAGATCAGGTTGGTCAGGCAGGACCTCCCTTTCCTAAACCCATGCTGGCTGGCCCTGATCCCTTGGCTGCCCTGCACTTGCCGTGAGAGCTCACTCAGGATGATCCTCTCCATGGTCTTTCCCGGTACCGAGGTCAGGCTGACAGGCCTGTAGTTTCCGGGATCCTCCTTCCGGCCCTTCTTGTAGATGGGCATCACATTGGCCACGCTCCAGTCATCCGGCACCTCTCCTGTTGACCAGGATTGTTGACAGATAATGGAGAGAGGCTTGGTGAGCTCTCCTGCCAGCTCCCTGAGAACCTTTGGGTGAATCCCGTCCGGCCCCATAGACTTATGCGTGTCCAGGTGCATAAGCAAATCATTGACTACTTCCTCCTGGATTACAGGGGAGTTGTTCTGTTCTCCATTCTTATCTTCCAGCCCAAGAAGCTGAACACCCTGGGGGTAGCTGGTCTGACTATTGAAGATGGAGGCAAAGAAGGCATTAAGTATCTCAGCCTTCTCCTCGTCCTTGGTTGCAAGGTTTCCCCCCGCATCCAGTAAGGGATGGACATTCTCTGTCACTCTCTTTTTGTTGATGTATTTATAGAAACTTTTTTTGTTGTCCCTTATATTAATTGCCAGGTTGAGTTCCAGCTGGGCTTTTGCCTTCCTGATTTTTTCTCTGTATGACCTAACACGATCTCTGTACTCCTCCTGAGTTGCCTGTCCCCTCTTCCAAAGGTGGTAAATCTTCCTTTTTTCCTTAAGTCCCATCAAGAGCTCTTTGTTCATCCAGGCCGGCCATTTTCCCCGCCCTTTAATTTTGCGCCTCATGGGGACAGCCTGCTCCTGGGCCTTTAGGATTTCCCTCTTGAAGAGCGTCCAGCCTTCCTGGGCTCCTTTGTCTCTCAGGACTACCTCCCACGGGACTCTCCCAACCAGGGTTCTGAACAGGCTAAAGTCTGCCCACCAGAAGTCCAAGATGGAGGTTTTGTTAACCCCCTTCCTTACCTCACTATGGATGGAAAACTTAACCATTTCATGGTCACTAAGCCCAAGACGTCCTCCGACCTCCACGTCCCCCACTAGCCCTTCACTGTTTGTGAACAGTAGGTCTAGCAAGGCACCTCCCCTGGTAGGCTCGCCTACCAGTTGTGTCAGGAAGTTATCCTCCATGCACTCAAGGAACCTCCTAGCCTGCCTGCTCTCTGCTGTGTTATATTTCCAGCAGATACCTGGCAGGTTGAAGTCCCCAACTAGAATAAGGGCTGGCGTTTGCGAGACTGCAGCCAGCCGCTTATAGAATACCTCATCAACCTGCTCATCCTGGTTGGGTGGTCTATAGCAGACTCCCAGCACAAAATCACCTCTGTTAGCCTTCCCTTTCACCCTTACCCATAAACACTCAACTTCATCACTGGAGTCTATCTCTATAGAGTCAAACAGCTCCCTAATGTACAGAGCCACACCCCCCCCCCCCTTCCTTGCCTATTCCTTCTGAAGAGCTTATAGCCACTCATTGCAGCATTCCAGTCATGACCATCATCCCACCACATTTCCGTGATGGTGACTATGTCGTAGTTGTCTTGCCGCACAATGGCTTCTAGCTCATCTTGTTTGTTGCCCATGCTACGTGCATTAGCGTAGATGCACTTGACCTGGGCTACTGATTTCACCCCATCTTTGGCCCTTGACACTCAGGTTCATTACCAGCGGGCCTGGTTTTATCCCCTTCCCCCTTAACTTTCGGCTTAAAGCTCTGTCCATGAGCTTTGTTAACTCTTAGCCTAGTACCCTTTTCCCCTTCTAGGAAAGGGTTTTCCCATTGTTCTCTAGCAGTAATTTCTAAACGTCTATCACCTTTCTCTGATGAAATGTCAGAGTGGGAGTCCTCACTAATGTGGTCTCCTTCAAACCGTGGCATGCTTTCCTCAGGTTTAATCTTGACAGGCCCAGTTATCTCCCCTTCCCCTCTCATATCTAGTTTAAAGACCGGTCAATGAGCCCTGCTAACTCCTGCCCCAAAATTCTTTTCCCCCTCTGGGACAGCTGTGTCCCACCTGACAATGGCATGCCAGGTGTCTCATATAGCCACCAATGTTCGAAAAACCCAAAGCCCTGCCTGTAACACCAGTCCCGGAGCCACAAGTTGATCTGTTGCCTCTTCCTATCAATTTCTTTATTCACAGTTGCCACTGGTGGGATAGAAGAGAAGACAACTTGTGTTCCTGACCCCTTGAGCTGCTGCCCCAAGGCTCTAAAATCTCTTTTAATTGATTTCGGCCTCCTCCTACCCATTTCATCACTACCCACCTGAAATACTAACAGGGGGTAGTAATCAGTGGGGTTTACTAGGTCTGGGAGTTTGTTCGTCACATCCCTGACCCGTGCCCCAGGGAGGCAACAGACTTCCCTGTGTAACGGGTCAGGGCGGCATATTGGTCCCTCTGCCCCCCTCAGCAGAGAGTCACCCACAACTATGACCTTTCTCCTTTTCCTTTTGGAGCTAGTAGTGAAGTTGGGTCCGCTGTGACGTGTACTTTCTGTCTTCTCTAATCTCGGTGTGCCATCCTCCTCTCCATCGGCCAGTTCCTCCTGCAGGACTCCATACCTGTTCTGCAGGGGTAACTGGGAAGCTGGGAGAGGTTGAGAGGGGACTCGCCTGCTTCCTCAAGCAGGGACCTGTTTCCATTCCCCCTCTTCTCTGAGATCCTCTCCTGTTGCTTGGTGAGAAGAGGGGAGAGGGTCCTCCGATTTACACGGGGCCTCAACCTGTTCCCCTACTCTCAGGGAGTGGGCCCATCAGTCAATTTCTCTTTCACACTCCCTGATGCTCCTCAGCCTCTCCACTTCATCCTTCAGCTGGGCCACCAGGTTGAGCAGATCATTCACCTGTTCACATCTTATACAGGTGTTGTCTCCGCTACCCTCCATTGCCAGCACCAGGCTCCGGCACTCTCTGCACCCAGAGGCCTGCACGCCCATATGTTTGCGTGGGGCCTCGGTCTGGGTGCCCACAGCTTTCCTAAACATAGCCTTCAATCTGGTAGCAACCACAGCTGAGTCCCCAGGAGCGATTGACCTTACCATGTACGCCAGTAGAGGCACTGGGCCCGGCCGGTACACACACCAGCTCTGGTTGCTCCCTCTGTGGGCAGGGACTAGTCCCTGCCCTCCCTGACCCTCCCTGATGCCTTTTATCCCCTGGAGGCAGGATAAACCGGGGGTGGTGGTGGCTCCGCCCAGGCTCGCTCAGCAGCACCGCCCCCCAGCTGACAGCCCCCAGGACAAGCAGACAATCCCCAATGGCACGGACTAAGGTGAGATAAATCTCAAGGTCCATATACAAACATTTATTAGCTTTTCAAAATTATTAGTATAGGTCTTAACAAGTCCACGATAATTGGTTAGGCATATGACAAATTATGGCAAATGGTGACGTATGCATTGTTTTACTTAACAACAGGTATAGGACAACTTATGGCAAGCGGTACTTAAGGTCATTACTTAACAATTCTGTTACTTAAGAATTCTAAGAGAAAAGAGAAACCAAGGGACAGAGAAAGGAAAAGATAGAGAAAAAGACAGAGATAAAGAGATCACCGGTCCTGGTTCCAGCATCTTTTTCAGGGAATCTTCCCAGGCATAATCTTCTTTCTTGGAAAAAATCTTCCAAGGTACAGTCTCCTTCTTTGTTCCTCTTCTTTAGGGGCACTTATTTTCCCATTTTTATGTTTGCTGAATTAGCACGATCCACCCCCCTTGCCAAGGACAGCCTCATCTCAGGTTTCTCCCTTCTCCCAGGTAACGTGTAGCATGATTTGGGTGGAGAGATGAGTGCCATAGTCATACATGTTTAGCATGAACTCTATAATCTTCATTAGCATATGCAGGGGTGTGCACTTTCATATGCATTTCGTGGATAATGAAGCAAAGGTCACTTATCGGACGCAATGGCCATGAGAACTGAGAACTAGCAAGCTCACCACACGAGTGGCAGAACTATCTTGTCTTCACAAAACAGTCCTCCCACTGCTTTTCAGGCACCAGAAGTGTTAACCTTATCAGTTCTTTGAACATCAGGCCTGCATTCTTTATTTCCTTGTGAGTGTTTGAGGCATTCCATTGAAGGCTTGGAGGGCCTTCTGCCCCTCGTCAGGGAATTTACATGCCGTCTCTTACAAAAGGTCATGGAGAACAGGAGAGGTGCTTGAGGACTGGAGGAAAGCTAATGTCATGCCAGTCTTCAAAAAAGGGCAAGAAGGAAGACCCAGGAAAATACAGGCCGGTCAGTGTGTGATGCGATGCAGGCAGGACGCAGGAACAACCACACACCACGGATGAAAGGCAAAGAACAAATTTAATCTCAATACCTCGCAGACTGGGAAATCTCCGAAGCAACACCCGGGTAGAGGCACGTAAGCAGGGACCGCGGGCACCACGTCGCGAGAGAGAGTTCTTGTTAGCAAGAGTCCTTGGCAGCGAGAGAGACCTTGTTAGCAAGAGCGGGCGTGGACTCCCTGTTCTTGTTGGTATTTATAAGGTTCAAACAGGCATAGCTTTCTCACTGTGCTTTGATCTTCTTCCACAACAGGCCAGGATTCTCAATTGGCTAGATAAGGTGTCCCCGAGTCTATCACAGACTTCTGTTATCTAAGTGTAAGTGTTTTTCTTGCAAGCACCTGAGACTGAATAACAATTAGTGTGATATATGTGTTTTCCAGTACCCCAGGTGCGAGTCACTTGATCATATTTACAATCCTCCTCGCTGATCTTCCATTGCTTTCCCACAGTCAGCCTCACCTCCATCCCTGGAAAAATGATGGAACAGCTCATCCTGGATGTCATCTCTAAGCATGTGGAAGAAAAGAAGGTCATCGGGAGTGGTCAGCATGGATTCACCAAGGGGAAATCATGCTTGACCAATTTGATAGCCTTCTACGATGGAATGACTGGCTGGGTGGATGAGAGGATAGCGGTGGACGTTGTCTACCTTGACTTCAGCAAGGCTTTTGACACTGTCTCCCATAACATCCTCATAGGTGAGGATGGGGACAGAATGTACCCTCAGCAAGTTTGCTGATGATACAAAACTGGAAGGAGTGGCTGACACACCAGAAGGCTGTGCTGTCATTCAGCGAGATCTGGACAGGCTGGAGAGTTGGGTGGAGAGGAACCTAATAAAGTTCAACAAGGGCAAGAGTAGGGTCCTGCACTTTGGGGGAGGAATAACCCCATACACCAGTACAGGTTAGGGGCTGACCTGCTGGAAAGCGGCTCTGCAAAGAAGGACCTGGGAGTCCTGATGGACAAGTTGACAATGAGGCAGCAATGTGCCCTTGTGGCCAAGAAGGCCAATGGCATCCTGGGCTGCATAGGGAAGAGTGTGGCCAGCAGGTCGAGGGAGGTCATCCTCCCCGTCTACTCTGCCCTGGTGAGGCCGCATCTGGAGTACTGTGTCACTGTGTCCAGTTCTGGGCCCCCCAGTTCAAGAAGGACAGGGAACTACTGGAGAGAGTCCAGTGGAGGGCTACAAAGATGATCAAGGGACTGGAGCCCCTCTCTTATGAGAAAAGGCTGAGAGGGTCTGTTTAGCCTGGAGAAGAGAAGACTGAGAGGGGATCTTATCAATGCTTATAAATATCTAAAGGGTGGGTGTCAAGAGGATGGGGTCAGACTCTTCTCAGTGGTTCCCAGTGACAGGGCAAGGGGCAACGGACACAAGGTAGAACACAGGAAGTTCCATCTCAACATGATGAGAAGCTTCTGTACTTTGAGTATGTGTTCTGGTTTGAAGTAAAACAGAACCAATTTTCTGATTTGTAATTTTACTTTTTAGCTGGGCCTCTTCTAACTGACTAAAGTCTGAAATTAACAGCATATTGTTCAGACACTGTTCACTCTCAGAGTGATAAGACCTGATTATACCAAGGAACGGTATGCACAGAGGCTCTTGCTTATACTTATTGCTATAACAACCAAGGTCAGCTAACTTTGCTATTTGCCCTGTTGAAGGGTCGGAAGCAGAGAAGCGTAGAGGGGTCCCACCCGCAGGGAGGAGCGGATGGGACAGGTGACCCAAAACTGACCAACAGGGTATTCCATCCCATATGCATCACGCTCAGTATAAAAGCTGATGGATCAAAGGGTCAACTCTCTTTCTTCAATGGCCAACGTCCGAGGAGGCCTGTCTGTTCGCCTGCCTTTGATCCTGATCTGAGCATTCCTGACTCCAGCTCTGGAATCCAGCTCCTGTCCGTTGCTGACTCCAGTCTGGGACTTTCCCTGTGCCTGCTGGTGACGTGATCGTCATCCTGGGAGCTGGAATGGTTTTGTATATATTGTATACTTTATTTTATTTTATTTTATTTTATTTTATTTTATTTTATTTTATTTTATCATTATTTACTATTTTCTTATTTATTATTATTTTAATTAAAGTAGTTTAGTTCTTTTCCTAAACTTGTAAATCTCCTTATCTCTTCCTCTCCTCTCTTTGGGGGGGGGAGGGCCATCTGTCATTCTGATTGGCCAATCCAGCCAAAACCATGACAGATGTATTGGCGCCCAACGTGGGGCTCGACTGTGGCATGACTGTGGCACTACCAGAGTTCTGATAGATGGTCTGAATAGTTTGAATTCCAGCTTGCTCAGAGATTGAAACAGACAGCTCACATCATGTTGTTGCTAAACAGATTATTGTATTGTCTCTTTGTAGGGATTTCTTTAAAGTTAATTGAGATGACAATGCTTAGCTGGCCTTATGTTTTGTATTGCTTGCTTGCTCTTTCTGTCTGTACGCAGTGGTTCAAACGTGCTATTTTGCTGCTGTGTTTAATTCTGATCCAGGCTGTGGTTGAATGTATAGGTTCTTTACCTTCATACCTTGGGCATTACGTAATGGATTCTGTTACTACTTACACTAATATATATACTTTGAATTTTACCATGGAAATGTTTACTTCGCCCTTTACTTCCTATGCCAAATTGTCACCATCAGAGCCAGGAGAGGGATCTCCTTTGGATAGCGTGAATGACAGTTGCTTTCCTAAAATCATGATTTTAGTGTCGATTTTCCTGCATGGGGTGCGGGGGTGGTTTCTCTTTAAATTTTGGTGCAAGAGTAGGTGTTATATGATATGCACTGACACTACTAAAACTCCATCAGCACCGGTACAAGTTGCCCCGGTGACCAGAAGGAAAAAGAAGAGGTCAGTAAGTTCCTCTGTCCCTTGTGATAAAGACCAAGTAAGGCCAGATAGCAGGGGAGAGGACTATTCTGATGAAGATCGAGGAAAGAGTTCTTCTAAAGACGATAGGGGAGAGGCTCCTGCGTCAGCACAGGAGGAGGAATCAGATACAGAGGTAATCATCAAATCCTTCTCTATGAAGGATCTGCGAAATACGAGAAAGGATTTTACCTGTAATGATGGTGAGACACTTGTCTCCTGGTTGCTCCGATGCTGGGATAATGGGGCTGATAGCATGGAGTTAGATGGTAGCGAAGCTAAGCAGTTGGGAAACCTGGCCAGAGGTGGAGGTATAGATAAAGCTCTTGGGGAAAAAAGTCACAGACTCTCAGTCTCTGGAGGCGACTCATATCAGCCGTAAAAGGCAGATATCCTTTTAAGGATGATATTGAATGCCGCCCGATTAAATGGACCAGCATAGAGAAGGGTATTAAGTACCCGAGAGAAATGGCTGTGAAAGAGGTGATTTATGGTGACTGGGAAGTGAATGTAGATCCTGATGAAATGCCATGTAGATGACCTATGTTGCGAAAGTTTGTGCAGAGTGCACCACCAATGTATTCCCATACCTTGTCAGTACCGATCTGGGGAGGAGGTGATGATGATTCACTAACTGTAAATGAAGTGGCTAGCAGAATGCGACAGTATGAAGACAGTCTGTCTCGTCCCCTCACTGTAGCAGCTGTGTAAAGATTAACTGATAAACCTGAGAAAATGATTGGGAAAAATGAGAAACTGTTTGAGAAACTGTTTGATAAACTGTTTAGGATGGAGGAGAGATCCTGTTCTTCTCCTGCACGGACCCATGTTGCAGCCATTAGGAGAAGACCCCCTCCTATGAGACCGACTCAGAGGAAACAGAACACACTACAAAATATACTGTGGTTTTGCCTCTGTGACTATGGGGAGGACATGAGTAAGTGGGATAAAAGACCTACCTCAGCCGTACAGGCACGAGTAAGTGAGTTGCAAGGTAACACAGATAGAAGAACGAATTCTTCCAGGAGGACTGCTGCTCCAGTTGGCAGGGGGCAGTTCTCCAGTCCAGGTAGAAACTCATCAGCTAATTACAAACATTAGAGGTGCCCTGCCTCCAGCCAGGAGGAGGAGAGGGACAACAGAGTTTATTGGACTGTGTGGATTTGATGGCCTGGCACATCAGAGCCACAAAAATATACAGCCCTAGTGGACACTGGTGCACAGTGTACCCTATTGCCATCAAGTCATAAAGGGGCAGAATCTGTCACTATTTCTGGAGTGACAGGCGGGTCTCAAGAACTGACTGTATTAGAGGCCAAAGTGAGCCTGAATGGGAAGAAATGGGAGAAGCATCCCATTATCACTGGCCCAGATGCTCCATGCATCCTTGGCATAGACTTCCTCAAGAGAGGGTAATTCAAAGACCTGAAAGGATATCAGTGGGCTTTTGGTATAGCAGCTGTAGAGACTGAGGACATTACACAGCTGTCTGCCTTACCTGGCCTTTCAGATGACCCTTCTGTGGTGGGAATGCTGAGGGTTAAAGAACAGCAGGTGTCAATTGCTGCTGCCATGGTGCATTGATGACAGTATCACACTAACTGAGACTCCCTGATTCCTATCCATAACCTGATTTGTCAGCTGGAGACCTAAGGAGTGATCAGCAAGACTTGCTCACCCTTTAACAGTCCCATATGGCCAGTGTGAAAGTCTGATGGAGACTGGAGATTAACAGTAGACTAATTGTAGACATTTGACTAACTAGTTTACTGAGTCTCTCATCAAAGTCTTATGGACATGGACAGTGGGATTGAGTGCACCCTCAGCAAGTTTGCTGACGACACCAAGCGGTGTGGCATGGTCGACACGCTGGAGGGAAGGGATGCCATCCAGAGGGACCTTTGACGGGCTTGAGAGGTGGGCCTGTGCGAACTTCATGAAGTTCAACCAGGCCAAGTGCAAGGTCCTGCACGTGGGTCATGGCAATCCCAGGCACAAATACAGGTTGGGTGGAGAATGGCTGTAGAGCAGCCCTGAGGAAAAGGACTTGGGGGTGTTGGTGGATGAGAAGCTCTACATGAGGTGGCAATGCGCGCTTGCAGCCCAGAAAGCCAACCACATCCTGGGCTGCATCAAAAGAAGCGTGGACAGCAGGTCAAGGGAGGTGATTCTGCCCCTCTACTCTGCTCTGGTGAGACCCCACCTGGAGTACTGCATCCAGCTCTGGAGCCCTCAGCACAAGAAGGACATGGACCTGTTGGATTGGGTCCAGCAGAGGGCCACAAAGATGATCAGAGGGCTGGAGCACCTATGCTATGAGGACAGTCTGAGAGAGTTGGGGTTGTTCAGCCTGGAGAAGAGAAGGCTCCAGGGAGACCTTATAGCAGCCTTCCAGTACCTAAAGGGGGCCTACAGGAAGGATGGGGAGGGACTCTTTATCAGGGAGTGTAATGATAGGACACGGGATAATGGCTTCAAACTGAAAGAGGGTAGATTGAGACTGGATATCAGGAAGAAATTCTTTACTGTGAGGGTGGTGAGGCACTGGAACAGGTTGCCCAGGGAAGTTGTGGATGCCCCATCCCTGGAAGTGTTCAAGGCCAGGCTGGATGGGGCTTTGAGCAGCCTGGTCTAGTGGGAGGTGTCCCTGCCCAGGGCAGGGGGGTTGGAACTAGATGATCATTAAGGTCTCTTCCAACCCCAAGCATTCAGTGATTTTGTGTTTCCGTGTGCACTTGTCTCTCCCCTCAGATTAACTAGAACCTCTCAAAGCTACAGGATGCTTCAGGCAACTCATGCATACTCCCATAGTACTTTGCAAATAACTTTAGTCTTAAGGGCTTGTCTCACAAGCTTAGCAGGATAATTGACCAGTAGGTCTTCACACTTCTTTCCTGCTTTCTATAGCACTATACCAAAAATAGTACCTGCAATCTATAAGACAAAGCCATATTGGATGAAGTGATCTGAGGTTGGATAAAGGACATAGGTGGCATGCTGCTTTCTAAGAGAAAAAGGAAAGAACTCCACCTGCTTTTAAGAGTGACTCTAATAGTCACAGGAATGATGACCCTGATGAACATTTTGGTCACCAACTGCTGCTCTGCTCAGTCCTTATACCTAACCAGCCCATGGTTGTACATGACCACACCAGATCCATTGCTGTGGACTTGCTTAAACTATGTTGTCCTGGCTTGAGGATTTATTGGTGCCCAATGTGGGGCTTGACCGGGGCTCAACCAGGGCTCTGACAGATTGTCTTAAAAGTTTGAATCCCAGCTTGCTCAGAGAGTAAAACAGACAGCTCACATCATGTTTGTTTTGGACAGAATATTGTATCATTTCTTTATAGGGTTTTGTTTAAAGTTAGTTGATATAATGCTGCTTAACCTGCCATATGTGTTGTAAAATTTATTTGCTCTTTGTGTTTGTATGCAGTGGTTCAAACGTGCTATTCTGCAGTTGTGTTTAATTATGATCCATACTGTGATTGATTGGATAGCTTCCTTACCTAAATACCTCAGGCATTAAGTAATGGATTCTGTTACTGATTACACTTTCAATTTTACCTTGGGAAAGTTTACTTCGCCCTTTACTGCTCATGCCAAATTGTCACCATCAGAGCCAGGGGATGGACCTCTTTTGGATTTTGGATATTATGGTCGCTTTTTGAAAATCATGATTTTACTGTCAATTTTCCTGCATGGGTTGCAGGGATGTTTTTATATTAAATCTCAGTGCAAGAGTATATGTGTTGTACGACATGCACTGCCACTAGTCAAACTCCATCAGCACCGGTACAAGTTGCCCTGGTGAACAGAAAGAAAAAAAAAAGAGGTCAGTTTGTTCCCCTGCCCCTTATGACAAAGACCAGATAAAGCCAGATACCAGGGGAGAGGACTCTTCTGATGAAGATCCAGGAAAGGGTCCTTTTCAAGGAGATCAGGGAGAGGGTCCTTCTCAGGCAGCGTCAGCACAGGAGGAAGAATCAGACAGAGGTAATAGTTAAATCCTTCTCTATGAAGGAACTGCAAAATATGAGAAAGGATTTTAGCTGTCATGAAGGTGAGACACTTATCTCGTGGTTGCTCCGATGGTGGGATAATGGGGCTGATAGCATGGAGTTAGATGGTAGTGAAGCTAGGCAGTTGGGAAACCTGGCCAGAGGTGGAGGTATAGATAAAGTGATTGGGAGAGTCACACACTCTCAGACTCTGGAGGCGACTCATATCAGCCGTAAAGGGCAGATATCCTTTTAACGATGATATCGAATGCCGCTTGAGCAAATGAGCCATCATGGAGAAAGGTATTAAGTACCTGAGAGAATTGGCTGTGCGACAGATGATTTATGGTGACTGTCAAGTGAATGTAGACCCTGATGAAATGCCATGCAAACGACCTATGTTGTGGAAGTTTGTGCAGAGTGCACCATCAATGTGTTCCCACACTTTGTCAACACTGATCTGGGGAGGATGTGATGATGATGCACTAACTGTAAATGAAGTGGCTAGCAGAATGCGACAGTATGAAGACAGTATTTCTTGTCCCCTCACTGTAGCAGCTGTGGAAAAACTGACTGATAAAACTGAGAAAATGATTGAGAAAAATGAGAAACTGTTTGAGAAACTGTTTGATAAACTGTTCAGGATGGAGGAAAGAGCCCACTCTTCCCCTGCATGAACTCATGTCGCAGCTGTTAGAAGATGCCCTATGAAACCAACTCAGAAGAGATAGAACACACTACGTTTTGCCTCTGTGACTATAGAGAGGACATGAGTAAGTGGGATAAAAGACCCTACAGGCACGAGTGAGTTGCAAGGTAACACAGATAGAAGAACGAATTCTTCCAGGAGGATGGCTGCTCTGGTCAACGGGGAGTGGTTCTTCAGTCCAGGTAGGAAATCATCTGCTAATTGTAGATGTTGTTCTCAAAGTTAGAGGGGCCCTGCCTCCAGCCAGGAGGAGGAGAGGGACAACAGAGTTTATTGGACTGTGTGGATTCGATGGCCTGGCACATTAGAGCCACAAAAGTATAGAGCCCTGGTGGACACTGGTGCACAGAGTACCCTATTGCCATGGAATCATAAAGGGGCAGAATCTGTTGCTATTTCTGGAGTGACAGGTGGGTCTCAAGAACTGACTGTATTAGAGGCCGAAGTGAGCCTAAATGGGAAGAAATGGGAGAAGCATCCCATTGTTACTAGCCCAGATGCTCAATGCATCCTTGGCATAGACTTCCTCAAGAGAGGGTAATTCAAAGACCTGAAAGGATATCAGTGGGCTTTTGGTATAGCAGCTGTAGAGACTGAGGACATTACACAGCTGTCTGCCTTACCTGGCCTTTCAGATGACCCTTCTGTGGTGGGAATGCTGAGGGTTAAAGAACAGCAGGTGCCAATTGCTGCTGCCATGGTGCATTGACAACAGCATCACACCAACCAAGACTCCCTGATTCCCATCCAGAACCTGATTCATTAGCTGGAGACCCAAGGAGTGATCAGCAAGACTTGCTCACCCTTTAACAGCCCTATATGGCCAGTGTGAAAGTCTGGTGGAGACTGGAGGCTAACAGTAGGCTATCGTGGCCTGAATGAAGTCACACCACCACTGAGTGCTGCTGTGCCAGACATGCTAGAACTGCAGCATGAACTGGAGTCAAAGGCAGCCCAGTGGTATGCTACAATTGACATTGCTCATGCATTCTTCTCTATTCCTTTGGCAGCAGAGTGCAGGCCACAGTTTGCTTTCACCTGGAGAGGCATCCAGTACACCTGGAATCGACTGCCCCAGGGGTGGAAACACAGCCCTACTATTTGCCATGGACTGTTCCAAACTGCACTGGAGAAGGGTGGAGCTCCAGAACACCTGCAATACATTGATGACATCATTGTGTGGGGTAATACAGCAGAAGTTGTTTTCAAGAAAGGTAAGAAGATAATCAAGATTCTTTTGAAAGCAGGTTTTGCCATAAAAAGAGGTAAGGTCAAGGGACCTGCAGGAGACATCCAGTTCTTGGGAATTAAGTGGCAAGATGGTTGTCGTCAGATCCCACTGGATGTGATTAACAAAATAACAGCTGTGTCCCCACCTACTAACAAAAAGGAAGCACAAGCCTTCTTAGGAGTTGTGGGTTTCTGGAGAATGCACATTGCAGGTTATAGTCAGATTGTGAGACCTCTCTATGAAGGGACTTGAAAGAAAAATGAGGTTATGTGGGGTCCTGAGCAACAACAAACTTTTGAGCAAATTAAACAAGAGATTGTGCGTGCAGTAGCCTTTGGACCAATCCGAACAGGATGGGACATTAAAAATGTGCTCTACACTGCAGCCGGGAACAATGTCCCTACCTGGAGCCTCTGGCAGAAAGCACCAGGGGAAACTTGAGGTTGACCCCTAGGATTCTGGAGTCGGGGATACAGAGGATCTGAAGCCAACTATACTCCAACTGAGAAAGAAATCTTGGCAGCATATGAAGGAGTTAGAACTGCTTCACAGGTAATTGGTACTGAAGCCCAGCTCCTCCTGGTGCCCCCATTACCAGTCCTGGGCTGGATGTTCAAGGGTAAAGTTCCTTCTACTCATCATGCCACCGATGCTACCTCGACTAAGTGGGTTGCCTTAATCACACAGCGAGCTTGAATAGGAAACCCCAATCATCCAGATATTGTGGAAGTGATTACAAACTGGCCCGAAGGCAATGATTCCAGAATGCCACCAGAGGAGGTGGTGACTTGTGCTGAGGAGGCCCCACCATATAATGAACTCTCAGATAATGAGAAACAGTATGTTCTGTTCACTGACGGATCTTGTTGTATTGTAGGGAAACACAGAAAGTGGAAAGCTGCTGTGTGGAGTCCTACACGATGAGTTGCAGAAGCTGCTGAAGGAGAAGATGAATCGAGTCAATTTGCAGAGGTAAAAGCTATCCAGCTGGCCTTACATGTTGCTGAAGGAGAAAAGTGGCCAATACTCTATCTCTATACTGATTCATGGATGGTGGCCAATGCTCTGTGGGGATGGTTAAAGCAGTGGAAGCAGAGCAACTGGCAGCACAAAGGTAAACCCATCTGGGCTGCTGAATTAAGGCAAGATATTGCTGACTGGCTAGGGAAACTAGTTGTAAAGGTACATCATGTAGATGCCCACGTACCCATGAGTCAAGCCACTGAGGAACATCAAAACAACCAGCAAGTGGATCAGGCTGCTAAGATTTTCCAGACAGATTTGGACTGGGAACATAAAGGTAAACTATTTTTAGCTTGGTGGGCCCATGACACTTCAGGTCATAAAGGAAGGGATGCAACGTATAAATGGGCCCATGACCAAGGGGTGGATTTAACCATGGACG
Source organism: Larus michahellis (assembly GCF_964199755.1). Taxonomy (NCBI): domain Eukaryota; kingdom Metazoa; phylum Chordata; class Aves; order Charadriiformes; family Laridae; genus Larus; species Larus michahellis. The sequence continues at coordinate 11,451,207 of NC_133929.1, read as the reverse complement.
CTATTGCACAGGTTATCCATGATTGTGAAACATGCGCCAAAATCAAACAAGCTAAAAGGTTAAAACCTTTGTGGTATGGGGGACGATGGTTGAAATATAAGTATGGGGAGACTTGGCAAATTGACTACATCACACTCCCTCAAACCCACCAGGGTAAGTGTTATGTGCTTACAATGGTGGAAGCAAGCACCGGATGGTTGGAAACCTATGCCATACCCCATGCCACTGCCCGGAATACCATCCTGGGCCTTGAAAGGCAAGTCTTGTGGCGACGTGGTACTCCAGGAAGAATTGAGTCAGACAATGGGACTCATTTCAAAAACAGTCTTATAAGTACTTGAGCCAAAGAACATGGCATTGAGTGGGTATATCATATCCCCTATCATGCACCAGCTTCTGGGAAAACTGAATGATACAATGGATTGTTAAAAACTACCCTGAGGGCAATGGGTGGTGGAACCTTTAAAAACTGGGACCAGCATTTAGCACAAGCTACCTGGTTAGTTAACACCAGGGGGATCCATCAATCGAGCTGGTCCTGCTCAATCAGACCTTTTACATACAGTAGAAGGGGATAAGGTCCCTGTGGTGCATGAAAGGAATATGTTAGGGAGAACTGTTTGGGTTTTTCCTGCCTCAGGCAAAGGCAGACCCATTGGTGGGACTGTTTTTGCTCAAGGCCCTGGATGTACTTGGTGGGTGATGCTGGAATATGGAGAATTGCCAATCCGGCCAAAACCACGACAGTGTGCCAGAGCACTGGAACAGGCTGCCCAGAGAGGTTGTGGAGTCTCCTTCTCTGGAGATATTCAAAACCCGCCTGGATGCATTCCTGTCCAGCCTGCTCTAGGTGAACCTGCTTTGGCAGGGGGGCTGGACTAGATGAGCTCCGAAGGTCCCTTGTAACCCCTACAATTCTGTGATTCTATGAGCATAGACAGGACAAACTGTCCAAAGGAATATTCCATACCTCAGATGTCATGCTCAGTATATAAATAGGGGTTGGCCGGGGGCCAGGAATCTGCGATCACCGCTTGGGACGGGCTGGGTAACTGATCATCAGGTAGTGAGAGCGACTTGTGTTGTATCATTTTATTTTGTATATTCTTTTACCATTATTGTTATTATTAATGGTGGTGGTGGTGTTATTTTCCTCTTCCATTACTGTTCTATTAAACTGCCTTTATATAAACCTATGAGATTTTTTTTTCCCCTACTTTTCTCCCCCTTCTCCCTACCCTACTGGGAGGTGGGGAGGACTGAGCAAGTGCCTGCATGGTCCTATTTGCTGGCTGGGGTTAAACCACGACACCATGTCATTTTTTCTGCTTGCTTCTTATCACAGACTTATCTTCTGCAGTGGTGCCACGTGGTGGGTCACATCGTGGTCAATTGATTTTCATGACAGATATTCTACAGGTCTGAGACTGCCTTCCTCAGAGAACATTTCAAATACTTGTGGTTTCAGCCATGCACACAAATATATATGTGCACGCGCACACACACACACACACACATATATATAAGGAAATTCCTGCAACAGCATCACTAGCATTACTGTCACCCCACCACCCTCCTCTCCCATGCATTCACAGAGGGACAGAGGGATTGCAGTGACTTGATTTCCTCCAAAACACTGAGCTAAAGTTATCTGAGTTCCAGACTCAGCTTTACTATATGCAATATGTATTATGGCAGTCATACTGCTTTACATAGGCATATATGTATACATGCATGTTCCATACATAAGCGCTCTTCACCTATGCTATTGGTAGCAATAATATATACTAAATCTTATACCTGTATCCCAAAGCACTTTACAATACATTGTAGGAACTAACATGTTAAACTAAGATATACATTTGGGGCTCCTTGCCACAAGGTATTACTCAAGGTAGTTTCCCAGACAGCTTTCCAGCTTCCTTCTTTTAGAATCATATAATCATAGAATGGTTTGGGTTGGAAGGGACCTTGAAGATCATCTACTTCCAAGCCCCCTGTAATGGGCAGGGACACCTCCCATTAGACCAGGTTGCTCAACCTAGCAATGCTCTGAGCATTGTATCAATCTTCAAGCCAGTGCTTGGAGACGGTGTGTTTGAGCCGATACAGGCAGGATGCAGGGACAACCACAAAACCACGGATGAAAGGCAAAGAACAAATTTAATCTTGATACCTCAAGGATCGGGGAATCTCCAAAGCAGCACCCGGGCACAGGCATGCAAGCAGTGGACGCAGGCACTGCGGAGTGAGAGTCCTTAATTAGCAAGAGAGGCCTTGTTAGCAAGAGAGTGAGAGAGCGAGAGCACGCGCAGACTCCCTGTTCTTGCCAGTATTTCAAGGGTTCAAGCAGGCCTAGTTTTCCCACTGTGCTTTGATCTTCTTCAACAACAGGGCAGGAATTTCAAGCAGCTAGATAAGGTGTCCCTGAGTTCATCGCAGACTTCTGTTATCTAAGTGCAGATGTTCTACTTGCAAGCACATAAGACTGAACAACGTGTGATATATGTGTTTCCCAGCACCCAGGTGCGAGTCACTTGAGCATATTTACAATCCTCCTCGCCGATCTTCTGTTACTTTCCCACAACGTGTTTGTTTAATCAAGGAAAATATGATAAAATCTACTCAAAATCTAGTAAAATTCTAAGGCGCTAATTTTGCACATTACAGAATCCGCTTCCAGCAAAGATGAATAGGGGGCTAAGGTTTAAAAAAAGTGTCAAACTGTCAGTGTTCACCATTTCATTTATTTTGTTCTCATTCCTTTGCTCATCCAGCATTCTCAGGTTGAAAAATGGGTAAATTTATCCCAATCCCCTCATTCCATGTCCTGGCAGTATTTTTTTTCCCCCAAGCCCACTTTGCTGATACAAATTTTAGTAGTGATCATGGACAAATGAGTTTTCTATGGATCCCAAAAGACATTCAGAAGTCCTCTTACAGTTGACCTTCTAGTTGTTGGGATCTTTGTGCCTCAGTTTCCCATGTAAAATGGGTATTTCTGCATTGTCTTTCCTTGAAACTGAACTTTCCAACACTCCTGATGGGGAATAGTCCGCTGTGTAATACAGTTGTAAGACCAACATGCACTAGGATCTCTGTAGCACACAGTTTTGGAGAATTAATGAATAGCATTAGTCTATTGGAGATTTATGGATATTTGCTCTCCTCATGGTATCTAAGTGCTCTCAGAGACCAGAATCAGTACCTTTAAGGCTGGAGGGCAAAATACCACCCAGCTCTATGTGTTGGGTATAAAGGTAGACAGAAAAGCTGTGTTTGTACTGCTGAGAATCGCATCGCTCTGAGAGCAGCTGTGTGTGGTTCACAAATGCCTTAAGCATGTTCTAATTTTTGGAATAGACATATCGGACTTAAAATCTACCTCTGAATTTGTGTAGTAGCAACAAACTGCTCAAGAAAACAGAAACACCGGATCATAACCGTTGTGTAATGTACCCATATCCTGCCTCCTGCAAGCTCCTTCTGAAGACTCAGTTTGGAGTCAAAATAGCTTCAGACCGTGCTGAGAAATCTTATTGTACTGTAGGAAATACAATAGAGGTGGTGGTGCTTTTGTGGGGATTCCTGTGGTTCACATAGCTGTGACTTGCCAGCCATATGGTTCTGGATAACATTTAGGAGAACTCTCTGAAGGGGAAAAAAGCTATAAAACCACAGAATATTACTGAAGAGTTGCCCAGCTATTCTATCTTGTCTGTGTGACTGCTCTGGGTGACTGATCTCTCATTGTTTCGGTGTATGCATCCCCCTTGGGGAAGTCAGCTTGCACATTTTATATCTGATGCTGGATGGGACACTGCAGCACATCTACTTGTTGCAGAGGTTTCTCAGGTGCTGTGATTTGAGGTAACTGTTTGTCCGCCCAGGCTGTGAAGTCAAGTATGTTTGCCCTAGCCTCTTGTCTTTGTTCGTAACCTTCATATCTCCAGGTATTTTAATATTCATCTGACAATATTTATCCCTCTTGCCTGGTAGGTCTGGTCTATATTAGCATGTTGGTAAGGTCCATTGCTAAAAGGTCTGACTGCATTTTAACTTTGCCACTGCAGACATGTTAAGTGCATGAACATTGCTCATGCTCAGTAATGTTTAAAATTACAGATGTAAAACAATGTGTAAAATGGGATCAATTGCAACTGATGTTGATTTATTTAGCAGAATGGATGTTTGCAACTTTGTTATTTTCCTTGATCACAGCGACTTAATCTTCTTCCTCTGCCACAAATATTAATATAAATTATGTTCATAACTGATTTGAGGCAGAGTGATTAGGAAGAAGTATTTGATCCTTGATCTGTCAATAGTTCTTTGCCTTTGTTGGAGCACATTATAATGCTGCCCTGCTATTTAATTCTACAAGCATCCCTGAGACTCATTTGTCACGTGGATAAGGGAGTCCCCTGTGAATGGTGTCCTTTGGTTTCATTTCTGTGATACAGCTTTTTAGGAAATCAGAGCCAGAGAACTCTGTACCTCTGGTAAGAGCCAATGTACCTTAGTCCAGAAATGCATTTGAGCCAAAGCAATGGCATATGGAAAAATTAAAATAAATAAATCAGCAGCTCTGCAGTAGGTGAGAAAAAAAAAGGAAAAATAGGTTTCTGGAGAATAAAATAAGGTTATTGGGTGCCAAGAGAGTGAGGTTGCATTGCCTAAAGATGGAAGGGGTAAAAAAGTTGATAAAAGTAATAGCAAAATAAAGTGTTCCAAATTTGTGACATTGTATTAGTCCAGAAATAATTTAGAATATCATAAGAGGAGGAAGTACAAAGAGAACTAAAAGTGAAGAGTAAAGATAAGAATGATTCATAAATTGAAATATGATAGTTTTTCCCCTTCTTCTTCTAAGGAATAATGCATCCAGTAATGTAACACATACTTCTTCAAGGGCACTGAAGGAGTGCTGCACTTTAGATACTTAAAATAGAAAAGCCAAGAAGAATGTGGCCAAAATACTTGAAGATGGGGGTAATAATATTTTATTTCTTTAGTAATTGCCATGTATTGAAGCTCAAATTGACTCAGAAGATGAATTCTTGGAAACAGGAACAAAGAATAAATAGAAGTAATCTACAGAAATGGGCTGGAGAGGAGTTTGCTCATAACTGTAGAAAAAGGAGAATGAAAATAGGAGGAACATAGGAACATATCTCTCGCCTTCATTCTCTCTAACCAGGCCCTGGGCACTTCCATCTCTTTTAAAGGTATGGCACCACTGTGAAAAGAAATATAAAGGTTGTTGAAGGCAGTCATGAACTGGTAGTCAAAACATGTTTTATAGAGTAGATTTATTATTTCTATATTCATTATAAGCGTTCATCCTGGACAGATCTTTGCAAGAGGACAGAAGATAAAACTGACACTTGGTTGATCTTGAATATAAATGGTTTCAAACTTTGCAAAAGGTTTGGATTCAGAATTATTTTTGCAGAACATTGAAGGAGAATCGGTGCTCTTGTACTCAAGGCTTGGGTTAAGAATCAAGCTTCCAGGATTTAGTCCAACCTTTCCATGCGCATCTGTGTTGACTTGTCCAGAGTCCTCTTCATCTTTCATGTTTTGGCTTCTGTCATGTCAAACAAGTTGCCCATCTCACGCCACAGGACTTTGGCATCTTAGGGTTCCATGTTACAAACAACCAACACTCTGTAAGCTCACTGCGGTCCATAATATCAAGGAGTATAATTTCATTACTGAGATAATGCAATTTATCCATTGTCTCAAGTTGGACCTGTATTCTCCACTATTTTTAATTTGTAAACTTCATAGATAAAGTTCAGGAGAGTTCAACGTGCTAGGTAGGAAACAGGAGGGACGGCTTTTCAAAGGCACAAGCATCCATGTCTCCTTATAAGCAAGTAGGAGCAAAACATTTTCAAATCCAGGGAGTATGAGACCTGAGATGGCTCCACAGATAGTGTCTCAGAATCAGAAACAGAAAGTAAGAGAACTGTATCACTCACCAAACCTCACAGAGACTTGACTTACTCCATTTTCTCTCTTTGAAAGACTCCTTTTCCTTCCAGAATTAATTGGATAGAAATAGTAAACATATTTTTTCTTAATTAACCATACAAATTTGTGCATATTGGTTTGATCACAAAATACTGGCATAGGGCCAAATCCTCCCCTTCCTCAAGAACTTAAACAATAATGTGCAAATTGGCCCCCCAAAACTATTTCCTTTTGAATATTTGAGGTGTGACCATGACAGCATCAAATTTTGTGTTTCCTCACCCCCACAAAATATAATTTTTATTATTTTTTTGTTCCCTAGTACAGTAGTCATACTAACAGTAATGGTGAAATACAAATTATTGGAGTGCTCTTCAAAAGAGAATTAGAAAATTTTATTGAGAAGTGTTGGTGAAGCAGTTGAAATAATTGGACATGTAAGTTCAATGCCCTGCTCTATTACAGATAGACTTTATGGTTTAGAGTTTTTTGAATAATAATCATGAAGTCCTGAAAGACTGTGCAAATTGGAGACGGTTGCCTGAGAAATCTGTGTTTTCTTATACATTTCGAGCTTCCCATTTCACGGCGCTTGGGACTATCTCAGCTGCTTTATAAGGCAGTTTCTGTGCGGGCTTGTATCAGTTTATATCTCGAAGGTACCTTGTGGGTGACATCCCTGCCAGCCGAGGAGAAGGCAGATACTGCAATTTATTCGGGGCTGGCGTTAGGTATGATGTGTCTGAACAATTTCTCAGTCCGGGTGAGGCATGAGGTTAGATTTTATAAAATTTTGATGGGGGCTAATTCACCATTCACCCAAAATATTTGGCAAGAGTTTTATTGCAATTGCACAATTTACTTACCCCAGCACAGGACAAAATTTGGGGATCTGGGTTTAACCAGGTGACAAGTGTGGTGCTTCCCTTTCCACTGGTTCTAAATCTCCTTTTTTTTTTTAAGGAAAAAATCGAGTATTGCTTTAAACACTGAATGAAATTCTGGCCTCTTCAAGCTATTTTGCGATTGGCTGCCAAAGGACAATTTATTTCGTCATCTCCAAAACACCTTTCAACGTTAGCGTGCATTACGCTTTTTAAATTTATCATTTATGAGAAACTCGGGAGCAGAATCCTATCCTGATCCCTAAAAAAAGATACAGCACAAAAAATTCCAGCAGTATAAAGGTTGGTGGGGTTTTTTTTGTTTTGTTTTTTTTAATTCTACCACTATCAGCAGGCCACCCACATGCTTAGTCTAGAAGAACCAGCTCTAGGCGATGGGAGAGGCTGTGCAGTCTCTGCACCCCTACAAAACTCAGCTATTTTGCCAACAAGGATGCCGGTTAAAGCCAATTACGGCAGGGATTTTACGGTCCAAACAGCTGTCCGGTTGGAATTGGACTGAGACCACCAAGTCATTCCACGCCTGCCAAACAGGCAGCCCATTGGTTAAATAAAGCTGCGTATATATATATATATATTTTATGAATAGAAGTGGAAGGTTTAATTTGCTTTTGTTTGTGGGGTCTTATTTATTGCTGGGAAGTGTTTGGATGCCTGCTGGGTATTTGTGGAGAAGGGCTGCGAAAGCGGCACGTATTTCATCGGCAGTTCTGGAGGGCTGGGGGTAAGGCGAACCCAAGGAGGAGGACGGAGCCTTTGGAGCAAGTCAGGGAAATTATTGCCAATTATAACCAAACCCCAAAACCCACCACCCCACCTAAGAACCCCCCCATGTGTATGTATTTTGTGTGTGTGTATGTATTTTGTGTGTATGTATGTGTTTATTCAATATTAAGGAATCACTTATCCTCAAAAAAATTTACCTCCCGTTTAGGTATGTGACTACTTTGAATTACAGCACTTAAATGACGTCCTTACCTGCGCCTTTACACCTGTTTTCTCCGGTTTGATTAGTTCATGCACCTTGAGCACTTCCCTACGTGCAGTTTTTACCCTTTCCCCTGTTTAGCCAGCATATTTTTTTCCCTCCTGTCTTTAACATGAAAGCCCGATGCGGCAACTTGGGAGAGGAAAGCATTTTTTAAATTTCAAAATGATGACTTTTACAAAAAATCAAAGGTGCAACGGTAAGATTGGAAACACTAGCAAAAGAAGCCCAAGGTGGCTTGAGTGTCTGCAGCTACGCCTAATTCCTAGAAAAACACCTGCATTAGGCTTAAAGTCACTGGCATCATTTTAAGACACTGACCCCAAAATTCCTGGCTTCATGCAGATTTCTCATTAGACTAAGACAATTACAAAACATTCACAATATGGCCAATATTTCTGATTTTTTTTTTTTTTTAAATACACTTCTAAAGCAAATTGCTTGTTCATGGCACGTTCATGGAGTTAAAGCTCCCCAAAGTTAAATTTGCTATCTACTTCCCAGCTCCATCATGCAAAGCCTTCACGATTTGCTGCAGAATATTTGACTGCCTTTAGTATCAATGCTTTCTCAGCATTTGCCTCCTCTCACAGGACATCTTCACTCGGCTTCTTTCCCTGATGTCTCACTGCACCTTTTGCTCATATTTTTTCCCCTTCAGATACCTTTTTTTTTAATTCACCTACTCATCTTTCCTTTTTCCTCTAAATAACCCCTCTGCTACCAGCTGGCTCATTCTTGCCTTGTCTGCCTGCAGTTGTCACATCCAAAAGTTTGTTCATAATTTCAGGATTACATTATTTACCTCTTATTCCCCTGATGTCCTCCCTTTCTTCCTCCTTTTCTCCTCCTTTCTTCCTCCTTTCTTCCTTTTCTGCCCTGTTCCTTTCCAGTCGCAGATGTTCTGCCCGCCTGCTCTTTATTCTCTCTCAAAGATTTTCTGTTTTATCACTAATTATTCCTGTCCTACTGCCAATAGGATTTTCGCACTGTTGGTCCTTTCCCTGGTTTAGTTCTCCTCATCCATCCCAAATCTTGCTCCGGTAATTTAGTTTATTTTATGCTTTCCCAGGTTCCCCAGATGTCCTGGTTTTGTCCTCAGTCAAGCAGCTGCTTCCTCAACCGTTTTTCAAATGTCAGCCCTTCTCCAAAGAATTTTGACAATTTCATTTTTGCTTTTAATTGACTTGTAAAATCAGCGAAGAATTCTCTAAAAGTAGAGTTTTTAGTTGGGATAGCGCATTTTAGAACAAATGGTATTCCACCGTGCTGCTTAGGTAATCAAATCGATCACAAGCCCTGCATTGTTTTTAATTCTTTGGAGTAAAGACGACCTTCTGTATGAAGGCACACCGACATGTTAAAGCCTTCAAAATGAAAAAAATGTTTCTGTCTTAGTTTCCTCAGCTGTATTTCTTTCCCATTTTCCAGTGGTCCTGCATGCTGCGTAGTACATGTATTTTGTAAAGGGGCTATAGGCAATATCTAAATCAAAAGCAGTGTATCTGATAAACAATATCTTTGTATCTTTATAACAAATTCACAGAATCACAGAAATAATATCACAAATAGTGTTCTCCTCTATCCCACCATTTGTAGGGGTTGATGAGGTGATAAATAGGAGGAGCCAGCAAATTAACTCCTGGCTCCGAGACTGGTGCATCCGGCAGGACTTTGGCTTTTTTGATCATGGGCTGATCTACAGGAAACCAGGCATGCTGGCAACAGGTGGGGGAAGCCTAACCTGAAGGGGAAGAAAGATCCTGGGACAAGAATTAGCAGGGCTCATTCATAGGGCTTTAAACTAGGTTTGAAGGGGGATGGGGATGAAACCAGGACTACAAAAGTGGTGCCTGGGAGCAGCATACCAGTGCTTCTGGGTACAAGTGTTAGCATTAGGTCTTGTCCCCCCAAGGAAGTAGCAGGACAGTTAGCCCAGCTGAAGTGCATCTACACTAATGCACGCAGCATGGGCAACAAACAGGAGGAGCTGGAGGCCATTGTTCAGCAAGGAAACTATGATATAGGTGCCATCACAGAAACGTGGTGGGAAGACACGCACAAGTGGAGTGCGGTAATCGATGGCTACCAACTTTTCAGAAGGGATAGGCAAGGAAGGAGAGGTGGCGGGGTGGCCCTCTATGTTAGGGACAGTTTTGAATGTCTGGAACTTAACAGTGTGAATGACAGTGTTGAGTGTGTATGGATAAGAATTAAGGGGAAGGCCAACAAGGCAGACATCGTGATGGGAGTTTGTTATAGACCCCCCAACCAGGATGCAGAATCTGATGAAGTATTCTATAAGCAGCTGGCAGAGGTCTCACAATCATTTGCCCTTGTTCTTGTGGGGGACTTCAACTTCCCAGACGTCTGCTGGAAATATAACACAGCAGAGAGGGAACAGTCCCGGAGGTTCCTGGAGTGTGTGGAAGACAACTTCCTAACGCAGCTGGTGAAGGAACCAACTAGGGGAAGTGCCCTACTGGACCTACTGTTTGTTAACAGAGAAGGTCTTGTGGGGGATGTAAAGGTTGGAGGTCGTCTTGGGCACAGTGACCATGAAATGGTATAATTTTCAATTCTTGGTGAGGCAAGGCGGGGAGCCAGCAGAACTGCCACCTTGGATTTCCAAAGGGCAGACTTTAGCCTGTTCAGGAGCATGGTTGAGAGTGTCCCTTGGGAGGCAGTCCTGAAGGGCAAAGGTGCCCAGGAAGGCTGGTCATACTTCAAGCAGGTGCTCTTAGAAGCACAGGAGAAGGCCATCCCCATGTCTCGAAAAATGAGCCGACGGGGAAGTAGACCAGCCTGGCTAAATAGAGAGCTTTGGCTGGACCTCAGGAAAAAAAGGAAAGCTTACATTCTCTGGAAAAGGGGGTTGGCAACTTATGAGGATTATCAAGATATAACGAAGCTGTGTAGGGGGAAAATTAGAAGGGCCAAAGCTCAATCAGAACTCAGCTTGGCCACTGCAGTTAAAGACAATAAGAAGAGATTTTTCCAGTATATCAATAGAAAAAGGAAGACTAGGGAAAATGTAGGCCCACTGATGAGAGAGACGGGTGCCCTAGTGGTGGAAGACACAGAGAAGGCAGAGCTACTGAATGCCTTCTTTTCTTCAGACTTCACTGCCAAAGCTGCCTCTCACGAATCCCGTACCCTGGAGGCAAGGGGGAAGGTCTGGAGAGAGGAAGATTTTCCTTCAGTTGAGGAGGACCGGGTCAGAGACCACTTGGCCAATCTGGACATTCACAAGTCCATGGGCCCTGATGGGATGCACCCGCGAGTGCTGAGAGAGCTGGCAGATGTTATTGCTAGACCACTCTCCATCGTCTTTGAAAGGTCATGGGGAACAGGAGAGGTGCCTGAGGACTGGAGGAAGGCTGACATCACTCCAATCTTCAAAAAAGGCAAGAAGGAGGACCCAGGGAACTACAGACCAGTTAGCCTCACCTCTGTCCCTGGGAAGGTAACGGAGCGACTCATTCTGGATGTCATCTCCAAACATGTTGAGGAACAGGAAGTCATTGGAAGTGGTCAACATGGATTTACCAAGGGTAAATCATGCCTGACCAATCTGATAGCTTTCTATGATGTTATAACTGGTTGGCTGGATGAGGGGAGAGCCGTAGATGTCATCTACCTTGACTTTAGCAAGGCTTTTGACACTGTCTCCCATAACATCCTCATTAGGAAGCTGAGGAAGTATGGGCTAGATGAGGTGACGGTGAGGTGGATCGAGAGCTGGCTGAGTGACAGAACTCAGAGGGTTGTGATCAGAGGCACAGAGTCTAGTTGGAGGCCTGTAACCAGTGGTGTCCCCCAGGGGTCAATACTCGGTCCAATTTTGTTCCGTATATTCATTAATGACCTGGATGATGGGACAGAGTGTATCCTCAGCAAGTTCACTGATGATACCAAATTGGGAGGGGTGGCTGACACTCCGGAGGGCCATGCTGCCATCCAGCGTGACCTGGACAGGCTGGAGAGCTGGGCAGAGAAGAACCTAATGAGGTTCAACAAAAGCAAGTGCAAGGTCCTGCACCTAGGGAGGAAGAATGCTAAGCACCAGTATAGGTTAGGGGTGGACCTGCTGGGAAGTAGTTCTGAGGAGAAGGATCTGGGGGTCCTGGTAGACAGTAAATTATCCATGAGCCAACAGTGTACCCTTGTTGCCAAAAAGGCCAATGGAATCCTGGGCTGCATAGGGAAGAGTGTGGCCAGTAGGTCAAGGGAGGTCATTCTGCCCCTCTACTCTGCACTGGTGAGGCCACAACTGGAATACTGCATCCAGCTCTGGGCTCCCCAGTTCAAGAGGGACAGGGAACTACTGGAGCGGGTCCAGCATAGGGCAACTAAGATGATTGAGGGACTGGAGCATCTCCCTTATGAGGAAAGGCTGAGAGAGCTGGGACTCTTTAGCCTGGAGAAGAGAAGGCTGAGGGGAGACCTTATTAATGCTTACAAGTATCTCAAGGGTGGGTTTAAGGAGGATGGAGCCAGACTCTTTTCAATGGTTCCCAGTAACAGGACGAGGGGCAATGGGCACAAGTTAGAACATAGGAAGTTCCGTTCAAATACACGGAAAAACTTCTTTACGGTGAGGGTGACAGAGCACTGGAACAGGCTGCCCAGGGAGGTTGTGGAGTCCCCTTCTCTGGAGACTTTCAAGACCAGCCTGGATGCAGTCCTGAGTAATGTGCTCTAGGCAATCCTGCTTTAGCAGGGGAGTTGGACTAGATGATCTCTAGAGGTCCCTTCCAACTCTGAAGTTTCTGTGATTCTGTGATTCTTTGTGAGTAAAGAAGCATATGTCCATTTCCAATGAAATTGTTCAAGTTTGATGAAGATACATCAGAGTTTAGCAGCTAGAGCTGCAAACCAGTAAGCAAAACAAAGAAACCTGTTCTCCACCTTCCTGATTAGACAGATGAATAGAATAATTTTTTCAATCTATTTTGACAAATATTTTTCATAATCAGGTGATTTCTAAAATGTAAGTTTGAGATATGTTCCACCAAAAGGAGGTGTAAAAGAAGTGATAAGACATCTGAAAAAAAAGGTATGTGAAAACATATGTACTAGTTTGGGGTAAAGCAGAGCCAACTTTCTATTCAGTGAGAGAGGCTCTTGCTTACACTTGTTGCTGTAGCAAACAGGGTCACCTGACCTGTCCACAGGTGTAACCCTTCCATGGGGTAAACAACCAAGTCAGCTGACCCAAACTGACCAATTGGGTATTCCATCCCATCTGCCATGCTCAGTATAAAAGCTGAGGGAGCGAAGGGCTTAGGTTGGTTCCTGTTTAAATGCTTTTTTCTAAGGGTGGTTTCCTTTGGATCTTCATCAATGGCTTGCTCTCTTTGATGACTGGTGTCTGAGGGGGACCGCATCAGCTCATCTGCCTTTTGATTCTGGTCAGTGTGTTCCAGTTCCCATTTGTCACTGAGTCTGGTCTGGAACTTCCCCAGTGCCTGCGAGTGACGTCTCCCTGGGAGCTTGATATGTTTTTGTGTATATTTGTATAATGGTATCTATTTTATTATTTCATTTTTTTATTTTCTTATTAATATTTCATTGAAGTAGTTTAGTTTTTTCTAAACTCACAAATCTCTTTATCCCTCCTCTTCCTCTCCTTGGACAATGTTGTCTTGTGATTGGCCAACTTGGCCCAAACCATGACAATATATAAAAATGCATTTAGAAAATGTATTAGGGACAAAACCTCTCAGTCTTTGCCATTCATTACTCAATGTGCATCCAGTGATGCCAGAAAGTTAGGATATGTTAAAAATTTTTTGAGTATAAAAATACCTATTAAAATATATAGTTCTGTCTTGTGACTGATGTGAAGCAGAAGGAGTATCCTCCAAGATAAAGCAGTGAATAGAATAGAGTGATGGCCATCTGTTTTAGAGGGAAACATGAGTCACTGTTACATAATCAGACATTTATATCTGATGTCCAATGATCTAAAAGGAACTAGCTGATTATCCTCCAAACCAGGCTTTAACAAGTTTTTGGAAAGTTGAGGAAACTTTCTGAAGATTGTATGACTGCCAGTAAAATCCCAGCATTTGAATGGAGCAGAATCATAGAATGCTTCTGGTTGGAAGGGACCTTAAAGATCATCTGGTTCCAATTCCCCTGCCATGGGCAGGGAAATTTTCAACTAGACAAGGTTGCTCAAAGCCCCATCCAAACTGGCCTTGAACACTTCCAGGGATGGGGCATCCACAACTTCCCTGGGCAACCTGTTCCAGTGCCTCACCACCCTCACAGTAAAGAATTTCTTCCTGATATCCAGTCTCAATCTACCCTCTTTCAGTTTGAAGCCATTATCCCGTGTCCTATCATTACACTCCCTGATAAAGAGTCCCTCCCCATCCTTCCTGTAGGCCCCCTTTAGGTACTGGAAGGCTGCTATAAGGTCTCCCTGGAGCCTTCTCTTCTCCAGGCTGAACAACCCCAACTCTCTCAGACTGTCCTCATAGCATAGGTGCTCCAGCCCTCTGATCATCTTTGTGGCCCTCTGCTGGACCCAATCCAACAGGTCCATGTCCTTCTTGTGCTGAGGGCTCCAGAGCTGGATGCAGTACTCCAGGTGGGGTCTCACCAGAGCAGAGTAGAGGGGCAGAATCACCTCCCTTGACCTGCTGTCCACGCTTCTTTTGATGCAGCCCAGGATGCGGTTGGCTTTCTGGGCTGCGAGCGCGCATTGCCACCTCATGTAGAGCTTCTCATCCACCAACACCCCCAAGTCCTTTTCCTCAGGGCTGCTCTACAGCCATTCTCCACCCAACCTGTATTTGTGCCTGGGATTGCCATGACCCACGTGCAGGACCTTGCACTTGGCCTGGTTGAACTTCATGAAGTTCGCACAGGCCCACCTCTCAAGCCCGTCAAAGGTCCCTCTGGATGGCATCCCTTCCCTCCAGCGTGTCGACCATGCCACACCGCTTGGTGTCGTCAGCAAACTTGCTGAGGGTGCACTCAATCCCGCTGTCCATGTCACCAACAAAGATGTTAAACAGCACTGGTCCCAGTACTGACCCCTGAGGAATGCCACTCGTCACTGGTTTCAGCGTGGACATTGAGCCATTGACTGCAACCCTTTGAGTGTGGCCATCTAGCCAGTTCCTTATCCACCAAGTGGCCCATCCATCAAATCCATGCCTTCCCAATGTAGACACCAGGATGTCGTGCAGGACAGTGTCAAACACTTTGCATAAGTCCAGGTAGATGACATCAGTTGCTCTCCCCTTATCTACCATTGCTGTGGCAACATCATGGAAGGCCACCAAATTTGTCAGGCACGATTTGCCCTTGGTGAAGCCATGTTGGCTGTCACCAATCACCTCTTTATTTTCCATGTGCCTTAGCAGAGATTCCAGGAGGATCTGCTCCATGATCTTGCCGGGCACAGAGGTGAGACTGACTGGTCTGTAGTTCCCCGGGTCATCCTTTTTTCCCTTTTTGAAAAGGGGGGTTATGTTTCCCCTTTTCCAGTCAGCGGGACCTTCACCAGACTGCCATGACTTTTCAAATATAATGGAAAGCGTCTTGGCGACTTCATCCGCCAGCTCCCTCAGGACCTGTGGATGGATTTCATCCGGTCCCATGGACTTATGCACCTTCAGGTTCCTCAGGTGGTCCCGAACCTGATCTTCTCCTACAGTGGGTGGTTCTTCATTCTCAGAGCCCCTGCCTTTGCATCCTGCAACTTGGGTGGTGTGGTTGGAGCCCTTACCGGTGAAGACTGAGGCGAAAAAGTCATTCAGCACCTCAGCCTTCTCCATATCCTGGGTGACCAGGTCTCCTGTCTCCTTCCTGTGAGGGCCCGCATCTTCCCTAGTCTTGTCTTTATCCCTGACGTACTTATAGAAGTTTTTCTTGTTATTCTTGATGTCCCTGGCCAGATTTAAGTCTATCTGGGCTTTAGCTTGCCTAACCTGCTTCCTGGCCACTCGGACAGTTTCTCTGTATTCCACCCAGTCCTTTCTTCCACCCTCTGTAGGCCTCCTTGTTGCTTTTGAGCTTGTCCAGGAGCTCCTTGTTCATCCATGCAGGCCTCCTGGCATTTTTGCCTGACTTCCTCATTCTTGGGATGCACCATTCCTGAGTTTGGAGGAGGTGATCCTTGAATATTAACCAGCTGCTTTGGGCCCCTCTTTCCTCCAGTACTTTTTCCCATGTTACCCTGCCAAGCAGGTCCCTCAAGAGGCCAAAGTCTGCTCTCCTGAAGTCCAGGGTAGTGAGCTTGCTGTGTGTCCTCCTTGCTGCCCGAAGGATCTTGAATTCTACCATTTCATGATCACTGCAGCCGAGGCTACCCTTGAGCTTGACACTCGCCACCAGCCCCTCCTTGTTGGTAAGGACAAGGTCCAGCATAGTTCCTCTCCTTGTTGGCTCCTCTACCATTTGAAGAAGAAAGTTGTCATCAACACATTCCAAGAACTTCCTGGATTTCTTGTGCCCTGCTCTGTTGTCCTTTCAGCAGATATCGGGGTGGTTGAAGTCCCCCATGAGGACCAGGGTCTGTGAAGGCGATGCTGCTCCTATCTGTCTGTGGAGGGCCTCATCCACTCTGTTGTCCTGGTCAGGTGGCCTGTAGCAGACCCCTACCATAATGTCCCCTGCCCCTGTGTTCCCTTTAATCTTGACCCATAAGCTCTCCATTGGGTCTTCATCCATCCCCAGGTGGAGCTGCATGCACTCCAGCTGTTCATTGACATAGAGGGCAACACCCCCTCCTTGTCTTCCCAGCCTGTCCTTCCTGAAGAGTCTGTATCCCTCGATTCCAATGCTCCAATCATAAGAGTCATCCCACCGTGTCTCTGTGATGCCAATAAGATCGTAGCCCTGGAGGTGTGCGCGCATCTCCAACTCTTCTTGCTTATTTCCCATGCTACCTGCTTTTGAGTTAAGGCACTTCAGCTGGGTACCCAATGAAGCTGCCTCACTGGCTGGAGTGGCTGCATTTCCTTCATGCTGCTCTTCAGGTGGTCTTCCTCTGGGGTGTTTTATCTGTGACTCCCCGGTTCCTATCTCCTCAGGAGCCCCTGGCTCGTCCCCATAAGACTTTGATGAGAGACTCAGTAAACTGGTTAGTTTTTGTCTCCTGCACGTTGGGTTAAATAATACTGAATGCATCCCTTACTAGACACCAGAAAATCCACACAATCCCCTTGACTGAGAAAAGGCCTCTTTTTGCTGTCTTGGGTTTAGAGCATTTCTGATGCTCCCATATATTTTTTTATTTTTTAATAATTCTTTAAGACTGTTTAATTTGTTGAATTCTTTCTTTTTGGGGGAGTATTAATTGGGCACCTTCTACCACCTAGACACTTCTTTTCAAGAATGCTGTGAGGACTGGGTAGCTTTGACAGCATCAATCCTCTGTCAGATCTGCAGCTGATGAATGGATCCAGCAGTTATGAAGTGGGACTGACAGACGCAATGATTATCCAAACCTTATTTCCTGAAGAAACCAGGCTAAAAATTATTCAGTAATTATCACTAATTGGCCAGAATGCGTCTCCAGCATTCAATGAAGAATATTTAATCTGATATTTATGTTCATCTTTTCTTTTTCTTTTCAACACTAAACCAATATTTGTCCCTACCTCACCTTCCCAGTGGTTATTCCAAAGACTTGCCTCCCTAGAGCAGCCACCTAAGGCATTTCTCTGTCCAGATTCCTTGAATACAGCTACTAGGGGTCTTTTTATAAACAAGATCATCTTGGATAACATGAGAGTAACTCATGGATAATTTGGATAACTATCAGCCTCTGGAGATAACAGAACTATTTCCTCAGGTAGTCAAAATAATTGGGTAACTGAGCCTTCTAACACCACCAACAAAAGTGAGAATGAACTTGGATCACAAAGCCACAAGAGGTAGAATTGCCTTTATAGAATTGCTATTGCTATTGCTAGCAATACCTATTGCTATCAAGATGATCCTCTCCATGATCTTTCTTGGTACCGAGGTCAGGCTGACAGGCTTGTAGTTCCCCGGATTGTCCTTCTGACCCTTCTTGTAGATGGGCGTCACATTAGCCACCCTCCAGTCATCTGGTACCTCCCCTGTTGACCAGGATTGTTGATAAATGATGGAGAGAGGCTTGGTGAGCTCTCCCACCAGCTCCCTGAGTACTCTTGGGTGAATCCCATCCGGCCCCATAGACTTATGTGCGTCTAGGTGCAGAAGCAGATCATTGACTACTTCCTCCTGGATTATGGGTGGGTTGTTCTGCTCTCCGTCCTTATCTTCCAGCTCAGGAGGCTGAACCCCCTGGGGATAGCTGGTCTGACTATTGAAGATGGAGGCAAAGAAGGCATTAAGTATCTCAGCCTTCTCTTCGTCCTTGGTTGCAACTTCCCCCCCCCCTGGCATCCAGTAAGGGATGGAGATTCTCCCTGGCTCTCTTTTTGTTGATGTATTTATAAAAGCTTTTTTTCTTGTCCTTAATGTTAGTGGCCAAGTTGAGCTCCAGCTGGGCTTTAGCCTTCCTAATTTTCTCTCTGTATAACCTAATGATATCTCTGTACTCCTCCTGAGTTGCCTGTCCCTTCTTCCAAAGGTGGTAAACCCTCCTTTTATTCCTAAGTCCCATCAGTGAACAGAGCATACCGTTTCTCATTATCTGAGAGTTCATTATACGGTGGTGTCCTGGTTTGAGGTAAAACAGAACCAACTTTCTGTTCAGTAATTTTACTTCTTAACTAAGCCTCTTCTAACTCTCCAAAATTAACAGCATATTGTGCCGAAAACTGTTGGTTCTCAGAGTGATGAGACCAGTGTTTATAGCTCGTGCCAAGGAATGGTATGCAGAGAGGCTCTTGCTTATACTTATTGCTATAACAACCAAGGTCACCTAATTTCGTTATTTGCTCCATTGGAGGGTCGGAGGGGTAGAGAGGTCACACGTGTGGGGAGGAGTGGACAGGACAGATGATTCCATCCCATATGCCCCATGCTCAGAATAAAAACTGAGTGATCAAAGGGTCAGCCCTCTTTCTTCAATGGCCAGCGTCCAAGGAGGACCCCGTCTGTTCACCTGCCTTTAAACCCGATCCATGCATCTGTCTTCTCGTCATTGGCAGATTCGGCCTAGACCACGACAGGTGGGGCTTCCTCAGCACAAGTCACCACCTCCTCTGGTGGCATTCTGGAATCATTGCCTTCGGGCCAGTTTGTGATCACTTCCACAATTCCTGTACGATTGGGGTTTCCTATTCAAGCTCGCTGTGTGATTAAGGCAACCCACTTAGTCCAGGTAGCATTGGTGGCATGATGAGTAGAAGGAACTTTACCCGTGAACATCCAGCCCAGGACTGGTAATGGGGGCACCAGGAGGAGCTGGGCTTCAGTACCAATTACCTGTGAAGCAGTTCTAACTCCTTCATATGCTGCCAAGATTTCTTTCTCAGTTGGAGTATAGTTGGCTTCAGATCCTCTGTATCCCCGACTCCAGAATCCTAGGGGTCAACCTCAAGTTTCCCCTGGTGCTTTCTGCCAGAGGGTCCAGGTAGGGACATCATTGTTCCCGGCTGCAGTGTAGAGCACATTTTTAATGTCCCATCCTGTTCAGACTGGTCCAAGGGCTACTGCATGCACAATCTCGTTTGATTTATTCAAGGCTTGTTGTTGCTCAGGACCCCACATAACCTCATTTTTCTTTCAAGTCCCTTCATAGAGAGGTCTCACAATCTGACTATAACCTGCAATGTGCATTCTCCAGAAACCCACAACTCCTAAGAAGGCCTCTGTTTCCTTTTTGTTAGTAGGTGAGGACATAGATGTTATGTTAACATAGATTTTGTTAATCACATCAATTGGGATCTGACGACGCCCACCTTGACACTTAATTCCTAAGAACTGGATCTCTCGTGCAGATTCCTTAACCTTAGCTCTTTTTATGGCAAAACCTGCTTTCAGAAGAATCTTGATTATCTTCTTACCTTTCTTGAAAACAACTTCTGCTGTATTACCCCACACAATGATGTCATCAATGTATTGCAGGTGTTCTGGAGCTCCACCCTTCTCCAGTGCAGTTTGGAACAGTCCATGGCAAATAGTAGGGCTGTGTTTCCACCCCTGGGGCAGTCGATTCCAGGTGTACTGGATGCCTCTCCAGGTGAAAGCAAACTGTGGCCTGCACTCTGCTGCCAAAGGAATAGAGAAGAATGCATGAGCAATGTCAATTGTAGCATACCACTGGGCTGCCTTTGACTCCAGTTCATGCTGCAGTTCTAGCATGTCTGGCACAGCAGCACTCAGTGGTGGTGTGACTTCATTCAGGCCACGATAGCCTACTGTTAGCCTCCAGTCTCCACCAGACTTTCACACTGGCCATATAGGGCTGTTAAAGGGTGAGCAAGTCTTGCTGATCACTCCTTGGGTCTCCAGCTAATGAATCAGGTTCTGGATGGGAATCAGGGAGTCTTGGTTGGTGTGATGCTGTTGTCAATGCACCATGGCAGCAGCAATTGGCACCTGCTGTTCTTTAACCCTCAGCATTCCCACCACAGAAGGGTCATCTGAAAGGCCAGGTAAGGCAGACAGCTGTGTAATGTCCTCAGTCTCTACAGCTGCTATACCAAAAGCCCACCCATACCCTTTCAGGTCTTTGAATTACCCTCTCTTGAGGAAGTCTATGCCAAGGATGCATTGAGCATCTGGGCTAGTAACAATGGGATGCTTCTCCCATTTCTTCCCATTTAGGCTCACTTCGGCCTCTAATACAGTCAGTTCTTGAGACCCACCTGTCACTCCAGAAATAGCAACAGATTCTGCCCCTTTATGATTCCATGGCAATAGGGTACTCTGTGCACCAGTGTCCACCAGGGCTCTATACTTTTGTGGCTCTAATGTGCCAGGCCATCGAATCCACACAGTCCAATAAACTCTGTTGTCCCTCTCCTCCTCCTGGCTGGAGGCAGGGCCCCTCTAACTTTGAGAACAACATCTACAATTAGCAGATGATTTCCTACCTGGACTGAAGAACCACTCCCCGTTGACCAGAGCAGCCATCCTCCTGGAAGAATTCGTTCTTCTATCTGTGTTACCTTGCAACTCACTCGTGCCTGTAGGGTCTTTTATCCCACTTACTCATGTCCTCTCTATAGTCACAGAGGCAAAACGTAGTGTGTTCTATCTCTTCTGAGTTGGTTTCATAGGGCATCTTCTAACAGCTGCGACATGAGTTCATGCAGGGGAAGAGTGGGCTCTTTCCTCCATCCTGAACAGTTTATCAAACAGTTTATCAAACAGTTTCTCATTTTTCTCAATCATTTTCTCAGTTTTATCAGTCAGTTTTTCCACAGCTGCTACAGTGAGGGGACAAGAAATACTGTCTTCATACTGTCGCATTCTGCTAGCCACTTCATTTACAGTTAGTGCATCATCATCACATCCTCCCCAGATCAGTGTTGACAAAGTGTGGGAACACATTGATGGTGCACTCTGCACAAACTTCCACAACATAGGTCGTTTGCATGGCATTTCATCAGGGTCTACATTCACTTGACAGTCACCATAAATCATCTGTCGCACAGCCAATTCTCTCAGGTACTTAATACCTTTCTCCATGATGGCTCATTTGCTCAAGCGGCATTCGATATCATCGTTAAAAGGATATCTGCCCTTTACGGCTGATATGAGTCGCCTCCAGAGTCTGAGAGTGTGTGACTCTCCCAATCACTTTATCTATACCTCCACCTCTGGCCAGGTTTCCCAACTGCCTAGCTTCACTACCATCTAACTCCATGCTATCAGCCCCATTATCCCACCATCGGAGCAACCACGAGATAAGTGTCTCACCTTCATGACAGCTAAAATCCTTTCTCATATTTTGCAGTTCCTTCATAGAGAAGGATTTAACTATTACCTCTGTCTGATTCTTCCTCCTGTGCTGACGCTGCCTGAGAAGGACCCTCTCCCTGATCTCCTTGAAAAGGACCCTTTCCTGGATCTTCATCAGAAGAGTCCTCTCCCCTGGTATCTGGCTTTATCTGGTCTTTGTCATAAGGGGCAGGGGAACAAACTGACCTCTTTTTTTTTTCTTTCTGTTCACCAGGGCAACTTGTACCGGTGCTGATGGAGTTTGACTAGTGGCAGTGCATGTCGTACAACACATATACTCTTGCACTGAGATTTAATATAAAAACATCCCTGCAACCCATGCAGGAAAATTGACAGTAAAATCATGATTTTCAAAAAGCGACCATAATATCCAAAATCCAAAAGAGGTCCATCCCCTGGCTCTGATGGTGACAATTTGGCATGAGCAGTAAAGGGCGAAGTAAACTTTCCCAAGGTAAAATTGAAAGTGTAATCAGTAACAGAATCCATTACTTAATGCCTGAGGTATTTAGGTAAGGAAGCTATCCAATCAATCACAGTATGGATCATAATTAAACACAACTGCAGAATAGCACGTTTGAACCACTGCATACAAACACAAAGAGCAAATAAATTTTACAACACATATGGCAGGTTAAGCAGCATTATATCAACTAACTTTAAACAAAACCCTATAAAGAAATGATACAATATTCTGTCCAAAACAAACATGATGTGAGCTGTCTGTTTTACTCTCTGAGCAAGCTGGGATTCAAACTTTTAAGGCAATCTGTCAGAGCCCTGGTTGAGCCCCGGTCAAGCCCCACATTGGGCACCAATAAATCCTCAAGCCAGGACAACATAGTTTAAGCAAGTCCACAGCAATGGATCTGGTGTGGTCATGTACAACCATGGGCTGGTTAGGTATAAGGACTGAGCAGAGCAGCAGTTGGTGACCAAAATGTTCATCAGGGTCATCATTCCTGTGACTATTAGAGTCACTCTTAAAAGCAGGTGGAGTTCTTTCCTTTTTCTCTTAGAAAGCAGCATGCCACCTATGTCCTTTATCCAACCTCAGATCACTTCATCCAATATGGCTTTGTCTTATAGATTGCAGGTACTATTTTTGGTATAGTGCTATAGAAAGCAGGAAAGAAGTGTGAAGACCTACTGGTCAATTATCCTGCTAAGCTTGTGAGACAAGCCCTTAAGACTAAAGTTATTTGCAAAGTACTATGGGAGTATGCATGAGTTGCCTGAAGCATCCTGTAGCTTTGAGAGGTTCTAGTTAATCTGAGGGGAGAGACAAGTGCACACGGAAACACAAAATCACTGAATGCTTGGGGTTGGAAGAGACCTTAATGATCATCTAGTTCCAACCCCCCTGCCCTGGGCAGGGACACCTCCCACTAGACCAGGCTGCTCAAAGCCCCATCCAAACTGGCCTTGAACACTTCCAGGGATGGGGCATCCACAACTTCCCTGGGCAACCTGTTCCAGTGCCTCACCACCCTCACAGTAAAGAATTTCTTCCTGATATCCAGTCTCAATCTACCCTCTTTCAGTTTGAAGCCATTATCCCGTGTCCTATCATTACACTCCCTGATAAAGAGTCCCTCCCCATCCTTCCTGTAGGCCCCCTTTAGGTACTGGAAGGCTGCTATAAGGTCTCCCTGGAGCCTTCTCTTCTCCAGGCTGAACAACCCCAACTCTCTCAGACTGTCCTCATAGCATAGGTGCTCCAGCCCTCTGATCATCTTTGTGGCCCTCTGCTGGACCCAATCCAACAGGTCCATGTCCTTCTTGTGCTGAGGGCTCCAGAGCTGGATGCAGTACTCCAGGTGGGGTCTCACCAGAGCAGAGTAGAGGGGCAGAATCACCTCCCTTGACCTGCTGTCCACGCTTCTTTTGATGCAGCCCAGGATGTGGTTGGCTTTCTGGGCTGCGAGCGCGCATTGCCACCTCATGTAGAGCTTCTCATCCACCAACACCCCCAAGTCCTTTTCCTCAGGGCTGCTCTACAGCCATTCTCCACCCAACCTGTATTTGTGCCTGGGATTGCCATGACCCACGTGCAGGACCTTGCACTTGGCCTGGTTGAACTTCATGAAGTTCGCACAGGCCCACCTCTCAAGCCCGTCAAAGGTCCCTCTGGATGGCATCCCTTCCCTCCAGCGTGTCGACCATGCCACACCGCTTGGTGTCGTCAGCAAACTTGCTGAGGGTGCACTCAATCCCACTGTCCATGTCCATAAGACTTTGATGAGAGACTCAGTAAACTGGTTAGTCAAATGTCAGTTTGGCCAAAGTATTGGAACAGTTAATTCAGGACTTTGTCAACAAAGAATTAGATGCTAAAAATATAATTAATGATATCAACATGTTTGCATGGAAAATAGGTCTTGTCAAACAAACATGTTATATTGTTTTTGACAATATTACAGGTCTGGTTGATAGAGTCAATGCTGATGATATAATGTACTTGGTTTCTCCAATTAATTTGATTTAGTACCACATGACAGATTAAAAAACCCCCATACATTATATGGAATTAACAGGGCACGCGTTAGATGGATTAAAACTCCCTGTCTGACAGGTCTTGAAGTGGAGTTTTTAATGGGGAGAAATCAATGAGTTAAGTTGCTGCTAATGCAGTCTCCAAGGGATTAGGGTCTTAATATAGCTCTCTTCAGCATTTGTATCAATGAGATAAATCTGAAATAAAATCTGAAGATGCCGCAGTGGTTTTTAGATGACCAGTAATGAGCGCAGTAAGTATTGTGTTTGGAATTGCCTAACCAAAGGTTCAAAATCTAATAGAGTAATGTCATAAACCAAACAAAATGTGCCACACCCATCAACAGAGGCTACAGACAAAACTTACAAAATAGAAGACACTGTACTGAAAAATAAAAACAACTAAAATTTAATCTGAAAACTAGGAAACGTGAGGTGATGACTATCTCAATGTGGGATTTTGGCGTGATATTCAAACAAATATCATTTTAGAAAATACCAAAAAGGAGATATCATGGAAAATATGTATTATTGTCACTATATTATAATTATAGGAATAACAAATGTTTTTAGAATTTCCAAACAAAATGACACTTGGAAACAAAAATGGCAATCTTTTCTTCAGAAAATGTCAACACAAATTATTAGATATTTCCAAATGTTCTTTCAGCTCTTTTGGACACAAAGATTTATATTGATTTTGACCACACTTTATGAATAACTCCCATCCCTCTCGAACTGTGTTTTGTTGTTGGTTTGGTTTTTTTTTTCCCCTAACAAATGTACTCATTAAAAAAAAAAGTCATTCATCCCTGTTCATTGCTGAGTATTAGTAGAAAGGCTACTAAATTTGTTGTGGTTGCTTGAAAAAAAATGGATTAAGGAAAAAAAAAGGGTTTCTGCAGATGGAAGGCAAGTATTATCAATTTGTATTTGGAAAAAAAAATAGGCTTCATCTGATTTGAGCACTGTGTATGGCTGCTGATATATGGAAAACTTGTATAGCAGGGGACTGGGCATAAATGGGAATTTTAGTTTTATAGACACAAGTCCAAAAGCTAAAACTAAGAGAAATTCAAACTTGAAATTACATCCAGTATTCTGCTAGTGGCAGTTGTGGTATATTGGATCTGCTTATCAGCCAACATGGCGGATTCCCTGTGATTTGGCATGTTTAAGGCAAGGCTAGGTACCTTTCTAAAAAATGTGTGATTTAATCCACCTTCAGGAAAAAAATAATCAGACAACAGGCTGTGTATACAATAGATCATCATTGCCTGCCTTATCATCCACAGAAGCTAGAAAATCAAATCAAACTACATTATTCTCATAACTTAAAATAAAAAAGGAAAGAAAGAAAAAACCTCTTGGAATTGATGGACCTTTTATAAAAAGGTTTGAATTCCATCTTTCATAATTATACTCTAAAGTCATGCTCAGATAATTCAGAATGCTTCAGATTTCTTCTTAAAGACAAAATAGAGTAATTCCTGACTAAACCTCTGAAACTCCCTCTAGAGCATCGGTGATGTTAAATTACTACTTCTCTCCCAGCAGCTGGGGTAAATCCCCTCTTTCTGCCTGTCAGACACCTGCAAATGCCCCTCTGCCACCAATGGTGCCCTCCAACCTCAGAGCGCTACTCTATTTTATCTCTCATTTCTGGACACTCTCTGTGTTTAATTCCAAGTAATTTTTTTTCAATGTATCCATGAACACACATACTATGCATCCAATTTGGTCATCATCTTATGTATGCCGAATGCGTTTGTATACATTCCTTTTAACTTGGATCCTAGCATGCGGCTCATTGCTTCACTCTCCCTGCACCTGACATGTTAACGTATTTTCTTGCTCCATAAGTCAGCATGTTATGTTGATAGAAAGTGATCTACTGAAACATGAAAAATCACTTCTTTTTCTTTTGCTTTTTAAATACGAGACATTGCAATGTAGAAGGATTTGGACACATTGCAATACCCTATTCCAATATTCTTTCAAACCAAAGTGTTACTGCTGCTATCTGAAACATGTCATGAATACTTGACAGGTACTTCTTTTTTCTCCTTTTCCATATTGTCTCACTCAACAGCAGGCCCACATTTTCTCTAGTTTTCCTTTTGCCTCTGATATGCTTGAAGAAGCCCTTCCTGTTGACCTTGACATCCCTTGCCAGGTTTAATTCCAAGGAGGCCTTGGCTTTCCTCATTTCATCCCTGCATGCTCTGGCGGCATTCTTGTAATCTTCCCAAGTGGTCAGTCCCTTCTTCCACATGCTGTAAACTCCCTTCTTCCATTTGAGCTTTTTCAGAAGCTCCCTGCTCAGCCATGCAGGTCTCCTGCGTCTCTTGCCTGATTTCTTGCTCTTAGGGATGCACCGATCCTGAGCTTGGAGGAAGTGGTATTTTAATATCAACCAGCTCTCTTGAGCCCCCTGACCTTCTAGAGCCCTAGCCCACGGGATCTCTCCAAGCAGTTTCTTGAAGAGGTCAAAGTTAGCCCTCCTGAAGTCCAAGGCTACAATCCTATTTGTTGTTTTGTGCATACTGCCCATGATCCCAAACTCTATCTTCTCATGATCACTACAGCCAAGGCTGCCCCCTACCTTCATGTCCTCTGCCAGTCCCTCTTTGTTTGTCAATACTGGGTCCAGTAGTACTCCTCTCCTTGTTGGCTCCTCCACCACCTGAGTCAAAAAGTTATCATCAATACACTGGAGGAACCTCCTGGACTGTACATGCCTGGCTGTGTAGCCTTCCCAGCAAATATCAGGGTGATTGAAGACCCCCATGAGAAGCAAGGCCTGTGATTGGGAGGCCACTTTCAGCTGTCTGTAGAAGGCCTCATCAGCTTCCCCATCCTCATCAGGTGGCCTGTAATAAACACCCACAGTAGTGTCTCCTATATTAGCCTGCCCCTTAATCCTTACCCACAAGCTCTCAACTGTCTCTTCATCCACCCCCAGGGAAAGCTCAATACATTCCAGATGCTCTCTCACATAAAGAGGAACTCCACCACCTCACCTGGCTGGTCTGTCTTTCCTGAAAAGGACATCGCCATCCATGACAGTGTTCCAGTCATGTGAGCTGTCCCACCACATCTCAGTAATTGCAATGAGATCATGGCCCTGCGACTGCACACAGATCTCCAACTCTTCCTGCTTATTCCCCATGCTGCATGGCACTCAATTAGAGTCACAATTACCCAAATAAATCTTAATTCAGTATAGTTCTAAATACTTGTGTACTCCCATGATAGCTTAGTAAATCATAGAAGAAAGGTAATTTTCTGCCCTATCCCTGCTTTCATACTGTCATATAAAATAGTGCATTCTGTTGAAAATCAAGAGAATTTTTCAAAAATTATGTATATTTGCCATTTGTAATGCTTCCTTTCTGATGGTATGTTATACTGTTCTTTGGCTGTTAGAAAATTGTTCAATCCACCTGCAAAACAAAACGTAAAGCAAAAACAAAACCGAAGCAAGTTTTTATTTGTGAAAAGTTCTTGAAATATCTATGGGAAAGATCAAATCTTCTGAAAGTTCTTGAGAAAGTTTTAATTTTAAGAGCAGGAGGACTTGATGGCTTTTTAAATTCTTTTTCTTCTCAAACCTGGGAGATCCAGTTTTATAACATGTGAAGCTATTTCACATCTGCAGTGCAAATGCTGTCATCTTCCAGTGATGTTTCCATCTTGGGCAGAACTATGCTCAGAGGCACAATTTTACTGCTGCCGTGGCTGACTGTGACAGTGGTAGTCCTGATGATTTCCATGGCAGGTTACGTTACTTCTTAGAATCATAGAATGGTTTGAGTTGGAAGGGACATTAAAGATCATCTGGTTCCAATTCCCCGGCCGTGGGCAGGGAAATCTTCAACTAGACAAGGTTGCTCAAAGCCCCATCCAAACTGGCCTTGAACACCTCCAGGGATGGAGCGTCCACAACTTCCCTGGGCAACCTGTTCCAGTGCCTCACCACCCTCACAGTAAAGAATTTCTTCCTGATATCCAGTCTCAATCTACCCTCTTTCAGTTTGAAACTGTTACCCCGTGTCCTATCATTACACTCCCTGATAAAGAGTCCCTCCCCATCCTTCCTGTAGGCCCCCTTTAGGTACTGGAAGGCTGCTATAAGGTCTCCCTGGAGCCTTCTCTTCTCCAGGCTGAACAACCCCAACTCTCTCAGACTGTCCTCACAGGAGAGCTCCTCCAGCCCTCTGATCATTTTTGTGGCTCTCCTCTGGACCTGTTCCAACAGGTCCATGTCCTTCTTACGTTGGAGCCCTTCTTGAAAACTCAACTCACCTCACAGTTCATGAGAAGAGGCCCATGGTGCCTGACTGAATTTCTCTTTCCAAGTGAACAAACCATTCACTTGTAGATGGGCATATCCCTTGCTGAGTGTGGGAAAGTAACGGAAGATCAGCAAGGAGGATTGTAAATATGAGGTTGTAGAGAGGTGGGGGTCGGTCTCTTCTCCCAAGTAACAGGCGATAGGACAAGAGGAAATGGCCTCAAGTTGTGCCAGGGGAGGTTTAGATTGGATATTAGGAAAAATTTTTACACTGAAAGGGTTATTAAGCATTGGAAGAGGCTGCCCAGGGAAGTGGGTCACCATCCCTGGAGGTATTTAGAAGATGGGTAGACATAGTGCTTAGAGACATGATTTAGTGATGTTTTTTTTCAGAGTTAGGTTGATTGTTGGACTGGATGATCTGAAAGGTCCCTTCCAACCTAGGTGATTCTATGATTCTATAAGTGACTCACACCTGGGGTGCTGGGAAACACATATATCACACTATTTGTTGTTCAGTCTTATGTGCTGCACTTAGATAACAGAAGTCTGCGATGGACTCAGGGACACCTTATCTAGCCACTTGAGAATCCTGGCCTGTTGTTGAAGAAGATCAAAGCACAGTGAGAAAACTAGGCCTGCTTGAACCCTTGAAATACCATCAGGAACAGGGAGTCTGCACGCTCTCACTCTCTTGCTAACAAGGCCTCTCTTGCTAATAAGGACTCTCTCTCACTCCGCAGTGCCTGCGTCCACTGCTTGCATGCCTCTGCCCGGGTGCTGCTTCCACCCGGACTCTATGGATTCCCCGATCCTTGAGGTATCAAGATTAAATTTGTTCTTTGCCTTTCATCTGTGGTTTTGTGGTTGTTTCTGCATTCTGCCTGCATCGGCTCACACACTGAGCATCTGAGATTAACCCTTCCCCTTCTCTCCCAGTCATAGTGTTTCCAACACATTTTTGGCTGTAGGCTACATTTTACAGGGATGGTGGAGATGTCTGTTGTTGGAGGCAGTGATAATGGAAACTCTGCTGATAACTAAGTTCAATCATCATTTCCTTGATTCTTTCCACTCCCAGTGCAGTGTGTGATCTGGGCTGGTCATAGCCCAAGTTGTTGTTACTCTGCTCTAGCCACTTTTTAAAGCCTTGTTCAGTTTAATAACTTCCTATGCAACAGTCTTGCCTTTTCCTTGTATTTTGTGACCATCAAGTGGATCTTCTCTAGCTTTATATCAGCCTTTTGATCTCAAAAATTTACTTTGCTTTGTGTCCTGAGCTGGACCAGTGCGGCGCATAGGAAAGTAAGACAAGGATGAGCAAGAGCTTAATGCAAGGCTCTGCTCTGACTACTGAAGTTAGCTGGAATTCCTCCTTTCAAAGCAAGATCTGATTAAAAAAAAAGAAAAATAAATTTTCCCATTAATTACCCACATTTCCCACTGAAATCAATAAGTGGTTTTGAGAGGTGAGAAAAGCATACCTGGTAGCCAGTCCAACTGGTATATCATTGCTGGGATATGTGCGTACCTTTGTGTTAATACTCTTCTGTATTTTTTTTGTTTTCTTTTTGTTCTTTCTCCAGCAAGGACAAGGTTCATCACACGGTACTGTGTGTGCTATGTTACATATTACATAATGATGCTTCGCTCCCAAGAGGTAGCAAAGAATTGGAAATGATGAAAAGGGTACGCCAAGTTAACAAACACTGTGCGTGCATTATAATGTGGCTGTGAGTTTCCAGATATATATCTGGTAAAAAAAAAGTTATGATAAATGCATGTTGATTTATTGAACAGGTCATCCAGCCTACGTGTAAAATCTTTGTGACAGCAGAGTACATCGTGGCATCCTGCAGCTATCCCTTGGCTTACTCATCACCTACTGGGAAATGCACTGTCCTTTACCGCCTCCTCTTTCCGGAGATATACATTTGCAAGTTGTCTTCCTTTTGTAAAATAAAATCAGGTTTATTCCCTCGAATATAGCTTAATATATTCTTTCTTTGCATGTGCTCTGAGCTGTTTTCTCTCCTCTATGTATCATAATGGCTGTGTGCAAGCATTCAAAACTTGAAGTCAGGAAGGTATCTTTTTCTGATAATGGGTTTCTTTGCTGACTAAATAAGGATGCTGTGGGCTGTAAACACAGTATAGACAAAAAATGTTGCCTGCCGCTTAAAGGGCCTTCTCATGGCAAAAAGGCTGTCCCTGGCCAAACTCATCTGACTTGCTTCACCTGATGGAGAGATGATGGCAATTAAGCAGTCAGGTCTTAGCATCGGAAGGGTATCTCCAGATCTGCTAAGAGCTTTGCTAAAAGTGAATTCATTCAAAACAAGATTAGAAAAAAGAATGAAAGTGGCTTTCAGCCATATGGAAATGTATTTTGGAAATGTCTGTTTATGACAATATTTTCCCAGTTTTCATCGGCTTTCGTCATCTGTTTAGTTTATTTGTTGCCTGAAAACCTTTGAAAGAAAACATTTTCACAAATGTGAAAACTTTCCATCTCTAGTTTTCTTTGTCTTTCAAAAGTAAAAAATAAAAAAAGAAAAAAGAGCTTTTCCTCCTGCAATCTAAATAGTGTGCTGCTCCTTAAATCACTTCCATTGAACCCAGCTCTCTATGGACTCAGGGAAAAAGTTAATTCCTATCACAAGGACTGAAGAGGAGGGGATTATTGGAGAAAAAGACAAAAAAGAGAGAAAAGAGACTGTAATACTTCATAAACCAAGCAGAAAAATCAATGTTTCCCCACCGCTACCTCCCACATCCTCAGCCAGCCACTTCTCCAGCCTCGGGGACTCCTGTACAATGCATGTGCTAGTAAGCACATATATGCACAAATCTAACAACTCAACAAAACTCTGTTCATCTCCTCCAGCCCCAAGCAGATGCATGGGTGTAGCTGGAAGCTGTAGGTAGCATAACAAGTCTAATATTGCAAATAGGAGCCAAAGTCACAGCACAGCTGCAGTTTATCTGCATGCTAGTGCAGAGCTCCTCATGAAGATCTCCTGCTGAAGAGCAGAATGTTTTCCACATACCACAGATCGTACCCAGAGCGATGTTCTCAACATGGTCGAGTGATGGTTGCAAAGACACTCATGAAAACAGTTGTGTTATAGATGTGGACCAATTGCCCATGAAAGGAGCAAGAACTCAACACCCAGACCACAGCAGACAGCTCACTTCACTGCTTCACTACCGCTGAAGCGATGTCTGATGCTTCAATGGCCAATCCCTCTCTCTTCCAGGCAAGGGAAAAGCAACAGGTCAGTCCTGTGAGTTCAAAGCAAAGATGCTTGTTGAATAGGCTCAGTCTTTGCTTCCCTCCTCTGTTGCAACAGAAGGATTTATGACAATATGGGTGCAGCGATGATCATACAGAGTTCCAACTCATCTTGCATTTTCTAGAATGCAAGATTTACATTCCTACCAGAAAGCATCTTATATTTTCAAATTATTGATAGTGTAGCTGATTATCTAGTGGGGATTTTGTATCTATTCTTCATGTGCAGAATTGTATTAAACCTACTTAGTCCGTACTGTCTGTGTTGAGAGGCAGGTAGAAAACATGTGAGACCTGTCTTCCTTCTACTTCTTTACATATCTATACTCTGTTCTGTATATGGCTCTGGCCAGAGGAAAGACAGCATTTTGCTTTCATCAGGAATGCTGTGAAATCCGCAAAGACTTATCTATCTAAGCTCCCATTATGTCACCAGAGTCTTAATTAAATTGCCCATTCATATGCATTTGAGATGTCCTTCCCATCTGGCCTCCAGCTACTACTTTAGAAGAGTATGGTTTTCTTATTGGTCCCGCATTATATCTGCCAGCTCAGTGAGGATCTCTTAGCTATCCTGGGACACATAAAATGGCACTAGGTATTAGAAGAGGTTGGAGGTCTTGCTGGTGCAGTCAGTAGAGCCTACAGAGTTAGTCACCTCCACCCGGGTTGGACTACAGTACTAGTGAGCTGAAAAATGCGCTTTATCATCATTAACTATAAAGAAGTCTTATGGAACACCTATATGTATGTGTCCTCATTGGGGAACTGCAAGGACTGTGTACTGCCTCCATCCTCTTTGATTTTCTGGGTAAGAAGAGAATGAAAACAAGCAAGGGGGACGCCTTATAATCAAAGCTAAAGTAGATTCAGGTTTCTAAATTTATTCTTGCTGTTACTAAATCTTGTTCTTTTAAGCTGCTTGGTTTAGAGATCTGCTACAGTTTTGTCTGCATAACCTAAGTGTACACCAATACAAATTTTGCTCTGTACGCTTATACATTTGTTGTTTTGTGGCTGCAATATCTATCACCCCAAAATATGAAGCCCTTCACTTTGATAAAAAAAAAAGTATGGTCTTTCTAACAGCTTTGAATTTCTTTCAACTGCTGAGCCCTCAAATCCAGAGCTCTCTTTCACCCCACCATCTCTGTTCTTGCATTCATGACCAAGGGTGAACCAAATGATGAAAGCTAGACTACATTTGTAATGAGATGGAGTTTTTAATAGATAATTTATGGCTGATCAAATGCATTCGGATGGGATGCTGAACCAAAATGTTCTAGCAGACATGTTTAAAGGAAAATAATAATGACAAAAAACATTCATTTCCATTTATATTCTACCTTTGCTTGACCTTAATTTAGTTAGTTTATGCAATATTCATACCAGCAAAAAAATCTTTCCTATATCTTTTTTACATAGTTCCACTGTAAGCCTGAGTGGATAGTAAAAGGAAATAGTAATAATGAATAGAGTTTTTTGAAATATTCATAGGGAAATTCAAAGGGCTCAGAATCTGATCTTTTTCCATTGCTTCGATTTTGCAAAATTGTTCTGGTTTGGCAGAATTTCCTGTTATATATCATATTTTTTTCATTCAGAAAATAAGACAACTTTCATTCTCAGCTCTGTTTTTTGAGCTTAAAAGTTGATCATGATCACTTTTCACATCACAATGCAATAAACATGACTCTAGGCATACAATGTTTTATTTTATGGTAAAGTCATAAAAACAAGTATTCTAGGGATGCAGAAGTTACCAGTCTGAAATTGCAGTTTAGGAATATGCTTATTTCTATGCAAAAAAAAAATAGTGCTACATAAAAACTACAGTTTGCAGAGTCCTTACAAACACATTGTAAACACTTTGGGGTATATAGAATCTAACTAAACTTTTCTCTCCTCTGTTATTCTTGAACCTGTCACAATATTTTATTAATATCCTCAACTTTATTGCAGCCTAGATGAAGTCTGTGAAAATGAGGCAGTTTACATCAACTGAAAATCTGGCCTTGAGCCTTTGATAAACATCTTATATTCCTCAGTTAACCTAATCTTTCCTATACTGGTATTTAGAGTGTGGTTATGACCACAACGCTGAGCATGGCCAGCTCTATGAGGAGTAATCAGTTTGCAAGGCAGATACTTTCCTCAGTGCTCTTTTTTGCCAAGAAAGAGGGTGGGTTCAAAATGGTGGTGGCTGTTGTAAGTTTGTTGTCATTAGGTAAGTCATCATGGGGTGTGGATACAGAGCTAAGAATCTTCCTATGTTATAAGCTTATCATATTGGAGAAGCCTCTGCACTGTCCATCTGTCAGTCTCCTGAGAACTTTGGCTGTCTTTAAACAAAAGAGGAAAAACACACGTGGTTTGAAGAAAATCAGATTTCTAACAAAATTGGTGAAAATCAAGACCTGGCAAAATAAAAAAAGTTCCCTTTCATGTCACATAGCACATCCTCACTGTCAGCTACAGTGTGTGCACTTTATTAGAGCATTTTTTTCCCCTAGATATAATGGCACCAATTAAATTACCTTGCAGCCTGTCCTTAATCTGGCAGGAATGATTACTCCATGAAACAGTTAGGGCTCTAATTGATATAAAGCGCCTGCAAAATATGTCTTTTGCAGCAGACCCTGTCAAAGTCACATTGATATGCTAATACCTATAGCTGGCAGAATCACTTCATAGAGAGAGACACTGAAAATTGAATTATTTCAATTTCAGTACCTAGGAATCTAGTGATCTGTCTGTATATGTAACTAAGTAGGTGCAGTACTTTATATGGGTAAACAGCTGTACTAGGGTGTTGCTATGGAAACTGCTTGACTCATGACAATTGTGTTAGTGATTAAGTCATTAGTGGTGTGAAATGTACTTTGAGGTTGTCAAGTGTACATTCCAGGAATATTTCAACAGTATTAGTGGAGCCTTTTCATTTGCATAATTTAGGCATTCACATATGATCTCATGATGGTGCAGGGAAATGGCATGCCACAGCCATGGCGGGGCTGTGCTCAACACAGGAGGATTGCTCTTGTGCAGTTCTGCAGTGAAATGCAATCGGTTCCTGCATGCAGAATAAAGCTCTCTTTATAACTGAACCTTCCTTTCCTTGTCTTTTGTTCTTTTGTTTTGTTTTTAATAAAAAATGTTTTGAATCATAGCACTGTTCAAAGCATGAACTGCTAAAACTTTTATGGTGCCAAGTTGACTTTGAAGGTCTGGACCTCTGTTGTTTCTTTTTTCTACAATATCTCCGGATTTACTCCAGAGAAACCACAAGTAGGTTCAGGATCATAGGGGGCTACTTTTTCCTCATCTTAGCTTTTCACTATTTATCACAGTTAGTGTGATTTCCTATGCTATAAAGCTGAATGATGGATCCCAGGACTTTTCTTGGAGTCATATTACCCTCAGCAAGATTGACAATGATATAAAACTGGGAGGAGTGGCTGACACACCAGAAGGCTGTGCCGCCATACAGCGAGACCTGGACAGGCTGGAGATTTGGGCAGAGAGAAACCTTATGAAATTCAATAAGGGCAAGTGTAGGGTGCTGCACCTGGGGATGAATAACCCCATGCACCAGTACAGGTTGGGGGCTGACCTGCTGGAGAGCAGCTCTGTGGAAAGACACCTGGGAGTCCTGGTGGACAACAGGATGACCATGAGGCAGCAAGGTGCCCTTGTGGCCAAGAAGGCCAATGGCATCCTGGGGTGCATCAAGAAGAGTGTGGCCATCAGGTCGAGGGAGGTCATCCTCCCCGTCTACTCTGCCCTGGTGAGGCCGCATCTGGAGTACTGTGTCACTGTGTCCAGTTCTGGGCCCCCCAGTTCAAGAAGGACAGGGAACTACTGGAGAGAGTCCAGTGGAGGGCTACAAAGATGATCAAGGGACTGGAGCCCCTCTCTTATGAGAAAAGGCTGAGAGGGTCTGTTTAGCCTGGAGAAGAGAAGACTGAGAGGGGATCTTATCAATGCTTATAAATATCTAAAGGGTGGGTGTCAAGAGGATGGGGTCAGACTCTTCTCAGTGGTTCCCAGTGACAGGGCAAGGGGCAACGGACACAAGGTAGAACACAGGAAGTTCCATCTCAACATGATGAGAAGCTTCTATACTTTGAGTGTGCCAGAGCACTGGAACAGGCTGCCCAGAGAGGTTGTGGAGTCTCTGTCTCTGTAGACATTCAAAACCCACCTGGATGCATTCCTGTCCAGCCTGCTCTAGGTGAACCTGCTCTGGCAGCTGGGGTTGTACTAGATGATCTCCGAAGATCCCTTCCAACCCCTACAATTCTGTGATTCTCTGATATGTCCTTTCTTCTAGTTTTAAGTATTGCAGACTACGTAAACCTTTTTTTTTCTGCTGTCAAGGTCATACAAAGAAGACTTTAGCAGGTCTTTTACAAGCTATCTAAAGAGACTCCTCTAGGTTTTATGTATCCACTGTCAGTAGGGTGCCAGCTAATGCTGCGATTTTTATTTCGCAGCATTATTATTATTCGCAGCATTGATTTTAACTTGCTGCGAAGTTTACAGTAAGTGGAAGAAGGGACTGACCACTTGGGAAGATTACAAGAATGACGCCAGAGCGTGCAGGGATGAAATGAGGAAAGCCAAGGCCTTCTTGGAATTAAACCTGGCAAGGGATGTCAAGCTCAACAGGAAGGGCTTCTACAAGTATATTGGAGGCAAAAGGAAGACCAGAGAAGTTGTGGTCCCACTGTTGAATGAGACAGGAGCCATGGTGACGGAGGATGCGGAGAAGGTGGAGTTACTGAAGGCCTTCTTTGCTTCGGTCTTTACTGCTCGGCCCAGCCCTCAGGAGTCCCAGGCTTTGGGGAAAGTAACAGGGAAAGAGGAAGACTTCCCTTGGGTTGAGGAGGATCGAGTGAGGGATCAGTTAGGTCAATTAGATATTCACAAGTCCATGGGTCCCGATGGGATGCACCTGAGAGTGCTGAGGGAGCTGGCGGAAGTCATTGCTGGGCCACTCTCCATCATCTTTGAAAGGTCCTGGAGAACAGGAGAGGTGCCTGAGGACTGGAGGAAAGCCAATGTCACTCCAGCCTTCAAAAAGGGCAAGAAGGAGGAGCCGGGGAACTACAGGCTGGTCAGCCTCACCTCCATCCCTGGAAAGATGATGGAACAGCTCGTTCTGGGCATCATCTCAAGGCATGTGGAGGAAAAGAAAGCTATCAATCAGAAGTACTCAACGTGGATTCACCAAGGGGAAATCATGTCTGACTAATCTGATAGCCTTCTATGATGGCATGACTGGATGGATAGATGAGGGGAGGGCAGTGGATGTGGTCTACCTTGACTTCAGCGAGGCTTTTGACACAGTCTCCCACAGCATCCTCATCGGGAAGCTTAGGAAGTGTGGGTTAGATGAACAGACAGTGGGGTGGATTGAAAACTGGTTGAAAGACAGAGCTCAGAGGGTCGTGATTAGGGGCACAGAGTCTAGTTGGAGGTCAGTGACGAGTGGTGTTCCCCAGAGGTCATTACTGGGCCCAGTCCTGTTCCATATATTCATCAGTGACCTGGATGAGGGGATGGAGTGCACCCTCAGCAAGTTTGCTGATGACACAAAACTGGGTGGGGTGGCTGACACACCGGAAGGCTGTGCCACCATACAGAGAAACTTGGACAGGCTGGAGATTTGGGCAGAGAGAAACCTTATGAAGTTCAACAAGGGCAAGTGTAGGGTGCTGCACCTGGGGATGAATAACCCCATGCACCAGTACAGGTTGGGGGCTGACCTGCTGGAGAGCAGCTCTGTGGAAAGAGACCTGGGAGTCCTGGTGGACAGCAGGATGACCATGAGGCAGCAATGTGCCCTTGTGGCCAAGAAGGCCAATGGCATCCTGGGGTGCATCAAGAAGAGTGTGGCCATCAGGTCGAGGGAGGTCATCCTCCCCCTCTACTCTGCCCTGGTGAGGCCGCATCTGGAGTCCTGTGTCCAGTTCTGGGCTCCCCAGTTCAAGAGGGACAGGAAACTAGTGGAGAGGGTGCAGCAGAGGGCTACCAAGATGATTAGGGGACTGGAACACCTCTCTTATGAAGAAAGGCTGAGGGATTTGGGTCTCTTCAGTCTGGAAAAAAGGCGGCTGAGGGGGAACCTTATCACCACTTATAAATACTTAAAGGGTGGGTGTCAGGAGGATGGAGCCAGGCTCTTTTCAGTGGTGCCCGGCCACAGGACAAGAGGTAATGGGCATAAACTTGAGCATAGGAAGTTCCACCTAGACATGAGGAGGAACTTCTTTACTTTGAGGGTGGCAGAGCACTGGAACAGGCTGCCCAGAGAGGTGGTGGAGTCTCCGTCTCTGGAGACATTCAAAACCCACCTGGACACGTTCCTGTGCAACCTGCTCTAGGTGACCCTGCTCTGGCAGGGGGGTTGGACTAGATGATCTCCAGAGGTCCCTTACAACCCTATGATTCTATGATTAAGTCAGATCTCACACATTCTTAGTTATTTTTGTGATTTTTTTCCTAATCCACTCACCCCTTAGAAGTTTAATATTTTTGGAGTGGCCAAGATGGAGGATTTTGCATGGCTGATCCCTAAATTAGCTTCCTTCCATCACAATATAGAAAAGCTGAAAGCATCCCCAGAGAGCTGGCTGGAGAAATTAAAAATATCTTCATAATAAACTGTGAACAAAAAAAGGTACAATTTTGGCATCATTCCTTCCATGATTCCTCCATATGCT
The DNA here is from genome assembly GCF_964199755.1 of Larus michahellis. Taxonomy (NCBI): domain Eukaryota; kingdom Metazoa; phylum Chordata; class Aves; order Charadriiformes; family Laridae; genus Larus; species Larus michahellis. The sequence continues at coordinate 11,412,650 of NC_133929.1, read as the reverse complement.
TTCTTATCTTTTTAGAAGGAACAACACAGGCAGAAATTTTTGAGTTAGTCTTCAAGGCCCTCTACCAACACAAGCAGTTAGCTTAATTTAAGACCATGAGCTAGATCTTTTGGTACAGGAAGGCCACGCATCATCTCTAAAGACGGTTTAACCTTGAGAACTTCTGTGTGGGGATAGGTGGAACTCCTATGAATGGCCAGGCTCCAAATACGCTGTCATGGGAGCGAGATCCTAGCAGTCCATTGTTCCTACATGCTCACACAAACAGGGAAGGCCTCCAAGATATCAAGACCCCCTCATTAGGATACGATGGCCAGGAGATTGAACAGGCACTTCCCTGGCCCAAAAATGGCTGTAGTCCATATTTATCTTCTATGCATTTGAAATTGCATCAGATATGCTTTAAGCCATGGACAATAGTTTATGTCTGAGCTGTGGCTGGTCCAAATAAAGTTTTCATTATGGAAGACTGCATGTGTAACAGAAAACTCCCACTTAGCTCTCAATTTCTTGGAAACAAGGACAGCCCTATATTCATTGCTTGTGTGGTTCTTGGCTGCTGAAGTTCCTTGTCATCGTTACTGGGTAAAACAGATTTATTAATTTTTCGGGTCATATCCTGAATTGAAGAATTGGAAGCAAAAAAAGGTAGGTTTGAACATCATCTACTGTCCATCTGTCCTTTCAGATGGATTGAGCAAGATGTCAGGGGCTTTTTTTCATCACAGAATCCTGTGAAAAACTCTGGTGCAAACCAGGGAGCAACTCAGTGCTAATTTTGTGTAGTTGACACACCTGATGTGGACTGAATCTACTCAGCAGTGGCTGCTCCTTACACAGATGCATTAGGACCTGCTACAGCTTCTTGTTGGCATAGGCTGACACAGGCAACATCATCCTTCAAGTCACATTTTTGTCTTAGAGACATAACTGTAAACTCCTGCAGCCAGCCAAAGCCTTTCTTGCTTTCTGGATTGCTGCTTGGTGGCAGGGGGGATTTAGAGATTGTGGCTCTCCTCTCTTCTATCTATAAATGGCATTTCTTGAAAAAGCTTTACAACATTTTAATTAATTCTTTCTGGGGTACACTGATGTTTTTTCAGGCCATTTTGAATTTGGCTTTGGTTTAGCACAGTGACAAACCAGGGCACAGCGAAGACCAGAGGCGATGTGTAAAAGGGAGAGAGACTATGTTGTGATGGAAAAATAAGGGAAGCACTCCAAACTAAAGACTTCAGGCAGGTATGAAATGACACTTCTGGCATGTCGGAGGATGTCGGAGTGGGAGACGGACCCGGAGTAACGATGGAATCTCAATATGAGTATGATCGTTCTCCCTTTATTCAAGTTTTCACAGAGTATATATAGACAGGCAATAAGAGCACGCGCTAGCGGCAGCTATATGATTGGCTTACAGTCTCTGTTCACGCGCTGTCCATGCAGTTCATTCACAGATCAGGTTGGTTACAAGAATTCACATAGTAAATTGCTTAGTCATTAGCACAACATGTTTTCTACCTTCTCAGTCCCCGTTTTTCCCATGTACTAATTCCATCTTCTACCACCTGTTTTGCCCTTAATCTAATCTCTCATAGTAGGGAGGCTGGCTCACGTGACCATTTTCTCTCAGACACATTCCTACAATCCCCCCTTTTTCTTCTTGAGCCAGCCAGACCTTATGCATGGCATTTTCTATCATGTCAGTCACTTTGCGGAGAACACACGAGGCTACCATAATCAATAATAATATAACCAACAGTAGCATGAGCCCTTGCTTTAGTAAGTCTGATAACCATCCCGTTATACCCCATGAGCTTGACCAATCATCGAAATCATTTTTGACCGCTTTTAATTTGGACATGTTATCCTTGTTGTGACGCTCTTAGCAGGTCATATACTAAACACAATTAAAAACAGAATCAAAAAGAACCCTGCTAAGGCAATAAATACCCAGATTCCTAAATTTAGCCCAGAAAGCCAATTTCTTTGGATTTACCCACGAGAAATCCTTTTGTAATATTTCAAATACATTGCGGTTGCTGACAGCACAAGCGACCCTGGAAAAACAATCGTGGTAACATTTCGATCATCATAGTTACTGGTTTTGAAAAGGTATGTGGCAAAAATACCCACTCTAACGCAGTCAGGCTCTTTGCGAGTGCATCATCCCACTGTCCTATCAGGGCATAAAGTTGAAATTCTTGTAGGAAGGTGTTCAATGTGTCTTGCAGCAGTAGTAGACTATATCTTATCTTGCAACATACTGTAATGCCTTCAGAGCTGTTGGGGTTAATGAACATAGAACTTACGGGGCGGGGGGGGGGGGCAGACACAGTGCTTCAGGGCATCCCCTGTACCTTCAAAGTGTGCTCATGTCTCTCTCCCCCTCTCTGACCTGAGACAGCCTCCTTATATCCTGCACTGGATTGACTGGAGAAGTACAGGCTAGAGTCGCTGCATGCATGGCCAGTGCACGCAGCGAGTCCCACCAGACTCTCCTGCACTGGATCGAGTAGAAAAGTACAGGCTAGAGTCGCTGCACTCGTGGCCAGCGTATGCAGCGAGTCTCACCAAACTCATGATCCAGCTTTGCTAACAGCAGCTGTCTGATACGTGTCTACATTGTTGTAATCCCTTCTTGTTATCTTCTTCTGTGAAGGTCAGGTTCTCATGGATACACACATAGTTTTTAGAGCAACATATTCTACAACTCGTACAAGGGTACGATGCAAAGCGGCATTTACAACTGATCGTATAATGCTTATTAAACACAGCAAACAGCATACTAAACATAACAGACAAATTCCTTCCACACAGGCGATGAGTATAATTTGCTTCAACCAACCCCACCCCCAAGTCCATCCAGCAAAAAGATTTTCAAAAGTGGTCTCCACAAGTTGCTGGTTCGGTCGGTGCAGTTCCTGCAACTGGGCATGGATGGATTTGGAGTGGTCACTTAGATTCATACAATACAGTCCTTTAAAATCTTGACAACCATGTCTGTGAGCTGAAAGCAAAAAATCAGTAGCAGTTCTGTTTTGCAACATCGCATATCGAATACTATCTACATCTAGCAATAACTCAGAAATAGCGGTACTAGTAGCATTGTTAAACTTATCCTTGGCAGCAAGAGAGTCCTTGTTATCAAGAATCCTTGGCAGCAAAAGAGTCCTTGTTAGCAAGAGAGCATGCGGACTCCCTGTTCTTGCTGGTACTGTGCTTTGATCTTCTTCCACAACAGGCCAAGATTCTCAAACAGCTAGATAAGGTGTCTGTGAGTCCATTACAGGCTTATGTCATCCAAATGTTTTTCTTGCAAGCACCTGAGACTGAATAACAATTGGTGTGATATATGTGTTTTCCAGCACCCAGGTGCGAGTCCCTTGCGTGTATTTACAGTCCTCCTCGCCGATTTTCCATTGCTTTCCCATATTCCACCCCCTTGCTCAGGAGACCGCTTCTGCTGGGTTCATTTTAGTCTCGCAGGGTATAACACAGAGCAATCTACTAAGGCATGCAATAACATATACACATATAGGAAAAAAACCAAAAAACATATCTCTATGGTACTGCTTTGAATCAGGTGTCCTATTTCTCTTTTTCTGATGCTTTCCTGTAATGCTTATGGCATACTTTTGTGCTAACGTGGCACATTTCCCATCTAATTGTTCCTGTTTGGTTTTTTTGTTTTTTTTTTGTTTTTTTTTTTTTTTTTTTCCATCACTTACGACTGACATAAAAGTCTGCCTTTGCAACAAGAGCTCAGTTTCTCATTTTTCCTTAAGTTTCTCATTTTCATACAGAGCATCCTATAGATTTTGGCTCAACTCCTTTTCACAATCAACCATGACCTTATAGACAAACAAACAACCAGCGATACGCCCTGCACGGACGAGCCGTTCCCGAGACCGTAAACGTGTCGGCTCATGAAAACTCCCCCAATATTTCAGGACTTCCATCGGTTCTACAGCCCATCCTGGTGTATCTACTTGGGGTGCGCTCGCCTTACGTCTAAACACTGTGTATATACAAACTTCTTCACTTGACGGAGTGTCAGCCCTAGATGCATACGAGAACAGTACCACACCGGGCAGAACACCTGCTCAAGTGGAGTCACCTAACGACACTGCACACAACAAAAATCAAACAGTAGCACACATGCTGATCAGCAGGTATAAGCCGGCGCCCACACACACTTACACAGCAGACATAAAAAACCAGCACTTCTATCTCAGGGAGGCGACTGGGGAGGGGAGGGGGTGAGGTGGGCAATGTCAGGAGCAAACAGCTCCGGCTCTGTCCTTCTCTGCTGACATTCTGCCTCCTCCATCGGCCTCAGGTGGAGCAGAGGGGATCAGCAGGGGATTGTCCCAGACCTTCGGACCTGGCCTGTTCGATCCCCCTCCCGTGGGTTGTAACGCTGCAAAAGCCCCGGCTGCCGTGGCTCGCTCCGCCTTCATATCTTGTAAGGTCGATAACACCAACCACCATGTCGTCGCTAACGGTGATGCCTCTTTGTCTTCTTTACTTATCACTTCCCACAGTTTTTTCCCAACAGCCTCCCATATTTCTGGTTTAAAAGCTGTCTGGGGCTCTGGTGCAAATCCGTTCTCTCTGCACCAGGTTAACAACCTTTGGAGCATACGCTCATCGTATTTCACCCCTCTCTTAGAGAGGATATGCAGGAGAAGTCTTAATATAGCCCCTTCTTCTTTTGTTACTTGTTGTCCCATCTCCTGCCCCGGCTTAATCAGTTTGAGCAACAGTTTCGCTGGTGTTTCAATCCCTCTCTTAGAGAGGATCCCAGCGAGTAGCGTGGCCGCAGCTTCTGTTTCCATAGCTGCGCCTGGGAGGTGAGGAGCGACCTCACGCCGTTGTCTGCTCCCGCTGATGCGCCCAAGCAGCACGTCTCCCAGCCGAAGTTTCCCACTCCCCTCCTCTAGCTGCTTACCGCAGTCTCGGAGAACTCAGTCGCGCTGAACCATCCTCTGCTACCAGATGTCGGAGGATGTCGGAGTGGGAGACGGACCCGGAGTAACGATGGAATCTCAATATGAGTATGATCGTTCTCCCTTTATTCAAGTTTTCACAGAGTATATATAGACAGGCAATAAGAGCACGCGCTAGCGGCAGCTATATGATTGGCTTACAGTCTCTGTTCACGCGCTGTCCATGCAGTTCATTCACAGATCAGGTTGGTTACAAGAATTCACATAGTAAATTGCTTAGTCATTAGCACAACATGTTTTCTACCTTCTCAGTCCCCGTTTTTCCCATGTACTAATTCCATCTTCCACCACCTGTTTTGCCCTTAATCTAATCTCTCATAGTAGGGAGGCTGGCTCACGTGACCATTTTCTCTCAGACACATTCCTACACTGGCAGGTTGGTTTTTTTAGGCTTCCCCGTCAATGAAAGCCTGATGGGTGAGTGGAAGTGAGCAGAGAGAAACTTGATCATCTTTGTTCAGTCCTCCAGAGGACAGCTCCCTGCAGCACTGATGTGGTTTTTTCTCCCTAGAAGCAGCAGCAGCAGCATAATGTTAACAAGCTTAATTTCCATTCCCAACAACTAGGAAGTGACCTTTGACCACTTCCCTGTCTGTTTGTGTTCTTGATGCTGATAGAGCCAGATTTTCACAAGACAGACCTGGGTAATTTTCATGGCAGCCACACTGTTGCAAACCAATTAGCAAGCTAGCTTGATAGGGTAAGGTTGCGGAGATACCCATGGCTACTTTAATAAAGTTTCTTGTGTATCAATATGATGCTATTGATTTTTCTCCCTTTGGACCAAAAGACTAAAGTTCAAGCTCTGTAGCAGATAAAGTGAAAACTGTGGAGATTCTATACCATGTATACTAATTTAACTTTTTGGAAAAAAAGGAAAGATCTTATATGCAGGCTTCCTTTTGCTTTTGTACACATTATTTAACATTAATGCAAATAAAGCTGTGGCTGCACTGATGATTCTGCTGGCCTAAAGGTATTACACACTGAGTCATCAGCAGACAGCTAGGCACTTTGCAGAGACACGTAGGAAAACATGATTTCCACACTCAGAAGTAGACAGGGCAGGCATCAGAGGCAAAGGGATGTTGGAAGTAAAAAAGCAATGAAACTGAGGGCCCCTGTGCAAGTCACTGCTGCTTAATGAGTTCCTGCCCATCAGTTAAGCCAGAATAGACATTGTGCAGACTCTTAGTCCACTGAGAGGTGGGTTTAAGCCACTTTGTCACCTTGTTGGCTTAAATCTCTTCCTGTGAGATATTCAGCACTTGGCTGCAAGACTGGTATTACAAGGAGAGCGATCCCAGCTGGACGGGGCAGAGAGACTATGTCATATCATTGTAATTTAACATAATTAACTGTCTGATTTTGCTGGAAAACAACTGGAAGTTGGCTTTGTCTGAGCAGGGGAGGGGAGAGTGTGAGATGCAAGAGTCCTCTCCCCCATGTGAGCCAGCAGCCCCCTGAAGCACCAACAAGGCTGGTGGTTCTGGGTTTCTGTGTCAGCTCTGTGTGGACTCAGTTTCTGCCCCTCCACAGGTTGTTCAGCCCCACCGACCCCAAACATTCAAAAGTCATGAGCCAGACTCCACAGGTTTTGAGAAAAGTGGAGAGAGCAATAACAAGGGATTTTATTTTTTTGCCTTCTGTGGGATAGGTGCTTTTAATACAGCCCTTTGTCTTCATCTTTAATCTCCTTCTGTGAGCATGAAATCTATAGTATAGCTTAAAGAGAGAAAGAAAGAAAGAAGAGATGGGAGCTTTGCTGGGATGTAGTGTTTTCATGACAGTTTGTAGACTCCCTCCCAAAACAGGCTGAACCCCAAACCATGTTTTCCTTCACTTTTCAGTTGCAGAAATCCAAAGGAATCCCAAAAGATGCTTTTTTTGGACAAACAGGAATATTTTGTTTAATGCGATCCATTTATTTTTTATTCTGCTGTCTGAAAACTCACTTGCCTGAGCTCTTTTCCAAGGAAGTGAATTAATCCTGTGTTTTAATGAGTGTTCCAGTAGGTAACTTGTTGGCAAAGTGCCAGTTTTACAATCTACAATGTACAGTATGCAATGCTTAATGCCATTAATAATAATCACGAACTCAGTGAATTTGGGTAATTTCTATAAGATATTGCTTCCATAAACAAAAGTCAAATTGACAGCTGTTGCATAATCCTGCTCTATATATTTCATTCTACTTTGTGTCTGTTTGCTGTTTGCTTTCTCAAATTTTGAGGACGAAATGCCTCTCAGTGTGAATAAACTCATAAATTTGAATCTAACATAGTTTTATGTTTGCCTCTGCTGCTTTAAGTTCAGAATTGCCAAAAGGAATAAATTGGATTCATTGACTTTATTTTACCTATGTTGAGAAGTACAAAGTGAGAAGCATCTTCCGGCCTGTTCCCAGTCTCTGCATTTGATGGGAGGCTGCCATTTACAAAAGGCAGTGGAGGCCTCTCATTTTTTTTATGAGACAGAGAGAAGGATTTTATAACCTGTGGCATTTTGGAAAAAGGATTGCATGCTACCTGTGACATGCCACAGAGCTGTCTCTGCAACAAGGCAAATAAGGGAGATTTTGTGCTGGGAGTATGCTATAGACCACCCCACCAGGATGAGGAGACAGATGAAGTATTCTATAAGCGGCTGGCTGAAGTCTCGCAATCGCCAGCCCTTGTTCTGGTTGGGGACTTCAACCCGCTGGGTATCTGCTGGAAATATAACACAGCAGAGAGCAGGCAGGCTAGGAGGTTCCTTGAGTGCATGGAGGATAACTTCCTGACACAACTGGTAGGCGAGCCTGCCAGGGGAGGTGCCTCGCTAGACCTACTGTTTGCAAACAGTGAAGGACTAGTGGGAGATGTGGTGGTCGGAGGCCGTCTTGGGTTTAGTGATCATGAAATGGTCAAGTTTTCAATTCGTAGTGATGTAAGGAGGGGGGTTAGCAAAACCTCCACCTTGGACTTCCGGAGGGCGGACTTTGGCTTGTTCAGGACACTGGTTGAGAGAGTCCCTTGGGAGACAGTCCTGAAGGGCAAAGGGGTCCAGGAAGGCTGGACGCTCTTCAAGAAGGAAATCTTAAAGGCCCAGGAGCAGGCTGTCCCCAAGTGTCGCAAGTCTAAAGGGCGGGGAAAATGGCCAGTCTGGATGAGCAAGGAACTTCTGATGGGACTACTTAGGAAAAAAAGGAGGGTTTACCACCTTTGGAGGAAGGGACAGGCAACTCAGGAGGAGTACAGAGATATCATTAGGTTATACAGAGAGAAAATTAGGAAGGCTAAAGCCCAGCTGGAGCTCAACTTGGCCACTAACATTAAGGACAAGAAAAAAAGCTTTTATAAATACATCAACAAAAAGAGAGCCAGGGAGAATCTCCATCCCTTACTGGATGCGGGGGGGAGGGAAAGTTGCAACCAAGGACGAGGAGAAGGCTGAGATACTTAATGCCTTCTTTGCCTCCATCTTCAATAGTCAGACCAGCTATCCCCAGGGGGTTCAGCCTCCTGAGCTGGAAGATAAGGACGGAGAGCAGAACAACCCACCCATAATCCAGGAGGAAGTAGTCAATGATCTGCTTCTGCACCTAGACGCACATAAGTCTATGGGGCTGGATGGGATTCACCCAAGAGTACTCAGGGAGCTGGTGGGAGAGCTCACCAAGCCTCTCTCCATCATTTATCAACAATCCTGGTCAACAGGGGAGGTGCCAGATAACTGGAGGGTGGCTAATGTGACGCCCATCTACAAGAAGGGTCGGAAGGACGATCCAGGGAACTACAGGCCTGTCAGCCTGACCTCGGTACCAGGGAAGATCATGGAGAGGATCATCCTGAGTGAGCTCTCAGGGCAAGTGCAGGGCGGCCAAGGGATCAGGGCCAGCCAGCATGGGTTTAGGAAAGGGAGGTCCTGCTTAACCAACCTGATCTCTTTCTATGACCATGTGACCCGCCTTCTGGATGCGGGGAAGGCTGTGGACGTTGTCTATCTGGACTTTGGTAAGGCCTTTGACACCGTCCCCCACAGCATTCTCCTGGAGAAGCTGGCGAATCATGGCATAGACAAGCGTACTCTTCACTGGGTTAAAAACTGGCTGGATGGCCATGCCCAGAGAGTTGTGATTAATGGGGTGAAATCTTCTTGGCGGCCGGTCACCAGTGGTGTCCCTCAGGGCTCAGTTCTGGGGCCAGTTTTGTTTAATATCTTTATCAATGATCTGGATGAGGGGATTGAGTGCACCCTCAGTAAGTTTGCAGACGACACCAAGCTAGGTGGGAGTGTTGATCTGCTTGAGGGTCGGAAGGCTCTACAGAGGGACCTGGACAGGCTGGATCGATGGGCCAAGGCCAACTGTATGAGGTTTAATAAGGCCAAGTGCTGGGTCCTGCATTTCGGTCACAACAACCCCAAGCAACGCTACAGGCTTGGGGAAGAGTGGCTGGAAAGCTGCCCAGCAGAAAGGGACCTGGGGGTGCTGGTGGACGGCCAGCTTAACATGAGCCAGCAGTGTGCCCAGGTGGCCAAGGAGGCCAACAGCATTCTGGCTTGTATCGGGAATAGTGTGGCCAGCAGGAGTAGGGAAGTGATGGTGCCTCTGTACTCGGCACTGGTGAGGCCTCACCTCGAGTACTGTGTTCAGTTCTGGGCCCCTCTGTACAGGAGGGACATTGAAGTGCTGGAGCATGTCCAGAGGAGAGCTACCAGGCTGGTGAGGGGTCTGGAGACCAGGTCATATGAGGAGAGGCTGAGGGAGCTGGGCATGTTTAGCTTGGAGAAGAGGAGGCTGAGGGGAGACCTCATTGCCCTCTACAACTACCTGAAAGGAGGTTGGAGAGAGGTGGGTGTTGGCCTCTTCTCCCAGGTGAATAATGACAGGACCAGAGGAAATGGTCTGAAGTTGCGGCAGGGGAGGTTTAGATTAGATATTAGGGAGAATTACTTTACTGAAAGAGTGGCCAGGCACTGGAACAGCCTGCCCAGGGAGGTGGTTGAGTCACCATCCCTAGAGGTATTTAAGAAACGTCTAGATTTGGCACTTCAGGGAATGCTCTAGTGGCAGAGATTGTAGGGTTTTTTTGTGTGTGTGTGTATGGTTGGACTCGATGATCTCAAAGGTCCTTTCCAACCATGAAGATTCTATGATTCTATGATTCTATGCACAGGAATAACTTTTGTTCTCAGTAATATTTATCCATGCTGGGATACATTCTGGTGTGGGGTGGCTGATCTGCTTAACCTCTCCAAAGAAATCTCCGGAGGGTCTGATGAAATGTAGGGTATCCCGAATTGGTATTGAAAAGTCTTTATTTTTCAGGTTTCTCCTTTCCTGTTTCCAAGCATGGCATAAACCTTTTACAGATGTTTTTGGATTTTTAAAAGACATATAAAGCTGTACTTGGACCACCTGCAAATGGGAAAAGGAAATGCTTGGAGCTGAAAGAGAAGAAAATGGCTATGGCTCTATCTAAACATAACATAAACGTGTGGTGGCATTTTCTGACTGTTGATATTGTCATAGTTAATGAATTTAGAGGGTGCACAAGAACAGTGCAAATCCATGAAGGCAGGACTTACATCTCAGCATCCCAACCAGCAATCTTGACATGAACAACCATTTACCCAGAGCATCACCTTTTGTTGCAGGTGCTTTTTATGATGAATATGACAGTAGCGTACCCATTGTGAGATAGATGAAATAGGAGACAGAGGCACAAATCTTCCTTCTTTCTCCAGTGTCACAGTATTCAGCTATGGAGAACAGTTATTTGGGCGTAATGAAAATGAGTGCACCAACATTTGACAGAGATCTGGGCTCACTGCTGGTTAATCCTTACTGGATAGTGATTCTTAGACACTAGGAGAGAAATTAAGAGTGGTCTCATCATCCTGTGCAGGTTTCAGGTTGTTGATGGACATGCTGGGAGAGTGCTCACCAAGAGCCATATGTCCTTCCAAAGTCCTGGGAAGTCAGCACAAAGACAGTAAAAGATCCAGGAATGGTGCAGAAGGACACTTGAGATTGATGAAACTGTATTTGTGATCCATCATCCATCTTGTGCAAACAGTTACTGTTTGGGCCTTTGCTGGCTGGGTTACTTTGACTAGCAGGAAATTCAAATGGAGCATTCAAATCACTAACAGGTTAAGGGAAAGTGAAGGGAAGGTTTGCCTTTAGCGGTGCATACGTGACTTAGCTGCGTCACGAGGCAAATACTGTCTGGGCTGGCTCATTTCTCCTTGATCTGCTAGAAGCACCAGCAGGTCTTGTAGAAAATATAAGAGGATGTATTTTTCTATTCCTGGATTCTCCTCTTCTGTTACCACCAAACGATGGGGCAAGATAGACAGGTGCAAAAAAAAAAAAGTCTGCCAATAATAGGGAGAATAGGGAGTTGCTTGTGAGATCAACTAGAGATGGTGAACTTCAAAATATGGGTTCCATTTATATTGTTGGGTTTTATTTTGCAAGTTTCTCAAAGGCAAATAATCAAGACAGAAAGCAATTTAACTTTCCAAGTCATAAAAAAGAGCATAGATATATAGATAGATTCGTCATTTTGCCAAGGCATGAAGCCTTCTATCAGCCTGGATTGAAGAGAATAATCACTCAACGTATGGACTCCCGCCAGGAGGCTGATGCTACCAGAGCTGCAATTATGTGTGGCACAGAAAGACAGACGACATATGAGGTTTACAGAGACAGTGCTGGTGAGGTGCTCTACTCTGCAAGATTTAGTACAGGATGCATAGGGTTGTCCTCAGGACTTTGGATATCCCAGCACATGAGATCACAGTGGATGGGATTAAGCAAAAAGGCAACAGGAAGAAAAAAATAAGAGCACCCCTTCTCCTCTCTCCCCCAAAATTTGTCAAATGTCTCAGCATTTCTGGGATAGAATTGGTCTGCAGATCACAAACATAAATTTCTCAGCATGTCCTGGAAAATTTTTTTGTTCTTATGGCCAAGTTTGCAGGCTACCTTTGAATTCTCCTGACTGTTCCTATGACTGAGTACATTGGATGAATGAAGCAACATAGAAATGATAAAGGTATCACACTGCGTGAAGCAAGGCAGGGCTGGTAACCCAGAAATCTCAGTTCCTTCCTCTGAAACTGCGTGAGCTGGTGTCCTGGTTTGAGGACCTGGACAAACCACTTCCTCTGGGTCTTCCTAAAATTTCCCTTCTTTGTCCAGAAAATAAACATACTAGAATATATTGGAAGTTTTTAGCATTGTAAAGCTTTTTGTTGTGTTTTTAGTGGTGCTATTGCTCACAAGAAGTTCCTTGTGAATTCCCATACCAAGTGTTGATTTTACCTGTGCCCATTAATGCTGCTCAAAGCACCAGCCAGAGGGGGGGTCCAGAGAATGTTTGACAAAGCAAGTACTTTTGTCAGATTTTGTGTTCACTGCTGCCCCTTTTGATATAAGAATAATAAGAGTGTATTGATCTATTTTAGCATGGGCATTGTGCTTTGTAATTGTACATGCTATACAGAAGGGAGCAATCCCTAGACAGGCATTACATCTTGATGAACAGAGGAAGCATGGGCTGTTCTGAATTGAGAGCTGGAGCATGTATAAATCATGGGAACCCATATGAAATTAAATGGCTGACCTCTGTACAGTTCAGAGACACAATTCCCAGGCTCTGCCAATCCACCAAGATGGATTTCTGAGCTGTCACTCAAGTCCTTTGAAAACAATCTCTTTGACAGTTAAAAAAAAATGGCAGAAGAGACATATGGGGACTGTAGCTTCCAGATTGATGAGGTATTTGAAAGAGAGCAAGTTACACGCGTAGGTTACTTATAATGCCTTGCAACTCCATGGCTGACTCACATTTCTTGCCTTCAGCTTCACAGGATACGCAAGATTTGGGGGTTTGCTTTTTCACTTTGGAAAAACCTCAAACTGAAGCACTAATTATGCAGACATGATGATGAAGGGATGCAAGTCTCAGCTCCATAAGAATGTATTCAGAGAGAAAACAAGTTTCCCTTTTCCCCAGGGAGACCCTCCCTTATTTTGCTGTCAATGCAAATTCTCTTGACTGCCTCTTAGGTGTAATGGACTCACCAAGACAAGTTTATTTGGTTTGGGGTTTTTTTTATATTTTAAAATAAAATATGTTCAGCTCTCAAAGCTGAACATTGGGGAAAACGATGCACAACCTATAAGGACGGAAATCCTTGTGCCAGCCCTGTCTTCACACACGGATTGATGTGAGGTTATAGCTCATCTTTCCAGAGCTCTAAGACAGTTTTCATTCTGACTTTGACACTTGTAAAATTTGGAGCAGTGGGCAACCATACCCCACAGGAGAAGAAGGATCCAGTCCTGCCTTCTGCAAAGTACTGACAGTATGAGTTTCTATTAACACTTTGGACTTCACAAATTCTGTCGTCACATGCAGGAAAAATAAAAATAGTGATACAAAGCTCTTTTGGGGTCAGAACAGAGCAAATGGTCTGCATGGCAACGTGGCCCTGAAGTGTTGTCCTGGGGCTCTTCTCTCTTCAGGACAATTTCAAGGTAGTTCTGGTCATTTCCAAAGCCTTGCATGGGATCAGCTCAAGCTGCTTGAGTGATGACCTCAGCTTGAGTGATCATATCCATGAAAAATGCAGCTGTCAACTTGAAGTATACAGCTGCATGGAAAACAATTTTCCTCTCCCATGAAAATGTGAATATAAAAGAATTTTTTCCTGCAAAAATGAAGATAAAAAGTCAATCTAGGGATAGTTTCATGGACTGGATATTTCAAAATGATATTTCAGCACAGGCCAGTTCAAACATTACCTTGTATTAATTTAGTTTTACCTTTTTCATTTTTGTTAATGTTGCCCCTTCTAAAAATTTAATTACACTAATGTTCTTTCCACTAGAGAGAGAGAAAAAAAAAAAAAAGCCTGAAAAAATATTGCTATCTCTAGATAAGTCAGACTTGTGTGGGCCAGGGAGAAAACTTTCTTGGCAAATGACTAAGCTTGAACTTACTTCCAGAAGGGAGCAGGTCAGCCACAGGGTTTGGAAACTAAAGAGCAAATATCTCATTTTCTCTAGCTGTTGCTTTTTTAGTAGGAGTTGTGAGGTCTTTGGGGTAAGGATCTCTCCCTGTTTGTGTACAAGGCCTGATATAATGAGGAGTGGCTGAGGGAGCTGGGATTGTTTTGTCTGGAGAAAAGGAGGCTGAGGGGAGACCTTATCGCTCTCTACAACTACCTGAAAGGAGGTTGTAGAGAGGTGGGGGTCGGACTCTTCTCCCAAGTAACAAGTGATAGGACAAGAGGAAACAGTCTCAAATTGTGCCAGGGGAGGTTTAGACTGGATATTAGGAAAAATTTTTACGCTGAAAGGGTTATTAAGCATTGGAACAGGCTGCCCAGGGAAGTGGTTGAGGCACCATCCCTGGAGGTTTTTAAAAGACGGGTAGACATACATAGTGCTTATATATATGGTTTAGTGATGGATTTTGTCAGAGTTAGGTTGATGGCTGGACTAGATTATCCGAAAGGTCCCTTCCAACCTAAGCAATTCTATGATTCCATGATAATAGAGATGGGCTACGTGACTGTATCATAAAGGTGACACAAATAGATGCATTGTCTGATTTTTCCTTTCCAAAATCTTGGTTTTATGGGTGAAACTAGAGGAACAATGACAGGAATAAAAGAGAAGAACCCAAGGTCAAAGGAAATTCTGCTATGGATTTCAGTTAGATTAGAGTTTCACCCTGTTCTTCTGTACATATCTCTAAACTCTCAAGGCATCAAGGTAGTATTCATTACTCTCACATTACATGTAGAAAATAAGGCATATGAGGCACATCTTTAATCCTTACCATGTATGGCTTGGACCAAGAAATAAGGCGTTCCTAGTGTAGGGATTTTTACCCTGTGACTGGCTTGCCAAACCTGTTCAAATATTTTTGGCTAAGAGCAGTAAGATCAGCTCTTGTTTCATTCACTTGTGTCCTCCTCCTCCAAGCAACAAATTTCTTCTCTCATTTGGGGTAATTTCTGTTTTTTCAGTAGTTCATTCCTCAGTTTTCTTTTTTCTTCTCTCTAGGGACTTAGTAATAGATACAGTATATACAAAACCGTATTAAGCTCCCAGGATGATGTCACCAGCAGGCACTGGGGAAGTCCCAGACTGGACTCAGCGACAGGTGGGAACTGGATTCCACAGATGGAGTCAGGAACACACGGATTGGGATCAGAGGCAGATGAATAGACAGGGTACTCCTCGGACATCAGGCATTGAAGGAAGAGAGTTGACCCTTTGATCCCTCAGCTTTTATACTGAGCATGGGGCAGATGGGATGGAATACCCCTGTTGGTCAATTTTGGGTCACCTGTCCTGTCCGCTCCTCCCTGCAGGTGTGACCCCTCTACGCTTTTCCCTTTCTGACCCTCCAACGGGGCAAATAATGAAATTAGCTGACCTTGGTTGTTATAGCAATAAGTATAAGCAAGAGCCTCTCTGCATACCATTCCTTGGCACAAACTGTCTTATCACTCTGAGAATGAACAGTTTTTGGCACAATACTCTGTTAATTTCAGAGAGTTAGAAGAGGCCTAGCTAAGATGTAAAATTACTGAACAGAAAGTTGGTTCTTTTTTACCTCAAACGAGGATGTATCTCCACCCCTATCGGTCTTAGGTAGAGCTGGATAAAATATTTCTGTGAGATAAGAAATTATCTGAAAATTTGGTTGAATAAAACATATGCTTTTGGTAGAAGGCAATGAAGAATTTTTTTTAATTTAAAAAAAAAAATATTTCCAAAGCTGCAAAATGAAAGATTTAGTTTAACAAAGCTAGAAGATTTTTCATTAAAATCAGTCAATTCAAAAGCAACCTGCTTTCCCTTTCAAAAAAAGAAGAAAAATTAAGGTGCAGACACAATTAGGGAAATGGAAAATAATCTGAAACAATTTTTTCTCTAAAACCAAAAAAAATGCCTTGGATCTGAATAAATATTTTTTTTCCCCAGAACTTTTTGTTTCCCTGGGGAGTTTATTGTTTTTTGGTTTTTTTTTTTTTCATTCCACTAAGTAAGCCAAAATACGTTGCTTTGACTTGACTCAAGCTATTTTCTTTTTTCTTCCTGATTTTTTCCCTAAATCCATCATTTGTCCAGTTCCTATTATGGGTTTTCAAGAGGAAAGAAGGGTGTCAGGTTGGCAGCTGGGCAACATCTAATGTCTGAGCTGAGACACTTTCTCCACAGGGCCTTTTTTTCCTACCCTCTTCTGCCCAGTCACAAGAACAAGTTAAAAGAATCGTAGAATCATAGGGTTGGAAGGGACCTCTGGAGATCATCTAGTCCAACTCCCCTGCCAGAGCAGGGCCACCTAGAGCAGGTTACACAGGAATGCGTCCAGGCGGGTTTTGAATGTCTCCAGAGATGGAGACTCCACCACCTCTCTGGGCAGCCTGTTCCAGTGCTCTGCCACCCTCAAAGTAAAGAAGATCCTCCTCATGTTGAGATGGAACTTCCTATGCTCATGTTTGTGCCCATTACCTCTTGTCCTGTCCCCGGGCACCACTGAAAAGAGCCTGGCCCCATCCTCCTGACACCCACCCTTTAAGTATTTATAAGTGTTGATAAGGTTCCCCCTCAGCCGCCTTTTTTCCAGACTGAAGAGACCCAAATCCCTCAGCCTTTCTTCATAAGAGAGGTGTTCCAGTCCCCTAATCATCTTGGTAGCCCTCTGCTGCACCCTCTCCACTAGTTCCCTGTCCCTCTTGAACTGGGGAGCCCAGAACTGGACACAGGACTCCAGGTGTGGCCTCACCAGGGCAGAGTAGAGGGGGAGGATGACCTCCCTCGACGTGATGGCCACACTCTTCTTGATGCACCCCAGGATGCCATTGGCCTTCTTGGCCACAAGGGCACATTGCTGGCTCATGGTCATCCTGCTGTCCACCAGGACTCCCAGGTGTCTTTCCACAGAGCTGCTCTCCAGCAGGTCAGCCCCCAACCTGTACTGGTGCATGGGGTTATTCCTCCCCAGGTGCAGCACCCTACACTTGCCCTTATTGAATTTCATAAGGTTCCTCTTTGCCCAGATCTCCAGCCTGACCAAATTTCTCTGTATGGTGGCACAGCCTTCCGGTGTGTCAGCCACCCCACCCAGCTTTGTGTCATCAGCAAACTTCCTGAGGGTTCCCTCTGTCCCCTCGTCCAGGTCACTGATGAATATATGGAACAGGACTGGGCCCAGTAATGACCCCTGGGGAAACACCACTCCTCACTGACCTCCAACTAGACTCTGTGCCCCTAATCACGACCCTCTGAGCTCTATCTTTCAACCAGTTATCTATTCACCCCACTGTCCATTCATCTAACCCACACTTCCTAAGCTTCCCGATGAGGATGCTGGGGGAGACTGTGTCAAAAGCCTCGCTGAAGTCAAGGTAGACCACATCCACTGCCCTCCCCTCATCTATCCATCCAGTCATGCCATCATAGAAGGCTATCAGATTAGTCAGACATGATTTCCCCTTGGTGAATCCATGCTGACTACTTCTGATAGCTTTCTTTTCCTCCACATGCCTTGAGATGATGCCCAGAATGAGCTGTTTCATCATCTTTCCAGGGATGGAGGTGAGGCTGACCATCCTGTAGTTCCCCGGCTCCTCCTTCTTGCCCTTTTTTGAAGACTGGAGCGACATTGGCTTTCCTCCAGTCCTCAGGCACCTCTCCTGTTCTCCAGGACCTTTCAAAGATGATGGAGAGTGGCCCAGCAATGACTTCTGCCAGCTCCCTCAGCACTCTCAGGTGCATCCCATCGGGGCCCATGGACTTGTGAATATCTAATTGACCTAACTGATCCCTCACTCGATCCTCCTCAACCCAAGGGAAGTCTTCCTCTTTCCCTGTTACTTTCCCCAAAGCCTGGGACTCCTGAGGGCTGGGCCGAGCAGTAAAGACCGAAGCAAAGAAGGCCTTCAGTAACTCCACCTTCTCCGCATCCTCCGTCACCATGGCTCCTGTCTCATTCAACAGTGGGACCACAACTTCTCTGGTCTTCCTTTTGCCTCCAATATACTTGTAGAAGCCCTTCCTGTTGAGCTTGACATCCCTTGCCAGGTTTAATTCCAAGAAGGCCTTGGCTTTCCTCATTTCATCCCTGCACGCTCTGGCGTCATTCTTGTAATCTTCCCAAGTGGTCAGTCCCTTCTTCCACATGCTGTAAAATCCCTTCTTCCACTTGAGCTTTTTCAGAAGCTCCCTGCTCAACCATGCAGGTCTCCTGCGTCCCTTGCCTGATTTCTTTCTCTTAGGGATGCACCGATCCTGAGCTTGGAGGAAGTGGCCTTTGAAAACCAACCAGCTTTCTTGAGCCCCCTTGCCTTCCAGAGCCAAAAGAAATAGAATCATAGAATCATAGAATCATTTAGGTTGGAAAAGACCCTTGGGATCATCGAGTCCAACCATCAACTCCACTCTACAAAGTTCTCCCCTACACCATATCCCTTAACACCACAGCTAAACGAGTCTTAAACACATTCAGGGATGGTGACTCCACCACCTCCCTGGGCAGCCTATTCCAGTGTCTGACCACTCTTTCTGTGAAGAATTTTTTCCTAATATCCAGCCTAAACCTACCCTGCTGCAGCTTAAAGGCATTCCCTCTTGTTCTATCGCTAATTACCTGTGAGAAGAGACCAGCACCAACCTCTCTACAATGGCCTTTCAAGTAGTTGTAGAGAGTGATGAGGTCTCCCCTCAGCCTCCTCTTCCTCAAACTAAACAGTCCCAGCTCCTTCAATCGCTCCTCATAAGATTTATTCTCCAGGCCCTTCACCAGCTTCGTTGCCCTCCTCTGCCCTCGCTCCAGCACCTCGATATCTCTCTTGTATTGAGGTGCCCAGAACTGGACACAATACTCAAGGTGTGGCCTCACCAGTGCTGAGTACAGGGGGACAATCACCTCCCTCCTTCTGCTGGTCACACTATTTCTAATACAAGCCAGGATGCCATTGGCTTTCTTGGCCACCTGGGCACACTGCTGGCTCATGTTCAGCCGCTTGTCAATTAGAACCCCCAGGTCCTTTTCTGCCAGGCAACTCTCCAGCCACACTTCCCCAAGCCTGTAGCGATGCAGGGGGTTGTTGTGGCCCAAGTGCAGGACCCGGCACTTGGCCCTGTTGAAGCTCATTCCATTAGCGTTGTCCCATCGATCCAATCTATCCAAGTCTCTCTGTAGAGCCTCCCTATCCTCATGCAGATCAACACTCCCGCTTAACTTGGTGTCATCTGCAAACTTGCTGATGATACACTCTATGTCCTTATCAAGGTCATCAATAAAGATGTTAAACAGAAATGGTCCCAACACCGAGCCCTGAGGGACACCACTTGTGACCAGCCACCAGCTGGATTTAACTCCATTGATCACCACTCTTTGGGACCGCCCATCCAGCCAGTGCTTGATCCAGCAGATCGTATGCTCATCCAGGCCATGAGCAGCCAGTTTTTCCATGAGAATTCTATGGGGAACAGTGTCAAATGCTCTTTGAAAGTCTAGGTAGACAATATCCACAGCCTTTCCCTCGTCCAATAATTGGGTCATCTTGTCATAGAAGGAGATCAGGTTCGTCAGGCAGGACCTGCCTTTCATAAACCCATGCTGACTTGGCCTGATCCCCTGCTTGTCCATTATATGACTTGTAATGGCACTCAAGATGATGATCTGCTCCATGACCTTCCCTGCTACCGAGGTCAGACTGACAGGCCTATAGTTTCCCGGATCCTCCTTTCTGCCTTTCTTGTAGATGGGCACTACATTTGCTACCCTCCAGTCCATTGGGACCTCCCCAGTTAGCCATGACTTCAGGTAAATTATGGAAAGTGGCTTGGCGAGCACGTCTGCCAACTCTTTCAGCACTCTTGGATGTAACCCATCCGGTCCCATAGACTTGTGTCCATCCAAGCGGTGTAGCAGGTCACTGATCACTTCCTCTTTAATTGTGATGACATCAATGAAGGTGCTTGGTCATAAATATTGGGATGGAAGGACATAGAAAGAAGTATATATTGCAGCAGAGCTCTGTGTCTCAGCAGTCCACCTTTCCTGGAAAAGGTCTCATCAAACATCATCATCTCCATGAGCTGTGATGGTCCCTCTTCCAGCATGTGACACAAAAGGCCAGACTCATTCCTGCATCTGATGCTGTCTAGGCTACGGAAAAAGATATGGACAAGATCTTTCTATCATCCCTCCTGCCTGATGAAAGGCAAGATGCTTGTGCCATTTTTGAAAAATGCTGCATGCTGCTGTTATAGAGGTTGGGACCGAAGGACTGCCAGACCATGCAAGTTTTCATGCAAGTTTTCTGGCTGCCCTGTGTCTAAATTCACAGAGCTTAATATAAACCTCACAGCTAGGAAGTAGTGAGCTAGTGAGCATTTCAGTGTTTCACTTCTCGGTGATTTTTCAGCTGAAAATATTAGGTAAAAGAGTAACAATATATTCAGGCTGCAACAATGTCTCCCACAAATAATTTCCAAAATTTTTTTAATCTTCCCCAAGGAAACTAATTTTTTTCCAAACTTATTTTAATTAAAAAACTTTCTTTTCCATGTGAAGCATCAATACATATATTATCTCCATATGAGACATCGGTACAAATTAAATATGTACAGTGATTAAAATAGGTTTTGCTAAAACATGGTGATGAGCTAAATTCCATCAGCTGTATGCAATTTTCTGGAAAAGCTCTATTTTATTTTGGTGTTCAGATAAATGTCTCTTTTTCCTTTACTTCTCATTTAGCCTTCTGTAGTACCAATATAACACGCATGCAGGGATAGATGATTTCAAGGAACAAAATCTGACTTCACTTGCCCTAAAACAAAGAACTCACCAACTGTTTTTAACCAAAGACTTCTTGAGATGTAAAACTCTTAGTCCACAGTTTGCTGAATACAGCTGGTATCTCTCTCAGCTGCATGGCTGGGAGTCTGGCACCAGCAGGGTTTTATTTTCTGCTCAGCCTCCAGCAAAATTCTTCTTGACTATTTTAACAGTGTTGACTTCGGGGACTGCCATATTATTTTTGACTCTAAGGAAAGATGGAGAGTTTGTAGCAGAGAGTGCTGGGGGAGCTGCGTTCGGCACCTTGCTGTATCACAGGTACTTATTATGTGGATACTACTATAAGGGCTAGCTTCCCTCTGCCTTCTGTCTGTAAAGCAGGAGACATGCAGCTGTCATTATTAAGCTGGAGAAGAGCTATCAATTAGAGCAAGAGATGGCAGTCATGAAATCCGTACAAGCACCTCACAGAAAGTTAGAACAAACACCTTTCTTTCTATTTGCCATTCTGTTTCTGCGTCCACTAACTACAGAGGCTCATGAGAAAACCAGGAACGCAGCTGTCTTCTCACTTCAAGTGAGATCATTCAGTTTGGTAGGCAAAGGAAATAGACATCTGAGAGCACACTGAAGTGGAGGTTATGTTTCCTGTGGGGCTGCTGTTTATAGCGTGTACGCTGAAGATGCTTATTCACTCTCTTTAGAATAGCTCCTGCACTCAGAGCGATTTTTTGTTGTGTTGCTCTTATGGTCCTCAGAGAACAGCAGGGAGTATCCTTTTTTCACATAAACCTTTGAGAAGCCACTTGAGATTCAGGCCTTCTTTAACAGAGCCCCTCTCCACCTCTCGGGAGCAGGGGGACATATACCACCACCTCCCTCTTCCTGAAGTCTGCAATTTTGACGAACTAAGAAAAACTTTTTTTTAATGAAAAAGTAGCCATATGGCCTCCTTCTGGTAGGAAGATTAGACAACAGATAAATGGCTTCAGAGTCAGTAGTATAACATATGATAGTTCACGCACAGCCTTCACTATGTTGCATCCTCCCCTCCACCTCCCTCAAGGTGTTTTTGATCTAAGTGCACACGGCTATTCAGTCACAAACATCTTTGCAGGTACTTTCT
Source organism: Larus michahellis (assembly GCF_964199755.1). Lineage (NCBI taxonomy): Eukaryota > Metazoa > Chordata > Aves > Charadriiformes > Laridae > Larus > Larus michahellis. The sequence continues at coordinate 11,390,688 of NC_133929.1, read as the reverse complement.
GCTCTAATCTGTACCTCTGTGGAGGGACCACCAGGGCATACCAGAAACACTGTTCTGTGGTCTTGCATTTAACTTACTTGCTGCAAATTAAACAAATACAAATGTAGGGTCAAAAAGAATCTTTCAGAAGTACGAATGGTTTTGGCAACTACTTGGTAGGTCTGTGGAAAGAGATGGACTAGATCATCTTGGGAAGTCTTGTGTCATCTTGCTTCCTTTAAGTAACACGTTGCTCTGTGTCTAGGCTTAATTTCCCTGGAGACAATACCATCAGAGCACTTCCTAATTTGAGTATCAAATTTCAGGTACAAGGAGATATTTTACTAGCTGATGTTGGCAACCTTGCTAGCAAGACTTTACAGGACTTTGAAAGAATGACTTGACTTACCACAAATACTTCCTCTTGTAACATAAGAATCTTTTGGTCTACACACAGAAGTGGGAAAGGATATATTGTGCTAGCACATATAAGAGAGAGCAAGCTCCTAAACAAAGGTTTCCCACTGCCTGTCTGGGATTCACAAGTCTGGTTAATTTGTTAGATGTTAGAGAAGAAGATTGCTGAGAAGATTCCCCTCCCATGTATTGCTAAAAGAGAACGCTCTCCTCGGAAATGTACCCTGAAAGTGAGGCAGATAGACTGCAAAAGTTAATCCTGATTTTGCTGTCCTTTGCCTACTGAATGCTAACTTTGTGACAACAGCTCCATTAAAAAAAAAAGGAGCCCTTTAATTATAACTATGGTGCAACTGGATATCAGGGGTGTGCCTCAGAGCACACCAAATGCACTTTGTCATTAATTCCCTGCCTGGTCCTGGAACTCCCTAGCTTTTCTTTGAGTAGGTGAGACAAAGGACTAGTTTGAGATGATGGACTGACTTGAGACAAGGTGGTTGACTGAACTCTTACCCTTCACAACAAAGTATTTGACGAATTGGTGCAGCAGCCTTCCAAGTGGGGATTATAGATGGTCCTGGAGATACCTCAGTTTAAGTAGTCCCTGCTGTGTCCAGACCAATTCACAGACACTATTTGTATGCAATTTTAGATAAATAAGACACTTGTAAACTGTCAATAGAAACTATTTCTACAGATAACGCAAATTGTCACATAGTACAGTCTTTTGCACATACTTTAGAGACATAGTGTATGTATGTCATGGTTTGGGCCGGACTGAACGACAGATGCTCTCCCCCACATCTCTCACCAAGGAGAGGAGAGAGAGAGAGAAATAGATTTATGAGTTTAGAAAAAAACTAAACTAATGAAAATATTAATAAATTAATGAAATAATAATAAATAATAAAAAAGAAATATATACAATATATACAAAACCATATCAAGCTCCCAGGATGACGATCACGTCACCAGCAGGCACAGGGAAAGTCCCAGACTGGAGTCAGCAACGGACAGGAGCTGGATTCCAGAGCTGGAGTCAGGAACCCACGGATCGGGATCAAAGGCAGAACAGACGGGCCTCCTCAGACGTTGGCCATTGAAGAAAGAGAGTTGACCCTTTGATCCCTCAGCTTTTATACTGAGCATGAGGCAGATGGGATGGAATACTCCTGTTGGTTAATTTTTGGGTCACCTGTCCTGTCTGCTCCTCCCTGCAGGTGGGACCCCTCTATGCTTTTCTGCTTCCGACCCTCCTGCGGGGCAAATAACAAAGTTAGCTGACCTTGGTTGTTATAGCAATAAGTATGAGCAGAAGCCTCTCCACATACCATTCCTTGGCATGAAATATAATCATAGGTCTTATCACTCTGAGAGCGAACAGTTTCTGCACAATATGCTGTTAATTTCAGAGTTCAGTTAGTCAGAAGAGGCTTAGCTAAAAAGTAAAATTACAAAACAGAAAATTGGTTCTGTTTTACCTTAATCCATGACCCCTTATTCCACACCATTTGCATCCTGCTCAGATTACTATTACTTCTTATTCATCAAATATATACACGTATATATAGAGATATACATATATATACACAAAGATCACTCATTTATGATTTTTCTTTATACACAACAGTTTGCTAAGTCCATTTAGTTCATAATTGCAGGATTTCATCTATCATAGCAGGCTCTCAGGGCAGGAAAGCGGATATGAAATTCATTGTGTTTCGTGCCCACAGGTAGCATGTCCACCTCAAAGAGTTTGCTGGATGGCACTTGATGAAGCTGGCTCAAGTTTCATCACCACTATGTGATGAAAGTGGTGTTTCATCACCACTATGTTCACCACCTTCAATGCTTTCCTACAATATGACAAGACCCATAGAATCATAGAATCATAGAATCTTCATGGTTGGAAAGGACCTTTGAGATCATTGAGTCCAACCATACACACACACAAAAAAACCAAAAAAAACCAACAAAAAAAACCCCCAAAAAATCCACCACAACCAACCTACAATCTCTGCCATTAGAACATGCCCTGAAGTGCCACATCTAGACGTTTCTTAAATACCTCTAGGGATGGTGGCTCAACCACCTCCCTGGGCAGGCTGTTCCAGTGCCTGACCACTCTTTCAGTAAAGTAATTCTTCCTAATATCTAATCTAAACCTCCCCTGCCGCAACTTCAGACCATTTCCTCTGGTCCTGTCATTATTCACCTGGGAGAAGAGGCCAACACCCACCTCTCTCCAACCTCCTTTCAGGTAGTTGTAGAGGGCAATGAGGTCTCCCCTCAGCTTCCTCTTCTCCAAGCTAAACATGCCCAGCTCCCTCAGCCTCTCCTCATATGACCGAAATGCAGGACCCAGCACTTAGCCTTATTAAACCTCATACAATTGACCTTGGCCCATTGATCCAGCCTGTCCAGGTGTCCTGGTTCCGGCGGGGATAGGGTTAATTTTTCCTGGTATTCCATGCCATGTGAGCCATGCCCACCCTGAGCTGCCGGGGGAGGGGGCAGGAAGTCACCCCTTGGAGCGGGCTGGGGCGTCCCGGGTCCGGTCCGGTCGGTGAGCGGCGGGGAGCGGTGGTTCCGTAATCGTGTTTGTATATTCCTCTATCCGTGTTATTGTTGCTGTTTGCTTGTTCCCTTTGCTGTTCTGTTAAACTGCCTTTGTCTCAACCCAAGAGTCTTGCCTTTTCTTCTGATTCTTCCTGTATTAGGAAGGCCCGAGAGAGCGGCATGTGGTTCTTTGTTGCCGTCTGAGGCTAAACCACGACAGTCCTTTTTGGCGCCCAACGTGGGGCTCGGAGGGTTGAGATAACGACAGAATCCAACTAGAGCTTGAAAAAACGAATGTGTTGTATGCGTTTATTGTATTAGGCAAATAGTCGCTGGTCACCATGTTGCTTGGTTTGTTCTCATGGCTGTGTTATGTGAATTCCTATATGGCTTATGTACTCCTTCCGATAATTTTTGTTACTTCTGGGAGAGGGATGAGGATTATCATTTTGTTGTCCTGTGCAATATCGGCTTATGAGATGATAACATCACTTGTTAGACAGTTACTTTGGGGCTTTTATGTGGTGTTGCTGTCCTGTCCGTACCTTGGGCATCGTCTCTCAGAATTTATTAATAATTACACCCAGTCTGTGGGGGAAACAGGGGGGGACACTTTCCCCAGCTCTTTTGCCTCCCTTTTCTCCTTCGGGTCAGGTATGGCAGCTTTTGAGAATTTTGAATATCCTTGGGATGCTCAAACCAGCCTGGTCCTAGTGTTATGTCTGCTGAATGTGTTCCAGGTCTTGTTTAAGGTTAAACAGCTATTTAAGACTACCAACCGGAGATCTGCTCTGAGGCTGGATAGTCAGGGGTGGCATGGCATGTGGGAGAACATGGGCAGGTACCTAGAGAACTTCTCACCTCCAATGGTCTGGGACTTCACCCCTGAACAATTACAGGACCCTGATAAAGTGGTAGAATATTTGAAGGGAAAATGCTGTGGCTATTCTAGAGAGGCACAACTCACCGCGCTGTGCTGGGCCCTGGCCAGTATCTACCAGGCACTGCTCAGAATTATGCAGCACCCTCAGGGGGAAGAGATGGAAACCAGACCAGCAGCCACTGCGGCTACTGCAACCCCTGCAACAGGCACTGCAGCTACTGCAACCCCTGTGGCAGCCACTGCGTCTACTCCAACCCCTGTGGCAGCCACTGCAGTTACTCCAACCCCCGTGGCAGCCACTGCCGCTGAACCAGGGAACCAACCCGTGCCGGTATCAGTTGCCCCCATACAGAAGAAGAAGTACACAAAGAAATCAGTTTGCTTAGTAAGGGGTGACGATGAACCAGGGCCATCACGAGGACAGGAGGAAGAGGCAGAACCAGAGATAATTACTCGATCCCTATCCTTGAGTGAGCTGCGGGATATGCGAAAAGATTTCAGCCGACTTTCAGGCAAGCACATTGTCACCTGGCTGCTTTGGTGCTGGGATAACGGGGCCAGTAGCCTGAAATTAGAGGGTAGGGAGGCCAGGCAGCTGGGATCCCTGTCTAGGGAAGGCAGTATTGACAAGGCAATTGGGAAGAAGACCCAAGCCCTCAGCCTCTGGAAACGACTCCTGTTAGGCGTGAGGGAGAGGTACCCCTTCAGTGAGGATGTTGTATGTCAGCCAAGCAAGTGGACTACCATGGAAAGAGGTATCCAGTACCTGAGAGAATTAGCCGTGCGGGAGATGATTTATTATGACTTGGACAATGCCGACTTACCCACAGACCCTGATGAGGTGCGATGCACAAGGCCCATGTGGCGGAAGTTTGTACGGAGCGCACCATCATCATATGCCAACTCACTGGCAGTAATGGAATGGAAAGGCGAAGAGGGACCAACGGTGGATGAGGTGGCTGGCCGGCTCCAGTGATATGAAGAAAGTCTCTCTTCCCCCCTCATCTCAGCTGTGGAGAAACTGTCCTGGAAGGTCCAGCAACTTGAAGAGAATATCTCCTACTCCCCACCTGCACGGGCCAGCGTCTCGGCTATTGGAAGCAGGCATTTCCCCACTCAAGAGAGAGAGTACAGAGGGTACACACCACGAGGCACCCTGTGGTTCTACCTGCGTGACCACGGGGAGGACATGAGGAAGTGGGATGGACAACCTACTTCGATCCTGCGGACACGGGTACAGGAGTTGCAAGGAAGGACAACCACAAAAGGGGATCCCTCCAGGAAAAGTGCCGCCCCAGTTTCCAGTGGGCCGTTCCCCAGACAGAGCAGAAGGCCTGATCTTGCTTCTGATCCTCTTGAAGGAACTTCCAAGTCATTTATGCAAGAAGCGAGTAATGGATACTATGACCAGTATTAGGGGGGCCCTGCCTCCGGCCAGGTGGAGGAAAGGGACAACCGGGTTTATTGGACTGCGTGGATTCGATGGCCTGGCACATCAGACCCACAGGAGCATAAGGCTCTAGTGGACACGGGTGCACAGGGCACCCTAATACCATCAAGCTATAGAGGGGCAGAACCCATTTGTATTTCTGGGGTGACAGGGGGATCCCAAGAGTTGACTGTACTGGAGGCAGAAGTGAGCCTAACTGGGAATGAGTGGCAAAAGCATCCCATTGTGACTGGCCCAGAGGCTTCATGCATCCTTGGTATAGATTACCTCAGGAGAGGGTATTTTAAGGACCCAAAAGGGTACCGCTGGGCCTTTGGCATAGCTGCTTTGGAGACGGAGGAAGTTAAACAGTTGTCTGCCTTGCCTGGTCTCTCGGAGGATTCTTCTGTTGTGGGGTTGTTGAGGGTCGAAGAACAGCAGGTGCCAATTGCTACCACAACGGTGCATCGGTGGCAATATCGCACTAACCAAGACTCTCTGATTCGCATCCATAAGCTGATTCGTCAACTAGAGGTTCAAGGAGTGATCAGCAAGACTCGCTCACCCTTTAACAGTCCCATATGGCCGGTGCGAAAATCTAATGGAGAGTGGAGGCTAACTGTAGACTATCGTGGTCTGAATGAAGTCACGCCACCGCTGAGTGCTGCCGTGCCGGACATGCTAGAACTCCAGTACGAACTGGAGTCCAAGGCAGCCAAGACCTATGCCACGATTGATATAGCGAATGCATTCTTCTCAATCCCTTTGGCAGCAGAGTGCAGGTCACAGTTTGCTTTCACTTGGAGGGGCGTCCAATACACCTGGAATCGACTGCCCCAGGGGTGGAAACACAGCCCCACCATTTGCCATGGACTGATCCAGACTGCACTGGAACAGGGTGAAGCTAGAGAACATCTGCAGTACATTGATGACATCATTGTGTGGGGAAACACAGCAGAAGAAGTTTTTGAGAAAGGGAGTAAAATAGTCCAAATCCTTCTGAACGCTGGTTTTGCCATAAAACGAAGTAAGGTCAAGGGACCTGCGCAGGAGATCCAGTTTTTAGGAATAAAATGGCAAGATGGATGCCGTCAGATCCCAATGGATGTGATCAACAAAATAGCAGCTATGTCTCCACCAACTAGTAAAAAGGAAACACAAGCTTTCTTAGGCATTGTGGGTTTTTGGAGAATGCATATGCCAGATTACAGTCTAATTGTAAGCCCTCTGTATCAAGTAACCCGGAAGAAGAATGACTTTAAATGGGGTCCTGAGCAACGACAAGCTTTTGAACAAATCAAACAGGAAATAGTCCATGCAGTGGCCCTGGGGCCAGTCCGGGCAGGACAAGATGTTAAAAATGTGCTCTACACCGCAGCCGGGGAGAACGGCCCTACCTGGAGCCTCTGGCAGAAAGCACCAGGGGAGACTCGAGGTCGACCCCTAGGGTTTTGGAGTCGGGGATACAGAGGATCTGAAGCCCACTACACTCCAACAGAAAAAGAGATATTGGCAGCATATGAAGGGGTTCGAGCTGCTTCGGAAGTGGTTGGTACAGAAGCCCAGCTCCTCTTAGCACCTCGACTGCCGGTGCTGGGCTGGATGTTCAAAGCAAGGGTCCCCACCACACATCATGCAACTGATGCTACATGGAGTAAGTGGATTGCACTGATCACACAGCAAACTCGAATGGGAAACCCCAGTCGCCCAGGAATTCTGGAAGTGATCATGGACTGGCCAGAAGGCAAGGATTTCGGAATGTCACCAGAGGAGGAGGTGACGCGTGCAGAAGAGGCCCCACCATATAATAAACTGCCAGAAAATGAGAAGAAATATGCCCTGTTCACTGATGGGTCCTGCCGGATTGTGGGAAAGCATCGAAAGTGGAAGGCTGCTGTGTGGAGTCCTACACGATGGGTTGCAGAAGCCAGTGAGGGACAGGGTGAATCGAGCCAGTTTGCAGAGGTGAAAGCCATTCAGCTGGCTTTGGACATTGCTGAGCGAGAAAAATGGCCAGTACTTTTATCTCTACACTGACTCATGGATGGTGGCAAATGCTCTGTGGGGGTGGTTACAGCAGTGGAAGCAGGGCAACTGGCAGCGCAGAGGCAAACCCATCTGGGCTGCTGAACTGTGGCAAGATATTGCTGCCCGGATAGAGAATCTGATTGTGAAAGTACGCCATGTAGATGCCCACGTACTGAAGAATCGGGCCACAGAGGAACATCAGAACAACCAGCAGGTGGATCGGGCTGCTAGGATTGAAGTGGCTCAGGTGGATCTGGACTGGCAACATAAGGGTGAACTATTCATAGCTCGGTGGGCCCATGACTCCTCAGGCCATCAAGGAAGAGATGCGACATATAGATGGGCTCGTGACCGAGGGGTGGACTTGACCATGGACACTATTGCACAGGTCATCCATGAATGTGAGACATGCGCTGCAATCAAACAAGCCAAGCAGTTAAAGCCTCTTTGGTATGGAGGACGATGGCTGAAATATAAATATGGGGAGGCCTGGCAGGTTGATTATATCACACTGCCACAAACCCGTCAAGGCAAGCGCCATGTGCTCACAATGGTGGAAGCAACCACCGGATGGCTGGAAACATACCCTGTGCCCCATGCCACTGCCCGGAACACTATCCTGGGCCTTGAAAAGCAAGTCCTGTGGTAAGATGGCACCCCAGAGAGAATTGAGTCGGACAACGGGACTCATTTCCGAAACAGCCTCATAGACACCTGGGCCAAAGAGCATGGCATTGAGTGGGTATATCACATCCCCTATCACGCACCAGCCTCTGGGAAGATAGAATGATACAATGGACTGTTAAAAACTACACTGAGAGCAATGGGTGGTGGGAGTTTAAAACATTGGGATGCACATCTAGCAAAGGCTACCTGGCTAGTTAACACCAGGGGATCTACCAATCAGGCTGGCCCTGCCCAATCAAAACTTCCACGTACTGTAGAAGGGGATAAAGTCCCCGTAGTGCACATGAAGAATATGCTAGGGAAGACAGTCTGGGTTAGTCCTGCCTCAGGCAAAGGCAAACCCATCCGTGGGATTGCTTTTGCCCAAGGACCTGGGTGCACTTGGTGGGTGATGCGGAAGGATGGGGAAGTCCGATATGTACCTCATGGGGATCTGATTTTGGGTGAGAATAGCCAATGAATCAAATTGTGTGTTGTTAATTGCTAAGTAACCCTGTCACTGTATGTCCTCATTGCTATAATTGCTACCAGTTGTACTACAAGTAAGGCACAGGGGTGATGAGATAAGAACTGATCTCAGCAGCTGGCGCCCAGCAGTTTCCTCAAGATCTACATCTTCAGCCCATGGACTGTGAGCATGAGCCACACCGGGTGCACCAGTCACAAGCTCCGAAAAATACAGCATGCAACAGACCAGCACCACCCAGCATCTCACCTGCCCTGAGAGACTGTTCTAACAGATGGAGCCCAAAGCCATGGATTAAATGAACTCAACGGACACTTTGGAGGGATGGCCCATAAACTAAGGGCATTATATCTGCATGAATATATATGTGTATATATATATATGACAGGGGAAAGTGGTGGCAATTCATTGGAACCTGCTGGCCATGGCATAGATGGTATGGAATAAGGGGTGGATAATGTCCTGGTTCCGGCGGGGATAGGGTTAATTTTTCCTGGTATTCCATGCCATGTGAGCCACGCCCACCCTGAGCTGCCGGGGGAGGGGGCAGGAAGTCGCCGCGGTTCCGTAATCGTGTTTGTATATTCCTCTATCCGTGTTATTGTTGTTGTTTGCTTGTTCCCTTTGCTGTCCTGTTAAACTGCCTTTGTCTCAACCCAAGAGTCTTGCCTTTTCTTCTGATTCTTCCTGTATTAGGAAGGCCCGAGCGAGTGGCACGTGGTTCTTTGTTGCCGTCTGAGGCTAAACCACAACACCAGGTCCGTCTGTAGAGCCTTCATACCCTCAAGCAGATCAACACTCCCACCTAGTTTGGTGTCGTCTGCAAACTTACTGAGGGTGCACTCAATCCCCTCATCCAGATCATTGATAAAGATATTAAACAAAACTGGCCCCAGAACTGAGCCCTGAGGGACACCACTGGTGACCAGCCGCCAAGAAGATTTCACCCCATTAATCACAACTCTCTGGGCACGGCCATCCAGCCAGTTTTTAACCCAGTGAAGAGTACGCTTGTCTATGCCATGATTCGCCAGCTTCTCCAGGAGAATGCTGTGGGGGACAGTGTCAAAGGCCTTACCAAAGTCCAGATAGACAACATCCACAGCCTTCCCTGCATCCAGAAGGCGGGTCACATGGTCATAGAAAGAGATCAGGTTGGTTAAGCAGGACCTCCCTTTCCTAAAACCATGCTGGCTGGCCCTGATCCCTTGGCCGCCCTGCACTTGCCCTGAGAGCTCACTCAAGATGATCCTCTCCATGATCCTTCCTGGTACCGAGGTCAGGCTGACAGGCTTGTAGTTCCCCGGATCGTCCTTCTGACCCTTCTTGTAGATGGGCGTCACATGAGCCACCCTCCAGTCATCTGGCACCTCCCCTGTTGACCAAGATTGTTGATAAATGATGGAGAGAGGCTTGGTGAGCTCTCCCACCAGCTCCCTGAGTACTCTTGGGTGAATCCCATCCGGCCCCATAGACTTATGTGCGTCTAGGTGCAGAAGCAGATCATTGACTACTTCCTCCTGGATTATGGGTGGGTTGTTCTGCTCTCCGTCCTTATCTTCCAGCTCAGGAGGCTGAACCCCCTGGGGATAGCTGGTCTGACTATTGAAGATGGAGGCAAAGAAGGCATTAAGTATCTCAGCCTTCTCTTCGTCCTTGGTTGCAACTTCCCCCCCCTCCGCTTCCAGTAAGGGATGGAGATTCTCCCTGGCTCTCTTTTTGTTGATGTATTTATAAAAGCTTTTTTTCTTGTCCTTAATGTTAGTGGCCAAGTTGAGCTCCAGCTGGGCTTTAGCCTTCCTAATTTTCTCTCTGTATAACCTAATGATATCTCTGTACTCCTCCTGAGTTGCCTGTCCCTTCTTCCAAAGGTGGTAAACCCTCCTTTTATTCCTAAGTCCCATCAGTGAACAGAGCATACCGTTTCTCATTATCTGAGAGTTCATTATACGGTGGTGTCCTGGTTTGAGGTAAAACAGAACCAACTTTCTGTTCAGTAATTTTACTTCTTAACTAAGCCTCTTCTAACTCTCCAAAATTAACAGCATATTGTGCCGAAAACTGTTGGTTCTCAGAGTGATGAGACCAGTGTTTATAGCTCGTGCCAAGGAATGGTATGCAGAGAGGCTCTTGCTGATACTTATTGCTATAACAACCAAGGTCACCTAATTTCGTTATTTGCTCCATTGGAGGGTCGGAGGGGTAGAGAGGTCACACGTGTGGGGAGGAGTGGACAGGACAGATGATTCCATCCCATATGCCCCATGCTCAGAATAAAAACTGAGTGATCAAAGGGTCAGCCCTCTTTCTTCAATGGCCAGCGTCCAAGGAGGACCCCGTCTGTTCACCTGCCTTTAAACCCGATCCATGCATCTGTCTTCTCGTCATTGGCAGATTCGGCCTAGACCACGACAGGTGGGGCTTCCTCAGCACAAGTCACCACCTCCTCTGGTGGCATTCTGGAATCATTGCCTTCGGGCCAGTTTGTGATCACTTCCACAATTCCTGTACGATTGGGGTTTCCTATTCAAGCTCGCTGTGTGATTAAGGCAACCCACTTAGTCCAGGTAGCATTGGTGGCATGATGAGTAGAAGGAACTTTACCCGTGAACATCCAGCCCAGGACTGGTAATGGGGGCACCAGGAGGAGCTGGGCTTCAGTACCAATTACCTGTGAAGCAGTTCTAACTCCTTCATATGCTGCCAAGATTTCTTTCTCAGTTGGAGTATAGTTGGCTTCAGATCCTCTGTATCCCCGACTCCAGAATCCTAGGGGTCAACCTCAAGTTTCCCCTGGTGCTTTCTGCCAGAGGCTCCAGGTAGGGACATCATTGTTCCCGGCTGCAGTGTAGAGCACATTTTTAATGTCCCATCCTGTTCAGACTGGTCCAAGGGCTACTGCATGCACAATCTCGTTTGATTTATTCAAGGCTTGTTGTTGCTCAGGACCCCACATAACCTCATTTTTCTTTCAAGTCCCTTCATAGAGAGGTCTCACAATCTGACTATAACCTGCAATGTGCATTCTCCAGAAACCCACAACTCCTAAGAAGGCCTCTGTTTCCTTTTTGTTAGTAGGTGAGGACATAGATGTTATGTTAACATAGATTTTGTTAATCACATCAATTGGGATCTGACGACGCCCACCTTGACACTTAATTCCTAAGAACTGGATCTCTCGTGCAGATTCCTTAACCTTAGCTCTTTTTATGGCAAAACCTGCTTTCAGAAGAATCTTGATTATCTTCTTACCTTTCTTGAAAACAACTTCTGCTGTATTACCCCACACAATGATGTCATCAATGTATTGCAGGTGTTCTGGAGCTCCACCCTTCTCCAATGCAGTCTGGAACAGTCCATGGCAAATAGTAGGGCTGTGTTTCCACCCCTGGGGCAGTCGATTCCAGGTGTACTGGATGCCTCTCCAGGTGAAAGCAAACTGTGGCCTGCACTCTGCTGCCAAAGGAATAGAGAAGAATGCATGAGCAATGTCAATTGTAGCATACCACTGGGCTGCCTTTGACTCCAGTTCATGCTGCAGTTCTAGCATGTCTGGCACAGCAGCACTCAGTGGTGGTGTGACTTCATTCAGGCCACGATAGCCTACTGTTAGCCTCCAGTCTCCACCAGACTTTCACACTGGCCATATAGGGCTGTTAAAGGGTGAGCAAGTCTTGCTGATCACTCCTTGGGTCTCCAGCTAATGAATCAGGTTCTGGATGGGAATCAGGGAGTCTTGGTTGGTGTGATGCTGTTGTCAATGCACCATGGCAGCAGCAATTGGCACCTGCTGTTCTTTAACCCTCAGCATTCCCACCACAGAAGGGTCATCTGAAAGGCCAGGTAAGGCAGACAGCTGTGTAATGTCCTCAGTCTCTACAGCTGCTATACCAAAAGCCCACCCATACCCTTTCAGGTCTTTGAATTACCCTCTCTTGAGGAAGTCTATGCCAAGGATGCATTGAGCATCTGGGCTAGTAACAATGGGATGCTTCTCCCATTTCTTCCCATTTAGGCTCACTTCGGCCTCTAATACAGTCAGTTCTTGGGACCCACCTGTCACTCCAGAAATAGCAACAGATTCTGCCCCTTTATGATTCCATGGCAATAGGGTACTCTGTGCACCAGTGTCCACCAGGGCTCTATACTTTTGTGGCTCTAATGTGCCAGGCCATCGAATCCACACAGTCCAATAAACTCTGTTGTCCCTCTCCTCCTCCTGGCTGGAGGCAGGGCCCCTCTAACTTTGAGAACAACATCTACAATTAGCAGATGATTTCCTACCTGGACTGAAGAACCACTCCCCGTTGACCAGAGCAGCCATCCTCCTGGAAGAATTCGTTCTTCTATCTGTGTTACCTTGCAACTCACTCGTGCCTGTAGGGTCTTTTATCCCACTTACTCATGTCCTCTCTATAGTCACAGAGGCAAAACGTAGTGTGTTCTATCTCTTCTGAGTTGGTTTCATAGGGCATCTTCTAACAGCTGCGACATGAGTTCATGCAGGGGAAGAGTGGGCTCTTTCCTCCATCCTGAACAGTTTATCAAACAGTTTATCAAACAGTTTCTCATTTTTCTCAATCATTTTCTCAGTTTTATCAGTCAGTTTTTCCACAGCTGCTACAGTGAGGGGACAAGAAATACTGTCTTCATACTGTCGCATTCTGCTAGCCACTTCATTTACAGTTAGTGCATCATCATCACATCCTCCCCAGATCAGTGTTGACAAAGTGTGGGAACACATTGATGGTGCACTCTGCACAAACTTCCACAACATAGGTCGTTTGCATGGCATTTCATCAGGGTCTACATTCACTTGACAGTCACCATAAATCATCTGTCGCACAGCCAATTCTCTCAGGTACTTAATACCTTTCTCCATGATGGCTCATTTGCTCAAGCGGCATTCGATATCATCGTTAAAAGGATATCTGCCCTTTACGGCTGATATGAGTCGCCTCCAGAGTCTGAGAGTGTGTGACTCTCCCAATCACTTTATCTATACCTCCACCTCTGGCCAGGTTTCCCAACTGCCTAGCTTCACTACCATCTAACTCCATGCTATCAGCCCCATTATCCCACCATCGGAGCAACCACGAGATAAGTGTCTCACCTTCATGACAGCTAAAATCCTTTCTCATATTTTGCAGTTCCTTCATAGAGAAGGATTTAACTATTACCTCTGTCTGATTCTTCCTCCTGTGCTGACGCTGCCTGAGAAGGACCCTCTCCCTGATCTCCTTGAAAAGGACCCTCTCCCTGATCTCCTTGAAAAGGACCCTTTCCTGGATCTTCATCAGAAGAGTCCTCTCCCCTGGTATCTGGCTTTATCTGGTCTTTGTCATAAGGGGCAGGGGAACAAACTGACCTCTTTTTTTTTTCTTTCTGTTCACCAGGGCAACTTGTACCGGTGCTGATGGAGTTTGACTAGTGGCAGTGCATGTCGTACAACACATATACTCTTGCACTGAGATTTAATATAAAAACATCCCTGCAACCCATGCAGGAAAATTGACAGTAAAATCATGATTTTCAAAAAGCGACCATAATATCCAAAATCCAAAAGAGGTCCATCCCCTGGCTCTGATGGTGACAATTTGGCATGAGCAGTAAAGGGCGAAGTAAACTTTCCCAAGGTAAAATTGAAAGTGTAATCAGTAACAGAATCCATTACTTAATGCCTGAGGTATTTAGGTAAGGAAGCTATCCAATCAATCACAGTATGGATCATAATTAAACACAACTGCAGAATAGCACGTTTGAACCACTGCATACAAACACAAAGAGCAAATAAATTTTACAACACATATGGCAGGTTAAGCAGCATTATATCAACTAACTTTAAACAAAACCCTATAAAGAAATGATACAATATTCTGTCCAAAACAAACATGATGTGAGCTGTCTGTTTTACTCTCTGAGCAAGCTGGGATTCAAACTTTTAAGACAATCTGTCAGAGCCCTGGTTGAGCCCCGGTCAAGCCCCACATTGGGCACCAATAAATCCTCAAGCCAGGACAACATAGTTTAAGCAAGTCCACAGCAATGGATCTGGTGTGGTCATGTACAACCATGGGCTGGTTAGGTATAAGGACTGAGCAGAGCAGCAGTTGGTGACCAAAATGTTCATCAGGGTCATCATTCCTGTGACTATTAGAGTCACTCTTAAAAGCAGGTGGAGTTCTTTCCTTTTTCTCTTAGAAAGCAGCATGCCACCTATGTCCTTTATCCAACCTCAGATCACTTCATCCAATATGGCTTTGTCTTATAGATTGCAGGTACTATTTTTGGTATAGTGCTATAGAAAGCAGGAAAGAAGTGTGAAGACCTACTGGTCAATTATCCTGCTAAGCTTGTGAGACAAGCCCTTAAGACTAAAGTTATTTGCAAAGTACTATGGGAGTATGCATGAGTTGCCTGAAGCATCCTGTAGCTTTGAGAGGTTCTAGTTAATCTGAGGGGAGAGACAAGTGCACACGGAAACACAAAATCACTGAATGCTTGGGGTTGGAAGAGACCTTAATGATCATCTAGTTCCAACCCCCCTGCCCTGGGCAGGGACACCTCCCACTAGACCAGGCTGCTCAAAGCCCCATCCAAACTGGCCTTGAACACTTCCAGGGATGGGGCATCCACAACTTCCCTGGGCAACCTGTTCCAGTGCCTCACCACCCTCACAGTAAAGAATTTCTTCCTGATATCCAGTCTCAATCTACCCTCTTTCAGTTTGAAGCCATTATCCCGTGTCCTATCATTACACTCCCTGATAAAGAGTCCCTCCCCATCCTTCCTGTAGGCCCCCTTTAGGTACTGGAAGGCTGCTATAAGGTCTCCCTGGAGCCTTCTCTTCTCCAGGCTGAACAACCCCAACTCTCTCAGACTGTCCTCATAGCATAGGTGCTCCAGCCCTCTGATCATCTTTGTGGCCCTCTGCTGGACCCAATCCAACAGGTCCATGTCCTTCTTGTGCTGAGGGCTCCAGAGCTGGATGCAGTACTCCAGGTGGGGTCTCACCAGAGCAGAGTAGAGGGGCAGAATCACCTCCCTTGACCTGCTGTCCACGCTTCTTTTGATGCAGCCCAGGATGTGGTTGGCTTTCTGGGCTGCGAGCGCGCATTGCCACCTCATGTAGAGCTTCTCATCCACCAACACCCCCAAGTCCTTTTCCTCAGGGCTGCTCTACAGCCATTCTCCACCCAACCTGTATTTGTGCCTGGGATTGCCATGACCCACGTGCAGGACCTTGCACTTGGCCTGGTTGAACTTCATGAAGTTCGCACAGGCCCACCTCTCAAGCCCGTCAAAGGTCCCTCTGGATGGCATCCCTTCCCTCCAGCGTGTCGACCATGCCACACCGCTTGGTGTCGTCAGCAAACTTGCTGAGGGTGCACTCAATCCCACTGTCCATGTCACCAACAAAGATGTTAAACAGCACTGGTCCCAGTACTGACCCCTGAGGAATGCCACTCGTCACTGGTTTCAGCGTGGACATTGAGCCATTGACTGCAACCCTTTGAGTGTGGCCATCTAGCCAGTTCCTTATCCACCAAGTGGCCCATCCATCAAATCCATGCCTTCCCAATGTAGACACCAGGATGTCGTGCAGGACAGTGTCAAACACTTTGCATAAGTCCAGGTAGATGACATCAGTTGCTCTCCCCTTATCTACCATTGCTGTGGCAACATCATGGAAGGCCACCAAATTTGTCAGGCACGATTTGCCCTTGGTGAAGCCATGTTGGCTGTCACCAATCACCTCTTTATTTTCCATGTGCCTTAGCAGAGATTCCAGGAGGATCTGCTCCATGATCTTGCCGGGCACAGAGGTGAGACTGACTGGTCTGTAGTTCCCCGGGTCATCCTTTTTTCCCTTTTTGAAAAGGGGGGTTATGTTTCCCCTTTTCCAGTCAGCGGGACCTTCACCAGACTGCCATGACTTTTCAAATATAATGGAAAGCGTCTTGGCGACTTCATCCGCCAGCTCCCTCAGGACCTGTGGATGGATTTCATCCGGTCCCATGGACTTACGCACCTTCAGGTTCCTCAGGTGGTCCCGAACCTGATCTTCTCCTACAGTGGGTGGTTCTTCATTCTCAGAGCCCCTGCCTTTGCATCCTGCAACTTGGGTGGTGTGGTTGGAGCCCTTACCGGTGAAGACTGAGGCGAAAAAGTCATTCAGCACCTCAGCCTTCTCCATATCCTGGGTGACCAGGTCTCCTGTCTCCTTCCTGTGAGGGCCCGCATCTTCCCTAGTCTTGTCTTTATCCCTGACGTACTTATAGAAGTTTTTCTTGTTATTCTTGATGTCCCTGGCCAGATTTAAGTCTATCTGGGCTTTAGCTTGCCTAACCTGCTTCCTGGCCACTCGGACAGTTTCTCTGTATTCCACCCAGTCCTTTCTTCCACCCTCTGTAGGCCTCCTTGTTGCTTTTGAGCTTGTCCAGGAGCTCCTTGTTCATCCATGCAGGCCTCCTGGCATTTTTGCCTGACTTCCTCATTCTTGGGATGCACCATTCCTGAGTTTGGAGGAGGTGATCCTTGAATATTAACCAGCTGCTTTGGGCCCCTCTTTCCTCCAGTACTTTTTCCCATGTTACCCTGCCAAGCAGGTCCCTCAAGAGGCCAAAGTCTGCTCTCCTGAAGTCCAGGGTAGTGAGCTTGCTGTGTGTCCTCCTTGCTGCCCGAAGGATCTTGAATTCTACCATTTCACGATCACTGCAGCCGAGGCTACCCTTGAGCTTGACACTCGCCACCAGCCCCTCCTTGTTGGTAAGGACAAGGTCCAGCATAGTTCCTCTCCTTGTTGGCTCCTCTACCATTTGAAGAAGAAAGTTGTCATCAACACATTCCAAGAACTTCCTGGATTTCTTGTGCCCTGCTCTGTTGTCCTTTCAGCAGATATCGGGGTGGTTGAAGTCCCCCATGAGGACCAGGGTCTGTGAAGGCGATGCTGCTCCTATCTGTCTGTGGAGGGCCTCATCCACTCTGTTGTCCTGGTCAGGTGGCCTGTAGCAGACCCCTACCATAATGTCCCCTGCCCCTGTGTTCCCTTTAATCTTGACCCATAAGCTCTCCATTGGGTCTTCATCCATCCCCAGGTGGAGCTGCATGCACTCCAGCTGTTCATTGACATAGAGGGCAACACCCCCTCCTTGTCTTCCCAGCCTGTCCTTCCTGAAGAGTCTGTATCCCTCGATTCCAATGCTCCAATCATAAGAGTCATCCCACCGTGTCTCTGTGATGCCAATAAGATCGTAGCCCTGGAGGTGTGCGCGCATCTCCAACTCTTCTTGCTTATTTCCCATGCTACCTGCTTTTGAGTTAAGGCACTTCAGCTGGGTACCCAATGAAGCTGCCTCACTGGCTGGAGTGGCTGCATTTCCTTCATGCTGCTCTTCAGGTGGTCTTCCTCTGGGGTGTTTTATCTGTGACTCCCCGGTTCCTATCTCCTCAGGAGCCCCTGGCTCGTCCCCATAAGACTTTGATGAGAGACTCAGTAAACTGGTTAGTTTTTGTCTCCTGCACGTTGGGTTAAATAATACTGAATGCATCCCTTACTAGACACCAGAAAATCCACACAATCCCCTTGACTGAGAAAAGGCCTCTTTTTGCTGTCTTGGGTTTAGAGCATTTCTGATGCTCCCATATATTTTTTTATTTTTTAATAATTCTTTAAGACTGTTTAATTTGTTGAATTCTTTCTTTTTGGGGGAGTATTAATTGGGCACCTTCTACCACCTAGACACTTCTTTTCAAGAATGCTGTGAGGACTGGGTAGCTTTGACAGCATCAATCCTCTGTCAGATCTGCAGCTGATGAATGGATCCAGCAGTTATGAAGTGGGACTGACAGACGCAATGATTATCCAAACCTTATTTCCTGAAGAAACCAGGCTAAAAATTATTCAGTAATTATCACTAATTGGCCAGAATGCGTCTCCAGCATTCAATGAAGAATATTTAATCTGATATTTATGTTCATCTTTTCTTTTTCTTTTCAACACTAAACCAATATTTGTCCCTACCTCACCTTCCCAGTGGTTATTCCAAAGACTTGCCTCCCTAGAGCAGCCACCTAAGGCATTTCTCTGTCCAGATTCCTTGAATACAGCTACTAGGGGTCTTTTTATAAACAAGATCATCTTGGATAACATGAGAGTAACTCATGGATAATTTGGATAACTATCAGCCTCTGGAGATAACAGAACTATTTCCTCAGGTAGTCAAAATAATTGGGTAACTGAGCCTTCTAACACCACCAACAAAAGTGAGAATGAACTTGGATCACAAAGCCACAAGAGGTAGAATTGCCTTTATAGAATTGCTTTCCTTGAGCAAGCTGAAACCATACACCCAAAGGTTTTGAGTCTCTCATGTTATGTTTTAATAGACCATGGAAAAGAACAAGGTTTTCAGATAGAAACAACTCCAATTTGCTGGGATGGAAAGCAGCAAGCACACCTCTGCTCTTAGGAAACACTATTTGAATAAATATAGTACCGAATCTAAATGAAGGCATCACCACTCTGAAGAGCATAATCCAAGTGTATTTAGATGCCCAGTTCCCACTGAGACTCAGTCCTGGTCACTGGTGACTGCCATTCATGGATCGCAGGATCAGTTATAAACTTTCTGTGTATATTTGTACATTTAAGTGGGCTCAAATTATGAGGTGAAATTCTGTTGCAGCTAAAAAGCTAACAGCAGCCCCATGTTTCTGTGGAAAAAAGAAAGCAAACAAGGTTTTGTAACTTCAAAATGTAAAATACATAACTTCGGAGAGGACTTTTCTTAAAATTTGAAAGGGAACAGAATGAAATCTCCCAGGCCAGTCATTTATATTAAATTTGGGGGTGGCCATACATCTACTGATGGGGAGGTGCAGGAAGGAGGGATGATTATTCTGTTAATGCAGGTGGAAGAGAAGACATGACCCTTCCCTCCCATGACCCTGGGAAGCACTGCTCTACGTGTACATCTCAACTCTGTAAAGTGGGTTTCAACACTGCTCTGTGGGATAAACCATGGTGTTTGCATTAGGCCATAGTTTAACAGCTACTGACACATAAGGATGTCATGCTACAAAGAGAATAACGTCACAGTGTGGCATTACAAATGACATCAGCAGGATCCTAAAAGTGGTTCTCTGATATTCTGTTAAATAAAGAACTCCAAAGACTAAGGGATTATTTCCTTGGGGAAAAGTGAGACAAAACAGTGGGGTTAAAGGTATTTACTGGTAAAAGACAGGGGAGAGAGACCAGAGGAGTCTATTCCAAAGGGACTGTTCCAGGGCTGCAGCACTTCACCACAGTCAAACCGAAGTGGCCAGGTCTGCAAAGACCATGTGGGAGAGACTTTTAATTAAAAAAAAAAGATAAATTTTTTGGTCTTGCAAAGGAGAGCACATGGCACAGATTTAATGGTATATAATGGTATATAATGTGGTAAAAGGGCAAGGTATTAGAGAGAAATTGCTTTTTGTGAGTGTCTGTTTCAGTTGTTCAGTTGGTTATAATGTTTCCAGGAGAGGATTCCCGGCTATCAGAAAACTACACTTAATCTTATACTCTTGACTGCAGCCTAGCTCAAAGCAACAAAAAGTGCTAAATACAGAAAAGAAGTACGCATTATAAGTGCAATTTTATCATTTCCATGTTTCTTTATTTCTAAAAAGATAGAGTCCAACAAGTAACCTATTACTTTCTTTGAGAGACTTGGCTTGTGACATTTTCATATAACGCAGAATTTTCAACATCTGGCTCTAATTAAGAAGCATTTTTCTACTATGAAGAATGATTACAGTGTCTGAAAGTGCTGTTACATAGATATGATTCATATCTCCCTCCTAAGAAGCCCGCCTTATGTCCTGAAATTTGAGATTTGTAAATCCTTTAGCTAAACATTTATATCTGCTACTTAGGCCTTGATTGCGCAGGTGATTAAATTTGTGATGTTTGCTGAGGTTGATCTGTAAATGCATAACAGACGTGTAAGTGTTTTGCAAGTCTGGAAACTTTTCTGTCAAAGCTTTTCCATCAAAGCTTTTCCATCAAAGCTTTTCCAGTTTCAGGTAATGTATTGAATTCTGTCTCCTGTGCAATACATTTTACAGTAAAAAATGCCCCATGTGAAAAATTAACTTCCTGCACTGACTGCCAACCGCTTTCCTCAAATTATAAAATAAGCAAAGAAAGATGCCTGATTGAAAACAAAACAAACAAAAAAAAGAAAACTGGTTGTCTAAATTTTAATCTTAGATAAGCATTAAGGGTTGGTTGGTGGGTTGGTTGGTTGGTTGGTTGGTTGGGGTTTTTTTGGTCACCTAATAAAAAGAACCTTTTCCTATATTATACATTGAGAAAGACTATATCAGGAATATAATCTGGGCTGTTTATATTTCTGCATACAATTCTCTGAGGTGAATTTATCTAGAGATTAAGATGACTTCTTCCCTGACAATTCAGTGCTGCTTGCCAAATGTTTGATGGGAGAATGATACATGACAGTGCCATGTGCTTTCCTCACCTAAGATAATACATAATAGTTGTATACAACCTTGAAAAGGACACTGTTGTGCTTCAAATGCATATCGGCACTACTCTAATTAAAAAGAAAGTCAAGTAAGTCATCAGTATGGTTTAGCACAGACAACAGTGCAGCACGCAGAAAGGATTAAAAAAAAACCAAACAAAAGGTAAAAGTCACTTACCCTGTTAAAATATACAAAGAAAAGGGGAAAGCTACCGCTGGCATGGCCAAGAGTCCTCTATTTAATTCTGAGGGCCAAGTGGGCTTTGTGAATAATTTTTTGTCCTGTTTTAGCATATGATAAAGAAATACGGTGTGGAAGTCCAAGTCAGGTTAGATTTATCATGTATTTCTTTGCTCATTTGGGAGCAAACAGGTTTGATGGAGAGACTCACACCTGCATATCTACCAACGCCATATCAACTTACAGCTGCAAGCCTTGAAGCTTAGCAGAGGTTCACTGGTAAGGAGCTTCTTTTGCCTTAGTTGTGTCTTATGTTGTGATGATTAAACCATCTTACCCTAGAGACTTGGTGGAAAATGCAAAAACAAATCTCTTTCTGTTTCTCAATGAGATGCTTACATTTAAACTAGATTAAGAAATAATAACTCTGAGAAGCATGTTAAAATCAGAAGAAAATAGTAATATTTGGCATTGCTGAAAAAGAATTGCCAACAACCTTTTATATATGGCTTCATATGACCAAGTGTTTTTTCTGAACCAAAAGCAATTAAATGTTATCAGTGTGGTATTATCTAGCACAAACAAAGCATAACACTTACATTGGTATTTGGCTTTTTTGTCCTAAGCTATTGTCTCTTACCATTCATCTCTGCTTTGTAGATGGGTGAAATCACTCTGAGTCATCTCTGGACAGATGAATCTGTGTCATGGCTTTGTGGCAATGCTGGGTGCCCAAAGGGGTGTATGAATTAATGGACTCGGTTGCAGAGTCTGACCCATTTCAGATCATTTCTATGGGGTGTATTGAAAAAGACCTGACACT
Organism: Larus michahellis; assembly: GCF_964199755.1. Taxonomy (NCBI): domain Eukaryota; kingdom Metazoa; phylum Chordata; class Aves; order Charadriiformes; family Laridae; genus Larus; species Larus michahellis. The sequence goes on along the minus strand of NC_133929.1, from coordinate 11,368,703 downwards.
ATGGAAAAGAGACATCAAAATATTTTAATATAAGGAGATTCAGTTCTGCTCTGTGAACCTGGGGGCATTTGGGATCTTCTCAGCTGACAGAACTTCCTATCCTCAGAACTTGAAAGGATTGGGAGTTGGTTTGAATTTGGGGTGGGGTTTTTTGGTCAAATATTTGAACAGTGTCAAAATACCCTTTTGGACATTTGCAAAGGAAAATATCTTGAATTTTATTAATCTATATTTTTGCTTTGAAATGTGAATACATTTGTACTTTAAAAACAATATAAGAAAAGGTCAAATTTTAGAGCTGTTAAAACAAAATTCTTCATTTGAGGTGTACTGATATATTTTTTACTTCAATTTACAATTGTATTTGAGGTTTTGAGGTTTTGAGTTTTCATCCCTCACTGGGATGAAAATAATGAAGAAAATAGCATTAATGCAGTTTCTTACCACCTCTATGCATCACACATTACTGCAAATTAATTCAGCTGAAGTATTTATGCTTTATAGAAAACAAAGGTGTTTTTTTCATGAAAGGTTTTCTCTTGAATAGCTTTTTTTCCCCCTCTGGCCTACATTTCTTCAATCCCTTCTCCTTCAAGTCTGATAGATAACAAAATGCATTGTCCTCCAGGACCTTCAATATGGCATGCACTCTTAAGAGAACTCAAGTAAGGGATGACTTAAAGAAGAAGGAGAAGAATTGTTTAATTTGTGATATTTTCTAGTTTTGTGGTCTCGCTGTAAGTTTAGGCCTGCCTTATTTGTCCATTTGATTATTTTTTAAACATATTAGAGAAAGAAAGAGGGTATTGCTTTATAATCTAAATAACATAATAATAATATTTAATATGGAAAGTTACAAAGGAATAAATTACTTCTCTAGAATATTAGTATTGAAGAGGAATGACATAGAAGCATTTTAGGGCTGACTGCATCTGATGCAGATTCAGACATGAATTTTGTATCTGTAGCCATTGTTAAAAAAGAGCAGATGTTACCAAGATTTTTTGACATACTTAGCCTTAAACTTTGAAAGTTATCCTGTTGATTTAAATTGAACTAATCATTTAGCTAAAACTAAGAGCAAAGGTGGCAAGTACCAATCATGCAAATTAGGCCCTCTCCCATAGGAGAATGAAGCTGAAAGGTAGAAATCTTGACTATAAAAGTAGTTGATGACATCTTAGGCTCAGTGACTTCCCTGCACTTACTTAACTGTGACCGTTTCAATGTGACCATGCTCTAAAATGATTATGGTCGTTTATGTTGGTCTGATGCACTTGCAAGGAGTCAAAGTGTCTTCAGCACTGTTCTCTTTTGGCCCCTGCCACGTGCTGGCCCACATCAAAGCCTTGAACACGGGTGCCAAAAGCTCCAGATGCGATAAAGTCTATGTGGAAAATATGCAAATCATCCTCAGGAAGAAATTTCCATTTCTGTACCAGTAATTTTCACTTTAATCCTTTTGCCTTGAAAATTTAATTTCCTTGGAAGAAGGGGGAAGAAGGGGATGGATAATCGCTCTCTAGTTCCATTTCTGTTGTTGCAGAGCCCTGATACTGAGATCCCATTTCTCAAGCTTTATTGACTTTGATAAAAGCCTTTGACTTGCTGAACTTGCTCCCACTTTAGGTACAGCTATAGAATTGTGGATTTCCTGACAAAATAATTAATCTATCTCTTTCTTGCTCTCTCTTTACGTATGTGTGGGAACCCGATAAGCTCACTTATAAAATGTTTTTATGCAACTTCTATCTAAAAACAGTAACTTTTGTTTTTTCTCATAAACTTCCAAGAGAAATAGTCAAGATGATCTCTGCCTTGCTGTGCTAGATACAAGAAACCATCACAAGTTCTGCCATTGTACAAGTCATGCTAACGAACGTCCTTGCAAGAGAGCTCAACAATGATGCTAAGAAACAGATGGACAACTAGAATGAAATATCTCTTTTGATAAAACAACTAAATGGAGAGGGAAACATTCAGATTCCACCCTAACCTTTTTCAAATCCCTACTGTTACTTTATTTAGGGAAAGACTATAAAAATTAATTCAGTTTATCATCCAATTGTGAGATATATTGAGACTGTTGCTCTGCCACTTCAGTGCTGTATTTGATGACCACAGTATATATGGACTCGGAAAGAAAGTAATACACTATGACCTTAATGTATTCTTTGTTGTTGATGTTGTTATCATATTTTGAAAAACTTTTGGGAGAGAATACTTTATATTCTGGATATAAACATCTTTAGGCAGAAAAAAAAATGTACTGTAGCTAGAGAATTGTATAGTAATTTTAAAAACTTGGAAACTGGACCAAACTTCTTGAGTCACATGGGAAACCTGTGGTAAACCCAAGAAATTTATATCTTGGTTAAATTCTACAACTCAGATATTTGGAAGCTACCACAGTTTAACAAATTTCTGTGGGTCAACTGAGCTGTGGTTATTGTCTGTGTGTCCACTTTTAGCCCACATCCAACAGAAGATAACGCAAGTTATTTTACTGCTCTCCATTGCAGTCTAAGTTGAGATGGAGGATCCCACACTAACAGTAGACTAAGAACATACACAAGGGTGGTTACTGTACAGTAACTCTGTAAGCCATGGTAAATTGGTTTGATGTTTGACCCCTCAGTCTGGTGAGCAGAGTATGAGACTTTTCCTCCTTTCTTTTACCAGGTACCCCCAAGGGACAGCTCCTAACTCTGGTGTTGTTATCACCTCTCAAAGTAGGAAAAGAATATCCCAATGGCTACGGACCCATGTGCAAAATAAAATCTAAACTGATATTGCAATAGTGAAATTATAAGAGTTTTCAGTAATCTTTCTGGGTCAGTGTTCATGTTTTCCAGAGTCGGACATGCTGACCTTCAAGAACTTGCAACAACTCCTCTTCCCTCCCCTTACACACACATGAGAAAACACTAGATGTATGATGATATTATTGGTAAGCTCTTTTTTTTTTTTTTGCATTGAAGTTGTGAATAACACCATTAAAATTAGATTCAGGAATTCCAGAGAAGGGAATATCAATGAAAATTATTAGTTAGTTGATGAGAAGCTCAACATGAGCCAGCAATGCGTGCTTGCAGCCCAGAAAGCCAACGGTATCCTGGGCTGCATCAAAAGAAGCATGGCCAGCAGGTCAAGGGAGGTGATTCTCCCCCTCTACTCTGCTCTGGTGAGACCCCACCTGGAGTACTGTGTCCAGCTCTGGGTCCCCCAACATAAGAAGGACATGGACCTGTTGGAGGGGGTCCAGAGGAGGGCCACGAAGATGATCAGAGGGCTGGAGCACCTATGCTATGAGGACAGGCTGAGAGAGTTGGGGTTGTTCAGCCTGGAGAAGAGAAGGCTCTGAGGAGACCTTATAGCAGCCTTCCAGTACCTAAAGGGGGCCTACTGGTCTCCTCGCCGAGGAGACCAGCTCCAGTGCAGGTAAGTCTGTACTGGGGAAGGGAATCGTGGCAAAAAAGGCCAGCAAGGGGCTCGTTTTGGGGGCTTTTCAAAGCCCGGAAAAGCGGCCAGCCCGGGCCAGTACCCGACACTTCCGGGGGGTGGTGACAGCTGAGGAAGTGTGGGCAGAGCCAGCACCCCCAGCAGTAGATCTAAACGAGGCGTAAATTCCCCTCCCCACCCCCCCATAAAAGAAGCCTTTCGGGAGAGCAGGGACCGGTCTTTGGGCACTTGAGTAAACAACCAGTGAGTGGGCATCGCCAGAGAGCACCACCACATAGGTAGTCATCCCACTCTCTAAGGGGCTAAAGAGCTTAGCTATGGCTTCCGCTCGCAAGAAGGTGGCGCACTCAGCCTCAGCCTCAGCCAGAAAGGATGTGGGAACTCAGACGGAGCTCCCACAGAGACATGCAGCCGTCCAGGTCACCTCCTGCAGGGAGTGCTGGAGGCAACAGGAGGCAGCTATGAGAACTGCCGCATATGTTGCGAGCAGGTAAATGATCTGCTCAGCCTGGTGGCAGAGCTGAGAGAGGAAGTCGAAAGGTTAAGAAGCATTAGGGAGGCTGAGGAAGAAATAGATTGGTGGAGCCAGGCTCTGCCCTCCTTGAAACAGAAACAGGAGCACCCAGCAGAAAGAAACCGGGATCTAGAGGCCCCTATACCCTCTCAGGCAGAAGGCAGAAGCCTAAATGAAGAGAGTGAATGGAGGCGAGTTCACGGTTGGGGTAGTGGGTGAACCCTCTCCTTACCCCCCCCCCCGTCCCTCTGAACAACAGATATGAGGTACTGAACAAGGAAGGCCAGTCAAATGAGGATGTGGATGATGGGCAATCTACACTAGAGACATATCCACAGTCAGAAAGGCGTACTGCCTGTATTATTACCACACCCACAAGGAAGAAAAGAAGGGTTGTAGTCATTGGGGCTTTGGAATCTGAGGGCCAGGCAAATGAGGATGGGGAGGATGATCCATCTAGTGAGTCACACAGGGCTAATCACTCACCCCCACAACTCAGGACCTCCTCAACCAAGAAAAAAAGAAAGGTAATTGTAGTAGGTGACTCCCTTCTGAGGGGAACAGAGGGCCCTATCTGTTGACCGGACCCATCCCACAGAGAAGTCAGCTGCCTCCCTGGGGCCAGGATCAAGGACATACGAAGGAAACTCCCTACCCTGGTTCAGCCCTCAGATTATTATCCACTGCTGATATTTCAAGTAGGTAATGACAAGATAGCTACCAGAAGTCTAAGGGCAATGAAGAGAGACTTCGGAGCCCTGGGACGGCTGGTTAAGGGATCAGGAGCACAAGTAGTGTTCTTCTCTATCCCACCAGTTGCAGGGATTGATGAGGGGATGAACAGGAAGAGTCAGCAGATTAACTCCTGGCTCAGGGACCGGTGCAACCGTCAGAACTTTGTTTACCTTGACCATGGATTGATATACAGGACACCAGGCATGCTGGCAACAAGTGGGGAAAGCCTAACCCAAAGGGGAAGAAGGATTCTGGGACAGGAGTTAGCAGGACTCATGATAGGGCTTTAAACTAGCTTTGAAGGGGGACAGGGATGTAACCAGAGTGACTAAAGTGGTGCCTGGGAGCAGCATGCCAGTGCTGGTGGGTAAAAGTGTTAGCAAGGTCTTGCAGCCTGTTGTCGCAGTGGAGGTGGGAGATGATGACCCATGTGCTAGCAAAGACATGAGGAGTAGTGATAGGTTGGCAACTGCAGAAATGTCTGAGCGCGGACAGGTGGGAATAAGGGCTTGTCCCCCCAATAAAGTGGCAAGGCAATTAGCCCAGCTGAAGTGCATCTACACGAATGCACGCAGCATGGGCAACAAACAGGAGGAGCTGGAGGCCATTGTACAGCAGGGAAACTATGATATAGTTGCCATCACAGAAACGTGGTGGGAAGGCACGTGCAACTGGAGTGCAGTGATTGATGGCTACGAACTCTTCAGAAGGGATAGGCAAGGAAGGAGAGGTGGGGTGGCCCTCTATGTCAGGGGCAGATTTGAATGCCAAGAACTTAACAATGTGCATGGCAATGTTGTTGAGTGTGTATGGATAAGAATTAAGGGGAAGGCCAATGAGCCAGACATCGTGGTGGGAGTTTGTTATAGACCCCCCAACCAGGATGTAGAGACCGATGAAATATTCTATAAGCAGCTGGCAGAGGTCTCACGATCGCCTGCCCTTGTTCTTGTGGGGGACTTCAACTTCCCAGACGTCTGCTGGAAATATAACACAGCAGAGAGGGAACAGTCCCGGAGGTTCCTGGAGTGTGTGGAAGACAACTTCCTAACGCAGCTGGTGAGGGAGCCAACTAGGGAAAGTGCCCTACTGGACTTGCTGCTTGTTAACAGAGAAGGTCTTGTAGGGGATGTAAAGACTGGAGGGCAGAGTGATCATGAAATGATAGAATTTTTGATTCTTGGTGAAGCAAGGCGGGGAGCCAGCAGAACTGCCACCTTAGATTTCCAAAGGGCGAACTTTGGCCTGTTCAGGAGCATGGTCGAGAGTGTCCCTTGGGGGACAGTCCTGAAGGGAAAAGGTGCCCAGGAAGGCTGGTCTTACTTCAAGGAGGAACTCTTAAAAGCACAAGGGAAGGCCATCCCCAAGTCCCAAAAAACGAGCCAACGGGGAAGAAGACCAGCCTGGCTAAATAGAGAGCTTTGGCTGGACCTCAGGAAAAAAAGGAAAGCTTACATTCTCTGGAAAAAGGGATTGGCAACTTATGAGGATTATCAAGATATAACGAAGCTGTGTAGGGGGAAAATTAGAAGGGCCAAAGCTCAATCAGAACTCATCTTGGCCACCACAGTTAAAGACAATAAGAAGAGGTTCTTTCAGTATATCAATAGAAAAAGGAAGACTAGGGAAAATGTAGGCCCACTAACGAATGAGATGTGCGCCCTAGTGGTGGAAGACACAGAGAAGGCAGAGCTACTGAATGCCACCTTTGCTTCAGTCTTCACTGCTAAAGCTGCCTCTCACGAATCCCAGGCCCTGGAGACAAGGGGGAAGGTCTGGAGAGAGGAAGAGTTTTCCCCAGTAGAGGAAGATCAGGTTAGAGACCACTTGGCCAAACTGGACATCCATAAGTCCATGGGCCCTGATGAGATGCACCCGCGAGTGCTGAGAGAGCTGGCAGATGTTATTGCTTGGCCACTCTCCATCATCTTTGAAAGGTCATGGGGAACAGGAGGGCTGCCTGAGGACTGGAGGAAGGCTGACATCACTCCAATCTTCAAAAAAGGCAAGGAGGAGGACGACCCAGGGAACTACAGACCAGTTAGCCTCACCTCTGTCCCTGGGAAGGTAATGGAGCGACTCATTCTGGATGTCATATCCAAGCACGTTCAGGAGCAGGAAGTCATTGGAAGTGGTCAACATGGATTTACCAAGGGTAAATCAGGCTTGACCAATCTCAAAGCCTTCTATGATGTTATAACTGGTTGGCTGGATGAGGGCAGAGCAGCAGATGTCATCTACCTTGACTTTTGACACTGTCTCCCATAACATCCTCATTAGGAAACTGAGGAAGTATGGACTAGACGAGGGGACAGTGAGGTGGACTGAGAGCTGGCTGAGTGACAGGACTCAGAGGGTTGTGATTAATGGAGCAGGGTCGAGTTGGAGGCCTGTAACCAGTGGTGTCCCCCAGGGGTCAATACTTGGACCAGTATTGTTTAACATGTTCATCAACGACCTGGACGAGGGGACAGAGTGTATCCTCAGCAAGTTCACTGATGATACCAAACTGGGTGGGGTGGCCAACACCCCAGAGGGCCATGCTGCCATCCAGCATGACCTAGACAGGCTGGAGAGCTGGGCAGAGAAGAACCTAATGAGGTTCAACATGGACAAGCGTAGGGTCCTGCACCTGGGGAGGAAGAATGTCAGGCACCAATATAGGTTAGGGGTGGACCTGCTGGGAAGCAGCTCTGAAGAAAAGGATCTGGGGGTCTTGGTAGACAGTAAACTATCCATGAGCCAGCAATGTGCCCTTGTGGCCAAGAAAGCCAACGGAATTCTGGGCTGCATAGGGAAGAGTGTGGTCAGCAGGTCAAGGGAGGTCATTCTGCCCCTCTACTCTGCAATGGTGAGGCCACAACTGGAATACTGCATCCAGCTCTGGGCTCCCCAGTTCAAGAGAGACAGGGAACTACTGGAGAGAGTCCAGCGTAGGGCAACAAAGATGACTGAGGGACTGGAGCATCTCCCTTATGAGGAAAGGCTGAGAGAGCTGGGACTCTTTAGCCTGGAGAAGAGAAGGCTGAGGGGAGACCTTATTATGGCATACAAGTATCTCAAGGGTGGGTTTAAGGAGGATGGAGCCAGACTCTTTTCAATGGTTCCCAGTAACAGGACGAGGGGCAATGGGCACAAGCTGGAACATAGGAAGTTCCGATCAAATATGAGAAAAACCTTCTTTACGGTGAGGGTGACAGAGCACTGGAACAGGCTGCCCAGGGAGGTTGTGGAGTCCCCTTCTCTGGAGACTTTCAAGACCAGCCTGGATGCAGTCCTGAGTAATGTGCTCTAGGCAATCCTGCTTTAGCAGGGGAGATGGACTAGATGATCTCTAGAGGTCCCTTCCAACTCTGAAAATTCCGTGATTCCGTGATACAGGAAGGATGGGGAGGGACTCTTTATGAGGGAATATAGCAATAGGACGAGGGGTAATGGTTTTAAACTGGAAGAGGGTAGATTTAGATTAGATATTAGGAAGAAATTCTTTACTGTGTGGGTATTGAGATACTGGAACATGTTGCCCGGGGAAGTTGTGGATGCCCCATCCCTGGAGGTGTTCAAGGCCAGGCTGGATGGAGCTTTGAGCAACCTGGTCTAGTTGAAGATTTCCCTGCCCATGGCAGGGGGATTGGAACTAGATGATCTTTTAGGTCCCTTCTAACTCTAACCATTCTATGATTCTATGAAAATTAATGATACAGATGCAATGGGTTTACTTCTGAGTCCAGAGTTTCCCTTTTCACAAGGTTCCACATTTCAGTGCTTCAGGTGAGTGGAATAAATACTAAATTGGCTAAAAAATACAGAAGTACAGCATTGTTCACACATTAAGGAAAAGTATAAAATCAAGAGGCATCTGAGGTAGAAAACAGCCACAGCTGGCATGAAGGACACACCACCTGTGGTTCCCTGATAAGATACATGAGGTATGGGACGGGATGCAATTATTCCACGGCTTTACCTTATGATGTATAGCGGATATGGGAATGGGATGATACCATGAAACAGATAAGCTGCCAATTAGCTGCCCGCTCGATACTCAGAGCCACATTTTGTCAAATTTTGATGAAATGCTGTCCTTTGTGTGAACTTTGCTCATTATAATGTCATTATAATACCAAAACACACCTCCATCCCGAAGGCTACCCGCCTCCAAGGTGCGACCACTCCTTCTTGAGTCTGTGCCCTGAATTTCTCGTCAACTATACCTTTAATTGTGAAGCGAGAAAAATTTACACCAATCATGATAAAAGTATGTATGACTAAAGTCACTCAAACTCCACCTTGAAGATAACAAATAGTATAAAAATAGACCGAGAGAGGGGGGATACCCAGGGAAGACACCATCATAAAGAAATACATCACTGACTTCTGGGATCAGTCGACGGGCTGAGCCTCTCTTCCCCCCCATAGGGACACCTTTGGGTAAGACTTAGATTATACTGAGTGCTTCCTCGGGGAACTTAGAAATTTCTCTAGAGACTCTCTTTTCTACATTTAGAACCAGGCTATATCGTTTATAACTTTGTCGCGCGTTTTGTATATGTAACAATACTTTCATTTGCACGTGCTTTGCAGACAGCGTATTTATCACCGGCAATCCTAAGAACCTGTATATCTGTTGTTTAAATAAACTGCACTTTTTTTTAAGTAGCTAGTCGTTTTGGTTTCTCACTGAACGCGACCAAAGACTCGAGAGTGGCCGTGCTAGTTCATGAGCACGACTGGACTGAAGGTGCAGTCCACTATTAGTGTATCCAAATCGTAATAGTTTAATACATATTAAACGCGATTGGACTGATAGTGCTGAATTGGGCATCACTCAGAATTTAAACCTAGCTGCACCTAGCCTCCCACCTCGGTGAGGAGTGTTAGAACGCAAGGGGGTTTATTTTCTGCCAAAACCGCTTTGCCCCTTTTCACGCAACAGAATTTTGGCGTAGTCGGCAGGATTGCCATGGATAAACTGCTGCAAAAATATGATTGTGCCCCTTCCCAGGCTGGGAAGGAGTGGGCCCATAAATTTTGGAAGGATGAAGAGAAAGTGGTGGAATGTATTGAAGAGTGTCGGGCTTCACAGAAGCTCAGAGCGGGGAAAGGCAAAGGTGTGATCTGTGCGGCGTTAGGCGCCTGTTTATCTTGTGCACAACAAGAAGCTAGAGAAACCCCTGCTCCTAATCTGATTTCTGCTGTAGAATATGCAACCCTGAAATCAGAGAATGAGGTGTTGAAGTCATCACTAGCTTTTCAAAAGGAGACGGGAGAAAAATTAAGAACTCAAGTTGATAAGCTTGTGAGTGAGAATGAATGTTTAGGAAACCGGAATGCTCGACTTGGGAGTGAAAATCTCCAACTTAAAGGTGAAAATCACCAACTTAAAATGTTATTGGAAAGGGTGACTGGGCTCTTAGATAAAATGCAGCCCTCGACCCAGGTCCAACAAATTCGTAAGTTAATGTGGTATCCAAATTCTGGAACCCAGACCAGAGATTTTTGGTCTAATAGTGAAGATGAGGAAGAAGATGAGGGGGGAAGGACTTTTACTGTGAAATCTTGAGTCTTTCCTTTACGACCTCTGATTAAAACTGAAACCACAGTTGATGAGGAGGATGAGGAAGTCCGCAACACTGTGCGTACTATTCCGTGGACACCAACAGAGTTAGCGAAAATAAGGGAAAAATATTCGAGGCGGCCAGAAGAATCAGCTGTTGAGTATGTGTGGCGAGTTTCTTCTGAAGGAGGAGATAGAATTATGTTGAGTGAGGAAGAAGCAGGAGACTCTTGGGGACCAGGAGTGTTTTTAACTACAATGGACGGGGATCATAATTATTCCCTAACCGCTCGAGCAGCCTTTTGGGCAGGTGGTATGGATCCACGAGAGAGGGGAGAGCCATTAGAGATTAGAGCTACAGGCTACTCTGAACTGTTTGCGGCGATACGGAAAGCAGCTTGTCTGCAAGCCATGTATGACAGAGAGGAATTTCGGAAATCCCCAATGTCAGCCGCTATCGACCCCGATCGATTAGCCCCTCTCATCCGTGGTCTTCCCGATTGCCTGAAGCCATTTGTTGTTCGTACTCAAGATCGCATACAAGAGGCTCGGGATGCTCATGGGCGGGGCCGGCATCGCTACATGCCCACCTGGAATGAATATGTACAGGAAATAGACCAATATGGGCGCCGAATGGGCTGGGCCAGCCTAACTAGTGAGAAATCCTCCGAACACCCCCAAAAGGTTTGCCAAGTCCAAACTCACACACAAAACCCCAAACCGGTGGAAAGGTTTAAGCCTGATAAGAACCGGAACGAGTTGTGGCGTAAAGCCCTACAATTAGGGGTACCCCGACAATTCTTGCACGGTGTCCCTACGGGAGATCTCCGTACACTGGTCCAATCTCTAACTAGAAAGAATAATTCGGCTGGGGAGAAAAGTCTAACCAGAGAATCCCCAAGCTGTGAGAAAATTGTGCCTTCTGCACTGGAGCGTAATTTGATTGATTTGTCAGAGTCCCAGTCAAAAAACTCCTATCCCTGGGGAGGGCAGTGAGCCACCCTGTCCGGCGGGTACTAGCTATTCAATGGCTCTCCCATAAAGATTCTGAACCTATTATCGCCATTCCTGTCGGACCCCGGAGGATGTCAGTAAACTTTATTATTGATACCGGAGCCCAAATGTCTGCAATCACTAATGAAACGGCACAACTTCTAGGTATAAATCCCACCAGACGCAGAGTCAACTTCGCAGGAATTGATGGTGTGGTAAAAACATGCCCCGTTGCAAAAATTAACCTCTGGTTGCCGGGAGAGCAGCGGATGACCAGGGCGGAAGTGTTAGTGGGTGCCTCGCGTACTAACCTCCTAGGATTTGACGTGCTGCGTGGGCGAATGTGGAAATTCCCAGATGGAACTGTGTGGAGCTTTGCAGGATGCGAAAAAGTAATAGACACAGTGAAATTGAGTCTCTTGGAAACTTCCATGCCTTTACCTCCCTCTAAAATCACTAATGTCCGGCAGTATCCACTGCCTGCAGCTGCACTTGCAGGAGCAGACGGGGTGGTATCAGATTTAGAAAAAAGAGACATCATCAAGAGGACTCACTCGTCTTATAATTCACCGGTGTGGCCGGTAAAGAAACCAAACGGGCAATGGCGTTTCACAGTAGATTACCGAAAGTTGAATGCCAACACTGCACCCCTCACCGCCGCAGTTCCAAATATCGTGGAAATTGTGACAATGATACAAGGAGCTGCCCATCCTTGGATGGCTGCCTTAGATGTTAAAGACATGTTTTTTATGATTCCCCTCCTTGAGCAGGACAAAGCGCGGTTTGCATTCACGTGGAAAGGAGTCCAATATACCTTTAACCGACTTCCACAAGGATACAAACATTCCCCCACTATTGCTCATAATGCTTTAGCTAAAGTGCTATCAGAGATTCCTGTTTCACAGGGATGTACGGTATACCAATATATTGATGACATCCTAATAGGGGGAGAGAGCCAAGAAAGTGTAAAAGACATGATGGAAAACATCCGAAAAACATTACTTGATTTAGGATTGGAAATTCCAGACTCAAAGTGTCAGGGACCTGCACAGGAAGTTAAATTCCTGGGGGTCTGGTGGATTAAGGGAGCTGCTTCTGTCCCTCAGGATACCCTGGAAAAAATAGAGCATGGACAGAATCCATCCAGCGTGAAGGAGTTGCAGCAAGGTCTGGGAACTTTAAGTTATTGGTGTAAACACATCCCTGGCTTTTCCATCATTGCTCGCCCCCTTTATTGTTTGCTCAAAAAAGGTAAATCCTGGGAGTGGACTGAACAACATACTAATGCACTAGAATTGCTAATAAAAGAGCTAAGGTTATTCCAACAACTTGGCCCCATACATCCAACTGACCCTGTCCATGTAGAATGGGGGTCCAGCGAACATGGTTCTCATTGTAACTTATGGCAAAAGGGACCAGCAGGACCGGAGAGACCATTAGAATTTAGCTCTCACTCCTTCAATGATACTGAGAGCAGATATTCAGACCTAGAGAAGGGTTTACTGTCCCTGGTGCGAGCATTGCAACGAGCAGAGCAGATAAGGAGAGAACAGAGCGTGATTGTTCGGGGCCCTTTTCATCTCCTAGATGTGGTCCGTAAAGGGACAGCACCACCAGCTGGCATTGCCCAGAAACCCACAGTTCGAAAGTGGTATGCTTATTTAGAAGGCATTAATGATATCATGCCAATCTCTGAAGGTAGTATCAAAGTATCCAAGCTCCAGAAGGATATAGATGGTGCCCTATTGTTCCAATCCCCACCAAACAGACCATCTCCAATCCAAGAAGCACCTCCTTTGAAGGAAGGCAGTGATCTTACAGGAGTGTGGTTTACTGATGCGTCATCTCACCGTGAAAACAATAAGTGGAAATACAAGGCCGTAGCACTGGAAGTAGCAACGGGAGAAAGAGCGATTGAAACAGGGGAGGGTAGTGCACAAGTAGGGGAACTCAGAGCTGTCCTACTAGCTGCACAACATGGGGCCACCTCCATTTACACTGACTCATATGCTGTTTTTAAAGGAGCCACTGAATGGATAGGACACTGGGCAGCCAATGATTGGCAGGTGAACAGAGTCCCAATTTGGGAGACGGACAGTTGGAAGCAACTGTTAGAAATAGGAGGACAGAGAACATTGCACATTGCTTGGGTAAAAGGCCATGATCGTTCAAACTCGATCACTGCTCAGTTCAACCAACAGGTAGATAGCCTCACGCGGCTACAGCAAATTGACATTGTAGATGATGGTCGGGAATGGGAATGCTTACTTGAATGATTACATGTTAAACGTGGCCACACAGGCCGTGCTGACCTGTATCAGGAAGGTCTAGCCCGGGGGTGGCCTGTGTCGGTTAAGCTGTGCGAACAAATAGTAACTGCCTGTTCACAATGTCGCCTACGACTCAGTAAAGGTCATCCGAGTAAGGCGCCTCCCTTACACATTCGGGACAAGAAAACGTTGAGGCATTCATGGCAGATTGATTATATTGGGCCCTTGAGATTATCAGGTGGGAAAAGATATGTCCTGGTAGGAGTGGAGATTATCTCCAGCCTCAGTATGGCCAGCAGTTTCAAATCAGCTGCCGGGGACAACACAGTGAAAGGCCTAAAAGGGTGGTTCAGCACACTTCCCCTTCCCGAGGTGTCGTGGTTTAGCCTCAGACGGCAACAAAAACCACGTGCCGCTCGCTCGCGCCTTCCTAATACAGGAAGAATCGTAAGAAAAGGCAAGACTCTTGGGTTGGGACAAAGGCAGTTTAACAGGACAGCAAAGGGAACAGGCAAACAACAACACAGACAGGGGAATATACAAACGCGATTACGGAACCGCCGCTCCCCGCCGCTCGCCGGCCGGACCCGGGACGCCCCAGCCCGCTTTTAAGCAGCAACTTCCTGCCCCCTCCCCCGGCAGCTCAGGGTGGGCGTGGCTCACATGGCATGGAATACCAGGGAAAATTAACCCTATCCCCGCCGGAACCAGGACATTATCCACCCCTTATTCCATACCATCTATGCCATGCCCAGCAGGTTCCAATAAATTGCCACCACTTTCCCCTGTTATATATATATATATATATATACACACATATAATGCCCTTAGTTTATGGGCCATCCCTCCAAAGTGTCCGTTGAGTTCTTTTAATCCACGGCTTTGGGCTCCATCTGTTAGAACAGTCTCTCAGGGCAGGTGAGATGCTGGGTGGTGCTGGTCTGTTGCATGCTGTATTTTTCGGAGCTTGTGACTGGTGCACCTGGTGTGGCTCATACATGCAGTCCGTGGGCTGAAGATGTAGATCTTGAGGAAACTGCTGGGTGCCAGCTGCTGAGATCAGTTCTTATCCCATCATCCCTGTGCCTTACTTGTAGTACAACTGATAGCAATTATAGCAATGAGGACATACAGTGACAGTGTTACTTATCAATTAACAGCACACAATCTGATTCATTGGCTATTCTCGCCCAAAATCAGATCCCCATGAGGTACACATCGGACTTCCCCATCCTTCCGCATCACCCACCAAGTGCACCCAGGTCCTTGGGCAAAAGCAATCCCACGGATGGGTTTGCCTTTGCCTGAGGCAGGACTAACCCAGACTGTCTTCCCTAGCATATTCTTCATGTGCACTACGGGGACTTTATCCCCTTCTACAGTACGTGGAAGTTTTGATTGGGCAGGGCCAGCCCGATTGTTAGATCCCCTGGTGTTAACTAGCCAGGTAGCTTTTGCTAAATGTGTATCCCAGTGTTTGAAAGTCCCACCACCCATTGCTCTCAGTGTAGTTTTTAACAGTCCATTGTATCGTTCTATCTCCCAGAGGCTGGTGCGTGATAGGGGATGTGGTATACCCACTCAATGCCATGCTCTTTGGCCCAGGTGTCTATGAGGCTGTTTCGGAAATGAGTCCCGTTGTCCGACTCAATTCTCTCTGGGGTGCCATGTCGCCACAGGACTTGCTTTTCAAGGCCCAGGATAGTGTTCCGGGCAGTGGCATGGGGCACAGGGTATGTTTCCAGCCATCCAGTGGTTGCTTCCACCATTGTGAGCACATAGCGCTTGCCTTGACGGGTTTGTGGCAGTGTGATATAATCAATCTGCCAGGCCTCCCCATATTTGTATTTCAGCCATCGCCCTCCATACCAAAGAGGCTTCAAACGCTTGGCTTGTTTGATCGCAGCGCATGTCTCACATTCATGGATGACCTGTGCAATAGTGTCCATGGTCAAGTCCACCCCTCGGTCACGAGCCCATCTATATGTCGCATCTCTCCCTTGATGGCCTGAGGAGTCATGGGCCCACCGAGCTATGAATAGTTCACCCTTATGTTGCCAGTCCAGATCCACCTGAGCTACTTCAATCCTAGCGGCCCGATCCACCTGCTGGTTGTTCTGATGTTCCTCCGTGGCCCGATTCTTCGGTATGTGGGCATCTACATGGCGTACTTTCACAACCAGATTCTCTATCCGGGCAGCAATATCTTGCCATAGGTCAGCAGCCCAGATGGGTTTGCCTCTGCGCTGCCAGTTGCCCTGCTTCCACTGCTGTAACCACCCCCACAGAGCATTTGCCACCATCCATGAGTCAGTGTAGAGATAAAGTACTGGCCATTTTTCTCGCTCAGCAATGTCCAAAGCCAGCTGAATAGCCTTCACCTCTGCAAACTGGCTCGATTCACCCTGTCCCTCACTGGCTTCTGCAACCCATCGTGTAGGACTCCACACAGCAGCCTTCCACTTTCGATGCTTTCCCACAATCCGGCAGGACCCATCAGTGAAGAGGGCATATTTCTTCTCATTTTCTGGCAGTTTATTACATGGTGGGGCCTCTTCTGCACGCGTCACCTCCTCCTCTGGTGACATTCCGAAATCCTTGCCTTCTGGCCAGTCCATGATCACTTCCAGAATTCCTGGGCGACTGGGGTTTCCCATTCGAGTTCGCTGTGTGATCAGTGCAATCCACTTACTCCATGTAGCATCAGTTGCATGATGTGTGGTGGGGACCCTTGCTTTGAACATCCAGCCCAGCACCGGCAGTCGAGGTGCTAAGAGGAGCTGGGCTTCTGTACCAACCACTTCCGAAGCAGCTCGAACCCCTTCATATGCTGCCAAGATCTCTTTTTCTGTTGGAGTGTAGCGGGCTTCGGATCCTCTGTATCCACGACTAAAAAACCCTAGGGGTCGACCTCGAGTCTCCCCTGGTGCTTTCTGCCAGAGGCTCCAGGTAGGGCCGTTCTCCCCGGCTGCGGTGTAGAGCACATTTTTAACATCTTGTCCTGCCCGGACTGGCCCCAGGGCCACTGCATGGACTATTTCCTGTTTGATTTGTTCAAAAGCTTGTCGTTGCTCAGGACCCCATTTAAAATCATTCTTCTTCCGGGTTACTTGATACAGAGGGCTTGCAATTTGACTGTAATCTGGGATATGCATTCTCCAAAAACCCACAATGCCTAAGAAAGCCTGTGTTTCCTTTTTACTAGTTGGTGGAGACATAGCTGCTATTTTGTTGATCACATCCATTGGGATCTGACGGCGTCCATCTTGCCATTTTATTCCTAAAAACTGGATCTCCTGCGCAGGTCCCTTGACCTTACTTCGCTTTATAGCAAAACCAGCGTTCAGAAGGATTTGGACTATTTTACTCCCTTTCTCAAAAACTTCTTCTGATGTGTTTCCCCACACAATGATGTCATCAATGTGTTGCAGATGTTCTGGAGCTTCACCCTGTTCCAGTGCAGTCTGGATCAGTCCATGGCAAATGGTGGGGCTGTGTTTCCACCCCTGGGGCAGTCGATTCCAGGTGTATTGGACGCCCCTCCAAGTGAAAGCAAACTGTGGCCTGCACTCTGCTGCCAAAGGGATTGAGAAGAATGCATTCGCTATATCAATCGTGGCATAGGTCTTGGCTGCCTTGGACTCCAGTTCGTACTGGAGTTCTAGCATGTCTGGCACGGCAGCACTCAGCGGTGGCGTGACTTCATTCAGACCACGATAGTCTACAGTTAGCCTCCACTCTCCATTAGATTTTCGCACTGGCCATATGGGACTGTTAAAGGGTGAGCGAGTCTTGCTGATCACTCCTTGAACCTCTAGTTGACGAATCAGCTTATGGATGGGAATCAGAGAGTCTCGGTTAGTGCGATACTGCCGCCGATGCACCATTGTGGTAGCAATCGGCACCTGTTGTTCTTTGACCCTCAACAACCCCACAACAGAAGAATCCTCCGAGAGACCAGGCAAGGCAGACAACTGTTTAACTTCCTCTGTCTCCAAAGCAGCTATGCCAAAGGCCCAACGGTACCCTTTTGGGTCCTTAAAATACCCTCTCCTGAGGTAATCTATACCAAGGATGCATGGAGCCTCTGGGCCAGTCACAATGGGATGCTTTTGCCACTCATTCCCAGTTAGGCTCACTTCTGCCTCCAGTACAGTCAACTCTTGGGATCCCCCTGTCACCCCAGAAATACAAATGGGTTCTGACCGTCTATAGCTTGATGGTATTAAAGTACACTGCGCACCCATGTCCACTAGAGCCTTATACTCCTGTGGGTCTGATGTGCCAGGCCATCGAATCCACACCGTCCAATAAACCCGCTTGTCCCTTTCCTCCACCTGGCCGGAGGCAGGGCCCCCCTAATACTGGTCATAGTATCCATTACTCACTTCTTGCATAAATGACTTGGAAGTTCCTTCAAGAGGATCAGAAGCAAGATCAGGCCTTCTGCTCTGTCTGGGGAACGGCCCACTGGAAACTGGGGCGGCACTTTTCCTGGAGGGATCCCCTTTTGTGGTTGTCCTTCCTTGCAACTCCTGTACCCGTGTCCGCAGGATCGAAGTAGGTTGTCCATCCCACTTCCTCATGTCCTCTCCATGGTCCCGCAGGTAGAACCACAGGGTGCCTCGTGGTGTGTACCCTCTGTACTCTCTCTCTTGAGTGGGGAAATGCCTGCTTCTAATAGCTGAGATGCTGGCCCGTGCAGGTGGGGAGTAGGACATATTCTCTTCAAGTTGCTGGACCTTCCGCGACAGTTTCTCCACAGCTGAGACAAGGGGGGAATAGAGACTTTCTTCATATCGCCGGAGCCGGCCAGCTACCTCATCCACCGTTGGTCCCTCTTCACCTTTCCATTCCATTACTGCCAGTGAGTTGGCATATGATGATGCTGCGCTCTGTACAAACTTCCGCCACATGGGCCTTGTGCATCGCACCTCATCAGGGTCTGTGGGTAAGTCTGCATTGTCCAAGTCATAATAAATCATCTCCCGCACGGCTAATTCTCTCAGGTACTGGATACCTCTTTCCATGGTAGTCCACTTGCTTGGCTGACATACAACATCCTCACTGAAGGGGTACCTCTCCCTCACGCCTAACAGGAGTCGTTTCCAGAGGCTGAGGGCTTGGGTCTTTTTCCCAATTGCCTTGTCAATACTGCCTTCCCTAGACAGGGATCCCAGCTGCCTGGCCTCCCTACCCTCTAATTCCAGGCTACTGGCCCCATTATCCCAGCACCGGAGCAGCCAGGTGACAATGTGCTCGCCTGAAAGTCGGCTGAAATCTTTTCGCATATCCCGCAGCTCACTCAAGGATAGGGATCGAGTAATTATCTCTGGTTCTGACTCTTCCTCCTGTCCTCGTGATGGCCCTGGTTCATCGTCACCCCTTACTAAGCAAACTGATTTCTTTGTGTACTTCTTCTTCTGTATGGGGGCAACTGATACCGGCACGGGTTGGTTCCCTGGTTCAGTGGCAGTGGCTGCTATGGGGGTTGGAGTAACTGCAGTGGCTACCACAGGGGTTGCAGTAGCCGCAGTGTCTGTCGCAAGGATTGCAGTAGCCACAGTGGCTGCCTCAGGGGCTGCAGTAGCCACAGTGTCCGTCGCAGGGGTTGCAGTAGCTACAGTGTCCGTCACAGGGGTTGCCGCAGCTACAGTGTCCGTCACAGGGGTTGCCGCAGCCGCAGGGGCTGCCGCAGGGGTTGCCGCAGCCGCAGGGGCTGCCGCAGCCGCAGGGGCTGCCGCAGGGGCTGCTGGTCTGGTTTCCATCTCTTCCCCTTGAGGGTGATGCATAATTCTGAGCAGTGCCTGGTAGATACTGGCCAGGGCCCAGCACAGCGCGGTGAGTTGTGCCTCTCTGGAATAGCCACAGCATTTTCCCTTCAAATATTCTACCACTTTATCAGGGTCCTGTAATTGTTCAGGGGTGAAGTCCCAGACCATTGGAGGTGAGTAGTTCTCTAGGTACCTGCCCATGTTCTCCCACATGCCATGCCACCCCTGACTATCCAGCCTCGGAGCAGATCTCCGGGTGGTAGTCTTAAATAGTCGCTTAACCCTAAACAAGACCTGGAACGTATTCAGGAGACATAGCACTAGGAACACGCTGGTTTGAGTATCCCAAGGATATTCAAAATTCTCAAAAGCTGTCATACCTGACCCGAAGGAGAAAAGGGAGGCAAAAGGGCAGGGGAAATTATTAACAAATTCTGAGAGACGGTGTCCAATGTACGGACAGGACAGCAAAACCACATAAACACCCCAAAATAGCCATCTGAACAGTGATGTTATCATATCATAAACAGATATCGCACAGGACAGCAGAATGACAATCCTCATCCCTCTTCCAGACATGGTAAACAGCATCGCAGGGAGTACATAAGCCATATAGGAATTTACATAACACAGCCATGAGAACAAACCAAGCAACATGATGACCAGTGACTATTTACCTAATAAAATAAATGCATACAAAAAAAAACCAAAACCGTTTTTTTCCACGTTCTAGTTGGATTCTGTCGTTATCTCAACCCTTTGAGCCCCACGTTGGGCGCCAAAAAGGACTGTCGTGGTTTAGCCTCAGATGGCAACAAAGAACCACGTGCCGCTCCCTCGCGCCTTCCTAATACAGGAAGAATCGTAAGAAAAGGCAAGACTCTTGGGTTGAGACAAAGGCAGTTTAACAGGACAGCAAAGGGAACAGGCAAACAACAACACAGACAGGGGAATATACAAACGCGATTACGGAACCGCCGCTCCCCGCCGCTCGCCGGCCGGACCTGGGACGCCCCAGCCCGCTTTTAAGCAGCAACCTCCTAGGATTTGACGTGCTGCGTGGGCGAATGTGGAAATTCCCAGATGGAACTGTGTGGAGTTTTGCAGGATGCGAAAAAGTAATAGACACAGTGAAATTGAGTCTCTTGGAAACTTCCATGCCTTTACCTCCCTCTAAAATCACTAATGTCCGGCAGTATCCACTGCCTGCAGCTGCGCTTGCAGGAGCAGACGGGGTGGTATCAGATTTAGAAAAAAGAGACATCATCAAGAGGACTCACTCGCCTTATAATTCACCAGTGTGGCCGGTAAAGAAACCAAACGGGCAATGGCGTTTCACAGTAGATTACCGAAAGTTGAATGCCAACACTGCACCCCTCACCGCCGCAGTTCCAAATATCGCGGAAATTGTGACAATGATACAAGGAGCTGCCCATCCTTGGATGGCTGCCTTAGATGTTAAAGACATGTTTTTTATGATCCCCCTCCTTGAGCAGGACAAAGCGCGGTTTGCATTCACGTGGAAAGGAGTCCAATATACCTTTAACCGACTTCCACAAGGATACAAACATTCCCCCACTATTGCTCATAATGCTTTAGCTAAAGTGCTATCAGAGATTCCTGTTTCACAGGGATGTACGGTATACCAATATATTGATGACATCCTAATAGGGGGAGAGAACCAAGAAAGTGTAAAGGACATGATGGAAAACATCCGAAAAACATTACTTGATTTAGGATTGGAAATTCCAGACTCAAAGTGTCAGGGACCTGCACAGGAAGTTAAATTCCTGGGGGTCTGGTGGATTAAGGGAGCTGCTTCTGTCCCTCAGGATACCCTGGAAAAAATAGAGCATGGACAGAATCCATCCAGCGTGAAGGAGTTGCAGCAAGGTCTGGGAACTTTAAGTTATTGGTGTAAACACATCCCTGGCTTTTCCATCATTGCTCGCCCCCTTTATAGTTTGCTCAAAAAGGGTAGATCCTGGGAGTGGACTAAACAACACACTAATGCTCTGCAATTACTAATAAAGGAGCTAAGGTTATTCCAACAGCTTGGTCCTATACATCCAACTGACCCTGTCCATGTAGAATGGGGGTTCAGTGAACATGGTTCCCATTGTAATTTATGGCAGAAAGGACCAGCAGGACCGGAGAGACCATTAGAATTTAGCTCTCACTCCTTCAATGATACTGAGAGCAGATATTCAGACCTTGAGAAGGGTTTACTGTCCCTAGTGCGAGCGTTGCAACGAACAGAGCAGATAAGAAGAGAACAGAGTGTGATCATTCGGGGACTTTTTCTCCTCCTAGATGTGGTCCGTAAAGGGACAACACCACCAGCTGGCATTGCCCAGAAACCTACAGTTCGAAAGTGGTATGCTTATTTAGAAGGCATTAATGAAATCATGCCAGTCTCTGAAGGCAGTGTTAAAGTATCCAAGCTGCAAAAGGATATAGATGGTGCCCTATTGTTCCAATCCCCACCAAATAGACCATCTCTGATCCAAGAAGCTCCTCCTTTGAAGGAAGGCAGTGATCTTACAGGAGTGTGGTTTACTGATGCGTCATCTCACCGTGAAAACAATAAGTGGAAATATAAGGCCGTAGCACTGGAAGTAGCAACGGGAGAAAGAGCGATTGAAACAGGGGAGGGTAGTGCACAAGTAGGGGAACTCAGAGCTGTCCTACTAGCTGCACAACATGGAGCCACCTCCATTTACACTGACTCATATGCTGTTTTTAAAGGAGCCACTGAATGGATAGGACACTGGGCAGCCAATGATTGGCAGGTGAACAGAGTCCCAATTTGGGAGACGGACAGTTGGAAGCAACTGTTAGAAATAGGAGGACAGAGAACATTGCACATTGGTTGGGTAAAAGGCCATGATCGTTCAAACTCGATCACTGCTCAATTCAACCAACAGGTAGATAGCCTCACGCGGCTACAGCAAATTGACATTGTAGATGATGGTCGGGAATGGGAACGCTTACTTGAATGGTTACATGTTAAACGTGGCCACACAGGCCGTGCTGACCTGTATCAGGAAGGTCTAGCCCGGGGGTGGCCTGTGTCGGTTAAGCTGTGCGAACAAATAGTAACTGCCTGCTCACAATGTCGCCTACGACTCAGCAAAGATCATCCGAGTAAGGCGCCTCCCTTACACATTCGGGACAAGAAAACGTTGTGGCATTCATGGCAGATTGACTATATTGGGCCCTTGAGATTATCAGGTGGGAAAAGATATGTCCTGGTAGGAGTGGAGATTATCTCCAGCCTCAGTATGGCCAGCAGTTTCAAATCAGCTACCGGGGACAACACAGTGAAAGGCCTAAAAGGGTGGTTCAGCACACTTCCCCTTCCCGAGGAAATCCAAAGTGATAACGGTTCACACTTTACCGCTTCGGTGGTACAAGATTGGGCCAAAGAAGAAGGGATTCGATGGGTATTTCATACTCCCTATTATCCCCAGGCTAATGGCATTGTTGAACGCACCAATGGATTGGTTAAGCGTTTTGCAAAAACTCATGAACCTGGTTGGCATTTGCGATTGGACGATGCCATCTATCAATTAAATAACAGATGGAGTGGAGACGGCTGTCCTAAAATGAAAGCTTTCTGTGTATCTGCCAATATTATCTCTCCAAAGGCTCCCAATGAACCGGGAAGATACCCAGGAAGATTTCACCCTGGGCAACCTGTGCTAGTGAAAATGCCTCAAATTGGGACGGTACCAATGGTGCTAGCTACTCCCAAAAATCCCTATGCATGGGAAGCCAAGGACTGTTCAGGGAAGATACACCGGATCAGCACCCGGTGGATCTCGCCTTCTTTTTAACCCCGTCAGTTGAATAAGACCGAGCAGATTTTCTTTTCCTTTGTGTCTTACAGGAACCTTGGATGAGCTGTACAGACGGATTGGCCTACGCTACCTTTGAGTGTCTCCAGGGAATCCTGACATTGATCCTGGCAATAATACTATTTTTATTATGTATGGCTACCTGGAGGCCCAAATTCTAAAATGACGAATTGGCAGATGGAATTGATGCTATTCAGTTTTACCTTTTTATTCCCTGTTGTTTGTAGTCAGAGAGACCCAGAGTGGCCATGGTCTCAAGCCTTTGTTAAACACAATGCGATGGCAGGTACTAGAAAGGGAGACTTGAGTTTGGCCACTGTAGTTCTACAGGAAAATGAGGGGCTACATGAGTGGACCTGGAATAGTTGGTACCCAGTCCTGAAAGGTAAGGCAGGGGTGGAAATCCAAGTAGGGTGTAGAATGATCAACGGCTCAAACCATGAGAAGGCCATAAGAGTAGAGATATTTCGCCCTCAGAACCCACGCTCAATGACAACAAAGCACTGTGTCACCGACAAGTGGGATTGCTGGTATAATTTTACTCTTGTGGAACCCACTCTTGTAACTTGTCGTTGGCAACAGGATGAAATAGCGCTGCTATTTGAATTCAAGATAGACGTAGCACCTGAGCTTTGGGATAATGCACTGTCACGGTACACTGCAAGCACTGGAACACCAGGAAACAAAAGGGGTTTAAATCTCTCCACTCTGGTTATACAAGGCAGTGAAGTATATTCCAGAGATAAATGGAGATGGAATGAATCACTTCAAATGGCTAAAATCGAGGCTGCCCTTGGAAAGAGAATACACATTGGTTGCCGATTTATCAATGGGTCTACTCACCACAGGCCAACTGTAATTAAAACCATCTATGTAGACTCTACCAAACCGGACAAATACAACACTGATTGTTACAAAATTATGGAGCAAAATTATTCTTTCTCTCTAGCACACAGCCATCATTTTTGATGCCATGTCAGATTGCCACATCCAGCCATATCAGATTGTCTTCCCTCTCCACCCTTACATGCACCTTTAGGGAGAACAAACCACAGCAAATGTTCTGCCCTACACTGCCCTATCCCTTCCTCATCACTTTTTATCTGCCAGAGTGTCTTCTGTTTATTTATTCATTTATTTGTCTCCTGAGACCCTTTGAAGATTTGTGGTTGATGATGATTTGTTTGATGCAAAAAGTCTTTGCAATGGAATTCTGGAGCAAAGTTCATGTCACCTAGAATGTGAAAGGATAGAATGAAGTCAATGCTAAAAGGAGCTGAAGGCTGCTGCAGAAAGTGAAGTTCCAGCTTTCTGTTCCATGGCTGTAAAGTTATAACAAGAAAACAGGAAGGATTAAACCAATGAACAAAAAAATGCACTTTTGAAGAAGACTTAAAAAATAAAACAAGGCCTTAGCAGTACTTTTTACAACCTGAACATAACAGATAACTCTACTGAAGATTTATTTCGGAGTTTTAACCCTTATACTAACATTATAAATAGCTGGATTGTATGTTGCCTCTGAACCAGATAAAATACATAGTGTTCTTTTTCATATTGGACACAATAACTTTTGCAGCACAGATCTAAAATATTATCCTCATAGCAATGACAGAACTTTATTTTATGTTTATTTCAAATTCTGGGTATAAGCAGTTATAGGTCCTCATATTTGCAAATGCCAGAACGTAACTATCTAGGAGAGGAACAACTTTTAACTAACCCAATGGCCACTCCTTGTCCTGGTATAATAAATGCATGTGGAAAGTGTCCCATAAACTATTTTTGTGATACAATCTTCATGCTGCCTTAAGCTTTTTAATCCCACTGTAGAGTGTCATGGTTTTGGCCAAATTGGCCAATGGACGGCGACAGATGCTCTCCCTCGACCTCTCGCACACAGAGAGGAGGAGGAGAGATAAAGAGATTTAAGAGTTTAAAAGGAACTAAACTACTTGAATGAAATATTAATAGTAAAATATAAAGGAAATAATGAAACAGATACAATATATACAAAATCGTATCAAGCTCCCAGGATGATGTCACCAGCAGGCACTGGGGAAGTCCCAGACTGGAATCAGCGACAGGTGGGAACTGGGTTCCAGAGTTGGAGTCAGGAACACACGGATTGGGATCAAAGGCAGATGAAAAGACAGGGCCCTCCTCGGATGCCAGCCACTGAAGGAAGAGCGCTGACCCTTTGATCCCTCAGCTTTTATACTGAGCATGGGGCAGATGGGATGCAATACCCCTGTTGGTCAGTCTGGGCTCACTCGTCCTGTCCATTCCTCCCTGCAGGTGGGACCCCTCTACGCTTTTCTGTTTCCGACCCTCCAGCGGGGCAAATAACGAAATTATCTGACCTTGGTTGTTACAGCAATAAGAATAAGCAAGAGCCTCTCTGCATACCATTCCTTGGTATTAATTGTAAACACTGGTCTCATCACTCTGAGAACCAACAGTTTTCGGCATAATATGCTGTTAATTTCAGAGAGTTAGGAGAGGCCTAGCTCAGAAGTAAAATTACTGAACAGAAAGTTGGTTCTTTTTTACCTCAAACCAGGACATAGAGCTAGCAACTTCCCAAGCTGTACAGTTAGATTTTCCCACTTCTGTATTCATACCCTATCTCTCAGGCTCTTTCTGATGGCCCATGATTGATGGGTTTGATTCAACAACAGAGGTGATTTGTCAGATCTTCACCTGGTAACAAAAAACCAGTTACTAAGGAATTAAGTGTCATAATATACCTTCCTGTGATCTAAGCAGTGGGCATAAGCCTTGCGTTCACCTTATTTGCCATGGGTATTTCAAATGCATGTGATGCCTTTGGGTGTGTGTAACAGTACAGTCAGGCAGATATCCCTGTGTTTTGGCCTGTTACTCTCCAAGGTCTCTGTTTCACCCCACGAAGATGGGAAATGGGTTCTCTTTCTTCAGCATCTCCAACACACAAGAAGCCATCTTCATAGTGGAAGGTGTCCCTGCCCATGGAAGGGGGGTTGGAACTAGATGATCTTTAAGGTCCCTTCCAACCTGAACCATTCTATGATTCTATGTAATCAGCCAGTTAAGGCAAGCTTGATCTACCACTGATTCATGGTCAGACACTCCTCCTGCCAACTTTGCTGCAGCATAACCGTTTCTAGGGCAGAGCTGTGGCAAGCAGCCAAGGGGCACCAGTATCCAAATCCACTTGACTGAGATTTACCAAAGACAGGGTATCAAAGTCCTAATATCAGAGTTTTTCCCTGACAGACTGTCATATTGTCATGACAACAGTGGGAAAACATTATAACATCCCAACAATTAAATTTAAAATGCATATTAAATTTGCTATCAATTTAGATCTGTGATTATGTATGCATAAATAATAAAGTGATAATAAAGTACCAAATCATTTTAATACATTTTAACTTCAGATCTAAGACACAGTTCTCCAAGGAGGGTTGTTTTTTTCTCCCTGAGTATCAAAGACTTGTCTAGTGTACCTTGCAGTAGGGTTAAGTGTGAATTTTTCCTGTGACAGCAAGATGCCTCCTGGACAGGGTGGTATTTTGGTCTTTTCAGGTAACTGGAAGTCATTGGAAAACTGCTGTTCTTTCAATGTCCTGTTCATCGTGTCTCATGGGAAAGTACATTTCATAAATTTATACTCCCTGTGGTTTTGTCTTGGGTTTGGTGGGAACAAACTAATTGGATGAAATAAACATTACCATGTTAGAAGGTTGAGTTTTTACCTGTTCAAGCCATTTAGCTTGCTTCACAACGTGTGGTCCGTCCTGGGGAAATAAGTCAATTCTCTAGTTATAGACATGGAAATGTGTCTACAGTCCAATATTGAGTGTTGGACCAGGCTTCTGTTGAAGACTTCTGTGAGTTTCTTTATGAGAAGCTTAGCAATTTGATCTGTCAAGCTGATGGCTTAAGTATGGAGATGATGCGATGTGACCAAATTCCTACTCTCATATAAATAACATCGCGCTCTGCCAATAAACTGCAGTCTGAAATTAAATAGCTTGGGATGCTTTGTTTTCTCAAGTACTACATTGCTTGCCTTACAGTATCCCAGTGGTAATGTGTAGCAGTTCATCTATTTCCCAGATGTCTGAGTATTAATCTAGTTTGAATAACTTGGAATTAAATGGTCCCTTCCCTGCCCTGCTTCTATTCATTTTCTGGGGAGGCTTTGTACTTTACGTATCTCTTTTCTTTGCTTGCCCTGCTTTTTGCCCATGTGACATCCATGCTAATCAGGTGTCTAATGTCCTTGGCCATATTTAGCTGGGATACTAGTTTTGTAGACTCCTGTTTTGGATTCCCAAGATAGGCTCTGCTTTCAGTGATCAGAGTGTTATAATTCAACTGACTACATCTGCAATGGTACTATGTATCCTTTATTCACACATCATGATGCTTCCAGCATTTCTGAGAGTTGATTTGGCCTTCTTCTGTGCGACTGTCAACTCTAACAGAATAGTACATCAACAGCTGGATATATTTCTTGGTAGATAATCATCAAATCTTCTACATACAAGCCAGCTTGGCTGAGGATTTCCATATCTTTTCATGTTTGCTTTAGTTTCCTCCAGTTGAGAATCTCATATGCTAGTTTATTTTCATATTTTCAATGTGCAGAATTTTCTGGATGAGAAACCAACTTTATACATCTCATTTCATTACACGTGATACTGCAGACTCAGTAGCATGCACTGAACTCATGCTGAAAATGAGTTTTAACCATTTTAATTTCAAACGGTTCCCCTTCCCTGAAAAGAGCACACCTTCTTTGTGTCAGGCATGGTAACATCTGTACAAATCTTACCAGATGTCCCTTGGAGGCAATGATGCCATATGCTTCATTCAGGCCACTCTGCGTAGCCTCTTTCTCCATATCATCTTCTCAGCATAGATAGCTGGGCAGCAGCTTTTTTGAGACACGAGATAGCTGTATCAAGTAACCATTTTATGGAGCACCTTTATCCAGTTGATATATCAAGGATTCAAAGACACTTGAGAAGTTTAGAAGATGCTTACTTTATAAATCCTAATAGTAACAATTATTTTAATGTATTTCTGAGCAGATATTTGCTATAACAATTCTATATTTTGGGAAGTACTGGAAGCCATTGGAGCAGATGAAGTGTTCGATCTATCATACCTCAGCCAGTTGCAACCTTGTCTTAATTTTGTTTGTATTCAATTTCAAATGTATTCGGTGACTCATTCTTGCAAACAGATGGGGTTGTGATCGTGACCTGCCACAACTTCTGTCACGCTGCCTCTGTGGGTTATGCATGGATGTAGGTGGATTTACATACATACATAATTGCTAAGCTAGAGACAGTGATGAGTGATTCAGAACAACTCCCAGCCAGGGCTTCTAGTGCCTCTTTTCCTGTGCAGTCATGGAAAGGATCAATAACCAAACTGTTGTAGGAGCTTAAGTGAGGTATGGCAATATTTCTATGGTAAAGATAAGGAAGGAGTAATGTCATGACGTTGCCAAAGACTCTGAGCGGGACATATCTGCAATACTGGGTATAGCTTTGCAGCACTTTATCACACCGCTCGTGTAAGCATGCATTTGCTTCTTGGACCCTCTGGCACTGCTTGTCAGTGAAATGATATCCCATTATTTCCTCCAGACAAAAGAAGGTAAAGAGACTAAGAGGAGAGATTTAGAAAAAGATAATGGAAATGGATCCTGAACACGCAAAGCCAAGACTAGTTCCAAATAAGTCAGTGCACAGAAGGTGAAAACAAACACCTCAGCCTGTGCCTGCTTAAATCTGCAAATAAGCAGGTCTAACTCATAGTGCACAAGAATGAGTTGTAAAAGGAAGACATTTGCTCTGAGAAACTGAAGAGGTGTGCAAGCACAGAGAGGAAACAGAGCTGTCAAATTCAATACTACAGTTCGAAAGAGTTGAGAAGTCAGGGAATAACAAGGTCAGTGCTGTTTCTGAACAAGGACAAGCTTATAGATTTGCTTGTACTATCCTGGAAAAGTGAAAATTTTGAAGAGACTATGCTTAGGAATAAAGTAAAATCACTGGCAGTTGAAAAGCTAAGAGTGGCATAGGAAGAAATGGAAGAGTATAGAATCATAGAATCATAGGGTTGGAAGGGACCTCTGGAGATCATCTAGTCCAACTCCCCTGCCAGAGCAGGGTCACCTAGAGCAGGTTGCACAGGAATGCATCCAGGCAGGTTTTGAATGTCTCCAGAGATGGAGACTCCACCACCTCTCTGGGCAGCCTGTTCCAGTGCTCTGCCACCCTCAAAGTAAAGAAGTGCCTCCTCATGTTTAGGTGGAACTGCCTATGCTCAAGTTTGTGTGCCCATTACCTCTTGTCCTGTCCCCAGGCACCACTGAAAAGAGCCTGGCTCCATCCTCCTGACACCCACCCTTTAAGTATTTATAAGTGTTGATAAGGTTCCCCCTCAGCCGTCTTTTTTCCAGACTGAAGAGACCCAAATCCCTCAGCCTTTCTTCATGAGAGAGGTGTTCCAGTCCCCTAATCATCTTGGTAGCCCTTTGCTGCACCCTCTCCACTAGTTCCCTGTCCCTCTTGAACTGGGGAGCCCAGAACTGGACACAGGACTCCAGGTGTGGCCTCACCAAGGCAGAGTAGAGGGGGAGGATGACCTCCCTCGACCTGATGGCCACACTCTTCTTGATGCACCCCAGGATGCCATTGGCCTTCCTGGCCACAAGGGCACACTGCTGCCTCATGGTCATCCTGCCGTCCACCAGGACTCCCAGGTCTTTTTCCACAGAGCTGCTCTCCAGCAGGTGAGCCCCCAACCTGTACTGGTGCATGGGGTTATTCCTCCCCAGGTGCAGCACCCTACACTTGCCCTTGTTGAATTTCATAAGGTTCCTCTTTCTCCAGCCTGTCCAGGTCTCTCTGTATGGTGGCACAGCCTTCTGGTGTGTCAGCCACCCCTCCCAGCTTTGTGTCATCAGCAAACTTGCTGAGGGTGCAACTCCATCCCTTCATCCAGGTCATTGATGAATATATTGAACAGGACTGGACCCAGTACTGACCCCTTGGGGAACACCACTCCTCACTGACCTCCAACTAGACTCTGTGCCCCTGATCACGACCCTCTGAGCTCTGTCTTTCAACCAGTTGTCTATTCACCCCACTGTCCATTCATCTAACCCACACTTCCTAAGCTTCCCTATGAGGATGCTGTGGGAGACCATATCGAATGCCTTGCTTAAGTCAAGGTAGACCACATCCACTGCCCTCCCCTCATCTATCCATCCAGTCATGCCATCATAGAAGGCTATCAGATTAGTCAGACATGATTTCCCCTTGGTGAATCCACGTTGAGTACTTCTGATAGCTTTCTTTTCCTCCACATGCCTTGAGATGATACCCAGAATGAGCTGTTTCATCATCTTTCCAGGGATGGAGGTGAGGCTGACCAGCCTGTAGTTCCCCGGGTCCTCCTTCTTGCCCTTTTTGAAGACTGGAGTGACATTGAGTAACTAGTTTGGGGGGACTCAAGGGAGAGAGAACTGCTCCCAGATTAAGATGATTTAATTTAGGTGTTGATATGAAGGTGTATACATGTGAGTTAGGTTCCTAAGCAATCAGTACCTTAAACTAAAGTCAATGGAGAGGGAGCCAATACAGTCAATAGAGGCCTGTGTAAAATTCAGCTCATTGTATGGCTGCACGGGTTGCCTGAACAGTCTCTATTTAGCCTAGTGAACTGATGAGAGGTTTGATTCAGTTACCAAAACACTGGCCTTTTGTGCCATCTGGGATGCCCTATGTTATTTGAGACATTCCCTGGGGCCAGCAGATATGACCCAGGACCTATGGGAGATACATGCTCCTCTAGATCAAAAATTAGAGACTATGTTATATTCTAAAAAACTTCAGACAACATCTGGTACTTACATTTAGTCAACTTAATTGTGCTTTGGATTGTACAGAGATCACAGATACTTATCTCATTTGTATACACCTAAATGTTGGTGTCACAATCTGTGATCTGAATCCCATCTTAAATAATCAGTTATACTGAGATTAATTTGAACTCTGGACTCCTCATGCAAGTGGGACTTGTACAAGTAGGAACATACAGAGATTTAAGCTCTGCAGCAGGATGCCCTTCTTATCAACTAGTGTATAAGTAACAGAGCATAGTACAAGACAAAGCAGAACGAAGAGAATGTGTGAGGTGTATGTATCTGTGGCTTTGGAAAATAGAATTTGCATTTATACTGTCTAATTTACTTATTTAGAAAGAAACTGTGAGATATGGGCACTCAAGGAGACGGAAGTAGCTAGGCAAGAACTAAATAATTAAGACAGCCCAAAAATCAGGAAAAAGGAAAATGCTCACATTGGTTTGAAAACAAAACAAAACAAAACAGAAAAAAGACAGGAAATCATTTTCTCCTCCTTTACCTATCAAAATATTCTTTAAAGGGAATAAAAGTCATATTTTCTATGAGAATATTTCAGTTTTGCTGTAAAACTTTGATTTTCCAGGAGAAAACTAAAATAAGGATAATTAAAATTTACAATATTCTTTCAGGACAGTTCTGATGTTTCTTTCTCCCTGTACAGGTAATTTATGGAAGATAAATTCCACAAAATGAAAGGTGATGATTGTGGGGGGGGGTTTTCCACACTGATTTGGGTAACTCCCCTCCCCTCTAAAAGAATTAAAACTAAGGATCTTGGTCTTACAAAAAAGCCTTTTCTATTCCTCAGACAGCTTTACTGGTCAGTAATGTTGTCATTCTGTCTTGCCAGTGCTGTCATATAGCAAGAAGTGAAGCATGATTTATATTTATAATTATTATGTGCTACTGTTGGGGAAAGAATGGTTAGAATCCCCCAGTTCATAATGTTCCCTATCTGTGACATGTCCTGTCCCTTTGGCTTATCTACATCAGTTTCAAACAGGTTATTTTTAATCTTATTATTATTTTTTGCTGCCTATGCTTTCAAGTTTTCCTCTGACTTAAATTAAAGTATCATTAGGCTTGCGCATGTAAACAGCTAACAAGTTCACCCAGTCAAGGTCTTTCCTAATTACAATGCAAAGTAGGAGTTCAAGTGAGGAAAATGTCAAACAGTTTTTATGTGACATGAGAGCTTGACACTGTATTTTGACAGGCCTGTTGTAGAATATATTATGCCACTAAAATACATTTTAAAAGTAATATCCCAGCTTACACATCAGCCCCAAAACAAGCTGGTGGTGTAGAGAGCAAGCTGTACAACATGTTGTATAGAGCAAAAGACAGTGTTTGGCGTGTTATTGATGTGATATATAAACAGTGGTAAGATCCAAAAATACAATGACTTTTGGTTTTGCTTCTTATGTCTGATGGTATTTACATATGAACGAAATCTATAGGCCAGTTCTTCAAATCTAGGTGCCTACACTGTAGCTGCTTGATGAAAGGTTAAGCAGTGGACCTTCACTATTAAACAACCTGCCATGGCATGAACTAAACAGTGCAGCCTTTCTAGGCAGGAGCAGAGTGCAACCACATTTTCTGTAGATGTGACACGGAAGAGAAGGCATAATACAACCTCATTGCACAAGGAGTCTATCCACCAAAATGCATTCTTTCCACCCCAATTACCTTTATGATCGCTATAAAATGTAGGTCCCACCTGCAGGTGCCTAGAAAGCCAGGCTGTGAATCCAGCATCTGCATTACTTTTAGGCTGCAGTTCATCCACCCTAGGCTGAGACTAATCATGCCAAAAGGTTTTATTTTTTCCCACTGCTTGTAAGAGAAGCCAAAGGTAACTAGATTAGATGTCAACACTGCAAGCATCTTCAATTAGTCACATGAGCCCCACCAGCACAGCAATCTCTTTGTATTTTCTATATTCTTTCTTAAAATTGTAGCTCTCCAAGTAAGCGTATAGTATGTAAACTAGTTGAGGAAGAAGAGCTGGGACTGGGAGAAAGAAAGAAAGGAGGGTGGAGGGGTCTAGAGAACAAGCCTTATGAGGAGCGGCTGAGGGAACTGGGGTTGTTTAGCCTGGAGAAAAGGAGGCTGAGGGGAGACCTTATCGCTCTCTACAACTACAGGAAAGGAGGTTATAGAGAGGTGGGGGTCGGTCTCTTTTCCCAAGTAACAGGCGATAGGACAAGAGGAAATGGACTCAAGTTGCACCAGGGGAAGTTTAGACTGGATATTAGGAAAAAATTTTACACTGAAAGCATTGGAACAGGCTGCCCAGGGAAGTGGTTGAGGCACCATCCCTGGAGGTATTTAAAGGACTTGTAGATGTGGGGCTTAGGGACATGGTTTAGTGGTGGACTTGGCATTACTAGGTTAACAGTTGGGCTTGATGATCTTAAAGTTCTTTTCCAACCTAAATGATTCTGTGATTCTGTGATTCTATGATTATCAGAGCCAAAACAAACAGGCATTTTCTACTGAACTTTTCTCTTTCCACAGAATGTTTGTTGCTGTTGCTAAAATTGAAATTTTCTTGGAAAATATATTGTTTGGTTGAGGTCTTGAGGTATTGCAAATAAGATCAAGAAACAACACAAGATGTGTGAAGAAAGCATCAGTGAAAAGTATGAGAGATTAATTTCCTTGACCTTCATCTCTAGTCATACCTCACTATCGTCAGCAATGCTGTGAGCACCCTGCAGTCAGAGCCAACGCTACGATAGCAGGAATGGGTGAATCAAGTCCTGTGGCTGTGCGGATGACTGTACAGGACTCCTGCATGACAAGCAGTGTTTACTTCACTGTTCACAGTGCCACTCAGCAGTGACCTCTCTAGCTGCAAGATCAATACGCTGAATGAGAAGAGGTGGAGAAAGGAGGAATGCAAGAGAGAGAAAGAGCAGAAATCATAGAATCATAGAATTGCCTAGGTTGGAAGGGACCTTTCAGATCATCTAGTCCAACCATCAACCCAACTCTGACTAAAACCATCACTAAACTATATCTCTAAGCACTACGTCTACCTGTCTTTTAAATACCTCCAGGGATGGTGATTCAACCACTTCCCCGGGCAACCTGTTCCAATGCTTAATAACCCTTTCAGTGTAAAAATTTTTCCTAATATCCAGTCTAAACCTCCCCTAGCACAACTTGAGGTCGTTTTCTCTTGTCCTATCACCTGTTACTTGGGAGAAGAGACCGACCCCCATCTCTCTACAACCTCCTTTCAAGTAGTTGTAGGATGCACAGGAGAACAGAGAAGGAAAGGGAAGGAATGAAATCTACAATGTGAAAAGGGCACTAGTTGTTTTTTTAATAGTTGCATAGAGCCAATCACGCACCTTTTTGGTCAAGGGTGAAGTTTCTGGGAGATTCCCACAGCATCTCAGATGTGATTTCTGCATTCCACTATCAATATAAAGGCAATGTTAATAGAAAAATTATTTCATACAGTATATTGCAGCTTGAATATTTAAAGCAGCCTAACTGCAGAGCATCTGATCTGCCAAACAGCCACTTTTCTGAGAAAAATTTAAGACTGAACAGCAGAGGTATTCTGCATTTCCTCACAATTCAGGCCAAAAGGAGGCAACAGCCACCAAATTTTGCTTTCTGCTCATCCCTGGATGAGAAAAGCAACAATTTCCTTAGAATTGGATGCAAGTACAAAATATGCTTGGAGGCAAAGTAATGTGTAGAGACTAGAAACAGTGTCTCGTATCTTAGAACATCTTAAACATCCATTATTAGAGCTGCATTTACCTAAATGTATTTCAGCATGAATTCTCTTGTAAGGAGTGTATGTAGACAGCGATGTAGTTATTAAAACAGCCACAGGGCCTCCCTGGATGGCATAGCACAACATACTGTACTTAATGTTGACACTGTTCAGTGAAAAAATTATTGCAATCAATTTGACTTCTAATGTGACTTTTCTTTGTGAATCTCTGGGTCATTAACCCTAACAACATCAATGTACTGTCAGTATCCGATTCCACCAAATTAGTGTCCAAGGCTATAGAAGGAATGAATTAATGTGTTATTGGTGACTAATAAAGACAGCAACCCTCTAATGTGCTATGAAGAACAGCTGAAGCATACAAAGGAAGAGGAAGCAGACAAAGTCAGGGCAACAGACACATTTGGTGGTATATGTCAGGTCATGAGATGAGGTGTTAAACAGCTTAACCTCTTCACCACACACTCAGGAGGACCAGGGATGGGGCTGGGTCCATGGCATATGACAAATCACAGAAACACAGAATTGTAGGGGTTGGAAGGGACCTTCGGAGATCATCTAGTACAACCCCAGCTGCCAGAGCAGGTTCACCTAGAGAAGGCTGGACAGGAATGCATCCAGGCGGGTTTTGAATATCTCCAGAGAAGGAGACCCCATCACCTCTCTGGGCAGCCTGTTCCACTGCTCTGCCACCCTCAAAGTAAAGAAGTTCCTCCTCATGTTGAGATGGAATTTCCTCTGTTCTATCTTGTGTCCGTTGCCCCTTGTCCTGTCACCAGGCATCAATGAGAAGAGCCTGACCCCATCCTCTTGACACCCACCCTTTAGATATTTATAAGCATTGATAAGATCCCCTCTCAGTCTTCTCTTCTCCAGGCTAAACAGACCCAGGTCTCTCAGCCTTTTCTCATAAGAGAGGGGCTCCAGTCCCCTAATCATCTTTGTAACCCTCCACTGGACTCTCTCCAGCAGTTCCCTGTCCTTCTTGAACTGGGGGGCCCAGAACTGGACACAGTACTCCAGATGCGGCCTCACCAGGGCAGAGTAGAGGGGGAGGATGACCTCCCTCGACCTGCTGGCCACACTCTTCTTGATGCACCCCAGGATGCCATTGGCCTTCTTGGCCACAAGGGCACATTGCTGCCTCATGGTCATCCTGCTGTCCACCAGGACTCCCAGGGCTCTTTCCACAGAGCAGGTCAGCCCCCAACCTGTACTGGTGCAGGGGGTTATTCCTCCCCAGGTGCAGGACCCTACACTTGCCCTTGTTGAACTTCGTTAGGTTCCTCTCCGACCAACTCTCTAGCCTGTCCAGGTCTCGCTGTATGGCGGCACAGCCTTCTGGTGTGTCAGCCACTCCTCCCAGTTTTGTATCGTCAGCAAACTTGCTGAAGGTGCCCTCTATCCCTTCATCCAGGTCATTGATGAATATATTGAAGAGGACCGGACCCAGTACTGACCCCTGGGGAACACCGCTAGCTACAGGCCTCCAACTGGACTCTGCACCACTGATCAGAATCCTCTGAGCTCTGCCATTCAGCCAGTTTTCAATCCACCCCACTGTCCATTCATCTAACCCACACTTCCTAAGCTTCCCTATGAGGATGTTATGGGAGACTGTGTCAAAAGCCTTGCTGAAGTCAAGGTAGACAATGTCCACTGCTCTCCCCTCATCTATCAATCCAGTCATTCCATCATAGAAGACTATCAGATTGGTCAAGCATGATTTCCCCTTGGTGAATCCATGCTGACCACTCCCAATGACCTTTTCTTCCACATGCCTTGAGATGACATCCAGGATGAGCTGTTCCATCATCTTTCCAGGGATGGAGGTGAGGCTGACTGGCCTGTAGTTTCCTGGGATGAGCAACGCATTTCATTTTGGGCTGGGCAAAAGAGGCCTTCTTCACAAAGTAGTGCTCCATGTTCCAGCAGCATCATGTAAAATCATATGGTTGCACTAGATAGAAAGGGAAAATACTCCTAACTATGAAAGGATTTAATTTTTTTAGCCCCTATTGTGCTCCATAAAGTAGCTCGCACTTCAGAGATCTCAAGATATACTGGTCTGATATAAATAGGCCTTTGCATCAATGCCATCCAGTTTATCTGTCAGGCTCCAAGTGACATCTTCTGATATAGAGTCGGCTCTTTACTGAGACAATAGATGTCACAAGCCCATCACGTCCACCACCATGAAAAGAAGGCTGAGTGCTCACAACCCAGCAGAAAAGGTGCACCCAGGCTCCAT
This sequence comes from Larus michahellis, assembly GCF_964199755.1. NCBI lineage: Eukaryota > Metazoa > Chordata > Aves > Charadriiformes > Laridae > Larus > Larus michahellis. The sequence continues at coordinate 11,331,591 of NC_133929.1, read as the reverse complement.
AGGGAGAGACTGAGTGAGTGTTGGAAATCCCACTGACATCTAAGTGTCGGGAGAAGCGCCATATTTGAAGTTGACTCCTGCCAGCTTGCATTAGAGGAAAACAGTGTGGTGGGTGAACATGGCATGACACAGGCAGGATTTGGATCCCCTTTAATGCCCTGCAACATCGGTCTACCTGTAATTACTGAATAGCAATACATTCCTCTTCCAAGAAAAGCTGCATTCAGATGGTTGATATAGCACAAAAAAATGCTTCAACAGACATCACTGAATAATAATAAAGAAAAGCTAAGATAACATTATTTTCATCCCACATTCCCAAAAATCTTTATAGGTTATAAACCAAAATTACCAATTCAACACCAAAACAGAAATCCTTTAAAATCAACCTTTCAGAGCAGAAGAAAGGGACATGAAGAATTAGTGACAAGTTTAACCATGAAGGCAATATTTCTTGAACAAAATAGATTAGGCACTTCATTTAGGGATTGGCAGGATCACCAAGTTAATACCTTTTCCTATAGAAAATACGCTATAGGATTTAAAAGTTTTTCCTATAATTAGGATTCTTGTCTTAGGGATGAAAAATGTCATTCCATGTTCTGATAGGGCACTGTCCCTGATGCTTAATTTCTATTCTGCAAATCCATACACAAAGGTAAATAAAAATACTAATGTAATCCTTATATGTTGGCAAAGCAGATACTAAATGTATAAAAATACAAACAAAAGAATTTATCAAGTTTTATATTACTGAGAACTTTCATCCTGCACAGCTGATTGAACCCCATGGTTATTTATTTGCTAAAAATTCCAGTTTTCTCCCTGATGAAAAACCTGATGACACATGTAATTGAAAACTCATAATGAATGAAATTTTAACCATCTCTGCTGTCTAAGAAAACCCCCAAAACTCTGCTGTCATAGACAGATACCAAACCTGTCAAATAGTTTCCAACAGTATTGATGAATTCTAGATGAGGCTTTCATGCATGGTCAAGCCTGTCATTAGTTTCATCAAATGGGATTAGTTTCACCTAACTTCAGCCACCAAATAGGTTAGATGTCTAAACTGAGATAGCTAAATAACCATCTTTTATAACCAGTAGCCTTAGATAAATTCCCCTGGGGTGGAGGAAGAGAGGGGGTTGCAGTTACCTGAGGTAGGTAAACGGTGTGGGGGAAAGAACCAGCATCTGCTACTACTGATGGAGGAAGAAACTGAGATGACTAGTTCAAAGCTGATTAAATATTTGACTTTTGTATGACTAAATACAGCTGTGAGACGAGTCGTACTTCTGATCAATTAGCTTGTGAGGTGGGGCAGTGGCATACAATCCTCGTTATCAATACAGGATGGGGGATGATGTGATAGAGAGCAGCCCTGAGGAAAAGGACTTGGGGGTACTCATTGATGAAAAGCTGGACATGAGCCAACAATGTGTGCTTGCAGCCCAGAAGGCCAATTGCATCCTGTGCTGCATCAAAAGAAGCGTGGCCAGCAGATCCAAAGAGGTGATTCTCCCCCTCTACTCTGCTCTCATGAGACCCCACCTGGAGTACTGCGTCCAGCTTTGGAACCCTCAGCACAAGAAGGACATGGACCTGTTGGAGGGGGTCCAGAGGAGGGCCACAAAGATGATCAGAGGGCTGGAGTACCTCTCCTATGAAGACAGGCTGAGAGAGTTGGGGTTGTTCAGCCTGGAGAAGAGAAGGCTCCGGGGAGACCTTATAGCATCCTTCCAGTACCTGAAGGGGGCCTATAAGAAAGCTAGGGAGGGGCTGTTTGCAAGGGCATGTAGCAATAGGACGAGGGGCAATGGTTTTAAACTAGAGCAGGGTAAGTTGGTCTGAAGTTGCATCAGGGGAGGTTTAGATTAGATATTAGGAAGAATTACTTTACTGAAAGAGTGGTCAGGCACTGGAACAGCCTGCCCAGGGAGGTGGTTGAGTCACCATCCCTAGAGGTATTTAAGAAACGTCTAGATGTGGCACTTCAGGGCATGCTCTAGTGGCAGAGACTGTAGGTTGGTTGGTTGTGGGTTTTGTTTTTTGTTTTTTGGGGGGTTTTTTTGTGTGTGTGTGTGTATGGTTGGACTCAATGATCTCAAAGGTCCTTTCCAACCATGAAGATTCTATGATTCTATGATTCTAAGTTTAGATTAGACATTAGGAAGAAGTTCTTTACAATGAGGGTGGTGAGACACTGGAACAGGTTGCCCAGAGAGGTGGTGGAGGCCCCATGCCTGGAGACATTCAAGGACAGGCTTGATGAGGCTCTGAGCAACCTGATCTAGTTGAAGATGTCCCTTTAAACGTCCCTTCCAGCCCAACACATTCTATGATTCTATGATGTCATAGTGCGCTCTGGTGACAGGCAGAAAAAAGTATTTGTACCTAGTTAAAAATATTACAGAAAGGGGAATAAAAGGTGGGACATAGTTTCTTGTTTTATTGTGCTGCCATGGGTTATAATTTTGATTTTCTCCCTCTCCTGGATGCCAAAGTAGCATAGAGTTTACCTTATCTTCATCTTTCTTTCCTTGCCTTTTTTAATGCTACAAGAACATGGAGTTTGACACTTGTATTGTTTTGCCTTGGGCTGTGTCTGCAAGAGAAAATGGAGGCAATAGCTCTACTTTCAGCAATGGGTAGCCTAAGAACTTTTTTTATTCAAGAGGATCTGATGAGGCAGGAAGTTTTTATTTCTCCAGGCCATTCCCATGGCATGAATTATGAATATCATGGAAATGTGGCTATTACACATTTGAGAACGTGTTACTGCATAAGACCCACAAGTGGGGAGGGGGGAGAGGGAGGATCATACTAAATTTTAAATTACATGAAGAAACAGAGCGAATTTTCAGCGTGTGTGCAGATTATTTGTATTTCTATCATTTATACAAGACAATGCTGTATGCATATATTTTATATATGGATTAATTGGTATGCCAAATGTCATAAATAATACCTAACATTTGATAGCACTTTCCTTGAATGTAATACTTTATGAACGTTGGGTGGCATTGTTTCTTGAGATTCAGCCTCTTTACATCACTCAGGAGCTGCAAAAAGACCTGAAACCATTATAAATAGCCAAATAATGCAAAACAGCAGATTCACATATGCCAGTCTAAACTGGCATAAACCAACACTGCTGTTGAAAGAGGTAGTCACATCTCCCATCATTTATTCCTACCTGGGCCATACAATCTGGCCAACAAAAACCCAAGCATTGAATTGATTAGTTTTAATCAGCTCCCTTAACCTGTTCGACATGTGGTTGCTTGTGTTGGCATATGGAAGGAGATGACACAGGGACAGAGGAGGATGAGGCTTACTCTTTAATTGATGCATTAGCTCATGCTGGCTTGAAGTTGAACATGAATCTATGACCGAAGATCATATCACCTACAGAGAGCAATCCACCAATAGTGGGCACTACACTTCCACCTATATCGTATGGGTTGTGCGTGGGGAAGCAGCTGTAACTGAGCACTTCTTCCATCCTGTATATTGGCCAAGCTGTGAGTTTGTTCAGCAGAGAAGTGGACTCTCCTAGCACTGAATCTTCGAGGCCAAGAAGGGCTGCTCTACTGAAAGAACTACATTAGTCAACACAAATTATTCGACTCCATGAAGCAGTAACTGAATACATTTTTTTATTGCCTCCGTTATGACAGAGGTCAGACTCCATGAGATAATCCTCCTTTATGGCCTTAAAGTGTATAAAAACAGATAAAATTAATCCAGAGGACACTCTTGTGCCTGTAGATTCCTAGCAAGATATCTGCTCTATCTGACTTGGTATTTGGGGTCATTTTAATTCACAGGCTCTTATTTTTCTTCCATTACTGGATTTTCTGTCCTTGCAGCTCCCAGCCTTTATGGGATCATAGGTAGAAGTAATGATTGAGTAATGTGAGCAGCATCTTTCTTTGCTCTTCCTGACAACCTGGACCACAGCCACAGTCTCCTTAGTTTTAAGGGGTTTTAATTTTCTATGGACATGAGGAAAGTCAGAACATCTCCTGGGCAAAATAGTCTGCAAATCCCAGGTCAGAGGCTATTGCTCTAATACATGGCTTCTCTGGGAGAAGGGTCACATACAGGTATCAGGCCCATCTTTCCTTTCTTGGACTAGAAAGGAGGAGGATTTTTCACCTCTGTCATGGTTTTAAGAAGGAAAAGTCTAAAGGGTGAGACCTGAGACAACAACAGTGTCCCAGGAAAAAGGCTGAGGAACATTCCCATAAGACTTTTCAGGTTATTTCTGTTTCCTCCCCCCGCAAAAAACCTTGTTTAATCATAAAGTGTTTTGTGTTTTGTTTTTTTTTAATGTGGACTGGACATGACATTTTGTTGTATACTTGTGCCTCATCGCAGTAGCATACCAATAATAGTGCTTCCTGACAAGTATTAGTGAATTTTTCTTTACAGCTCCCAGGAGACATGAACAAGTACTATTCTTGGGTTTTTTGGATGGAAATCAAGGAATAAGTATCTTGCCTCATAATACACATTAAGTCACAGAGTTGGGAACAAAACATACGTGAACTTGACTCCCTGTCTGGATCTGTAATCAAAGCACCAACTGTCAGTAAATTAAAATCTTAATAATACCAATATATGTGAAAAACATACACATCTGAAGATGGATGAAGCAAAATGTATATGGAAGTTTATGCAATATTTTCTCTCTTTTTTATTTTTTTTTTTAAATCTTTCCACCAGAATTGCATAACCCATTTCCTAAGTACAAAAAGAAATGTGGACAGTCAAAGAATACTTGTCTTGGCTCTCAATTACTTTGTCACAGCTCAAGTGTGTTCTTTTGGCCTGGGAGTGAGATGGTTTTCTTACTAAGTCAGGCACTCACAGAGTTTTTAACTTCATCACTGTAATGGAGCATGTCCATTATTCGATGAGTTAATTTCAGAAAGGGGGCCAAGTTTGGAAGGATTAACTGCCAGCTAAAGAAACAAAGCTTTCATGATCTCCTGCCTATCTTGCTTGAGGGGGAAATTGATGCAGCTTTCTATGTGTGTGCTCATTTCCAAGTGCCTTCATGAGACATGGTGTGACAAAGGCTGCCAAGTGTTTAGCACAATAAATGGAACCACATTTTAAACACAATAAAACCCTAATGAAACCATAGAATGTGTTGGGTTGGAAAGGACCTTTAAAGGTCATCTAGTCCAACCCCCCTGCAGTAAGCAGGGACATCTTCAACTAGATCAGATTGCTCAGAGCCTCATCAAGCCTGGCCTTGAATGTCTCCAGGGATGGGGCCTCCACCACCTCTCTGGGCAACCTGTGCCAGTGTCTCACCACCCTCATTGTAAAGAACTTCTTCCGAATATCTCATCTAAACCTACCCTGCTCTAGTTTAAAACCATTGCCCCTCGTCCTATTGTTACATGCCCTCATAAAGAGTCCCTCCCCAGCTTTCTTGTAGGTCCCCTCCAGGTACTGGAAGGCCGCTAGAAAGTCTCCCTGGAGCCTTCTCTTCTCCAGGCTGAACAACCCCAACTCTCTCAGCCTGTCTTCATAGGAGAGGTGCTCCAGCCCTTGGATCATCTTTGTGGCCCTCCTCTGGACCCCCTCCAACAGGTCCATGTCCTCCTTGTGCTGAGGGCTCCAGAGCTGGACACAGTACTCCAGGTGGGGTCTCATGAGAGCAGAGTAGAGGGGGAGAATCACCTCTCTCGATCTGATGGCCACGGTTAACCAGCCTCTTTTAAAGCCATCCACCTTTAATAACAGCACATTAGAGGCTTTTTAATAGAAAAGCAAAAGGAAACAATAAAAGACATTTCTTTATATAAAAAAAAAACCAACCAACCCTCCATATAGGCACACAAACACAGGAACCTTAGTGGAAGTAAAAATACCAGCAGATTTAAAGGTATTGCTTAAAAGGTCACAATGATAGAAGAAGAGGTATGCTCAAGGGAAGCAATCTCCGCAGAGGAGCCAAAGACCTTGGGAAGGAGCAGGCAAGACCTGAAGGTGAGCTGTTCCCCTAGAAGAAGCGTGGAGGGTCAGATCAGCTATCACCACGTTGGGAACAGAGACGATATTGAATGCTTACAAGGCTTTTTTCTGCAGCAAGGGAAGTCAGACAAAGCTTCTCCCTCTGGCCACTGTTTAGACTGGTCCAGACTAGCCTAGCCAAAGAGGTGTCTGAGGACCAGGGAGAAAGAGCTATTTTCTGTGACTGCAAAGACAATTTGGAGACACTTTCTGCTTCCAGACCGCACAAATTTCTACTCTCCCAACAGACCCTGGTGTACAGACAAGGTAAGAGCTGAGGGACATGAGAGAAGCAGTAGGAGGTGAACGTGCCCTTGAAGGGGGCTCTTCTGAGAGTATTTGGGGTCTCTGGGTGGCACATGGTCTTTGGTCTTTTCAGGAGGCTCCTTGACAGAGTCCCTTGGGAGGCAGTCCTGAAGGGCAAAGGAGTCCAGGAAGGGTGGATGTTTTTCAAGAAGGAAGTCTTAAAGACACAGGAGCAGGCTGTCCCCATGGGCCAAAAAATGAGCCGTCGGGGGAAAAGACCGGCCTGGCTGAACAGAGAGCTATGGTTGCAACTCGTGGAAAAAAGGAGAGTTTATGGCCTTTAGAAGAAAGGGCAGGCCACTCAGGAAGACTACAAAGATGTGGTAAGGCTATGTAGGGAGAAAATTAGAAGGGCCAAAGCCCAACTAGAACTTAACCTGGCTTTGGATGTTAAGGACAATAAAAAAAGTTTCTATAAATACATTAGTAATAAAAGGAGGACTAAGGAGAATCTCCATCCTTTATTAGATAGGGGCAGTAACATGGTGACAAAGGATGAGGAGAAGGCTGAGATACTTAATGCCGCCTTTTCCTCAGTCTTTAGTAGAAGAATCAGTTGTTCCCTGAGTACCCAGACCCCTGAGCTAGTAGATAAGGGCAGGGAGCAGAATGAAGCCCCCATAATCCAAGGGGAAATGGTGAGGGACCTGCTGCAGCACCTAGACATACACAAGTCTATGGGGACGGATGGGATCCACCCGAGGGTACTGAGGGATCTGGCAGAAGTGCTCACCAAGCCACATTCCATCATTTACCAGCAGTCCTGGCTAACCAGGGAGGCCCCAGTTGACTGGAGGCTAGCAAATGTGACACCCATCCACAAGAAGGGCCAGAAGGAGGATCCAGGGAACTACAGGCCTGTCAGTCTGACCTCGGTGCCTGGGAAGGTCATGGAACAGATCATCCTGAGTGCCACTATGTGGCACATGAAGGACAACCAGGTGATCAGGCCCAGTCAGCATGGGTTCATGAAAGGCAGGTCCTGCTTGACAAACCTGACCTCCTTCTATGACAATGTGACTTGCTTGGTGGATGAGGGAAAGGCTGTGGATGTTGTCTACCTGGACTTTAGTAAAGCCTTTGTCACAGTTTCCCACAGCATTCTCCTGGAGAAACTGGCTGCCCATGGCTCTGATGGGAGTATTCTTCTCTGGGTAAAAAACTGGCTGGAGGGCCGGGCCCAGAGAGTGTTGGTGAATGGAGTTAAATCCAGTTGGTGGCCAGTCACAAGTGGTGTCCCCCAGGGCTCAGTATTGGGGCCAGTTCTCTTTAATATCTTTATCAGTGACCTGGATGAGGGGATTGAGTGCACCCTCAGTAAGCTTGCAGACAACACCAAGTTAGGTGGGAGTGTTGATCTGCTTGAGGGTTGTGGAATAAATACTAAATTGGCTAAAAAATACAAAAGTACAGCATTGTTCACACATTAAGGAAAAGTATAAAATCAAGAGGCTTCTGAGGTAGAAAATAGCCGCAGCTGGCATGAAGGACACAACATCTGTGGTTCCCTGATAAGCTACATGAGGTACGGGACAGGATGCAATTATTCCGTGGCTTTACCTTATGATGTATAGCGGATACAGGAATGGGACGATACCATGAAACAGATAAGCTGCCAATTAGCTGCCTGCTAGATGCTCAGAGCCAACATTTTGTCAAATTTTGATGAAATGCTGTCCTTTGTGCGAACTTTGCTCATTATAATGTCATTATAATACCAAAACACACCTCCATCCCGAAGGCTACCCGCCTCCAAGGTGCGACCACTCCTTCTTGAGTCTGCGCCCTGAATTTCTCGTCAACTATACCTTTAATTGTGAAGCGAGAGAAATTTACACCAATCATGATAAAAGTATGTATGACTAAAGTCACTCAAACTCCACCTTGAAGATAACAAATAGTATAAAAATAGCCCGAGAGAGGGGGGATACCCAGGGAAGACACCATCATAAAGAATTACATCACTGACTTCTGGGATCAGTCGACGGGCTGAGCCTCTCTTCCCCCCCATAGGGACACCTTTGGGTAAGACTTAGATTATACCGAGTGCTTCCTCGGGGAACTTAGAAATTTCTCTAGAGACTCTCTTTTCCTACATTTAAAGCCAGGCTATATCGTTTATAACTTTGTCGCGCGTTTTGTATATGTAACAATACTTTCATTTGCACGTGCTTTGCAGACAGTGTATTTATCACCGGCAATCCTAAGAACCTATATATCTGTTGTTTAAATAAACTGCACTTTTTTAAGTAGCTAGTCGTTTTGGTTTCTCACTGAACGCGACCAAAGACTCGAGAGTGGCCGTGCTAGTTCATGAGCACGACTAGACTGAAGGTGCAGTCCACTATTAGTGTATCCAAATCGTAATAGTTTAATACATATTAAACGCGATTGGACTGATAGTGCTGAATTGGGCATCACTCAGAATTTAAACCTAGCCGCACCTAGCCTCCCACCTCGGTGAGGAGTGTTAGAACGCAAGGGGGTTTATCTTCTGCCAAAACCGCTTTGCCCCTTTTCACGCAACAGAATTTTGGCGTAGTCGGCAGGATTGCCATGGATAAACTGCTGCAAAAATATGATTGTGCCCCTTCCCAGGCTGGGAAGGAGTGGGCCCGTAAATTTTGGAAGGATGAAGAGAAAGTGGTGGAACGTATTGAAGAGTGTCGGGTTTCACAGAAGCTCAGAGCGGGGAAAGGCAAAGGTGTGATTTGTGCGGCGTTAGGCGCCTGTTTATCTTGTGCACAACAAGAAGCTAGGGAAACCCCTGCTCCTAATCTGATTTCAGCTGTAGAATATGCAACCCTGAAATCGGAGAATGAGGTGTTGAAGTCATCACTAGCCTTTCAAAAGGAGACAGGAGAAAAATTAAGAACTCAAGTTGATAAGCTTGTGAGTGAGAATGAATGTTTAGGAAACCGGAATGCTCGACTTGGGAGTGAAAATCTCCAACTTAAAATGTTATTGGAAAGGGTGACTGGGCTCTTAGATAAAATGCAGCCCTCGACCCAGGTCCAACAGATTCGTAAGTTAATGTGGTATCCAAATTCCGGAACCCAGACCGGAGATTTTTGGTCTAATAGTGAAGATGAGGAAGAAGATGAGGGAAGGACTTTTACTGTGAAATCTCGAGTCTTTCCTTTACGACCTCTGATTAAAACTGAAACCACAGTTGATGAGGATGATGAGGAAGTCTGCAACACTGTGCGTACTATTCCGTGGACACCAACAGAGTTAGCGAAAATAAGGGAAAAATATTCGAGGCGGCCAGAAGAATCAGCTGTTGAGTATGTGTGGCGAGTTTCTTCTGAAGGAGGAGATAGATTTATGTTGAGTGAGGAAGAAGCAGGAGACTCTTGGGGACCAGGAGTGTTTTTAACTACAATGGACGGGGATCATAATTATTCCCTAACCGCTCGAGCAGCCTTTTGGGCAGGTGGTATGGATCCGCGAGAGAGGGGAGAGCCATTAGAGATTAGAGCTACAGGCTACTCTGAACTGTTTGCGGCGATACGGAAAGCAGCTTGTCTGCAAGCCATGTATGACAGAGAGGAATTTCGGAAATCCCCAATGTCAGCTGCTATCGACCCCGATCGATTAGCCCCTCTCATCCGTGGTCTTCCCGATTGCCTGAAGCCATTTGTTGTTCGTACTCAAGATCGTATACGAGAGGCTCGGGATGCTCATGGGCGGGGCCGGCGTCGCTACATGCCCACCTGGAATGAATATGTACAGGAAATAGACCAATATGGGCGCCGAATGGGCTGGACCAGCCTAACTAGCGAAAAATCCTCCGAACACCCCCGAAAGGTTCGCCAAGTCCGAACTCACACTCAAAACCCCAAACCGGTGGAAAGGTTTAAGCCTGATAAGGACCGGAATGAGTTGTGGCGTAAAGCCCTACAATTAGGGGTGCCCCGACAATTCTTGCACGGTGTCCCTACGGGAGATCTCCGTACACTGGTCCAATCTCTAACTAGAAAGAATAATTCGGCTGGGGAGAAAAGTCTAACCAGAGAATCCCCAAGCTGTGAGAAAATTGTGCCTTCTGCACTGGAGCGTAATTTGATTGATTTGTCAGAGTCCCAGTCAAAAAACTCCTATCCCCGGGGAGGGCAGTGAGCCACCCTGTCCGGCGGGTACTAGCTATTCAATGGCTCTCTCATAAAGATTCTGAACCTATTATCGCCATTCCTGTCGGACCCCGGAGGATGTCAGTAAACTTTATTATTGATACCGGAGCCCAAATGTCTGCAATCACTAATGAAACGGCACAACTTCTAGGTATAAATCCCACCAGACGCAGAGTCAACTTCGCAGGAATTGATGGTGTGGTAAAAACATGCCCCGTTGCAAAAATTAACCTCTGGTTGCCGGGAGAGCAGCGGATGACCAGGGCGGAAGTGTTAGTGGGTGCCTCGCGTACTAACCTCCTAGGATTTGACGTGCTGCGTGGGCGAATGTGGAAATTCCCAGATGGAACTGTGTGGAGTTTTGCAGGATGTGAAAAAGTAATAGACACAGTGAAATTGAGTCTCTTGGAAACTTCCATGCCTTTACCTCCCTCTAAAATCACTAATGTCCGGCAGTATCCACTGCCTGCAGCTGCGCTTGCAGGAGCAGACGGGGTGGTATCAGATTTAGAAAAAAGAGACATCATCAAGAGGACTCACTCGCCTTATAATTCACCAGTGTGGCCGGTAAAGAAACCAAACGGGCAATGGCGTTTCACAGTAGATTACCGAAAGTTGAATGCCAACACTGCACCCCTCACCGCCGCAGTTCCAAATATCGCGGAAATTGTGACAATGATACAAGGAGCTGCCCATCCTTGGATGGCTGCCTTAGATGTTAAAGACATGTTTTTTATGATCCCCCTCCTTGAGCAGGACAAAGCGCGGTTTGCATTCACGTGGAAAGGAGTCCAATATACCTTTAACCGACTTCCACAAGGATACAAACATTCCCCCACTATTGCTCATAATGCTTTAGCTAAAGTGCTATCAGAGATTCCTGTTTCACAGGGATGTACGGTATACCAATATATTGATGACATCCTAATAGGGGGAGAGAACCAAGAAAGTGTAAAGGACATGATGGAAAACATCCGAAAAACATTACTTGATTTAGGATTGGAAATTCCAGACTCAAAGTGTCAGGGACCTGCACAGGAAGTTAAATTCCTGGGGGTCTGGTGGATTAAGGGAGCTGCTTCTGTCCCTCAGGATACCCTGGAAAAAATAGAGCATGGACAGAATCCATCCAGCGTGAAGGAGTTGCAGCAAGGTCTGGGAACTTTAAGTTATTGGTGTAAACACATCCCTGGCTTTTCCATCATTGCTCGCCCCCTTTATAGTTTGCTCAAAAAGGGTAGATCCTGGGAGTGGACTAAACAACACACTAATGCTCTGCAATTACTAATAAAGGAGCTAAGGTTATTCCAACAGCTTGGTCCTATACATCCAACTGACCCTGTCCATGTAGAATGGGGGTTCAGTGAACATGGTTCCCATTGTAATTTATGGCAGAAAGGACCAGCAGGACCGGAGAGACCATTAGAATTTAGCTCTCACTCCTTCAATGATACTGAGAGCAGATATTCAGACCTTGAGAAGGGTTTACTGTCCCTAGTGCGAGCGTTGCAACGAACAGAGCAGATAAGAAGAGAACAGAGTGTGATCATTCGGGGACTTTTTCTCCTCCTAGATGTGGTCCGTAAAGGGACAACACCACCAGCTGGCATTGCCCAGAAACCTACAGTTCGAAAGTGGTATGCTTATTTAGAAGGCATTAATGAAATCATGCCAGTCTCTGAAGGCAGTGTTAAAGTATCCAAGCTGCAAAAGGATATAGATGGTGCCCTATTGTTCCAATCCCCACCAAATAGACCATCTCTGATCCAAGAAGCTCCTCCTTTGAAGGAAGGCAGTGATCTTACAGGAGTGTGGTTTACTGATGCGTCATCTCACCGTGAAAACAATAAGTGGAAATATAAGGCCGTAGCACTGGAAGTAGCAACGGGAGAAAGAGCGATTGAAACAGGGGAGGGTAGTGCACAAGTAGGGGAACTCAGAGCTGTCCTACTAGCTGCACAACATGGAGCCACCTCCATTTACACTGACTCATATGCTGTTTTTAAAGGAGCCACTGAATGGATAGGACACTGGGCAGCCAATGATTGGCAGGTGAATAGAGTCCCCATTTGGGAGACGGACAGTTGGAAGCAACTGTTAGAAATAGGAGGACAGAGAACATTGCACATTGGTTGGGTAAAAGGCCATGATCGTTCAAACTCAATCACTGCTCAATTCAACCAACAGGTAGATAGCCTCACGCGGCTACAGCAAATTGACATTGTAGATGATGGTCGGGAATGGGAACGCTTACTTGAATGGTTACATGTTAAACGTGGCCACACAGGCCGTGCTGACCTGTATCAGGAAGGTCTAGCCCGGGGGTGGCCTGTGTCGGTTAAGCTGTGCGAACAAATAGTAACTGCCTGCTCACAATGTCGCCTACGACTCAGCAAAGATCATCCGAGTAAGGCGCCTCCCTTACACATTCGGGACAAGAAAACGTTGTGGCATTCATGGCAGATTGACTATATTGGGCCCTTGAGATTATCAGGTGGGAAAAGATATGTCCTGGTAGGAGTGGAGATTATCTCCAGCCTCAGTATGGCCAGCAGTTTCAAATCAGCTACCGGGGACAACACAGTGAAAGGCCTAAAAGGGTGGTTCAGCACACTTCCCCTTCCCGAGGAAATCCAAAGTGATAACGGTTCACACTTTACCGCTTCGGTGGTACAAGATTGGGCCAAAGAAGAAGGGATTCGATGGGTATTTCATACTCCCTATTATCCCCAGGCTAATGGCATTGTTGAACGCACCAATGGATTGGTTAAGCGTTTTGCAAAAACTCATGAACCTGGTTGGCATTTGCGATTGGACGATGCCATCTATCAATTAAATAACAGATGGAGTGGAGACGGCTGTCCTAAAATGAAAGCTTTCTGTGTATCTGCCAATATTATCTCTCCAAAGGCTCCCAATGAACCGGGAAGATACCCAGGAAGATTTCACCCTGGGCAACCTGTGCTAGTGAAAATGCCTCAAATTGGGACGGTACCAATGGTGCTAGCTACTCCCAAAAATCCCTATGCATGGGAAGCCAAGGACTGTTCAGGGAAGATACACCGGATCAGCACCCGGTGGATCTCGCCTTCTTTTTAACCCCGTCAGTTGAATAAGACCGAGCAGATTTTCTTTTCCTTTGTGTCTTACAGGAACCTTGGATGAGCTGTACAGACGGATTGGCCTACGCTACCTTTGAGTGTCTCCAGGGAATCCTGACATTGATCCTGGCAATAATACTATTTTTATTATGTATGGCTACCTGGAGGCCCAAATTCTAAAATGACGAATTGGCAGATGGAATTGATGCTATTCAGTTTTACCTTTTTATTCCCTGTTGTTTGTAGTCAGAGAGACCCAGAGTGGCCATGGTCTCAAGCCTTTGTTAAACACAATGCGATGGCAGGTACTAGAAAGGGAGACTTGAGTTTGGCCACTGTAGTTCTACAGGAAAATGAGGTGTTACATGAATGGACCTGGAATAGTTGGTACCCAGTCCTGAAAGGTAAGGCAGGGGTGGAAATCCAAGTAGGGTGTAGAATGATCAACGGCTCAAACCATGAGAAGGCCATGAGAATAGAGATATTTCGCCCTCAGAACCCACGCTCAATGACAACAAAGCACTGTGTCACCGACAAGTGGGATTGCTGGTATAATTTTACTCTTGTTGAACCCACTCTTGTAACTTGTCGTTGGCAACAGGATGAAATAGCGCTGCTATTTGAATTCAAGATAGACGTAGCACCTGACCTTTGGGATAATGCACTGTCACGGTACACTGCAAGCACCGGAACACCAGGAAACAAAAGGGGTTTAAATCTCTCCACTCTGGTTATACAAGGAAGTGAAGTATATTCCAGAGATAAATGGAGATGGAATGATTCACTTCAAATGGCTAAAATCGAGGCTACCCTTGGAAAGAGAATACACATTGGTTGCCGATTTATCAATGGGTCAACTCACCACAGGCCAACTGTAATTAAAACCATCTATGTAGACTCTACCAAACCAGACAAATACAACACTGACTGTTACAAAATTATGGAGCCAAATTCAGATTGCTGGCACAATTTCACTTTTATCAAACCTACAATAGTGTATTGTATTTGGGGCTACAGGGGCACAGAATTGTTATTTGAATTTATGATTGACTCAAATACACCTGAACTTGCCGAAATAAATCCAGAACCTACACCCCCACAAACTCTCAAAGGTGTACCTTCTAAGCCCTCCATTAGTCTAACTCCTTACATTTTCAACATTGGCCCTTATGTTATTAAACACACAGGTCAACAACAGATACTGTTTAATCCCACATATTCCCTCAAACGAGTAGAATTGTCAATGCAGATTAAAATCTCTGCGATCAAACCCACTTGTTTACCATTCCTAAGTACATCTTATGCAGGATGGTCAGCATGGTTACGCAGACGAACTCTTGCCACTTCACAACGACTGAAGAGGGATGTGACTGGTATCTTAGGAACAGGCCTGGGAGTCTTAAATAGTATAGAGGCTGAGATACTTGCCAACAAACTAGTCACAACCACTACTGATCTGGACAAATTAAGACATCCCCTACAGTCCTCTCTATTAGCATTGGGAAACCACCAATGGCTTTTATCGAATATATTGCCTCAGTGGGAAGAAACGGGTGAAAAAGACCATCAGCTGATCACAGATGCACTTGGTACAACCCAAAACAATGTTTCCTTGGCTCTTAGTTGTATCCAAGCCCAATTGTGGATGCAATCTATGACAGCCGCAATCATAAGGGAAGGTGAAGAAGGCACCTTGCCCACTGAAATTCGAAAAGTAATATGGGATAACGCAATTGAATTTGAGAAAAAATTTCAGTCCTGGTGGTATCTGGTTAACTTCACCTATGATCCCATTGAGAGCAAGGCCACAGCTTTTGTCTTAACAATACGCAATGCTTTGGTATACACCATATACCCAATCATTGCGCTGGGGTTGAATCACAAAGGAGCCATACTCTATCCAATAGAGCACAGAGTGTGGGCACAACAAAATGAGAATAAGTGGCAAACTGTTGATGTTGACGCATGCGTTTCACGAGACCAACAAGGATTCATTTGTGAGAGTAATACCCTGAAAGCACAAGACATTTGTCTTGACACCAACCAGAATGTTTGTCACTTTGAGATACATCCCGATGAAACCCCAGAAACTGTGCTTGTATATATTGGGAAAGGGTGTGTTTGCATGAGGTCTCCCTGTAGTCTTGTATTCATAGATGACATAGTAGTTGATATAAGTAATCACTCAAACCTTTGTGTTTGTAACTTTACTAACATTATCGGATGTGACTTCAATTATTCAGCTCCTGTTACATCTTTTCAATTGCTACAATCTAATTATACATTGATTCGAGATTTGTTGCCTACCCCCATCGGAATGAATCTCTCACTGGTGAAGAAGTTACTACAACACGATGAATTGAAGCGACTGTTGAAAGAGGCCCAAGAAAATGGACAGAGAACTTTGATTACTGGTACATCATGATGTTGAAGAAATACACCAAGTGCTGGAAAGGGTCAAGAGAGACGGAGGACATGGACGGGGAGATACTCTTTTTGGATGGTCACCGACAGTTACAGGACTTTATAACAAGATGCTCCATCCTGTTGTTGTTTTACTAATACTCATTATTTTGTGCTTCGCTTTGACAATTGTTTTGTATGTTAGACTTTGGATTATGATGAAAAGTTTAACTCATTTGATCACTCCACGAGATGTATTTGCACTTGATATCCCTCACCACAAGAACACATGTGATCTTTCCTATCAGTATTGAGTATCGTGGAGCTTGAGTGACTGTAGTCACGGGGTGGATTATGTGGAATAAATACTAAATTGGCTAAAAAATACAAAAGTACAGCATTGTTCACACATTAAGGAAAAGTATAAAATCAAGAGGCTTCTGAGGTAGAAAATAGCCGCAGCTGGCATGAAGGACACAACATCTGTGGTTCCCTGATAAGCTACATGAGGTACGGGACGGGATGCAATTATTCCGTGGCTTTACCTTATGATGTATAGCGGATATGGGAATGGGATGATACCATGAAACAGATAAGCTGCCAATTAGCTGCCCGCTAGATGCTCAGAGCCAACATTTTGTCAAATTTTGATGAAATGCTGTCCTTTGTGCGAACTTTGCTCATTATAATGTCATTATAATACCAAAACACACCTCCATCCCGAAGGCTACCCGCCTCCAAGGTGCGACCACTCCTTCTTGAGTCTGCGCCCTGAATTTCTCGTCAACTATACCTTTAATTGTGAAGCGAGAGAAATTTACACCAATCATGATAAAAGTATGTATGACTAAAGTCACTCAAACTCCACCTTGAAGATAACAAATAGTATAAAAATAGCCCGAGAGAGGGGGGATACCCAGGGAAGACACCATCATAAAGAATTACATCACTGACTTCTGGGATCAGTCGACGGGCTGAGCCTCTCTTCCCCCCCATAGGGACACCTTTGGGTAAGACTTAGATTATACCGAGTGCTTCCTCGGGAAACTTAGAAATTTCTCTAGAGACTCTCTTTTCCTACATTTAAAGCCAGGCTATATCGTTTATAACTTTGTCGCGCGTTTTGTATATGTAACAATACTTTCATTTGCACGTGCTTTGCAGACAGTGTATTTATCACCGGCAATCCTAAGAACCTATATATCTGTTGTTTAAATAAACTGCACTTTTTTAAGTAGCTAGTCGTTTTGGTTTCTCACTGAACGCGACCAAAGACTCGAGAGTGGCCGTGCTAGTTCATGAGCACGACTAGACTGAAGGTGCAGTCCACTATTAGTGTATCCAAATCGTAGTAGTTTAATACATATTAAACGCGATTGGACTGATAGTGCTGAATTGGGCATCACTCAGAATTTAAACCTAGCCGCACCTAGCCTCCCACCTCGGTGAGGAGTGTTAGAACGCAAGGGGGTTTATCTTCTGCCAAAACCGCTTTGCCCCTTTTCACGCAACAAGGGTAGAAAGGCTTTGCAGAAGGATCTGGACATGCTGGATCAATGGGCCGAGGCCAGTGGTATGAGGTTCAACAAGGCCAAGTGCCGGGTCCTGCACTTGGGTCACAGCAACCCCATGCAGCGTTACAAGCTTGGGGAAGAGTGGCTGGAGAGCTGCCCAGCAGAAAAGGACCTGGGGGTGTTGGTCGACTGACGGCTGAATGTGAATCAGCACTGTGCCCAGGTGGCTGAGAAGGCCAACAGCATCCTGGCCTGTATCAGGAATAGTGTGGTGAGTAGGACTAGGGAAATGATTGTCCCCCTGTACTCGGCACTGGTGAGGCCCCGCCTCGAGTACTTTGTCCAGTTTTGGGCCCCTCACTACAGGAAAGACATTGAGGTGCTGGAATGTGTCCAGAGATGGGCAATGAAGCTGGTGAGGGGTCTGGAAAACAAGCCTTATGAGGAGCGGCTGAGGGAGCTGGGATTGTTTAGCCTGGAGAAAAGGAGGCTGAGGGGAGACCTTATCGCTCTCTACAACTACCTGAAAGGAGGTTGTAGAGAGGTGGGTGTTGGTCTCTTCTCCCAAGTAACAGGCAATAGGACAAGAGGAAATGGCCTCAGGTTGCGCCAGGGGAGGTTTAGACTGGATATTAGGAAAAATTTTTACGCTGAAAGGGTTATCAAACATTGGACCAGGCTGCCCAGGGAAGTGGTTGAATCACCATCCCTGGAGGTATTTAAAAGACGGGTAGACATAATGCTTAGCGATATGGTTTAGTGATGTTTTTTGTCAGAGTTAGGTTGATGGTTGGACTCGATGATCTGAAAGGTCCCTTCCAACCTAGACAATTCTATGATTCTGTGATTCTATCCTTGCCTTTCACACAGCTGCACTGGCTAGTTATTGGGCCACAGCCCAGGGGAGCAGAACTCCTGATGTTCATAATTTTCCCCAAAACAAGGGACTGGAAGTTCCCAAAAGCTGTGGTGGAGTAGACAAACAGTTTCAGAATGTGTTTTCCTGCAGGTAGAATTACCTGATCTACAGTTCAAGATGCTAAAAATGCTAAAACTGAAGACTGGTATATTATTGAAGGCAGTTTTTATGTTACTGGTTCGGACAGTAACAAAGACATTTCAGTTCTCTGAAAGCAAGTTGTTTTCATCTTAAAAGTATATACATGTGTATATTTAGAAGAAGATTGATACACTTCTCTGGTCTTACCTTCAGCTAAAGGGTAAGGAGAGATCCTGCTGGGAGCGGTGCATTTGTCTTTATCTTCTACTAGTGAAAGGTTTCTCAGGGGAATTTATAAACAATTCAGTAAGTTAAAATGGCTCCAGTGCACCTCTAACATAACACTGATGGCCCAGATAGAAGAGCCATAAATGGCTTCTCCCCTTCTCCCACATGTCCAAAAAAGTGCAGAAAAGCATGAAGCACCTATAAAAGCTTTGAAGCCTACATGTCTCTAGAATACGGCATGGAGTTGCATGGTGTAGAAATGGCTTCACATATACATAATATAGAATGGAACAGTTTTTAAAGCTGCCTTCCCTGCACCTCACTCTCAGTGGGAAGGAAGCAAATCAGGCCAATTGGTGTACTCTGGCACTCTCCTCTCCCTCCTTCTTTTAAATACTGACTTTGGAGCTCAGAGAGCAGAAGTAAGTCTTGCTCTATTTGAGTGTCATTCAAGTTTTTCCTTGTATCATATGCAAAAGATATTAGTCAAATAAAATGCAATCCTATCTGACTCCCAACCAGAAGATATGATGATGATACTGTCTTTTTTTTTTCTTTCCTTTGTGGTAACCTATTTTTGTGTGGCCTGAGGGAAATAGTAAGTAGTTATCTCTCCACAGAAGCTTACGATACATCAAAAGTTCCCAGACTGACATGGAGCTTCAGTCACATTCCTTTTGGTTTAGTGACAATGACATTTTTTGTTGTTGTTGAGGTAGTTTTAGCTTTATTCTTTTCAGAAGAACCAATTTCTTGGAAAGGACTGGATTGAATATAAATCATTGTCCTGAAGCAGCCTGCAAATTTTCCAGACATCGAGCCTGACGCTTTTAGGTCCCCAGGTGTCATCTCTAAGGAGAAAACTAGCAGTAAAAATACCTGCAGTTTGTAAACAATGGCAAGAAGAACATCCTGACAGGAGGCTGTAATGTGGTCTTTTTCCTCTTAGTTTTTTACTTGCTGAAGAGTGAGATTTTTTCCTCCATCCCCTTCCATGACAGAAGGATCCCACTCTATGCACTGCAATAGCATTCAACACTTGCCATTTCCACCGAGATCTGCCTCCGTGAAGGGCGCAGAGGGAAGCCCTTGGGGCTGCTGCCTTGGCACGCTTCCCAGCAAGTGGGACCTACAGAGACACCACCCCATGTAACACGATTTGACAGTTCCCCCACCGTTTCAACGGAGCAGCGGCGTGATACCTCAGGGTGTCCAAATCACAAAGAAGATATGATGCTTTCCAACCTGTGGTTAGCGTAAGGCATCCACAAATGATCTAGTCATGGCCAGAAAGTAAAGGAGTCAAAACAGTGATGGTTTCACGTGAAGAAACCCAAGTGAAGAGGCTTTCCCTCAATGCTGGAGACAGTTGCGTGTGTGGCCTTGCTGTTTGCCAGGGAGATCGCAGCATCAACTTTGCCCTATAATTCTGCCTCCAGAAGACAGGGGATAGCAACAACCAGCCTGTGCCCTCAGCTGGAAGAAGTATGGATGCAAAGACACAAACTGATATATAATGAACTGTTAAATGTGCTGGTTTTCAAAGAATAAGGAGGTTTGGGGTTTTTTCCCAGATCTGGGGCCCCCAACATAAGAAGGACATGAACCTGTTGGAACAGGTCCAGAGGAGAGCCACAAAAATGATCAGAGGGCTGGAGGAGCTCTTCTGTGAGGACAGTCTGAGAGAGTTGGGGTTGTTCAGCCTAGAGAAGAGAAGGCTCTGAGGAGACCTTATAGCAGCCTTCCAGTACCTAAAGGGGGCCTATAAGAAAGCTGGGGAGGGACTCTTTATGAGGGAATGTAGTGATAGGACTAGGGGTAACGGTTTTAAACTGAGAGAGGGAAGATTTAGATTAGATATTAGGAAGAAATTCTTTACTGTGAGGGTGGTGAGGCACTGGAACAGGTTGCCCAGGGAAGTTGTGGATGCCCCATCCCTGGAAGTGTTCAAGGACAGGCTGGATGGGGCTTTGAGTCCTTTCAATAGGCATCCCCGATATCTCCCTGAAGGCCCTTAGGAGAAGCTGGGACACTCGGCTGTTTGTGAGAACATTGATGGTGACACTAGTATCGTACCAGAGCTGGTACAGCTCAGGGTCAGAAGAGATCTGCCCAACCTCTGACCTCCAGCCTGCTCCATTCGATTGTCCCAGGGTATTATCAGGGATAAGTTGCCACCACCTGATGCCTGTGAGATGGCTCTAAACTGAAGTGAAAAATGTCCAGGAGATGTTTGGCTTTCTCCATTCATCTCTCATGATGTCAGATCACAAAAAAGCACCACCAAGAGCCAACCCGTCGCCTGCCTGCCTTCACACAAGAGGCCAGAGGAAAACAAATGTGGAGACCAAACAATCCTCCCCCATGTAAGGGTTCAAGTCAGGCTTGAGGGCACTTTGGCTGGGGGCTGTCCAAGCCAGGCAGGCTGGTGGGAGTGAGCATGGTTTTGCCTCTGATCAGTCCCTGCATGTTCTTTGGGTAAACTCAGGACTTCAATGTCCAGAGCTGCCAGTGGAGCATCTTTCATCAGCACAGAAAAAATTCCCTCGCTTACCTCGCCTGCCACTTCCTCATGAACCTCTAAAGCCTGCTGAAACTTTTATAGCAGTGTCCTGCTTGATCCTGAAAACCAGCACTCCGCTTAATACGCTGTTCAGGTAGAGTGGGCCAAATCCCATGCTGGTGTAAACCAGAGGCAACATTTTACATTGCATTACATTTACATTAACGTCTATGAACATGCTTCAACAGGACACTTGGCCCTTTAGCCTCTGGAGCTTTTAAAGAACACACATTAATGAAAATACAATAAGACAACAGCAACATAAAAGTGCACATAGACTTGCAGATTTCAAATCCTTTCTTACCCCAAACAGAGCACAAAGGGAAAGATAAATGGCAAGCAGAGAGCAGATGATAAATGTGTAGGGTTCATGATCTAATGTGAGAAAATATTTATTTTCTTTGCCTGGGGAAAAGAAAATAAAGTAAATCCAGCTAACTAACAGCTCAGCCATTTTCCTCTACACTCAGTTGCCCCCATCTGATTGCATTATGGCAAGACTGGCTCATGTCAGGGAAACTGTTCATTCGCTGATACAGCTTCATGGCAGGAGGGCAGGTTGAAGATGTTTTTTTCTTTTCTTCTCCTCTAAGGTGCCTCCTTCTGGTATACCAGCAGGAGTACAGGAGTCTGGTGCTGCTTTTTTTGTATATGTGGGATTTCATCTCCCCACTCTGTGCTCCATGTTGGATGTCTCTAATGAGATAGTTTGGACTTGGATTTCTGTTGGCACTGGTGACCCGAGCACAAAGGTCTGAAGAAAAAATAGGAAAACTGAATCTTTTTTCTTTTTATTGAGGGAAGAAGGATTAGGGGAAAAGACAAAAAGGAAATAAATTTATTTTCATTTGAAATTGAAACTTTGGCTTAACTGAAGTCTTCAAGAGTTTGGGGGGGTGGTTTATTTTAGAAATCAAAACTGGACTTTTCACTTAGTTATTAGAATAAAATCATGGTGTTTCTTTCTAGTCCACATTTTATACTGCTTTTTTTCTCCTACCCTATTCAATCCATGAAAAGTTTCTCTTGGGAGAGGGAGCTGCAGAAATGAACTGTACCAGGCCTCTTTAACGAGCAAAGGGACATTTCCCACCCTCCACCCCATCCTCCCTGCATTAGCATTTCTTTGGTTCCAGGCTTGTTAAAGAGTTTCTGTAAGTCAGTACTGACTAATTCCAGTCTGGTTAGTCCTTGAACATAATCTATTGGGGAGTGAATAGAGGTCTCATCCTGGTCTCTAGCTGACAATGAACCTACCCTTGAAGAGGAGGTGGTAATTAGCTTCTCTGCTGGCATCCTTAGAAGAAGAAGTAGGGATTGATTTGGCTCTGTAGCCCAAATTGCCTACTTGCCACGAAAAGATCAGAGAATTTTTTCAGAATAATGTAAGAAAGGCTGGTGCTGCCCCCATTCATACAGTGTGGAGTGAGATGGATCTTGTGTGGTGTGAGCAATGGTCCATTAAAGAGAAATTCAATGGGTGATCTTGTCTGGTACAAAAGGTTGTTTCAATTCATGAATTATGCATGAGGCTCACTCATTTGATCACCATTTCATGCTCCCTTGCCCAGCCACATCACAGGGAAGAGAACACACTGCTGTGATGGCTGCAGCTTTGTGTGGCTGGTCCCCGTCCCCAGCCCAAGGGTAGTGGGTCTCCCAGGCTCCTGCTTTGCAGAGTGAGTCCCTCCCCATCAGCATGTGCATTGGGTACAAATATATTTCAGAGAACCTAGGATGAAATGTCTGCAGTGCCAGTTTGGCACTTTTCATGAACAATAAAATCACTACAAAATTTAAATATACAATGAACTCGTGATCAAAGGGTTTAATTTCTTAGTAAAATTCTACTTTTCTTGTTGTACCTTGTAGTGTTTCTTTCCTGTCAACTAGGAATCACAGCTAGAATGACAATATTTATGGGAAATAGTACAAACCACCACGGAACATCCAAAAGCTTGGCTGGCTTCAGTCTGTTTTCTGCACAGCAGGCCCTGACTTTAATATCTCATCTTAACAGAGAACAATTTATCTGGGAAAAGCAATAATCAGACAGTTTGCTCACTGTGCCTCTGTATAGTTGCAGGCTCTCAATGGGAAAGGAGGCAAGTCATTTGGATTTCTATTTTAATTGGATGCAGCACTGAAAAAATAGACATTGCTGAAACCTTCAGATGTGTTCATCTTATTTTTGGTTGTGGACCAGCTTCTGTATGCTCAGAGACACCTCACGTTGATGATTAAACTTCTCAAATGAGTAATATGGGAAAGGAGAGAAAATCAGCTTTTTCCTTTGACAATCCTTTGCAAAACCCAAATCCTGGAGGTGAAAGTGGGAAGGCAGGAATGCCAACAAGGCAATTTACATGTCACACTGGTAAGAGAAAACTTCTTATCGTGTGCCAAAGGGTCTCTCTGATATGATAGCTTGGGTGACTGCCTGTATTGACATTCCAGGTTGATGCTGATTGGGATGGTGTAAATTAAGCCTTTCATCCTCTTCCTAAGACTCTAACCCCTCGGTCCCTGGCACTGGACTGAGTCCTTCAGTAATGACCCAGAAGATCTTTCTCCATCTCAGTCTTCTCCCTGAAATGCCCACGCTATAAATCCCAC
Organism: Larus michahellis; assembly: GCF_964199755.1. Lineage (NCBI taxonomy): Eukaryota > Metazoa > Chordata > Aves > Charadriiformes > Laridae > Larus > Larus michahellis. The sequence continues at coordinate 11,307,691 of NC_133929.1, read as the reverse complement.
TTCCATTCTGACAACTCACTACCATGCCAGTGATTATATGTGTCGTGGTTTGGCCTCAGACAGCAACAAAGAACCACGTGCCACTCTCTCGAGCTTCCCCCAACACAGGGAAAAATCAGAAGAAAAAGGCAAAACTCGTGGGTTGAGACAAAGGCAGTTTAACAGAACAGCAAAAGGGAACAAGAAAACAACAATTACACTGATAGAGGAATATACAAACACGATTACAGAACCGCCGCTCACCGACCGGACCTGGGACTCCCCAGCCAGCTCCCAAGCGGCAATTTCCTGCCCCCTTCCCTGGCAGCTCAGACTGGGCATGGCTCACATGGGATGGAATACTTGTGTCCCTGCCAGAGCCTGGGGAGAATGAACCCTATCCCCACTGGAACCAGGACAATATGCTTTCAAGATGCTTTGAGACCAGCGGAGAAACAGAAATATTACAGAAAATCACCCCCAGGAGCACACGGCTGATCAGCACTGATGAATATTGTCTGCAACGTTCATGCTGTGGGCAGCATCTCATTGCTTTCACCAGCAGGACCATCTGGCAGTGGCTCCTGTGCATGGAGGATTGGAGACCCTGGCAGAGGACATGACTCAAAGGCACAGCCTGGAGATGGAGGGGGGAACTCCCGTGGAGGCAGAAAGATTGGGGGAGAGGGAGGGAGTAAGAGATGCTGTTCGGGTAATTACTGTAAAAAAAAACCTTTCTGCATGCTAAAATCCTGACTTCTGTCTTATCGCTCTCTCTCTCTTTTTAAAGTGTGAATTTAATGCTGCTGTAAAGTGGCAGCTCTGGGGAGCGATGGTCTCTGTCCCTAGGATAGAGGGAAGAAATTGAGCAAACTTTCTTCCATGTGAACCTGCAAACATGTTTCAGCTCCAGCCATGTGGCTTGCTCGAGAGCGGTGGGGAGGAGAGCCCCTTCCAAGTCAGGAGCCCAGAGAAATCCCACAGCTGTTCCAGATACACGATGCTAGGCCTCTGGAGGAAACACTGCAACTCCTGACACCACCGAGCCCACAGTGCAGCTGAGCGGTCGAGTGCGAGTTAAAGCACAAACTAATTTAAGTGCATGGTTAGCTGCTTTGCCAAGTCAGGAATAACAAGCTGGTCACGTTTCATGCCCCTGGTTCAGATGTGTGGCTGAGTAGCACTGAACCAAGTCCTGCAGGGAGGTTTACGAGGACTGCTCCAGACCCACACACCTTCACTGTGCCTGGACAGCTCATTTCATGCTGGTGTTAATTCCACTGGCATGAAAACTGGCTGAATTCGGCAGTAAAACATGAGGTTGATGCATTTCTCTTTCCAACGTGGCTTGCCACTGGTTACTAGGTCCAGCGGTTGCAAGAGCTGGGTTGGATGGCAGTTCCCATTGTCCTGGAGATACAGCATTATCATTCTACTACCAGCTTCGCTCCATCCAGCTCCATCAGCATCACTTACTGCCACCCTCCCATGCCCCTCCACATGTCTCAGGCTGTCTTTTTGAATCTTTCCTTGAGACTGCCTGGTTTTCCTCCAGGCAGCAGCTGTGAAACACTGACTGCTCAGACCTGAGTGAGAGCCCCATGCTGAGTAATGAAGAGCCGCATGCAGTTCGGCAGCCGTAGCCTTGAACTCTGTGCTGGCAAGCAGTGGTGCAGGCCAGGGATAGCACATGGTTCACATCAAATTGCTGTGTTTTATTTTCCTGAGTTATTTTTATTAATCACTGTTTCTAAATAGACTTCCTGAGCTGTGTTCACAATGTACTTGCTAGTGTAAACTCCAGTGTGTTCACACCTTCAGCTGGTTACATGGATACTGCATTTCTATGCCTTAGCTATCCCTGGGTCTGATTTTTGCCAACTGGAAGCTTGCACTTATTTTGAATTTGCACCAGAACCAGCAAGGAGTTGTATGAACCCAGAAAGCAGCCCACAAATTGTGTCACAGGATCATAGTGTTGTGTTAACAACACTAGAACATAATTTACATAAAGTTTTTTTTCTTTCTTATCCAAGCCCATTTCTATAAAATAACATTATTTACTCCAGTTGGAATACATGCCTTGGTTTTGTGCTGTATTTTGTTTATTTTTTCTGGTTGAGATGAATTAATTTTTCCTTAGACACTTCTTATACTTCATGGAGCCACGGAGCTTCTTTGCTATCCCATTAGGATATTGGGGTTGAGCTATTTAAGAGCAGTGGCCAGCCTTACATAAAGATAGTACTGTTTCCTTTGGACACGAGGCAGTAGGTTTTAAGAAGTTAATAGCACTGATTTCTTCCAGGTGTATGATGAAAATGGATTTGCAACATTAACTATGTAGCTAATATGTGCAGTGTTTTAGAAATATGCTTCATTTACTATTAAACTGCATTTTTAGTGGCAGAGGTGAGCATGAAGGTATAGCTGAGCAGGACAGCATGTAAAAGAAAAGTCTTACACCATCATCTGCTGGCCATGACTGTTGTTCCACACCACCCACCTGAGGTGAGAGCCAGACACAATCATCATCAGGAAGAGAAGGGCCAAGAGCAGTTCTTTAAAACATCTGAGAGGGAAATTTTTGTACAAATAAGCAGAGAGTATTGTGAAAAAAGCACAGAACAAAAAGAAAATTGTAACCAAGAAAAGAATCTGAAATAACCAACAGTTCCCTTGGAAACAGGAAGGTGAAGGATTTGGAAATTACTAAGGTACCATGCACTATTCTTGCTGAAGTAGAATGCTGCTTAGTTTTTCTACCATCAGATAGCTGGTTTTATTGTGCATATAAATGAATCTACACCACATCTCTGCCTAAATGACTAGCTTGGATGAGGTCTGATATATATGCTAATCTGCGTCTCAAAAGCGAAGGATGTGGCATTCAGACATGCACGCTTCTGTTTCCCCAGTCCCAATGAGCAAGTACCTAATCACAAGGGTTGCTTAGCAGGGAACAGGTTTAGACTGAAAATGAATTTGTAAATCAGACCCCTTTGGAAATTCCTCATTACTCACTCTCCACTGAAATTTCATGTTGCTGGAAAAATCAGTTTATTGTTGGAAACAACACAGGTGCCATATTAAGAAATGCAGTCTGAGAAGAGCAGTTTGTAAATCCATATGCTGTATTTGGGTATTGAGTGAACCACTAATTATCCTCCAACAGTGTCTACTAGCAGATGCCTATGGAAAAAGTGTAGAAAAAAAACCATTCAGCTTCCTAAGGTGCTTTTTGGGCCAAACATAGAATTGAGACCTGTTTGTTTAATAGCTACCAGTGGACCAATGAAAAGGAATAAATATTTAGGATTATTTGTTTGAAAATAGCTTCCTTTACTCATCTATGAATTAATGTCTTCGGACTGTTGATGGCAAAGCTTGAACCACATGAAACTGATTCAACATTACATCAAATCTATGACCAATATATTTTTTGAATATTAAGCAGGGGACACCAAATAATAAGACTAAACCAACTAAGCAGTGAGATTAAGGAAAGTAGACAAGTATGATAGACGGATAAGACAAGAGAGACATATTTGAGAATGAAGCACATAAACCAAATCTTCTGGAGAATGTATACAACAGAACTGCTCAGGAAGGAGACATGGCCAAACACATAAAAGATTTCTTAGAAGACAAGGCTTTCTCAGAAGTCATTTAGATAATGCGTTAATGCGTTAAACCATAAATTTAATGCCAACTTTGCTATACATTTCACTATGACAGTAAGAAAATGTTCATATAAAAATCATTCAAGACATCTTTGAAACAGCCATGTCAGTATATAATTGTGTCAAAGCTGCTAATCCTAGAGTGAAATGAATTGAAATTTCCTATCTTCCAAAGGCTGACTCTGTCTGTGAGACCTAGACTGTGTCTACACTTAACCACTGTGACACACCGAGATATGACAGATATGAGGTGTGATTGTACCTTTGACACTAACACAACACTTTTTAAAGGCAACTAAGGACATACAGTCCAAACAAAACTTCTGTGATGTGAGTGAACTGAAAAGTTCTCAAAGGTTTATTGCCAGTGAAGTTCTGCAGGGATATGCCCAGCATTGTAATATCTTAATTAATGACCTGAATTATAGAAGAGTGGGTCTGGAAGTTTTTAAGGCCAGGCTGGACGGGGCTCTGAGCAACCTGATCTAGTGGGAGATGTCCCTGCCCATGGCAGGGGGGTTGGAACTAGATGATCTTTAAGGTCCCTTCCAACCCTGTCAATTCTATGATTCTATGATTCTATGCCTATTGGACTTGCAAATGATGTGAAGCTGAAGAGAAATGGAGGATGCAAGCTTCCCTGAGGTTTAGAATTCAAGCTGATCTTGTAAAAACTGATGTAACGACCTGAAGAAAAAGGATACACTTCAGCCAAAAGAATAGGGAGCAATTGTGTAAAAAAAGTAATCTAAAAAATTTCAGGATGGACAATGACTGGTTTAGCCCTGCAGAAAAGATAAGTCTATGTGCAGCCAACAGCTTATAATGGCAGGCACAACCTGTTTTGAATTAGGCCAAGCACACTAAATATCTCTTTTCTAATGAAAAGCCAGATGAAACCTCCATGCTGAAGTACCAATTTACTGGCACTCCCTCTTCTCAGGGTTGTGTCAGGAAAGAAGAGCTTTGCCCAGGGGTCATCTCTGTTAAGTGTGCTTCAAGCATGTGAGGCATCCAGCGAGTCCCTTCTTTCGCTCTTTTCCATCTTCATTTTAGAGACCACTTATACTGCAGCACAAGTAGGACATACAGAAGAGGAGATATCATTACTTGGAGTAATGGGGACTGAAGTGAGATCATATTGTACATATATGCTGTCCATTACGCTGGAATTATTTAAAACTGATAGAAAATCAGAACCTTTTAACTAATAGTCCAGAAATGCAGCAGGCAGAGCTTACTACCATAGTGAGCTTTTACTATAACATTAAAAGAGGTTAAAAAACATATAAGAGAATTTGAGCAAAAAGAGGGATTTATGTATTTCTCAGTCAGCCTACCAAAACCAGAAACAGTTTTGCAGCAGAGCAAGCACAAGTTTGCTGTGTGGTTTCCATTTCATCACGTACTCCTAGATACTTAGCAAATTGTATCAACTACAAAATAACTTAGAAGACACCTTGTTTTAGTGGGCTAATGTCAATGAATTAAAAAAATAATCTACAGTAACTATTGTTGCTGTTGTCAAAGAGCATGTGCATTTTCCATTCAGTTATTGCGCAAACAGAATATATTTGAGAATCCCGGGAAATCAGAATGTGTGAAGAAGATCTACAGGCAGGTGTGGATAAAGAGAAAGAGTAAAAAATACTGACCCAGTGTTATCTAAAAAAAATCTTCCCCCTCCTGTTGTAAACACAAACATGCAATCCAGTACCGCTATCATCTTATCTTTTTTTCGTGGAAACAGTGGACAGATGCGTTTTCTGAGTCAGTATCTCAGCCCCTCTGATACACATTTGTAAAGATTTAAGAAGAAGCTTTCTGGATAAAAGGAGTGCTGATTGCCTCTTTCCCTCATCGTTAGCTGCCGATCTGCACCAACCACTGCTGAAGGTACTTCCCTGCCAGAGAATTTGTTTAAATTTAAAAATCAACTTTAGCTATGATGCTGAGCTCCCAAGATGATGCTGATGAATTATTTTGATACTGCCATTATATCATTCAAGTATGATGCATTTGCATTGAATTTCTCCAAGCTGTGTTCTAATTGGAGCATCAATCCTGTCTCCAGCTGCAAAATGAGAATTTTGCTTTTCTTGTGTCAAGAATTTTTCCATAATTACATAACCCTCTTTCATCAGTGATAGGTTTTTTCTTAAGAAGATTCCTGCTATGAACACCCCTTGGAAGGATCTTTGTATGGATTTGCAAGCCGAATGCAGTTAACCATTGTTTTCTCATCGAGCCAAACTGCTTTGGGCACTGTGTTTAACGCCTCTGGCAGTCATGATTTATGCTATGGAAGATCTAAAAGTGTCATTTTGGGTAAAGTACATTGCAGTTGCTGTCTAGAAATCTTCCAGGTGCTAGGTTTTTCTTTTGCTCCCTAAGAAAGGGAGCAGAAAGCTCTCTTCCCTTGGTCTTGATTTTGTATCTGAAAACTGCTCTAAAATTCACCAGTAAAGTACTGTAATGGGAATAAGGACCATGGAGCCATTTAGGAATCTGAAATAGTACGCTCAGCTGTGTCACTGATATACAGTGTCAACTATGCTGGGATGCTTCATCATCCTGATTGTATTTCTGCTGCTTCTGACCCGCTGCCTATCTTCTCCAGTTAGAATGTAATCTCACCCAGGAACTTAATTGATTGTCTCCTATCACAGCAGTACCTTAATGTTGAATGGGATCACAGAATAATAATAAAAAAAATCTAATTAATTCAGAAGATCTGTTGGGTTTTCACATATTTTGGGTATGCTGGTATCTCAACTGGCCCTTAGTGAATGTACTTTCTCTCACCAGACCTTAAGCTTGAGCAGTCCCAGCTGTTTCTCTAAAGCTTGAAAGAGAGACTACTTGGAGATCCCACACAGAAACAGAAAATAGGAATAAACCCAGGAACCATGACAAAATGGATGGAAAATGCAAGGTGGCAGAGCTGGGACTGCAATGGAAGAGTCCATTTGGTCCCATATCTGTACCGCTCTTCCAGTGCAGTCAGTTTTTATCCTCCTCTACCAAAGAATAACACATTGTGGTGTCACTTCTTGAGAAACAACTCTATATGCCTTGCTTGACCTGGGGTCACATTTTCTGCTTTTGCAACAGTCCTCTAGCAAGAGATTAACACTGTGGTTGGCAGCTGGATACTGTATGGTTGGCATCCAACTGGGTGTCATTCCAGAATTTCCTCCTTCCCTCTCTCAACCCTTCTGATATATTAAAGTCTGGGTGCTTATTCCAAATCATCAGACCATATCATTTAACAACGTTTGGCAAGTTTTATTTATTAAATATTTTCAAACAGAAGCCTGTAAAGCAACAGAAAAGTAAAGCGTAATATACGTTTGACTTAATTGGCAGCAGTAGACTGCATGTGTCATAAGGAATTAACCTCCAATAAAGCAGGATGTGCAGGTAACACAATGTACTAGTTTGATACGGTCTTTCAAAACTACCACTTCCTGGAACAGAGGCAGAAACACAGGCTGTCTAAGCCTGGAATAGGCCATTGGATTTATGTGCATGTAATAACTCTCAAAAGATCCCACACATGCACATCTAAAAACCTAGCAAGAAGGAATTCAGGATTCTCTTTCCACGTCAGGGATTTCATACTCTTTTTTCCCGTTCAGTGTTTGGATCCAAAGCAGATGGAGCACAACGTTTATGCTTCACTGGAAAAAAGAAAGGATTTAATGTTATTTTTTGAGGTAATGAAGGATGGACAGTAACATATGGCTGCAGTAAAGGACAAAGAAACCCTTGCCCTGGTTTAAAGATTCATTTTCACTTTGCTGTATAAATGACATGGCCTCATTTTTCATGGTTACAAGAAATAAAGAAAGAAGCTGACTTGGAGAGAATGTCCTGTCATGAAATTCTTGATAAGGATGTTCTCTTGTACAAATTGCACCTTTCCTGCAAGGAATTCACAGGCTTTTGGTAATGTTAGCAAACAGTCCTTCAATGTATGCAAGCACTACTCATGGTAAACTCAGGCCTGGGGCTAGGAACACCTTGTGAGATTTTTTTAAAACAGGAGTTGATCAATGCCTATTTCCACTCAATAAAATAATTAAACATCAGTTTGGCTGACTGGGAGTAGGTTTTGGAATTGGAAGTCAGGTAAACGCTCCTTCTTGTAACAGCAATTAATCATCTACTTAATTTTAAAGTGTTTAAATTGTATTGATGTCAGTGGGACTAAACCAAAGGTTAAATGAGAGTTCTTGTTTATATTATGTCCTCAGTTTCCATAAGTGTGTGCTAATGTGATTTTGTGAATTGAGATGACAGCGATTCAGACCACAGAAAGGCTATGCCTCCTTGATCCCTTTTTTTTTTTCATGAAGAAAAAGCAGTCATTCTTGGCTGATAGGATCTGGTTTCTCAGGGTCACCCTGGTCATTCTAGAGGTAACATTCTGGTGAACCACCATTTGAAAACAAAGCAAAACAAAAAACCTTCTCACAGTATCCTGAGCAAAAACCTAATAGCTGGCTTCACGCCAAATTCTTCATTTTTATTTTATTCACAGTTTTACAAAAGTCACCAAGATCCACATCTTGGAAAATTTGTGTCTAATAGGCCCCTTAATTACTTCCATGGCCTCTTTTTAAAATATTCAGACAACACAGAGCTATGTATGGTACTTCAAAATGGAAGTACCCAATAGCACTGGACAACTTGGACGATATGGGCCTAATTTTCTCAGTATTTCACAGAATCATGGAATTTTCAGAGTTGGAAGGGACCTCTAGAGATCATCTAGTCCAACTCCCCTGCTAAAGCAGGATTGCCTAGAGCACACTACTCAGGACTGCATCCAGGTGGGTCTTGAAAGTCTCCAGAGAAGGGGACTCCACAACCTCCCTGGGCAGCCTGTTCCAGTGCTCTGTCACCCTCACCGTAAAGAAGGTTTTTCTCATATTTGATCGGAACTTCCTATGTTCCAACTTGTGCCCATTGCCCCTCGTCCTGTTACTGGGAACCAATGAAAAGAGTCTGGCCCCATCCTCCTTAAACCCACCCTTTAGATACTTGTATGCCATAATAAGGTCTCCCCTCAGCCTTCTCTTCTCCAGGCTAAAGAGTCCCAGCTCTCTCAGCCTTTCCTCATAAGGGAGATGCTCCAGTCCCTCAGTCATCTTTGTTGCCCTACGCTGGACTCTCTCCAGTAGTTCCCTGTCTCTCTTGAACTGGGGAGCCCAGAGCTGGATGCAGTATTCCAGTTGTGGCCTCACCATTGCAGAGTAGAGGGGCAGAATGACCTCCCTTGACCTGCTGACCACACTCTTCCCTATGCAGCCCAGAATTCCGTTGGCCTTCTTGGCCACAAGGGCACATTGCTGGCTCATGGATAATTTACTGTCTACCAAGACCCCCAGATCCTTTTCTTCAGAGCTGCTTCCCAGCAGGTCCACCCCTAACCTATATTGGTGCCTGACATTCTTCCTCCCCAGGTGCAGGACCCTACGCTTGTCCATGTTGAACCTCATTAGGTTCTTCTCTGCCCAGCTCTCCAGCCTGTCTAGGTCATGCTGGATGGCAGCATGGCCCTCTGGGGTGTCGGCCACCCCACCCAGTTTGGTATCATCAGTGAACTTGCTGAGGATACACTCTGTCCCCTCGTCCAGGTCGTTGATGAACATGTTAAACAATACTGGTCCAAGTATTGACCCCTGGGGGACACCACTGGTTACAGGCCTCCAACTCGACCCTGCTCCATTAATCACAACCCTAATTTCAGTTGCTTCCTCTAACAAATGGGATTGCACGGTGGCTTGTTCTAGGGCACAGAGCACCTTGCATCCCCATGAGAAAGTAAGTTGCTGAGACTCATAGCAAGTGGAAGTATTTGACCCTCGGATACTTGGGGTAGATGTTCAATCAGCATAAATTGTCCATGAGAAGCTATGGGATCAACAGCACCTAAACATTATTATATTATCTTTGAAGGAAATGAAGCTAAGTCCATGTATATCAGAGAGGGCATCTCCTTGAAGTCCCATCTTTGTCAGCAGACTTCTGTACAGTTGCTGACTTTATTGTCAGACCTTTGTTGTCATTTGCTGATCCTTAACCGGGATTTTGGGAAACTGTAAGCATCAATAATTCAAGCAAAGAAAGTTTTAATTCTTGCAGTAGCTGTCTATTTATCTGCAGTTTAAAGAGAGAGAATTGAGGACTAATGGTCACTAACTATGCCCCGATGGTAGCTGTTTAAAGAGGATAAATGATGAGTGCTGCATCAGCTTAGAACGCAGCAATAAAGTCCCAGTAAGCAAGCAGGTTCCCTCTTCCATCTTCTGTCACAAGATCCATTTTTATACTCTCTCCATGACCTAAATCTTCATATCCTCCAGCCTCTCCCTCTCCTTCTCTGTACCTTCAATGAATGCCCTTTTATGTTTCTGGACTCATTGCTTCCCCTTCAAGTGTGCTGCTTTATTATTTTTTTTGCTGTCTTTTAGAAAACTAAACAGTGCCCTCCTTTGTCATTATCTTCATTACAGCTCTGCCACATCATCATTTGCTTCCTTCAGAGGTCACTTTTCATCCCTTTTCTAATTGTGTTCTTGTCATGCTCTGAAAATGCTCACCCGCAGATGCTCTTCATGTGCTCTCTTCTTTGACTTAACCTTGCAGAGGCTTTCACAGTTTTCCCTTTTTAACTAATTTTCTGCTTGATATACTTGTTCTTTGAGTATATTAACAGAATATTGGGCAAGGCAAGTAAAGGACACTAAGAGTCATTTGAGTTCACATTGCGGCATGCTAAATCAGGGAGATGCGTCAGGGAATTTTGTTCCCTTTGAGTCAATGACAAAACTTCTATTGATTCAACTGGAGTGTTATTTACCAATAACATCTGTGGGGGAGTTTAAAATAACTGCCAAATATAAGGATGTGTAGGATGGACACAGGCAAGAAATTTTTCATGCCTTTTCAAAGACTTTCAAGGCCAATCCAACAATTATACCTGTGATTTTTCCCCTCTTCTGGAGCAGGTTACCTGGAAAAAGATGGAGAGATGATAGGGTCCCTATTCTATGCTTTGCACCGCTGACTGGGGGGAGATCCAGAAGGGGATAAATTCCACCAGGCAAACAGATGCCATACAAGCCACAAGCTTGTACGTGTTTCAAGCATTGCAGAAGAAACACTGGGCTTCCTATATGCTTCATTTATGCAGGGCTGATGTACTGCATGTTACCTGGGACTTTGAGAATTTTTTTCAGAATATTTTTGAAGCACAACAGAATCCTGAGAAGAAATAGATATTAACACTTAAATATCTTCCTGATACACAGAAAACTATGTTTCATCTTTTTCCCGAGGTCTCTCCACTTCTTTTCCCCTCTCCTTTCCATCACAGCTCTTATAAAACCATGGTGATCTGACTATTAGTGTCGCTGAACCGGTTTTACAAACATTTGATTTTTAATAAAGGTCTATATTAGCAATATGAGATTTTTTCCAGGCAACAAGCAACAGTAGTTTGTATTATATCATATTGCTAGCGGCACTCCAAAGCCACTTTGGGATGAATAGTTTCTATAAGGAAAAGGAAAACAGATCTTTTGCTTCTGCAAACCACTTCAACACATTTGAAACTGATAGTGCTGATCTGCATAAGCTGACAATGTGAACCAGTGGGTCTTGCTCTGTGTTACAGAGAAAGTTAATTTTCATAATGAAATGACTTATGATTGCACTAACATTCTGTTAAACTCCTCTTTCAACTCCTGCGGTGCTTTCACACCAGTTATTCCTGCAGCACACAGTAAAAAATGCATAGATTTTTTGATATGCCACACTTCACTGTGATTTCTATGTCACTGGAAAATTGTTCTAGTTAGTAACAGTAGAATTGTTCTAAAATTATGTGCACGTTTTGTGTTACAGAATAGCAATAATGCTGTCATGAGCTCACACAACTTGCAAATGGTACCATGGGGGAGAGTGAGGCTGAGGTTGAGGCTTGTCTCTGCCAGCTGAGGATGAGTTAAGGTCACTGTGGTCAGCCCAGAGGACATGAACAACCTCCACTATGAAAAGTGATTTAAGATCATATTTTGACCCAAGGGATCGTACTCATCTCCTCGTCCATACCTTGAGGGTGGAGTGTGAAATCCCCTCCTAAATTCAAACTCCAATAATATGGAAGATGACCAAAGAAGGTTTGAACAGAGCTTCACTACTTCTATGAGCAAAGGATGCTCAGAAAAAAAGGAGGATAATCAGAAAAGAACATTATTTCTGATGACAGCTGTTTCTGACACACTTGATGTTTTCATTATTTTCAATTATTTCAGGGCAGAGATTAATAATGAAAGTATTCTAAGTAAATTTGGAAAACACTGAACTCACGCAAAATGAGACAAGAGAACAATATCTCATTAAATAAAGAGTATCTAAAAGAAGTTACAATCTACCAGAGCTTGTGAATTTCCTAAACTTTGTTTCTAAGACTTTCAAAGGTTTTTCGCAGACGTGGCTTAATCCATAGGAGCAGACAGTGCTGGAGCAGTTACCAGGGATGAAACAGTCACAGAGAGATCCTAGCTAGAGCCTGACTTCACCCTGTGAAAGCAGATGGGGATGCTGATCAAAGACTCCTCCCTTTCCAGAAGGAGACTGGTGAGGATCATGGTGCTCTGACATTGTACATGATATCAACAGTCTGGTGAAAAAGAAATCAGAGGCAAAAAAGCATGAAAAACTCACAGATGGAGTCCCTCACCCACCCAGCCCCCAAATGACAGAAACCCGACATCCCCAACTCTCGCTCTCCCAGCCTTGCTCCATCATGCCTGCAAGGTGACACCACAAAAGTACAGCAGAGCTCAGTGGTGGTGGTAGGTAAATCTCAGAAAAGAGCTGGCAGGAGGGGGGAATCAGTCCTGAGCTACTACACCAGCAAGCATGAAACTTGACAGTTCACAGATGCTTCCAAGGGAGTCTTAACGCAGCCTTTTAAAAAAATGTGGTTAGAGAACAGTGAGATCTTTGGAGCAGCTCTACTCCAGTAACATAAAGCAATAGCTGTGAAAACAGCAAAGTCAGAGGGATCATTTTTGTGGTTGGATGAGTTGGTCCCACCAAGCCAACCCATCCCGCAAAGCTTCAGAAGGGAAGAACATGAGAGGACACTAAGTTATCCATCCTGCCTGAGCATCACTTCCTTCTTCAGGAAACAGGATTTACTTTCCATGCACAGGTTGCTGAGCCCTTTGGGAAGGTGGTGGATCCTCCCTGAGGAGGAGGAAAAAGAGGAAATCTGATGCTGCCGCAGAGGAAATTGTGGATGTTGAGGCTGACTGTATAATGTCAGCTGACCACTCTCAGCAGCAACTTGGAAAAGACACTTAAAACCATGCTACAACCAACTCCCAGTCCTATGGCCACAGCATGCAATTTCACAGAATGAAAAATACCCCTTGGCCTACAGCCCTTCATCTCTGATGCTCAGTGAGCAGAGGGTTGGCTCCTGTCACCCCCTCGTTCATAACCCAGCCCCTGGAACTCCCTTCCAGGGATCTGGAGATGGATGCTTCATCTGCTTCAGGAGTAGAAATCCCACCTGGGTGGTGAGTACTACCATACCAGTGTCTGGGAACACAATTTGGACTAGAGATGTTTCTGTTCATTTGGTGATATCCAACAGCCTCAAAGTGTGAATCCCCCTTTTGTCCATGGGGCCCATGGCACAGTCCATTTTTAACTTTTAAGGATATTCTGGGAAAAAAAAGAAAAGAAAAGAAAAGAAAAGAAAAGAAAAGAAAAGAAAAGAAAAGAAAAGAAAAGAAAAGAAAAGAAAAGAAAAGAAAAGAAAAGAAAAGAAAAGAAAAGAAAAGAAAAGAAAAGAAAAGAAAAGAAAAGAAAAGAAAAGAAAAGCAAAGCATGTTTTTCTCCATTACCATAAAGAGGGCTTGTGAATGCATGGTATTAGTATCCCAAAAGCTATTAAATTCCTTAGTGATGGGAAGCAGATGGAAAATAAGGCAAAAGAATTCACAACTCATGTTAGACTGAATTTAATTCCTTTAATTTCACACAATGAATAACATATGAATAGGATTAACTTTTTTTTTCTTTTTTTTTTTTTTTTTTAGTTAAGTGCTCTATACTGTGCTAACCTGATTTGGTAGCGAAAAGACTGAGCTTTGTTTTAGAAAAAAATGTTTAAAACCCAACATCTAAGATCATGAAGGAGCATGACATTAAAGCACGCCAGATGTATCTAAGCCTCAAAGAACATCAAGTCCATATTCATTTTTAAATGTACAAAAATGCTTCATGAATAAAAACTGTTACAAAAAGAACATTTCAAACAATGTACAAGTTTTTTTCTTGCCTCTATATTCAATAAAATACAAATACATTTTTTGCTCTAAAATATGTTTACATACAATCAAAGTAGAACATGCAAATTACGCTTTAAAAAAGGCTTTTAAAAACCACTTATGAATACAAACTAAAAATTAGCCAGCATGACTTATAGAACAATCTTGTGCCCCATTTGTCTGATTTTTTAAATTTTTTTTGAAATACAGTATATACATATTTAACACTTCATGTGCATTTATTATTTAAGAAATAGCTTTAAAAAATAAAGAAAAAGAAAATTAAAACAAACCAACATGGGGTTGAACTGCTTCCCCATGTTGTCCAATTGGCAGCTCTTTCCATGTTTTTACTTTTTTTTTCTTTTTCTTTTTTTTCTACATAGTGTTTTATACAACCTAGGCAGGCATCTTAAGGAGATCTCAAATATGTGTCCTTTGTTGAAATGTGCTTCTAATTATCTCAGAACTGCTGCACCCCAATTTTTGAATGATATGGAAGGAAGAGGCATTGCAAGGGCATGATGTTTGTTTCCTTAATTCAGAAAACCATCCTGTTTTGTTTTTTCTTTTCTTTTTCCTGCCTGTTTTTTGTTGTTCTTTTTACTCTTCAGGATACTTCAGTCCTGAATCAGGGCCTGTGAAAATAAGAGTTGGGGAAATCCTTGTCTACAGAACAGTGATTCCTGTTTATTCATTGTATTGCTGTAGTGCTCAGAAGCCCCAGTGACAAACCAGCACCTCATTGCACCAGATGCTACCCAAAAAATGTAGCAACACAAACAGAATATTCTACACAAATGGTCCAAAGCATTGCTGTCAAGTGGAGAGTCATGGGCCATGCTGTAGGATACCATAGTAGCTGATGTCTAGTTATCACTTACTTTTTTTTCTTTCTTTTTTTTTAATTTTTTTTTCACAGTTACCCAAAAACATGCAAGGTGCTACACAGAAAAATTAATATTGAAGGGCTCAAAAAATTGACAGTATGAAGCTCTTGGAGACACAAGTCGTGCCTCCACAAAAAAGTTGGTTTTTTTCCGCTCTCCCGGCACCCTTGTCCCCATTCCTGGTTTTATGCTGGGTTGAGGAATACAAGACCCACCAAAAGGATGCAAACCTGTGGCCTCATTTCATATGGCTCACAGCCATGTGATTTTGTTTCACGTTTTTATTGAAGCATGCTAAGATGCGTGTTAATCTGTGACACAGCGGAGGTGTTTGAAAGGTATTTTTGGTCTTAATAAGCAAAAGGGCTTTCACACCAGTTTTATACAGTTCTTGGTAATGTGTGGATGTGTGGTGAGAATTTAGAGAGTTCCTCAGTAAATCTTCCTAGTGGTAGGGGAAAAAAAATAAATCAAAAAGTTCATTACTGGAATATTGTTAGGTAATGAACTGCAGGAATGAGATTTTAGCCTTAAACCATAAAACTAAATCCTTTATGATCTACGTGTAGTACATCACCTTATAATATTATTCTGTCAGCAACTTGCTTATCATATTTATAGACTATGCAACATGCAGAACACAAATTCTGAGTGCCATCTAACAGTATTTTCAGCCTGCTTTCATACAAATTAACAAACTCATCTTCCTGCCAGCCAGGACCAGCTGCACCAGGCTGTTGTTTGGACAAACAGCCAAGGATGTACTGCAGCACCACGCTCTACCAGCACCTTCTTGCCTCAAAAAACAAACCTTTGGCATCTGGATAGAGCCCATCCTACGATGACAGCTTGCAGCTACCGAGTCTTGAACGCTACCTTTAGTTTCTCTAGGATCAAAAGGACCTCTTAAATTTTTTTGCTCAGTGAAGGGTATATGGGGTTATACCCTCTGAGTGGATGCTCTCCTTAAGTACTGTGCCTCTAGCAGCATTTTGGATTGTACTTTTTGGAAGGATAAGAACATTTTTTTTCATGAGCTCCTTCCCGGGGGGGGGGGGGGGTTGCATCCCAGTGCATCCAGAAAGGTCCAGCCCAAATCCAGCCCTTATCGGCATGTTGGAAGGTCTGACATGTCTTGAAGCCATGATGTGTGTTCAATGACAGAATGTGGTCCTTTCAGACCTTTGCTCCATTCGCTACACATTGAAATGTACTTCAATGCTAATAAAGAGATCACTGGAGAGAAAACTAAGGATAAATTGTTGTCTGACTTAGTTTCAGCTTATAGACTACCCGGAATACAAAACTTTTTTGGTTTTGTTTTTGTTTTTCTTGCATTTTAAGCAACACTGTCACCTACTTTCAGGCCCAAAGGAGAGATGGAAAAAAAAGATTTCTGAATCAACTAAACCTCAGTCCAATGCTTTTTAAGGAAGCAGGGAGGAGCTTGAGGAGGCTTAAGCATTTTTTTCTGCAGGCCTACAACTTCCGTCAATAACACTATGCTAATTGAAGGGAACTGAAAAGCAAAATTGGTTGTAACAGAATGAGCAACCAACCAGTTTATTTCTAAGTCGCATTAATTGGAAAATAAAACGCACAAATGAGTATGATGAATGATGCAAAATAAATTGGAAACAAAACTCTGAGAACCCTCTTCTCAGTTTTAAGGAGATAGGATCTCAAGATTTGTTCCAGCCTTTAAAAAAATTAATAAATCCCCTCTCCCATCCCCCCAACCCCAATCCAAACCCCAAATGCATTCAGTTTTAATAAGCTAAGGTGCTATCACAAAAGAAAAATCAGTCTCTAAAAATAATGAGCTGTATGTTTACAGTGTCACTTTAACACCATAGTCTTGATATGATTTTTGTAAATAAATAACAGAATAGAAACACAATATTTTTTTGTGGGGACTTTTCTGATGGGTTTGTTGTTTTAGATTTTTTTAGTGTCGTGCTATTTGAAGTTCCCTTGGCAATAAGCCAGTTCAAAAATTTCTCAAAAAAGAGAATAGCAGTTGGCTTGTTAATCATTAAATAATTCCAATCCCCATGCCCTTTCTGGAATTTTCCCTCCCCCCTCCCATTTTAATATCCATCTTGCCATGCTAGGTGTTGAGTGTACTGAAGGACTTTAAAAAGAAATGAAATAAATTTGAAAGTACCTATTTCAGATTTTAACAACTGACTTCTTTTTTAAAAAGCATTGTTACTGCAATGGCACATCTTCGTGTTCAGTCTTTGTTTTAGTTAAACATTTTAATTGGGCTGTGGAAATGGAGCTTGAGTATTTTACCCAAGTTAAATCAATGGCTAATGTACAACTCGAATGAGAAATGTACAGTTTGAACTGACCATTTAAAGAGACAATTTGTCACACACAGTTTGCATCCATGCAGACTGAGAGCTTTATAATTACATTATGTACAAAAAACCCTATTTTTTTTTAGTTTATTAAGGCAACCACAACTTGGAGAACATGTCCAAAGTGGCATTAATACAATTGCAGTGGTGATACCCTTTGAAGATTTTTATTTTTATTTTCAGATAAGAACACTTATTCCTTTTCTTTTTTAAGAAATAATTGCCAAGTGTTTTCCATAAGGATTTGTTCTCTAGTTTTTTTAAAACAATCTGCTTTATCTATTTTCTTTAAAAGAACATATCAAGGCATTGCTACCCAATGCAAGTAATTCAGATCCTGGGTTTCCCATCAATTTCACTGGAATTGCAGGTGGTAATAACTGGTAGGTTTGGGCCCTGTCTTTTTCATCTATTTTTTCTGACCTATTTTTTTTCTTTTATCTTTTTTATATTCTTTTTTTGGTGATTTTGTCCATGTTTGCTATAACTCTATTCCCCAGAAGTGTTTTGCTGTTCTCTACTCATATGTACCGAGCATCAAAACAACTTGGCTGATGGATGACCCCTTTTTCACATGCCATTGAAAATGCCAAATTGCTTCATAGAAACGTGCTATCACAACTGAATATCCATGTACACCTTATTTTAAATGCTGTGATATTCCATCGTTCCTTGGGATAGCACTTGGAATGAGTGCGCGTGCGTGTAAGGCTCTACTTTTCTATTGCCTATATTGAAGCTAGTTGTAACTAGGCAAGTAAAATGAGAAAGAAATATATAGTTCTAGCAGGATTTTGGGTTATGCTGCCCCAAAGCCTGGTAGATATATAAAACTGGAAAAAAAATTTCAAACAGATTATAACCAAGATCACAGTTGAGAAAATTACACTATTTTTTGTTGTTTTTTTTTCATTTGTTTTTTTTTTTTCTTTTTTACAGTGATTTCTACTATGGTATGGTTACTCTTAGTTTCACTTGGCCCACCAAACAGAATTGGAGTCGAGCATGCAGCCCTAGTGACACTGTTCAGCTCTCTGTGAGGATGACCTCCCACCTCTGGGTATGGTATGAGAACAGCAATGCTGAGATGCTGACTAGTTTTGGAAACTCTGCAAAGTAGATGCTCTCCCCAACTTTGACACACACCCCAGCCCCCTTACCCCCCATCTTTCCCGCACCCTTCCCCCTCTTTCCTAGGGAAAGTGGGGCCAAAGTGATGAAGAGGATGATGTGAACCTCGGCTGGCACAGCTCTCCGTGATGGGTTCCAGCCACCGAAGGGATGAGTGAGTCTGATGCTGCCTCAGGGGCGAAATGGAACATGTGTCTCCAGTCCCTCAGTTCTGGTGTCCCCTGCCACCGGCACCTGACATCCGACAGGGTGTGCCGGCCTTAGGGAAGGCCTTCGCTTTCGCTCCCTCTGCCTTTCCGGTGCCGCTTCACTTTCACATCCTCCTCTTCCTCCTGTGGGGACTTGCTTTTCCTTTTCCCAACCCGGGGAGTACGGGGTGAAGGGAGAGGGGGCGGAGGGGGAAGAGGGAGAGGAGGTGGTGGAGGTGGCGTCTCTCGAGCCATGTGTATGACAGCCTCGATGGTGGCCATGATTGTATCTTGAGTGGCTGCTTGCTCCAATATCAAAGGGTTGAGTGTCGGTCTCTGACCTCTTTTGCTGGGAAGGTCAATGCATTTTTCCAGAACGGGCATTTTGTCTCTGGAATCTTCGTCGAAGGAGAGGGGTTGCTTCCGAGGACGCCCCCTTCGCTTCTTGACAAAGTTATTGCCTGTCTTTGATTGTCTCTGCAGCCTCTTGGCTTTCAGGATCTTGTTCACATGATCCAGGTTCTTCTTTGTGGAGAGGATCTTGGTGTAGTTGCACATCTTGCGCACCTCACACTGGATTGCTTCGATTTCACAGCGCTTGAACCTTTTTTTCAGTGGTGGGCTGGCTGTTGGGAGAAAAGAACAGAAACAGGGGTGGGTCAAACAACAGTGAACGGAATCCCTCCTTTTCCCACTTTCAGTGTCATGAAGACTAGATGCTTTCAATCTCAGTAGGCTGAATATGACTACTGAAGAAGCAATGTCTGTGAGAAAGGACTCTGCATAGAAAAGCAACTGAAAAAAAGGTAAAAGATTATTTATTACAGTCCCAGAAGAATTGCTGTTACCTCCTTTTTTACTGCCCTAGATTAAAACACAACTTTGACTATTAAGCAGTCCTCAGAGATTTATCTACAGCACTTTCCTCTTCTAAAGCAACAAAGCTTTTCTACAGCAATGTTTTACCATGGGTTTGCTTCATTCTCATTTCTAAACCTCTAGTGGGAGGGAAGGAAGGGCTGCTTAGCATAGCTGTCATATTGGCCCACCATAATTATTAAACTTTCTATACCCTAAACACATACTCCTGATGTCTTCACCCTGGCCTTTAATTCTTGCTATGGATGCCAGTTAGTACAAAAAGTGTTTGTTACTGAAACTAGTGGGCACAGACAAGCTGCGTGGGTCACTTTACCTGTGGCAAATTCATTACCCCTGCCTGAGTTTCTTTACTATCATCTCCGCAGATACTAGCTGAAGCTGCTTAATCATATAATTGACTTTAATGTCCCCTGAAGTAAGCTTACTCCTGGTTCAGATCACTTTAGATCTGAATGAAGTCCAAAGTAGTTAAGTCTCTTGCCAAGGCCACGTGAGTCATTGTCAGAGCTGAGAAGAGTACCCAGATCCTGGCTCCTGGTTCTTTGCTTAGGACATGAGACCTTGCTTATTATTCTTAAATTGTTTCATTGTCCTTTACTGAACGTGGCATCTGTTCAGAGTTCAGGATTTGCACACGGATTATAAGTAACTACCCCTTTGTGAGAAAAACAGAATGTATTAAATCTGCTATTGCAATAACTGGTGCTCCCTTTCACTCCTAACATATCCATTCTGCACTGCTGGAAAAGAAATTATGGAGTTCAGAATTTCTTTTCAGTAAAGAATAAAACATCCCCTTAAATTAACCTCAGCCCACATCTACTTGCACACTTAATTTACAACTGACTGTCTAGCAGTCATTTGGGTTTAAAATCCTTGAAGTTTCCAGAGCAGCCAAGATTTCGAGACAGGTTATCACTCCTTTCGTGGCTAACAGGCTAATCTTCTTGCAGTAGTTTAAATGAAGTTGCTATTGTAGCATTTTCTGTAGATAGCCAGGAGCCACTGAGTGGTAGAATCTCCTCTTGCTCACTATGGGCTATGACAGATTCAGCATACAAACCTCACTCACTGTCCTCCCCTCTTGGAGAACATAAATTATTGGCTCTTATTCTACCATGTTGCTTGGATTCAGCAAAGAGTTTGCATAAACAAACACAAGTTACAATGTAAGAAATAGGAGTGAGTCATAAACAAACCACAGACATATGCTCTGTTATAAATAAAGACCTGGATGGCCAACTTCCCAAAGTCTGGTTTTCATTAATTACAAAACAAAATACACTTTCCATATGTAATCCACTCCCCACACCAAAAAGAAAAATAAAACCCACTTGCAGTTTGTGATTCAGAGGACAAAAGAAAAGAGGAATGCAGTCATTTTGGTACCAACAAAAAAAAGAAAAAGTAAATGAAATACCCAAGTTGCTCAGGAGAAGCTAATTAGTTGCACAAAATTCCTCTCAAGTAGGTCACCCCTAAAAAGTGTGGATGCAAGAGCCCTAAGGGCAAGTGGCAGTGAGCTATTTCTCAGTCATCTGATCACAATAAGTTTAGATCCCTGTCACACAAAATGATTACTCTCGTCTGGCCTCACTGGTGATTGACATACTTCCAGCCCTAAGCATTTGACTCCTTTGAAACCCTCCCAGATCCTGAGAGTAGCTTCAGGTCAGAAGATTTAAGAAATCAAACATCCTGCACACTCTTTGTATTCACTGTCCACCTTTTGCCTTTTATTGCTATTGTTAGGGCACATTTTCAAGACTTTTTTTAAAAAAAATTCCCATATTCAAGATACAATTTTTTTCCAGAAAGTAAAGCTGAAATTTTTCACTTCATGATGGAAACCTTGAAACTGGGAATTTTAGCAAAAATACAGGAAAAATTGCAAGGTTCATGGTGAAATCAGGAGATTTGGCATTGCAAATGAAAGGAAAGGAAATGATTTTGAAACAAAGCATTAGCCAAATATCTGCAAAGTTTTTATGTCTTTACTGATATTTATCTGTAGTTGGTTGTTTCTTCAGTTTAGTATTACTACCCCATTGCAGTCAGAGGAGATCTGGTCTGTATAGTCGGTGGAGTATGACCTCTGTTTCTAAAATGGGAACTCAATACAATTTAAGGTGACCATGGACATCCTTCTGACACCCTGATACTGTATAAGGAAGGCGCAGGTCTCCTGTCCACCCTGCCAAATCCAATGGGTGTCTTAAGCACCCCAGAGGTCCAGGTCATCCCAGCTGAGTGTCCTGAGTGGAGCCTAAGTGGAGCCCTCCACAAAAGGAATGGCATCTGCTTTCTGCCAAATTGCCTAGTTCCCAAAATTAACTGTTATGCAGATAGTTATGGGATGATATCTACACTTACATGTAAATCTATGAGCTGAACACCACTCTCAGTGTCTTCCTTCATGTTGTTTAGATACTTTTTTGCCCTCCTAAAACTTTGCAGTCTCACAGTCTGTTTCCTTTTGGACTGAAACTCATTTTCTCATTTAGAAAAAAACTATGCTGTTCTATGTTGGCTTACTGCACTAATTTTTCTTTCGTGAATGCTTTGGGATGTTTATGACTTTCTCAGGAAGCTTGTTAGAAGCTACTAATAATGCTTTTGCTTTTCTTCCTAGCAAGCCTCTGAACTTGCAATCTCTAGAAAGTATTTGTGTTACATAATCTGCCATAGTCAGAATGCACGTGCTGAATAAGTAATATGCTTTCAAGTCAAGCTTTTTAAAGGAGATATTAGGAAACCCAATATTATTTTGACTGTTGAGAGTCAGGGACATCTGATTCTACGTTTGGAGTATGGGGACTATGCAGAAAAGTCTGATGGGTCTGCAGGGGGAAGATTTGATGAGGTGTGCATATGACAAAATATCAG
Source organism: Larus michahellis (assembly GCF_964199755.1). NCBI lineage: Eukaryota > Metazoa > Chordata > Aves > Charadriiformes > Laridae > Larus > Larus michahellis. The sequence continues at coordinate 11,285,328 of NC_133929.1, read as the reverse complement.
TAAGCTCTGCCAAAATAAACCACTATTGAAGTGAGAGCCATTAGGTGTTATCAACTCATCTGGAAGCTCTTGGTGAGCAATCTTTGATATAAAATATTTTGCTATATTGCCATGTGATATACTGCTCTGCTGAAAACCAAAGCTAAGTACTAATCTTTTCCATTTTATCCAGACAGACCCTGCCCAACCCTGGACCCAAGTTGGTCTGCATTGGTTTTAGGCTTTGTTGTTCTCTTCCTGCACATACTGTGCTGTTTGCACATGGAAATCTTGCTTTGGGAGGAAGACTTTTGTCTTACTCTATCTGGTGGAATTCATCTAAAAGGGGTTGAAGAGGAGGTGGGAAATAGTAACACTGTGTCTGCATGCAGGCATATGAAAAAGGGAATATGCTCCTACAGAGATGATACAACATGATGGCAACCTCCAGGTGCTGGCTGGGGATGCGGGGGGGTGGGGGGAACACTTTGCTGCCTGGGCACAGTTATCTCCCTACAACACTCCAGACTTCAGGGCCACACACTGCCTCCACAAAGACCTGAAGTTGTTTGGCCCAATCCATGCCAAAGTGAAGAGAAACTAGAAATACTTGATGCAGCACAGGCTTTTGTACTTTTCCTCCTTCCTTTTCCCACTCTCCAACCTCACCTAGCTGCCCCAAACAAGCAAGAACCAGCGTTAGTCTTAAAAAACAATGATGTTACACATTTAAAACAAGGCACATGGAGGTCCAGTGTTTCTCTCCTCCCCAAGGTACGCAGATGTAGTGAGGCTCCTTCTCACAGACAGAGACAAATTGAAATGGCCAAAGGCCATGCCAGGAAATCACAGAGGATTGATATGACGCTGGAAATAGCTTCTGAGGCAAAGAGAGAAATCTCTGCCAAAAATATACATTTCCAAGGGCAGCTTTAAGCAGGCTGGAGGACCCACTCCAGCACAGCGATGTTGATGAGAAGGTGAACTCAGGTAGGTCAGACCCTTTGGAAGTTCTCCATCACTTAGAATCATAGAATCATAGAATTGCTGAGGTTGGAAGGGACCTTTAAGATCATCGAGTCCAACCATTAACCTACCCTGACAAAAGCCACTTCTAAACCATGTCCCTAAGTGCCCCATCTACCCTTTTTTTAAACACCTCCAGGGATAGTGAATCCACCACCTCCCTGGGCAGCCTATTCCAATGTTTAATAACCCTTTCAGTGAAAAAATGTTTCCTAATATCCAATCTAAACCTCCCCTGACGTAACTTGAACCCGTTTCCTCTCGTCCTATCACTTGTCATCAGGGAGAAGAGGTCAGCCCCCATCTCTCTACGACCTCCTTTCAGGTAGTTGTAGAGGGTGATAAGGTCTCCCCTCAGCCTCCTCTTCTCCAAGGAGGCTAACTTCCCTAACTTTATTCTGGATGGCTTTGTTATGTCTGCAGCACTAAAGATCCTTCTTACTGCCTGTCATTCTCCATCCCTTTGGAGTTGCCTGAGGCCACTTGCAAGAACGTGGCACAGAGAAGACTCTTTACTCAACAAACTGAGCTCAGTTTGTCGACTTGGTTTGAGTGGAGGAATTTTCAAAGAGCTCCCTATTAATTACAGAAAACCCATAGCACTGTCCTGTTTTCCCATTAACACAGTTTCTTTCAGTTTTCACTAAATTGTTTCAACATCTGGGCTACAGATAAACCAACAATTTAATTCGACTTCTGAAAATGGAAAGAATGAACTATGCAGTCAAGCATACACTTTCATCTTGAAACTGATCATAAAATATTTGTGTGCTTTCATTCTCTGCTGCATTAAAAATCTGTCCTTAGTTTATATATAGGAAAGTATTAAGGGCTAAACAGAGAATCGTGATTTTTTATATAAAAATTTAGCTTTATAGAGGCTACTTTACAGCACAGATCCCTTGTTTTCCCTATTTATTCAGGAAATGAGAGGAAAATCAAAAGGGGTGCACTGAAACAGCACTTTCAATTGCATAATTAAATATGTAATCATTCCATAACTCAGTGATACAAATACATTTTTTGTGAATGTGGAATCAAAGATTTGACAAGACTATGAAAATCCTAATGGCTGCATGTAGGATAATGTCCTCTGGGTTTCCCATTCACTGGAAATTAAGACACAATGCAAGATTAACTTCTCTATCCATGCCCAATAAAAGGCATGATGATGCCTGAATGACTTGGCTCAATTTACGACTGTATAAAGCTATCACCTTTCTGATCTGATTTAAAATAGAAACACAAAATATAAGTTGATTGAAAAAACATGCTATTCTGACTTATTTATAATGATATACTTTAAATCACTGTTCATTGCCCCAAACAATTTTGCATTTGCAAGACAGAATATTATGCTCCTTAGCTATTCACTGTGTATTCGGCATGTTCATTCTACAGGGATGGGAACATTCAAATAAATGAACAACAGGGCTGAGAAAGGAACCCAAGAGTCTTGCTTCAGAGTCCCCTGCTAGACCATATGTGCTGGTGCTACTTGTGTCCTCCTTATTGCACAAGTGGTGGTATGTGAATAAAATAGATTTGATATGCCAAAATATCATCATGATAAGAGAATGTTAGAAAAATTACAGCCTGATTATCACATTTGATATGCACATTTGCAGCTACTTCTCCAATCAGGAAGAGCAATACAAGCACATATTGTTCAGTGCAGTGCAAGAAGGAAGAAGATGGGGAAGAAATAGAGGGGCTGGAGGGAAACAATATTACCAGCTTCAGATGTTGCTGCTGATGAAGGTAGGAGAGATAATACTGGAGTCAGCATTGCAACACTGTCAACAGCTGCTGGTTTCCTTCTAGTCATCATGTTACAGGCAGAATTTTCCATTTTACTATGATGTGAAGTCTGGTCTGCTTTTAAGTGGGGACCTGCAATTCCTGGGCAAGGAAACAAAATTTGGATGAATATTGATAAAGCAACCTGTCTGGGGAATATCTGAAAAAGAGCAGTCAGTTGCTGTCCTTGCTACCCCAGTATATTTCCATATTTTCCTGTGTATGTGCCTGTAATATGGTCTTGATACTAACATTGGATAATTTTGCTTCAGGATGTACCATCACTGATCTCTATAAAGAATGGTAAACCAACATAATAATTCCACATCCTACTTTTTATTCTCCAAGCAAAATCACACTCTGTATATGTATAGAGACAGACATGCTTCATATCTGTATTTATTGGGATTGTCTATTTGTCATTCCCTGGGTAGTGTATTCTCCACACTCACACATTTCTCTTCTATAATGACTTGACTTAGTGGGTATTTGATCTGAATAAGGAGCAGGCACCAGGAACAGCCTCAGTATGTAATTCCCTGCCTAAAGTACATTACACTTATTTTTTAGGAATCCCCTTCCTAATGAAAATTTACCTTATGACTCATTAAAGAGGTGGGAGTTTAAAATAAAGAGCAATTTGTAATACATTTTTCTACCTAGGGATTACAATGCAGAAGAAATGAGTGGTAGAAATATACCAAAGATGTCAAATATTCCAGAGAAATAAAACTTATGCACTCAGGGCTGGTAGATTCCTCCCTTAACAATATTTCTCAAACTCTCTTATGATTTGAACCCATTTTGTTTGCTTGTAAATGTGTCAAATTTAAACTGCCGGGATTGAAATTTTACATATTAGATATCTGCCTAATACACCTGAATGTGCATCCACCTATTTATATGTAATATTTCTGTGAGTTTATGTGTGCGCATACATATTGCATCTATATCTATAAGTATATGAGTTTACCAAGCAGAAAGGCACCTAAAATGCCACAGGACAGTCCTTCATTTTTCAAAGGTAATCCTTCATAAATTCCTTCTCTTTTCAAATCTTAACCTGCACATGGGCCTCAGATAAAATGCATCAGATTTTGGCAAATAAATTACATGAAGATTCACAAATCACAGAGCAGATGAGATTGGAAGGCTCCTCTTGAGATTACTTACTCCACCCCACCCTGCTCAGGGCCTTTTCTGTCAGGCTGCTTTCCAGCTGGTCAGCCCCAAACAGATACTGGTGCATGGAGTTATTCCTCACCAGGTGCAGGACTTTGCACTTGTCCTTGTTGAACTTCATGAGATTCCTGTCAACCCATTTGTCCAGCCTGTCAAGGTCCCTCTGGATGACAGCATGACGCTCTGGCATATCAACCACTCCTCCCAGTTTTGTATCTTCTCCAAATTTGTTGAAGGTGTGCTCTACCCCATCACCCAGTTCATTAATTAACATGTCAAATAGTTTTTGCCCCAGTACGTACCACCAGTGACTGGCCTCTAGCTGGACTTTGTGCCACCAATCACAACCCTTTGAGCCCAGCAGTTAGGCCAGCTTTCAGTCCATCTCAGCATACATTTATCTGGTCTGTATTTCATCAGTTTGTCTATAAGGAGGTTATAGGAGATAGCGTTAAAAATCTTGCTGAAGTTGAGATAAGTAACATCAAGTTGATCAGGCATGATTTTCCCTTCATAAATCTATGCTGACTATTCCTGATCACCTTCTTGTCCATATGTTTGGAAATGCTTTCCAGGATTATTTGCTCCATCACCCTTCCAGGGATTAAGATGAAGCTGGTCAGTCTATTGCTCCCTGGGTCTTGCCTTATTGGACTTATTCTTGCCCTTATTGGACTAAGATTTGCTCTCTTCTACTCCTCAGGATCCTCTCCAAGTCACCACGACCTTTCAAAAATAATCAAGAACGGCCTCATAATGGCATCAGCCAACTCCCTCAGCACTTTTGGGTGCATCCTGTCAAGTCCCATGGATTTAGGTATGTTCATTTTGTTTAACTGTTCCCTAACTAGATCCTCCTCCATCAAGAGTAAGTTTCCTTTCCTCACCAGTCTTAGGGGCCTGGGATTCCTGAAGGCCAGTCTTACCAGTAAAGATCAAGGCAAAGACAATGAGTACCTCGGTCTTTTGCTGGTCTTTTGCCACCAGGGTCCCTGCTCCATTCAGCAGTGGGTCCACATTTTCCCTAGGCTTCTTTTTGATGCTTATGTACCTGTAGAAATATTTCTTGTTGCCCTCATGCCCTTGCTAGGTTCAACTCCAGATACGCTTCGGCTTCCTAAGCCCATCCTGCATGCTTGAACATTGTCTCTATAGTTCTGCAGGTCACCTGTTCCTGCTTCCACTTCTTTTTTGCTTCCTTTTTACATCTAACATTACTCAGGGGCTCCTTGGTCATTCATGCAAGTCTCCTGGCAATTTTGCTTTATTTGATTTGCCAATCAGATTTGGTTTGGTATGCCTCCACAATTTCCCTGATCCAAGCCCCAGGCCAGCAGCAAATGTCCCTGGACAACAGGTCAGGTCAGCAGATGGGGGCCTTTTTTCCCTGCAGCAGTGAGCCCCCACTGCTATCCCTGGCTGTGCCTGGATAGCGCATGGTAGTTCCTCAAAGAGTTCCCACAAGTATCCTGATACCTTCCCCAGAAGATCAAGACGATTTTGAAGCAGAGCCAGCAACTGATGCGCAACCTTCTACGTCTGTTGGCTGCACTCAGCCTTTCCAGATACCAACCATCATTTCCTTGTATTTGTATCTTGGAGCTGCTATGAACAGTCCCTACCTTTGTGCCTTGCACATGAAATGTGAAATATCAGGAGACCTATGGGTTGTCTCAGAAACTGCGGAGGAGATCTCCAGAAGACTCGGGCACAGAACTGCACTGGTGAGAGGAATCTGAAAGACAGGGCTACAGAGTGGGCCAGTTGTAGATAGGAGTCCTGCTGGACCTGTGACCTGATATCAACCTGGGACTTAACAGAGGAGAATGGGTCTGAGTACAGAAATAGTCAGGAGTGAGACAGAATTACAGGTTACGGCTTGGTGGAGATATGCAGGGGAGTTTCTGCCTATTAGACCACGCATAAAATAAAATTATCAACATTCATGAAATATTCATCTATTCATACTAAGGCTTAGAAATGTGGAATAAATGAGACATGATGTCACACACTGAATAGCGAGAGAAAAATCCAACTACCAAAAAGCTGTTTGTTAGATGAGCGTTATACATTGAATAAATCAGTGTCCCATAGAATAACTGGGATATTCAACCAGGTAACTATGCCTATGGGATCACAGCACTATGGAACTGTGCATAAGCAAAACTGATGTTTCACTACTCCATAGTGCTTGAGTTTGAGCCTTAACATTATTTATTCATTAATGTAGTTTGTGTGCAACAAATGTGCATATCAATACATGTACACATATATGCATGTGCATATGGTACATAATAATGCTAACAACCTCATAAATTCAACATCTGGTTCTAATTAAACTGAAGGTCCTATATAAAGAGCCATATGAAAACATGCAGCTGTAACCTATTGACCTCTATTGATAAAAAAAAAGTCTCTGTGCAGCTGTGTTTCAACATATCAAGGGACAGTCATTCATTTTTTCAAAGGTAATCCCTCACAAACCACTTATCTTCTCAAATCTCTACCTGCACACAGTGTTTGCATTAGGGACCTTGATTTATGGATTCCCACTCCTTGGACAGAGAGGCCGACTTCCTGTTGCTGTGGTTACTTGGATCTTGGTTCAAGGTCAAACTACTCCCAAATCAAAATCAGTGGCAGGCACAGCATCTAACAGCCAGGTTATTGACTACCCTAGGATGCTTAAAGGTCAAAGACCAAAGTGCTGCTTACTGCCTTTGGTGTGAGTCAATATTTCCAATATTTTTATTCTGTTTCTTCTGAAGAAGTAGTTGCTGCTCAATTACCACCTATCTGGGTTTAGCAAGGTCATACAAATCATTGAGGAAAATCCTCCCCCTACAGAAGAGATACAAATGTAATGAATTACTTCAAAGTCTACATGGCCCAGTTGTAGCTCATCACTGGTGAATCGTGGGTTTGGCCATCTGTCTTTTGTTTTAGGCACTTGGTTTTTTCAGCCTATATCACTCACCTCACTGAAATTCTCATCTAAATTGAGAAACAGGAGTAATTTATGGATCTGGAGCAGCCAGTAAGGAAGATCCATCAGGTTTCTTTCACAGATACCAAAATGCAAACAGAGACTCGGAGGCACCATTGGAAACCCATGGAGGTGCAGTGATTTGCTCACAAGGCTGTGATTCACGCTGGGAGGTATATCCCTTGAGTGGATGGGCCTGCTGGCACGATATCATCACCTTTCGTTGGACTTTTTCTCATTTGGGGTGCTCTGTTCAAAAGGCCTTACGTAAGAGAACCCCCTGGTTCAACTCATCTTTGAATCAGATGGAAATAATCATCTGCAACACCATCACCAGGGCTCAGAGTTTAAAATTCACACACATATATCCATGATTCCAGTGTATTTTATCCTTTGTCGCTGCTCCAGAAAGAGAACAAGATGATGTATATGGGTGGCCTGATTCAGACCTTATTTATCCCCTGTCTGTTGATCTTTGTGCATTTCCTCCAAATCAGAGCCCACTTCATCCCATGAAAGACCCATACCTTAACTTTCATGAGTCCTGCTGATAGCATAGACAACACTGCGTGCACATGCAAGTGAGCAATGGGTGGCAAAGCAGGGAGGAAAAGGCAAAGGGAAAGGACAGTTTCAAAAAGCAAGGGCAGACATGAAGGAGATTATCAAGAACCTAAACCAATGATGGTATGATTATAAACAAATAATCACAATGATTGTAAGTAAAAGGGTGAATCAGGAGAAGCACTATTCTAGTTCAGGGTAGACTGTCAGAAAGCCTGTGCATGAGGGAACACAATACTGATGTGAAACTGGCCTTTTTCTTAGAGATTTATGGATCCTCTCATACTTTGGATAAAAAACTGTCATTCTTCATTCACTGTCTAAGCAACTTATGAGCTCTGACTGATAATTAATACATTAATTTTAAAGGCCTAGCCATTATTGTTGTTGTTATTAAGTACTTACGTTGCAAGTAACGTGGTCTATCTCCATTGTGCTAGGCTCTGTACAAATGGATTAATTAACTATCCTTGCTTTACTGTTAAATCATGCTCACTCTGCTTATTGCAGTTTTCTTTCATCTTGTACTTATATGGAGAGGTTCTTGGACAACATCCACCTTTTCTTCTTTTATTGTGTACAGAATCTAGCACAACACACATCCAGGCTGGAACTCCAAATGCCAGTTCAAAAGAGATAATAAATGTTAATTTGCCATTGTAAAACAGAGAAAATCAGCTGATAAAAATTGATCTCAGTGAAGCTTCTTCTAGGGAAAGTTTTTCTTTAGAGTTCATTGCATTGGATTTCATAATCCCCACAGATTTCAGGAAATCCACAGCTGTACTTAAATTGTTTATGCATCTGACCACTGTTATCAGGAAACTCTTACAGTCGATTTTTCTTCCAGTGTCTTTGCACAATGTATCTATGCAATGCAGCTGTACAGGAATGCACATCTAAACATTAAGTTAGTCATAGTATTTGCATTTTGATAGCTCCTCCATTTTGAATAAAAAACCAGAAGAAACCTCATATCTGTGTGAATCTTTTCTTAAGGTTGATTTTAAATATATCAGTCAAAAGTTTAGAATTGCATCATATTCCAGAAGGGAGAACTGAATTACTATGTGATAAATATAGTTAAGGAAAGTAATTATTCTTCTTACAATAATATTATTACCTTTATAACTTATGGAATTAATTTCCCTGGCTTCTATTTGATGTGTATTATCATTTAAAAATAACTGTACTTTCAATGTGCAGCACTGCTTTATGGCTTTAGGTCCTTTTAGAAACTTCAAATTCCACCTCTTCTGTAAGAGATTTTCTATTCTGCAGGATGTGTCCCCCTGAATAAAACCAAGTTCCTGTAGAATAATAAAAAAAATAATTACTCCATTGCCAACAGGCAAAAATTTAAGACAAGGAGACTGCTTTATTTCATTCCATCTATTTTCCTACTTCTACTTTTTTTTTTTTAATAGGCATACCTTTAGAGAAAGAAAGGGGGAGACCAAGAAAGCCATCATTAGATAGATCCTCTGATCTTTATCTGCAGTAGCACAGTCAGAAGAGCTAATGCTATGATGATAGCTTTGAAATCTCTTATGAATTGGATAAAGAGAAGCAATAGTGATGAACTCCCAGCTAATAAACACAGAGTGCTTATTTCTGCAGAATGATCAATTTCCAGATGTCCTGAGGCTTGTCTGATACAGTTGATTTACTTGTTCTCCCTCACTTCACTAATAAAGCTCAAGTCCAACATCAGATTAGAGATGAGCCAGATTTCTTAAAGGGGCAGGAGGAGGGCTGGCATCATAGCACACAAATGCTGGGAGACATACTAATCTCTTCTGCCTCCTCCTATAACCACCAAGCTGTTTTAAACACCTGCTTTCTTCTGCTGAAATCATACACTTTATCTGCTTTGGGTCAGTACAGTAATATAGACAAATAATTTGTTATCTTGTTAGTGGAAATTTAATCATAGAATCATAGAATCTTCGTGGTTGGAAAGGACCTTTGAGATCATCGAGTCCAACCAAACAACCTACAATCTCTGCCACTAGAGCATGCCCTGAAGCGCCACATCTAGACGTTTCTTAAATACCTCTAGGGATGGTGACTCAACCACCTCCCTGGGCAGGCTCTTCCAGTGCCTGACCACTCTTTCAGTAAAGTAATTCTCCCTAATATCTAATCTAAACCTCCCCTGCCACAACTTCAGACCATTTCCTCTGGTCCTGTCATTATTCACCTGGGAGAAGAGGCCAACACCCACCTCTCTACAACCTCCTTTCAGGTAGTTGTAGAGGGCAATGAGGTCTCCCCTCAGCCTCCTCTTCTCCAAACTAAACATGCCCAGCTCCCTCAGCCTCTCCTCATATGATTTGGTCTCCAGACCCCTCACCAGCCTGGTAGCTCTCCTCTGGACCTGCTCCAGCACCTCAATGTCCCTCCTGTACAGAGGGGCCCAGAACTGAACACAGTACTCGAGGTGAGGCCTCACCAGTGCTGAGTACAGAGGCACGATCACTTCCCTACTCCTGCTGGCCACACTATTCCTGATATGGAATCGGAAATGCAGGACCCGTCACTTGGCCTTATTAAACCTCATACAGTTGGCCTTGGCCCATTGATCCAGCCTGTCCAGGTCCGTCTGTAGAGCCTTCCGACCCTCAAGCAGATCAACACTCCCACCTAGTTTGGTGTCATCTGCAAACTTACTGAGGGTGCACTCAATCCCCTCATCCAGATCATTGATAAAGATATTAAACAAAACTGGCCCCAGAACTGAGCCCTGAGGGACACCACTGGTGACCGGCCGCCAAGAGGATTTCACCCCATTAATCACAACTCTCTGGGCACGGCCATCCAGCCAGTTTTTAACCCAGTGAAGAGTACGCTTGTCTATGCCATGATTCGCCAGCTTCTCCAGGAGAATGCCGTGGGGGACGGTGTCAAAGGCCTTACCAAAGTCCAGATAGACAACATCCACAGCCTTCCCTGCATCCAGAAGGCGGGTCACATGGTCATAGAAAGAGATCAGGTTGGTTAAGCAGGACCTCCCTTTCCTAAACCCATGCTGGCTGGCCCTGATCCCTTGGCTGCCCTGCACTTGCCCTGAGAGCTCACTCAAGATGATCCTCTCCATGATCTTTCCTGGTATAAAGGTCAGGCTGACAGGCCTGTAGTTCCCTGGATCCTCCTTCCAACCCTTCTTGTAGATGGGCGTCACATTAGCCACCCTCCAGTCATCTGGTACCTCCCCTGTTGACCAGGATTGTTGATAAATGATGGAGAGAGGCTTGGTGAGCTCTCCCGCCAGCTCCCTGAGTACTCTTGGGTGAATCCCATCTGGCCCCATAGACTTATGTGCGTCTAGGTGCAGAAGCAGATCATTGACTACTTCCTCCTGGATTATGGGTGGGTTGTTCTGCTCTCCATCCTTATCTTCCATCCTTATCTTAATCCAGTGCTCTCCATCCTTATCTTAATGCAATGATCTAAAAGAACTCTTACATATTGTGATAAACTTTAGTGCCTCCAGGGTGCTTCTCTTCCATAGGATTCATTTCACATCCCATCCATTATGTAAATGAGATGTGGAAATAGTTAGTTCCCTTAATGTATCTATACACTCATGGATTGCACAAAGTCAGCCCTACTGAAACTAATGAGGTTAAATGCATCTTGCCATTCCTTTCTACTTGGGTGAATCTCTGCGCCTGAGTTCAAGAAATGTGGTGGAAGTATTCCTCTTCAGTTCTTTATGAAGATAATTGTGTGTCCTGACAGGGAGCACAGCGGCAACTGCTGCACACCTGAAACCTCACAAGGCATTACTTAAGCAAGCAGAGCAACTGCTGTTGCTATATACAGCTGTGGGGTTGTCTGTAAAGGCTTCAGATCATCTTCCACTTTTGGGAGGTGGGTCCCAGGACTGTGTGGAGATGCAGGAATCAGCAGCCTACAATGGCATGCAATTTTTGAAAACAATGTAGCTGTTAGCATTATCCATGCAAGAATTAAACCCGAGGAGGAAAGGGTAAAGAAGCATTATAGTGGTGGTTCTGGCAGCGTTAGGTTAATGGTTGGACTCAATGATCTTAAAGGTCCCTTCCAACCTAGATAATTCTATGATTCCACGATTTTGCTCATCATCAGGATGAGTCTCAAATCCTCATTGTCCCTCCAGCTAAGAGGATGATCAGCTGTAATTTGAAATTTCAAAAGGCCAATGTCCCGCCTGTTTCAAGCCTATATTTGCATTGAATTAGACTTCCTAGGAGATGTAGTCTTGAGCTTTGCCTTTTGGTTTTGCTTTGGGATTGCTTTTTCCTGTACTGGTACAGGAAGAATCATGGATTCTCCATCTCATTCCCTTCCCTCCTCTTCTGCATATTGCCAGCATGAAAATGGAGGGGGCCTGAGTCAGGAGACTGAGGAACAAAGGACGTGCAGCCTTAGTCATGGGAGATGAAGTGATGTGTCTGGAAGCTCAGTCCTTCATGTACTCAAAGATGAAAATTTAATGGAGCTGGTGGAAGCAGTTCATATTCCAGGACAGTATGGGACAGTAAACCAAGGGGGCTGTAAGTGTGCTCATACCCAGTCTCCTCCAGCCCCCCTGTGCACCCTTCCTGGGCCCCCAGCCCTTCAAACAGAGGGGGACTGGGATTTGAAAATGTCATGGGAGAAACCACCAAATTTTGTCATGACAGGAAGTGATGAACAGGTGAAATGAGGATTCCCAGTAGAAGTTGGATCAAAGTAGAAGAACATGTTAGTTATAAGTGGGTGACAGCAATCAATAAATTTAATGAGATGATAAAAACTCGAGGGTTCAAAAGTCTAATTCAGAGTTGAAGGCTCCAGGATCGCAGGCCTTATGAACATGGCTTTAAGCTAAAGGGGCTTGCTAATGGGTTTTGAGTCAAAGGCTTTTCCTGCTCAGAGCCTGAAACTTTTAGTTGAGCAGAAAGTTACAGTTTACAATTGTTAGAGACGGACAGAATCAAGAGAGACAGACAGAGACCGATGGTGTTGGAGAAATGAACTTTGCCATGAAATATCTCAGCAAATGAATAATTTAATACACAGTGATAAGAACTAAATTCTCTCACAGAGGGGGAAGGAGAAAAATTAAAATCTTCAAAAGAAGTGAAATGAAAAAGAAGCGTTTGAGGGAGGATGGTTAGGTGGAAGAGCAAGCTAAAGGGCTCGTTTTTAAGGCATAAAAAGCCATTAGGTATGCTGAGGGGCAGAAATAAAAAGACCTGCAGCTAGGAGCAAGGAACTACCTAGAGATGAGTAGTCACACTGAGATGAGCTGTCATAGTGGATGAGGATATGCTCACTGGGGAGGAAGGAAACAGAAGATAGGATTTCTTTCTCAAGAACACAGCTGAGGAAAGACAGATGGGGAAATTTCAGTCTGTAAGTAATGAAAAAAGTCAAGGGTGGTGTTTTGAGTTGTTGTTTTTCTTAACAACAGGGATGATCATTTTTAAATGTGGCAGATAGAATTGATATTCCCTAGGCAAATGGAGTTGTGAGCAGTTCGTATTTATCACAGATTAAATGGGACACTAAAAGCTTTGGTAGGAGAGTGCTGGCATGAAGCATGAGCAGAAGGGTCAAGTTGCTATTGGGGGGAGGATGAATGAGGCACAAGGGCTGGGCTAGTGTAATGATGGAGTCATTTTTCAGGCACATCCAGTGTACAAAAAGGGATGAAATCTAAGAGAAGTTAGCAAAATAATTAGCAAAAATCTTGCTGAAAAAGTTCGACTAAGAGACCTTCACTGGAAAAAAACAGTGCAAAAACCCCAGAAACGATAAGGCTTCATTCTCCCTGTGTATGCATTCAGCAAAAGACAATATCTGTATGATGCACTGTAGGAATGTGTCTGAGAGAAAATGGTCACGTGAGCCAGCCTCCCTACCATGAGAGATTAGATTAAGAGCAAAACAGGTGGTAGAAGATGGAATTAGTACATGGGAAAAACGGGAACTGAGAAGGTAGAAAACATGTTGTGCTAATGACTAAGCAATTTACTATGTGAATTCTTGTAACCAATCTGATCTGTGAATGAACTGCATGGACAGTGCGTGAACAGAGACTGTAAGCCAATCCTATAGCTGCCGCTAGCGCGTGCTCTTATTGCCTGTCTATATATACTCTGTGAAAACTTGAATAAAGGGAGAACGATCATACTCATATTGAGACTCCATCGTTACTCCGGGTCCGTCTCCCACTCCAACATCTGGTAGCAGAGGATGGTTCAGCGCGACTGAGTTCTCCGAGACTGCGGTAAACAGCTAGAGGAGGGGAGTGGGAAACTTCGGCTGGGAGACGTGCTGCTTGGGCGCATCAGCGGGAGCAGACAACGGCGTGAGGTCGCTCCTCACCTCCCAGGCGCAGCTAAGGAAACAGAAGCTGCGGCCACGCTACTCGCTGGGATCCTCTCTAAGAGAGGGATTGAAACACCAGCGAAACTGTTGCTCAAACTGATTAAGCCGGGGCAGGAGATGGGGCAACAAGTAACAAAAGAAGAAGGGGCTATATTAAGACTTCTCCTGCATATCCTCTCTAAGAGAGGGGTGAAATACGATGAGCGTATGCTCCGAAGGTTGTTAACCTGGTGCAGAGAGAACGGATTTGCACCAGAGCCCCAGACAGCTTCTAAATCAGAAATATGGGAGGCTGTTGGGAAAAAACTGTGGGAAGTGATAAGTAAAGGAGACAAAGAGGCATCACCGTTAGCGACGACATGGTGGTTGGTGTTATCGACCTTACAAGATATGAAGGCGGAGCGAGCCACGGCAGCCGGGGCTTTTGCAGCATTACAACCCACGGGAGGGGGATCGAACAGGCCAGGCCCGAAGGTCTGGGACAATCCCCTGCTGATCCCCTCTGCTCCACCTGAGGCCGATGGAGGAGGCAGAATGTCAGCAGAGAAGGACAGAGCCGGAGCTGTTTGCTCCTGCCATTGCCCACCTCACCCCCTCCCCTCCCCAGCCGTCTCCCTGAGATAAAAGTGCTGGTTTTGTATGTCTGCTGTGTAAGTGTGTGTGGGCGCCAGCTTATACCTGCTGATCAGCATGTGTGCTACTGTTTGCTTTTTGTTGTGTGCAGTGTCGTTAGGTGACTCCACTTGAGCAGGTGTTCTGCCCGGTGTGGTACTGTTCTCGTATGCATCTAGGGCTGACACTCCGTCAAGTGAAGAAGTTTGTATATACACAATGTTTAGACGTAAGGCGAGTGCGCCCCAGGTAGATACACCAGGATGGGCTGTAGAACCGATGGAAGTCCTGAAATATTGGGGGAGTTTTCACGAGCCGACACGTTTACGGTCTCGGGAACGGCTCGCCCATGCAGGGCGTATCGCTGGTTGTTTGTTGTTTGTCTATAAGATCATGGTTGATTGGGAAAAGGAGTTGAGCCAAAATCTATAGGATGCTCTGTAGGAAAATGAGAAACTTAAGGAAAAATGAGAAACTGAGCTCTTGTTGCAAAGGCAGACTTTTATGTCAGTCGTAAGTGATGAAAAAAAAAAAAAAGAAAAAAGAGAAAGAAAAAAAAAAGAAAAAGAGAAAAAAAAAAAAAAAAGAAACCAAACAGGAACAATTAGATGGGAAATGTGCCACGTTAGCACAAAAGTATGCCATACGCATTATGAGAAAGCATCAGAAAAAGAGAAATAGGACACCTGATTCAAAGCAGTACCATAGAGATATGGTTTTGGTTTTTTCCTATATGTGTCTATGTTATTGCATGCCTTAGTAGATTGCTCTGTGTTATACCCTGCGAGACTAAAATGAACCCCAGCAGAAGCGGTCTCTTGAGCAAGGGGGTGGAATATGGGAAAGCAACGTCAGATCGGCGAGGAGGACTGTAAATACACTCAAGGGACTCGCACCTGGGTGCTGGAAAACACATATATCACACCAATTGTTATTCATTCTCGGGTGCTTGCAAGAAAAACATTTGGATGACATAAGCCTGTAATGGACTCACAGACACCTTATCTAGCTGCTTGAGAATCTTGGCCTGTTGTGGAAGAAGATCAAAGCACAGTACCAGCAAGAACAGGGAGTCCGCATGCACTCTTGCTAACGAGGACTCTTTTGCTGCCAAGGATTTGTGATAACAAGGACTCTCTTGCTGCCAAGGATAAGTTTAACAATGCTACTAGTACAGCTATTTCTGAGTTATTGCTAGATGTAGATAGTATTCGATATGCGATGTTGCAAAACAGAACTGCTACTGGTTTTTTGCTTTCAGCTCACAGACATGGTTGTCAAGATTTTAAAGGACTGTATTGTATGAATCTAAGTGACCACTCCAAATCCATCCATGCCCAGCTGCAGGAACTGCACCGACCGAACCAGCAACTTGTGGAGACCACTGGGTGAAATCTCTTTGCTGGATGGACTTGGGGGTGGGGTTGGTTGAAGCAAATTATACTCATCGCCTGTGTGGAAGGAATTTGTCTGTTATGTTTAGTATGCTGTTTGCCGTGTTTAATAAGCATTATATGATCACCTGTAAATGCCGCTTTGCATCGTACCCTTGTACGAGTTGTAGAATATGTTGCTCTAAAAACTATGTGTGTATCCATGAGAACCTGACCTTCACAGAAGAAGATAACAAGAAGGGATTACAACAATGTAGTCACGTATCAGACAGCCGCTGTCAGCAGAGCTGGATCATGAGTTTGGTGAGACTCGCTGCATACGCTGGCCATGCGTGCGGCGACTCTGGCCTGTACTTTTCTACTCAATCCAGTGCAGGAGAGTCTGTTGGGACTCGCTGCGTGCACTGGCCATGCATGCAGCGACTCTAGCCTGTACTTCTCCACTCAATCCAGTGCAGGATATAAGGAGGCTGTCTCAGGTCAGAGAGGGGGAGAGAGACATGAGCGTACTTTGAAGGTACAGGGGATGCCCTGAAGCACTGTGTCTGCCCCCGCCCCCGCCCCCCCCCCCCCCAAGTTCTATGTTCATTAACCCCAACAGCTCTGAAGGCATTACAGTATGTTGCAAGATAAGATATAGTCTACTACTGCTGCAAGACGCATTGAACACCTTCCTACAAGAATTTCAAATTTATGCCCTGATAGGACAGTGGGATGATGCACTCGCAAAGAGCCTGACTGCATTAGAGTGGGTATTTTTGCCACATACCTTTCCAAAACCAGTAACTATGATGATCGAAATGTTACCACGATTGTTTTTCCAGGGTCGCTTGTGCTGTCAGCAACCGCAATGTATTTGAAATATTACAAAAGGATTTCTCGTGGGTAAATCCAAAGAAATTGGCTTTCTGGGCTAAATTTAGGAATCTGGGTATTTATTGCCTTAGCAGGGTTCTTTTTGATTCTGTTTTTAATTGTGTTTAGTATATGACCTGCTAAGAGCGTCACAACAAGGATAACATGTCCAAATTAAAAGCGGTCAAAAAGGGTTTCGATTGGTTAAACTCATGGGGTATAACAGGATGGTTATCAGACTTACTAAAGCAAGGGCTCATGCTATTGTTGGTTATATTATTATTGATTATGGTAGCCTCACGTGTTCTCCGCAAAGTGACTGACATGATAGAAAATGCCATGCATAAGGTCTGGCTGTCTCAAGAAGAAAAAGGGCGGATTGTAGGAATGTGTCTGAGAGAAAATGGTCACGTGAGCCAGCCTCCCTACCATGAGAGATTAGATTAAGAGCAAAACAGGTGGTAGAAGATGGAATTAGTACATGGGAAAAACGGGAACTGAGAAGGTAGAAAACATGTTGTGCTAATGACTAAGCAATTTACTATGTGAATTCTTGTAACCAATCTGATCTGTGAATGAACTGCATGGACAGTGCGTGAACAGAGACTGTAAGCCAATCCTATAGCTGCCGCTAGCGCGTGCTCTTTTTGCCTGTCTATATATACTCTGTGAAAACTTGAATAAAGGGAGAACGATCATACTCATATTGAGACTCCATCGTTACTCCGGGTCCGTCTCCCACTCCAACAATGCACAAATTCAGCTGATATTTGTTTTCTTCCTAACTGAAATGTTATATTTGCATCACACCATTTTAAGTAGTCCTGCGGTGAGCTCTCTGTAAACAGTACCAGGGATGTTCATCGAACCCAACTCCCATGTTGATACACAAAAGGAACTGAACTGGTCTCCAGAGGGGTCTACACTTTTCTACTCACCACAACCCCAAGTGAAGGTGGCTAAGCCATGGCAGTAGGCACCTGGGGACAGGTGGGATGAGGATGGGCTGAAAGTCACCGAGCTGATAAGAGCATCCAAGACTGCTGAATTCTAAGTTAGCATTCTCCCTACTGAGCAGCCTAGTCATTTGATTTTTCTTTATCTGTAATAAGCTATGCCCCAGTTCATACAATGAGAAATACTCTGAGTGTGATATGCATTTGAAGTAAAATCTCAGCACTTAATAGAAGCCCTCGTATATCCTGCAATCTAGGAGACTATAACAGAGGAGTTTTTATTTTTAGAAGGTTTTGTGCTTTGTTTTAATATCTGAGTCCATTCATCCCACTTTAATGCTGATTTATCACTAAAATGAGTGCTTGCTTTATCAGCACTGGAGATGAAAATTAATGCACACTGGGAGTACATATATCATTCTCTCTCCTTTTCTGTATTTCAGATCAATAGATATGGGGTATGTTTTTACCTTTCATTCTGAAAACCACAGTAATTGACCACAATATGAAAACTGAAATCTATTTAAACAAATGCATAGGTAAGATCATGAGTGTTTTTGCCAATTAACCTCAGCAACAAAGAAGTTTAATAGTTAGCTAGCATTATGGTATATAGGACTTCAATTTTTTTCCCTATTCTAATGGAATTCTGAAAACAACTGAAATATTTGAAAATGATCAAATAGAGTAAAATGTTTGGCTTTATTTTAACAGCTCAGGGTTACTTGTGAATGGAGAAAAAACCAGACAGACAGATCTAGAATTCAGGATTTTTCCTGAAGTTCATCTTTTCCCTTGTATCCTATTAAAAACCT
This sequence comes from Larus michahellis, assembly GCF_964199755.1. Lineage (NCBI taxonomy): Eukaryota > Metazoa > Chordata > Aves > Charadriiformes > Laridae > Larus > Larus michahellis. The sequence goes on along the minus strand of NC_133929.1, from coordinate 11,266,796 downwards.
CAGTGATACGCCATTTCTCTGATATGAACTTTAGTGCAAGATCTTTGGATTTTACATATATTTCAAAGGAAAATTCAGAAGGAAATACTTTATTGAGAGTGGTTTTCATTAAAATTCTTGCTGGAGACTGCTTCCTATAACAGTGTAAGAAGGATAGCAGAGAGACCATATGTAATAAGGTCAGAGACTGCCTCTGTGGAGTATAGACACAGGAAGGGATCTAACTGATGAAGAAGTAGTTAAAAATGTGAAGAGTGCAAAGTGGAATGAAATAGGGAAATAGATGGAAATAGGAGACAAAGAATAGATTAGAAAGAAGCTGGAGGAGGAAACTCACTTATTACAGACATGTGTGAAAAGCAGATTGACAAGAACCAGAATAAAGAACATACTGGGAAAACCCTAAATGCTCTTAACCGCTGACATTTGGAGTTATGCTATCAACTTGAACGCTACATATCTATGCCTGAGCCACTCTAAATTTCCAGAGTGCTTTCCTGCACACCTTTGGTGCAAATTTGTTTTCAGTTTTCACATTTACTGGAGCCAAAACAGGATATTTTAGGTTCTTCAACCAATTAACTTCTCTCCCCATAGCCTTATATGCTTATTTTATAGCACCAGGCAGACAAAATACAGAAAGGTGTATAAGGGTAGGAATATGTTCTCTTTAAGCATTCACTCTGAGAGAGCGTCATGATGGAGCAAAGATGATACAAGCAGAGCTTTTCTTTAATTATGTTTGCTTTCCTGGGGTGGCAGAATTCTATTATTCAAAAGGAACGATTTAACAGTGGCTCAATCTGCTGAAATTCTGACCCTGACTGAGATTTTGGTCAGGCCCTCAAACTACGGAAGTTTCAGACAATTCTGTGCAAATGCTGACCTTGGAAGTTTTGCAGAAAAACTAGAATTCTGTGAGTAAGTAGTCTAAAGGGATTTTATTTAGCAGTTTGGGCATGAAAAGACACTCAGGCCTTGTTTTCTCCTACTGGGATAACTGCCCAGTAAAACAGATGAATCAAATTCAATATTTTGAATTTTTTTCTTAGAAAAAAAAATCTATGGATTTGTACTTACACCCTTCTGATGGTTGTTTGCTTTTTTTAATAACTAAGGGAATAGGGGGTTCATCTCATCTAACTTTAGGTGGCCACAACCTGGGTGTCTACATGAGAGCTATGTGTCAAAGCTGTCATGACAGGCAACAGACATCAAATTAATACAGTTAGAAGAGTGGAGTGGATGATTCATCTGAAAAAGTGGGGTCTACTTTGGTCCAAGGTCAATTGCTTTCAGGCTCCATTGGCTAAACTTTCACTGACTATAATGAAAGCTGAGAAACCTAACTCACATAGCGATCTCATTTTGTAGACACCCAGATTTGGGTGAGAGGATCCATCCTGCCCCCAAAGCTCTTTGGTCAAATCACAGTCTCTCTGGTTTAAATTCCTCTTACTCAAAGGGAGAGGCTCAAATGTGGATGGTGCATCCCTGGGCCAGGAGTGTAAATTCTATACAGGCACCTGGTTGTATTTGAAATGCCCTGAGGTATTCGAAGCATCTGAGGGAGGCTGGCAGATATGATAAAGGACTTGAGGCAAGACCTCTGCCCTTCTGCAAGAGCAGCTGGAGGCCAGGCAGGATATCCTAGGCATCTCAAATGACAATTGACAACTACATGTGGGCAAATGAATCGAGCTCTGAACCTTCATTTTTGCTTGTCCCAAAGTCTTTTGTGGGTAGAGAAATATCTCATCATTGTAAATATCCCCTTGTCACCAATGAAAGAGCAGCACAAACATGTCCTGCCAACTCTTCCCTGAATGGGAAGCAAAACGGCTGCAATGCAAGGCATCAAAGTACATGTGCAGTAAATTTAAAACTGTAGAAATTTCCTGTGATCCTTTAGGATGGATTTGTTACCCAAGAAGAAAATTAGAAATATTTTTTTCTGTCCCATGACAAGGATCTTTTGCTTGACATTATAAAGAAGTGAGTACATTTTTTTTTCTTTCTCCTAGTAAACAGAGCATTAAAAAAATTAAGAATAATAAAAAAAAATCATCAACCCAGCAATTCGAAATCGTAGGTGAGAGAAAAGCAGGAATTATGGGACACAGCTCTGTAATTGCTAGTATGTACAGAAGGAATCAGTGAAATAAATATAGTTTATCCAATAGATACAAGAACAAGCCACCCTAAGTGCATAATTCTCTTCATCTGTGTTTGAAGCTAACTCAAAGCAAAGAGGGCAAAATGTCTCAGAACAATTAGACAACTAAGCTTAACATTTCCTCTCCTCTCTTGTTTATCCATTCTTCATTGTTCATTTAGTGATGGGAAAAGGCTCTGGAAGCTTATACACATATATCACTTAAATCCATCTCAACCTCTCAAAGCTTCTAAAGGCAGCCTAAGTTATGTTTAGGTCTTAAGCTGAATTTCTCCACAGGAATTTCTCTCCTCCCCACAAACATAGGAGCCATTCCATCTAGAGATGCGAATCCTCAGAGATGGGGAAAAAAACCCACAAAATGCTAAAGACCCATCAGTAAAATATCTTCATTGATGAAGATTAACTGTTTAATTGAAGAAAAATAATGTTTAGCAACTGCCGGGCATTTTCAGGTCTTGCTGTGCTATTTCTGTATAGCTGTGCGACTGTTTCTCATTCCAGGAGTTAAAGGAAAAAAAAAAAAGTCTTCTTTTTTTTTAAATAATCTGGAACCATTTGGCATGTGACTTTCTGAAGTGTTTAGCACAGTCTTACAAAAACGTCATGAAAATTTATCAGCATAGGCCCCAAATCTACTTGCCTGCCTTGTATCATCAGTCATCATGCTAATGAAAATAGTAATGACATTTCAATTGTGTTTCAAGAGAAATGAGCTGCTTCAACTGAACAGGAATTAGAAAAAAAAATTAAATTTTTGCACAAAGAATATATCACTCTCCCTTCTTCTGATTATTAATTAGATTAAGCATTTGGCTTCAGTGATGTCTGGGGTCCCACTATTGTACAGCCACTTTGGCAAGCGCTGGTCTACGCTCTCCTGCCTCAGTTTCCCCTATCCATAATAGGAGCAGAACACTTCTTATCTCAACTATGGGGCTGGCAAAAATAGCAAGTAATATGAAGATGAAAAAAATTGCCTGTTCTAAAGAAGAAATGGTGCTTATTAAATGAAAGCATGCTGAGGTTGTTTGCTCTTTTTTGGATCGGACAGGGAGACAATAATAACATGTATTACTTGTGTACAGCTCTAGCTTTCCTCAGTCGTCCTATATGTGATTTATTTGCATACCACTAAATTCGGCTGCCCTTTTCAGAGACTTACTGAAGTCCATTAGTTGCAGGGGAAGTAGCTTTAGCACAAAGGAAGACAATAAACCTAGAAAATAAAACTGCGTGGCTTTGATGGAGGAATTTCTTCAAATTAATAAAGATCAACTAGGTAAGGCAGAGCAGCAAGGAGAGCAACAGAAATCCTCAGTACGTGTCTTCCTTGTGCCACTGAAGGGCTGATGAAGCATTGAGCTTTTACAGGTGTCTCCCTGCCTGTTTGATGTATTTAGCTGCAGGGGCCATGAAGAAACCATGCTGCATTAAAGAGATGCTTGCAGCTGAGAGCAGCTCAGCACAGCTTTTCCAAGCCCACCCGAGGTGTTCCTTCTGCCGATGGGTCCCATGGCCCCGGGCACAGGTAGCAAGTGAGAGATGGAGCTGTGTTTTACTTTGCTAAACTTCACTGCTCGGGGTTTGGTTTTGGGAAACAGCATCCAGTGGTGGTTCAGATCGAGCTCCTGTTTAATATGAATCCGACAGTTTAATAATAGCTTTGCATGTGTCTCATAGTGTCTTTTACTTGAGCAGTGCAAAACATTTTTATATATATTAACAAATGTGGCTACCCAGAATCCTTGGAGGTGAGAAACATGATCCCTATTTCTAGTGAGTGAAACTAAGCAATCCCATTGATTTTGTATCATTATTTCTCTTGAGTTTTAGTGGGGAGGCATACACTGTATCTAAAGGTAGATTTTCTGTATCATACCAGTAGTATCTTTGAGATAAAGACAGAAGAATGTTTAATTCCCTAAATAATCTTTCCTTTTCTAATTAGTGAATCTGAAGACACAAAGAGTAATTGAAGATCCATTCCATTGGTCCTAGGGGAGCATCACCATTGCAGCAGGGGGACACAGACATGAGATGGCAGCACACGGACTGGGAAATGAATGAGGGATTTGATCCACAGAGGAGGACAACACTGCAGACCTTCAGAATCCCTGTCATCCATTCAACGTAGTGCAAGGAACAGCCATTAATAATTATTTTAATGACCTGTTCCTTAAGTACACTAAATAAAATATAGTGCAAAGGAGGAAAAGGAAAGATATTTAGCCTTCCCTTACTAGGCACCTAATGCAGGTGCTCTACTGACCCTGAACAGCCAGTACCTCTCCATTGCCTATATCTGTATACCTCTACCTGCATACTTCTGATTACCTAGCAGACTGATAAAAGTGACTTGGTTGTTGCGTGGTTTTTGACATCAGAACATCCACCTGGTCAGTTTTGTTATGTAAAATAATATTAACAAAAAAACCCCTCAAAACACAGGGCATAAGTACCTGCTTGTGTTGACAGGGAGGAATTTAGGGTAGGTAAGGAAACATTGCCTAAATATTGGCCCATCTGACTTCTGGAATGTGTTTAATAAAGACATTTTTCATGATGGCATGGTCCAATGTCCACTAAAGCCTTGACTGGGTTTCTATTGACTGCAATGTACTTTGAATTGGGCCTTAAATGAATAAAACTAAACTAAACTAAACTAAACTAAACTAAACTAAACATCTACTTCGTCAGCTTGATGCATGTATATTTAGTCAAAAGGTTTCCACTAAATGGAGGGAGAGTTGTGAAGCTAAATCTCCAGGCGTGACATCAAAGATTTGTCCAGAGAAACATATTTATTAAGGCTAAGCAGGTCTTTAGTGAATGCAGTTTAAAAATAAAAACACAGTGCCAGCTCTCTTCTAATTCCCTCCTCCCTCATCACATATATTTTCCTTTAAGGAAAAACAAAAGCTCACAGACCACTTGTGTGGCATGTTATTTGCTGCCTGCAAACAAAAACAGGCATGTTACAGGCCTCTGAAAAATGTAGTTTGTAAATGTAAGACCAACTGACCCTCAACTGCAGTGGCACTTTGTGGCCCCCACATGCAAAGAATCATCTATTGATTCCCAAGGCCTCCAGCTTCAAACCCATTCTTGTTTTCAAGAGGCTTCCAGTTGCAGGCAAGACACTGTCCTTGCTAATTCTCCCTGCCTGGAGGCTGCTTGGTATTTCTGCTGCTCGCTTGAAGTGTTATCAAAATAATGACAGCTTGCAGAGCAGAATTATTGAATGTTAGTTTTTCACTCTTTTGTAATAGAGGCAATGAACTCATAGTTGTACAAATGGGCTTTTATTACCACCCTTTTTGCACATCTGCCAGAAAGAATATTGAGGAATATGATATGGGAAATATACAGCACGAGGAGGAGGGATGGAGTAGATCAACCACCACTGCAGTGTTTCACAGGGCAAATTTCAGTGAATCAAAGGCCATCGAGGAAAGCTGCTTAAGCATCTGTTTTCTCTATAAGCACATTACTATATGTATGCCACAAACAAATCCACTTTATGGACTACGAGGAAGACAGGGAGAGATCCCACAGAATGAGACTCGAAAAGGAAATGCTCTCAAACAATATCTCAGATCTTCGACATGACAGCAACAATTTGTGTTTCCATTGCCCCTTTCATTTCAAAGTTGCAAATACTCAGATCACTTCAGTATACTACCAAAGTGTGGGCGTGAGGTATACAACAGTTGTGCAGCACACACAACATCACTATGCCAACAGTTCAGGATGGGCTGTGATCGTAATCTGTTGGCTTGGAGAAGGTGGCTTAGGCTGTGATGGGCAGGGATAAAGCTGGTGACTGCACTACTTCCCAGCCAAGGCAGTAACTCATCTAGTCCAAGCAGAAAGGATTTGTGCTTTTGCTGGTACATTTAGGTAGATTAATATCAACTAACTGAAAGTGCCTGAACGTTAGATGGGTACAGTCAGAGCTTGTGACTCGGGGTTTGGAGATGTGTATCTCAGAACAGAGATTCCATTGACTCCTATCCATGGACTGTAATTACTGACTATCCTCATGTCATTAGCCTCTCTCATCCCAAAGGAAGCAGTCCTTAATCTCTACACTGAATGAGACCTTATCGCTGGTGGAAGATAGGGCATTAGTCCTAGCGTGATGCATTGTGGCAACCTGGAACATTGACTTTGCATGGACTCTGGGGAAGATGCAGGATCTACTAAATGTCTAACAATTCCAGTCACAACCCTCACTCCCTTGTGGCACTTTTTCCAGGCAATTATGGGGCTTCACTTTACTAAGCATGTGATAAATTAAACACACAGAAAAAAAAAAAAGAACCTGAGTTTAAGTAAAGGAGTTAATAGGTGAGCACTGAAGTAGAGCACATCATGGGCTAGGAAATATTAATTACTGCTTAGGAATTTGAACTTCCTAACTGTTAAATATCTCCCAATGGATACAATGAATGTTTTTGGTAGAAAACGGCAGTCCTTACTTTCCCCTGGAAGAGGCACCCAACAAACTCACAACGACAAATAACAGAGTCTAAAGCAGAGGAGCTGTGTCTACATAGAAAAAGCGAGCCACAAGAGAATTTGCTTGTTTGTTTGGGTAAATGTTACTGCATTAATATCAACAGGACAAAGATTGCAAAGAAAGTCCAGGTGGTAAGCTGAGCATCCTATTCTGACCAGCATGCAGATAGACCATGGAAAGAGAGAAGACACACAAACTAATACTGGCAGCTACTGCAGCTTTAACATCATGTGATTTTATTGCACTACATTTTTCTTAAAAGTGGTAACTTCTCGAATTGATTGATGAGTGCATATCAGATGTCTTTAGAAAAGCAAAAAGAGCTACTTGTGATGGGGAAGAGATAAAACACTGCACCCTGGAAATACATGAAATAACAAGTTGAATACAATGGAAATCACCTTTTTCATATTTGTAAATATTGAAAAAAAAATGAGTTGTTCCCCAAATTGCTGTTGCCCGAGAGTACTAGAAGCATTTGGGATGTTAGGGCATTGTTAGGGCATTGTCAGGACATTGGGATCAATGTCTTCAGGTGATAATTCAAGAGAAGGAGGAGGCTTCAGTGAAATGCTTTACTGCAAGGCTGTGGAAAAAATCAGCTCTCCCTACAGTAACCCTGAGGGTTTATTTTTATGGGGCTCTGACAGCTATAGCCTGCTATAGGAGGGGAGCAGCACAACCAAGCCTGCAGTATAGACCTTCTCCCCTACATGTGCAGTGTGCTATGGGTATCATCATGTTGGCAAATGCCGGGAAGACAAGTCCTGCATTTCTGTACTCAGGAAGAGACAAAGCTGTTGGGGAGGTATTAGTGTAAATGTTGGTGGTGTAAGGAGATACTGTTGATTGTCCTCATAAATAAACATCTCTCACAAAATTAACTTATGAAGGTCAGAAAGATGAAAAAACTGTGAGCATGAGGGACCTTAGCTATGCAAAATGGAGGTTGGGTTGTTTAAGCTATGTCATCTTATAGAAAAGGTACATATGGACTGATTTTTAAGCTCAGTAGCCCAAAAGTGGGCTTTCATAGCTTTTGGGTGATGCATAGGGTAGTCTTCTCCAATGTGACAGATACCGCCCCCTTGAACTAAAATGTGATTAAAAAACTCTTAGGTGAACACCTTATTACTTTCTCCCAAAGACTTTCCAGGGACTATCCTTATCCTCCAGCCTGGATTTTGTTCCTTACAGTAAAATCACACTCCAGGACTGACCTGGTCTGTCTTCATATCCAAGGGGAGCAATTACTGAGGCTTTCAGTTCATTTCCCACATTTCACATCCCCTTGCTCTTTTGCCCTATAGGAAATGAGGTAGAGTAGGGAGGCTGCGACCAGCGTTACACATTGCGAAGGATAAAACAGCTTCCAGTCTAAAGTTGCTTTCCCCTAAGAACAGCTTTCTCACTCTGTATCATTCCTGCAATCGTTGGCTGACTTGTGTTGAAGGAATATTGTGCCAAATATCTGACACTGGATCTCTGCTCAAGATGCAGCTTTTGATGAGGGGATGTCAGTGTAATTGGTTGCTGTAGTAATCCTACAGCATTTTTTTCCCCCAGAAGGATCCCATCTCATCCCTGAAGCTAATCTGACACAATTTTTATATTTTGTTTATTCTTGAAGCTCAACTTTTAGAGGGTAAGAATGGTGAAACTATTGCAACAGAGATTCCCCAAAGAATTTGGGTTACAGAAACTGAAATGCAAAAGAATATATATATATATTTACCCACACTCTAGCTTAGAATCATTTGTATCCTCAAAAATCAACATGAAAATTAAGTAATACTTTATTTACTTAGACTCCACAGACCACGTTAAGTGGGAGGAAAAAACAAGTTATGTCTGAACATTAATATCTGTGTTTCCAACTCAAAGTTTATTTTTCCTGCTTGTAGTTATATTTGTCATTTACTTAAAACCTGCACCATAACAAGGCATACATTGATCTTCCAGCACTTTTTTCTTCAGTGTTCCTTCCATAGTCTCTTTTTTTCTTTCTTTAACTATTTCCCAAGTTCCCAAATAAGATGACATCAGTTCAGAAGTAGGAGGCCTGAGCCCTTGCTACATTTGGAGAGCAAAGTGTCTTAGCACAGAAGTTGGAGACGGAAGAAGACAAAAAGCCATAACTGAATGTCTAGGGATCCTGTGGTTATGACTTTTCTGCCTACTAAAAATGCTGTTCCTCATTTTCTGGTGTGTTCCTTGAAAGCATACCTGCCTGTGTTGGTGGGTCTCAACAGTTCAAGTTTAGGTCGGGTATATTAGAAATGGAAAAGCCATATTAGCTCAGCTAGCCCATCCTTCCAGCCATCCCAGAATAGGTCAACCCATTCAGCCTTAAATGACTGGGCTTCCCCAACTTCCCTTGGGGACACTATTTCAAAGTCTGATAGGTTTTCCTTGTACAAACCTCTCCTGATATTATATTAATTTAGTTATGGTTACTGAAGGGGAGGGTTTAAAAAACATCTTCTGATGTGGGAAGGGCAGTGCTGTGAGTGCTTAATTTGAAAGAAGAGATTTTATCAAGCTGCCAAGCATCTGCAGAAAAGTGCATTTAAAGGACCCTCAACTGTGTGAGCAAGGCACTAGGCGCTTTTGAAAGGTTGTTTATATATATATATAAAAATGGATATATGTATGTATAGCTATACACATGTATATGTATATAAAAATTAAGGGTTATTTAAAAGCTGGTGTCAGGGCAGAACTTATGCTGAAATGCTTGTCTGAAATGTTTCTGAGGGGTCACCTTCCTGGTCCTTCTGCCATGGGCTTGTCACTGCTTACAGGGGCAGATGAACAAGTCCCCTAAGTAGGACTGAACATGACACTTTGCTGTAAATAAATATGTTACATAGCCTCTCTTATGCCCTTTAACATCATACAGTAAGACTTAGCTGTGGAAAGAGCTCTCCACAGCTATGATGAGCACCCTTCCAGGCTATACATTTGTGATGACCTAGATTATCTAACTATTGTCTGTGTATGAGAATAATAGCTCAGCACAAAAATCTTCCCCCAAGCTGCATGGCATTTGCTGCAATGACAGCAGACCGTGCTCCTGCACCTGGGAAGATGCTGGAGGAAGCGGGAGGAATGGGCTGGCTCTGGCATTGCCCCCTTCACTGTGACAGTCTTTTAAGAAGGTTTGTGATGAAAACAGTTCGGCAATATTGCCGCATAGCCCACATTACCACTGCTGTTTGTCTTCCTCTGTAGGCACTCAGTCCTGTTATTCCCTTGTCCTGGCTCCAACATGCATTACTCACTGACCTTTTTTCAGTCTTCATGGCTCTCTTCATCAACACAAGCTCTGCTGGCTTTAAGAAAATTGGCCCCAATTCCCCTTACTGGCCTTGACAAAGGAACTGGCAGTAGCTCAGCTCTATTTTTTATCTGACCTTGATCCAATGTGCTACCTTCTCTCCAGAAATTTACCCCTTGCTACTTGCCTACTAAGTGGCTAATTTATACTAGGGACATAGAGATAATTAAATTTTTTTAAAAAAAGCTACTGCCCACAAACAAATGTTATCTTCCTCTGATAGAGACAGGAATAGATGAAAGAGTTTGGATATAAATACGCCACTAAGGATTTAAATAAAGACATCAGGGCTACGTGTAGGCTGAGAGGGAAGGGGGATTAGAGAGACAACACATGCACAGCATCCTGACATACTTAATGGGACTGAGGGCCAGAGCCCATAATTTATCCAGTACAGCGTGGCAAATGGATTTGCCAGCTGACCTGGTCAAGAAGCATTTGCCAAGCCAGTGCGTGCACATTGGAGGTGGCCGCATTGGCACTGTGCTGATGGTACCTGTTCAATAGAAACCCTAAGTCGTGTGGGATAAGAATGGCTAATGCACCTTCCCTCTGACAAAGTGAGTGGCTCTTCTCTGGGAAATTCATTGGAGAAAAAAAGAATAAAGACAACCCTGAAGACTTTGGTGAGATTTTCCTGTCAGGTTTTTTTTCATCCTTTTTTTGCGCAAGTCTTCAAAAGTTTGTGTGGCTTTGAGAAAGATCAAGTAAATCTGCGTTAACTATATGGGGCAGGCAGGAGGGAAGCATTGTCCTTGTCCCTTGTGCAACAGGGAAAAAAATAGGTTTTAAGGAGCTATTTAGGTGCTTTTGTGTCCTCTGTTTATCCATTAGGGATTCACTGAAGGTGGAGTGAGAAAAAACATTTACTGCCCTGAAAAGGGATGCCAAAGGCAGAGGGAACATGGTGTCTCCCTCCAAATGAGCAGGTTTTGAACTGGAGTTGTGAAGCACTGCAGTTTCCTCCTGCCTTCTAGTAAACGCAGATATAACTCCATTGAGCCTGTGGCTGTGATATTATTGCGATTTATATACATCAAAAATGGACTGCCATGACCGCTGCGAACAGACAACGTGATGTGGATGTGAGAATAGAAAGGTGGATAAACGGTCAGGGAGACAGAGCAACAAATAATATCCTCTAATCTCAAACTGTATATGAAAAGCCCCAAGGGTGGCTTTGCCCTCTCTTTGAGCTCTTCTCTCCTCCCAAAGTTCATCCTGAGGAAGTCATCAGGTTTCTCATTTCCCACCACCAATGCAGAAGAAATCTGAAATGACAAGCACTTAGGCAGTTGGCAATGTTATTGCTGGAAACTATAAAAATGCTGAAACCTTTTTTCTCATCCATATGGTTTCTGCTGACCAGAGACCTACAAAGAAGCAGGCTAGTACCAGAAGAAAGACTGAGGCTGCTGCAGGTGGCCAGGTCCCTCAGGATTGCCTGTAGACTCAAAACCAGTCCAACAAACAGGCTGCGGCATTCCAAAAAGTTCACAGCATCTCCATGTCTTGAACCACACTGGTCTTAATACCAACCCTAGCTCATCAGAAATGCCCTCAGCACCCCAGGAACAGCTTGAATGCAATCATATGCAGCTCTCTGTGTGATCTCTCCGTGAACAAATGTTAATATTATGCTAAGATCCCATGTGTTCAGCAGACTCCTCGTTCCTGTGGATGAACCAAACTTGAAGCTGCTAATTTTAGAGATGCTGCTAAACCAGAACCTGAATTATGAGAATCTCTAAACGTTAGCACAGCTGCATGCTTTTGCCCCCTCTTTGCAAATATCCCCTCTCTTTTTAATGGACTAGTACGGAGTTTAGAGCCCAAACTCAAGTCAGGGGTCTCAGCAGGATTCCAGACTGTTTTGTGTATAAAGGACTTAAATGATAAAATATGGACTTTTTTTTTTTTCTTTTCTTTCACATTTCTTTCCAGCCAACATCCTCTGGTCTGGGTGGCACACAGACTTTCCCGAACACTTTTGCTCTCACTTGATAATTTATTTACATGTGTTTAGAATATGCTAATAGCTTTTGAGGCAGAAAATGTAATAAAAATCGACTACAACCCATAGTAGCAAAAATCAAGTGTCTTTAACTTAAATATTTGCTTCCCCAGAAAAGTTGGGAAAAAACAGCTCTTGCACTTTCAAGTCACTGATGGAGAATTGCCACCTACACCTACAGCACAGGGAAAGAGTCATAACATATCTAATATATTATCCGCAGTCCAGCATGTTATGGCTAATTATTTGGAACATAAACAGCTGAAGTTAAAATGCCAGAGACAGACTTTGAATGCATAGCTGTGAGTTCAAACCACATTGCCATGTTTCAAAGAGTTTTGAAGCAATAAGGACTGAAGCAACACAAACATTTTGTTGCCCTACAGAGGAGGGGAGGGCAAAGAAAATGACCTGAGATTACAACCTTGCAGTTGACACTTGTTGTCAGAATTTTTAACATATCAGGAAAACTCCTGATTTCATGCTGATCAACAGATACATCAAAAGTGCAAGCCACCAGTTCATTAAAGAGAAGTTGGGTTCATCCAAACCCTGGTTTCAAAGCTAATCTGCTCTATCTATCTGATTAACAGCAAGCAGAGACTCATTTTTATTGAGAGACTAACACAACTTTATGATAGCACTAAACAGATACAACTGTCATCTTATAGAAAAAAAGGGTGCCTGCTGAAATAGCTACATTACTGGGTAGCTACTGTGTTTCCACAGAGCACTAAACTCAAAGTTCAGATCAGTACCATGCCAATAATGAGTTGATAACAGTCATATATGGGCATAGATAATCAGGAGAGCAGGTAGATAGATAATGCTAAACTTTTATGGCCCTCCATTCAAATACAGGGGAAACTGTAATGATTACAAAGAATCACATTAACAACTCAAGAAAAGAATGGGAAGTCTCTGGCTGCTCTGGGGTTTTTGCTGCAGCTCTGGAGTTTCCCTGCTCCCGGAGCAAATCGCTCTGTCCCCATGCCTCAGTTTCCCTCCTGCAGTGAGGTGCTCCAAGGAAAACGCTCCAGTGATGTTTGGCTCCTCCTGTAAAACCTTCCTCCAGGAGAAATTCTGAGGAAGGGTCAGGAAAGCCATGTTGATAAAGTAATACTGATCCCATCACTCAGAAATGCTGAGTGGGAGTTCGTGCTCCCAGACTGGCTGGTCCCTCTATGTTACCTGGTTGGGTGCAGAGAAAAGCATCTCTGAAGTGTGATCCCCCTATCCCAGTTAGCCAGGAGAAAATGGGGAGCAAAAATGTCCATATGGACTCCAACCCATCCTCCAGCACCTTCCCCCATTTCCAAGCCTCTTTGGTACCCACATTCCCCCATGAAAGCAGGGCAAGCCCACTGCTGGTATTACAGCATTTACCAAGAAAAATGGGAAATGTGAGTTTAACCCATCCTCAGTCTCAGGGGTATCCAAACGTGCCACCTCCCAGGATAGTGCTCAGAGTATGCAGTGAGTTTTATCTGTGCTCTGCCAGAACTCAGAGGCAGTCAGAGGGGGACCAGTTCAGCTCTAAAAGCTGTAGTGAGTCACTCTCAGAGCATCTTATGACCATGAGCCAACAATTTGCCCTTGTGGCCAAGAAGGCCAATGGCATCCTGGGGTGCATCAAGAAGAGTGTGGCCATCAGGTCGAGGGAGGTCATCCTACCCCTCTACTCTGCCCTGGTGAGGCTGCATCTGGAGTACTGTGTCCAGTTCTGGGCTCCCCGGTTCAAGAAGGACAGGGAACTGCTGGAGAGGGTGCAGCAAAGGGCTATGGAGATGATTAGGGGACTGGAACACCTCTCTCATGAAGAAAGGCTGAGGGACTTGGGTCTCTTCAGTCTGGAAAAAAGACGGCTGAGGGGGAACCTTATCACCACTTATAAATACTTAAAGGGTGGGCATCAGGAGGATGGGGCCAGGCTCTTTTCAGTGGTGCCCGGCCACAGGACAAGAGGTAATGGGCACAAACTTGAGCATAGGAAGTTCCACCTAAACATGAGGAGGCACTTCTTTACTTTGAGGGTGGCAGAGCACTGGAACAGGCTGCCCAGAGAGGTGGTGGAGTCTCCGTTTCCAGCTGCCTGTACGTGTTCCTGTGCAACCTGCTCTAGGTGACCCTGCTCTGGCAGGGGGTTGGACTAGATGATTTCCAGAGGTCCCTTCCAACCCTACCATTCTGTGATTCTGTGATTCTGTGATCCTGCCAATACGACTCATTTATCACCCAGGCAGGACAAACCTGCCTTGAAAGCACCTCGTGTTGCCTCCTTCCCAGAGAGTAGAGTGGGACTCATCAGACTGAACATGGCTGCCTATAAGTGGAAACACTGATTTCTGAGCAAGTTCTTTATCGGTAGCAGAAACTAGTCATTATAGCCAGCAGAGTTTCAGGGGCAACTCAGCTCAATCTAAAGTAGATGCTTTTGGATGAATGATGCCACTGCCTGCATTGACCAAGCTTCATTGACCTCTTCCTCATCCACCTTTCTCATGCCATGCTGGTTCTGGGTTTGAGTCCACTTGCACACCGTAGTATCTGCAAGTCCTGCATTTTAGGTGCTGCAACTTTCCATTGCTCACGTTTGGCATCAGCAGAAATATGCAATGCTAATGAATTAGCCAGAATCCTACATCCTTTCACCTGCAACACAGCCCTATTAAATGGTGCACACATCACCTCCTTCCTCACATCTGTGCTGGGTGCAAATTTACAGTACTCAGGAGGATGACACTGTCTCTACTGTCCCCTTCCTCTTCCCTGCACCTGTTGCAACGTGTGGTATTTGCCTCACACTCCCTGTACACAGCAGAAAGGACAGCAGGGCTTGGGATATGCCATGGCAGCCTACAAAAATGTCTTTCTGCTTTAAACACGCTTGGCAAAGAATGAGAGTCAGATTCTCATCTCTGCCATGGCAGCATGAAACAGGAGCAACTTCCTTGCAACTAGGCAGATAAGATGAAAATGAGCCTGGGAGACAGGGGCTGCCTGATTGATTGATTTATTGCATCAAAATTTAAGCTTTAAAAGCTTTTGTTCTTTTCCCTTCATTTTTGGTTTTACTTGCTAAAGGGTAGTCGCACCAGACTAAAATAATCATAATCATCATAAAAGGAGTCAAGCTGCTTCTCCCCTAAATGAGTTAATTTTCTTGGATTCCTCTCTTATAGTCAGAGGATTGAAGCAGGGCAGATAAAAGCTGGAGGCTGCGAACTGAGAGGGTAAAGCCACCCATACATTGTAATAACAAACAGTATTTTAAATCTGGCACACCAGATGGTCTTAAAACATAATTATAAAGATGGGGGGGGGAGAAAGACACACACAGTGAAAAGAAGAAAAATGAGTGAAACAACTGTTTAATTTCTTGCTGTCATTAATACCAGAGTATTAAATAAAATCTTCCAGATGAATAAAATGACTCTGTTGAGACAAAAACAAAATTCCACTGGACTGGCCCTGGTTTTTGCAAATAGCAATATGTGAAGACAATCAGAAATCAGAAGCCAATCCTTTCCACAAAAAAGAGCCTTTTTTTCTGCATTCGTTTCTTTCCTTCTCTTTCTCCTTCTCTCCCTCTCCCTCTCCATTTCTGAAGGTAAGACTCCCTGTAATTTTAACCCTTTCCAGCTCAGATCAAGGCAAAAAGCAGAACTGCCTTAGAGATGTGCCAGGTTTTCCCCCAATGATTTCAACAATAACAAACTTCTCTGCCTAGGTCAACTGCAGAAGGGTGGCAATTCACTTCATTTTTGTTATTTCATGTTTTTCAGACAAAGATCTCAAAACATTTTACAGATTTTAGTGAATCAAACCTCAAAGGGCCTCTGAAAGAGAGGAAAGTACCGGCATTCCCCATCTGAAGTTGTTATAACCACTTCTTTACAGATCATAATTAGAAACAATTGAAAGGTATATGGAAAAAAATCCCATTAGAAGAAAAAAACCATCCTGGTGACTCCTGTTTTGCTTTGTTTTACACAATACAAGGACTGTACAGTCCAAATTTCCCTCATTTTCCCTTCCCCTTCCTTTATGTGCACCATTGGTTAAGTTATCTCTGAGGATTAAAAAATACTTTGGTTCCCTGACTCATTTGGTCTTTAGACTCAGACATCAGGACATGGCTAGAAGTGCTCATGAGTAACAAAAACACTGGTGACCTTCTGCTGTGTCTGCAGGTGATTTGAGAGCAGGTGTTCCCAGTTAACTTTTCTATTTTAAACACACAGAAATGGGACAGTCTCACTTGTGCATTTTTTGGTTGCTCAGAAAGAAGTTATTTATGTGCTGAGACAATGCAATAGGTGTTTCATTTTTCATTAAACTTAATTTCCTACTTCTATTT